>NC_133432.1:24321917-24921917 GCF_011762505.2 Arvicanthis niloticus
TGGATCTCTGAGTCCCAGGACAACCAGGGCTACATAGTGACACCCTGTCTACAGAGGACCTGAATTCAGTTCCAAGTTTTACCAAGAGCTACTCATAAATACCTCCAACTCTAGCTCGGAGGATCTTATGCCCTCTTCTGGTCTCCATGGATACCTACACTCACACTCGTGTGTGTCCGTTAAATCTTTACAAAAGAAATACTTACTAAAAAAATAATAAGCCGGGCGGTGGTGGCACACGCCTTTAATCCCAGCACTTGGGAGGCAGAGGCAGGCGGATTTCTGAGTTCAAGGCCAGCCTGGTCTACAGAGTGAGTTCCAGGACAGCCAGGGCTACACAGAGAAACCCTGTCTCGAAAAACCAATAAATAAATAAATAAATAAATAAATAAATAAATAAATAAAATAATAGGGACAATGTATCAGGCAGTGTATGTTTTCCAGGGGCTGGAGGAGGGGCACAGAGTTATTGCTTAAGGGCGTTGGGTTTCAGTTCTGCAAGATGAAGGAGTTCTGGAGACAGGTGGGCCTTCCTGGTTACATAACAGTGGCAGTCCCTTCAGCCACAGGAGGGTGCAGAAAGTTAGGAGGGCAAGGTGTATATTCTACATGCTTTACCACAATTTAGAAACTGTTTTAAAAGGCCTGGCATCCCAACTGCACGTGAGGCTGAGGGGGAGGATTGTAGATTCAAGGCCAGCCTGGGTAACAAACCTGAGTCGGTATATAGCCCCTGCCTAGAATCCCCCAGTAAGGGGTTTAGGGGCGTGGCTTGGTGTAGAAAACTTACCTAGAATCTCTAGTGAGAGGCTGGAACATGACTGGGTATTAAAAATTTGCCTATAATCCCCAGTGAGGGATGAAGTGGAGAGACATGTCTTTGTAGAAGGAAGCTTGCCATAAAAAAAGCAAGGAAGGGAAAATTTGATTTTAGAGGTAGGATGCTTTTCTTCTGCCCTTGGACATCGGGACTTTATGGTGTCCAGCCCCTTAGATCCCAACATCTGAAACAGTGAGCCCTCAGGATCTGAGGTCTTCACACTAGACTGATCCATGGACCAGCTTCCCTAGTTCTGCACCCTGCGTGTATCCTGTTGTGGGACTCCTGAGTGCTAGAGTGACTAATAACCTAGTGATAATACAGTAATGTGTTATAATGTCTAACAAAACTCATCCAGATGGATGACTAATAGACTCGTTATTAATTAATGGATGAACAGTAGATAAGTAGGTATGTGGATAAATAATGGATAGATAATGTGGATGGATGGATGGATGGATGGATGGATGGATGGATGGATGGATGGATTGATGAATAGGTAGGTTGGTGGATGTTACCGTAGATGGATGGATGGACAGGTGGTAGATGGATGGGATGAATGGATAACCTATATCCATAAACACATAGATTCATGGATGGGTGGAAAATTAAGTCTGTACCTGTTAACTATAGCTGTAGTTTTTAAAATGTAGCCCAGGCTAATCTCAACTTAAAGTGTTGCTGTGGATGGCCTTGAACTTCTGATCTTCCTGACCTTCCAAGTGCTGGAGTCACAGGGGTGCACCACCTCACTTAGTTTATGGGGGTACTAGAGAGAGAACTCAGGCTTTTATCATGCTAAGCAAGCACTCTGATCTACATCTCCAGTCAGTGTGTGTGTGTGTGTGTGTGTGTGTGTGTGTGTTAAAGGTTGATTGCCAGCTGCCAGGGTTTTGGGTAGCGATTGCATTATGGAGGTCTTGACATCACCAGTGCATTGATCCATGGATACATTCAGGAATCATTTTTTTACGAAGCAGAATTTGGAGTGGGTTCATAAAGACTTTCTGCATTTATATATATTCTTTGGGGGACTTCATACATGTACTATGTACTATTTCCTGTCTCTGCTAACCCACTGCTGGGATTACATTCAAAATTTACAAAATTCAAAATTACACCAAGCCTTTTCACACGGGCTCTGGGAATCAAACTAGGATCCTTGGATTTATAAGGTAAGCCCTCAATTCCCAGCCTTCCGCCGGGCTAGTGTTTTACAAGCTTGAAGCAACATTTAAATAAATTAAAAAAAAAAAAAAAAAAAAAAAAAAAAAAAAAAGCCTGCAAAGGATTCTAAAAGCCAGGGTAGGGTGTGTTGCCTCAGAAAGGAGTGAGCGTCCCATGCCTAGGCGCTTGCAAATGGTGGTTACCCAGAATTCTTTGCAGTCCTACCCCTTTATTCTGTCTCTTCCTGCCCGCCATCAGAATGATGCCAGGAAGCCCCTCCCCTTTTCTAAGACCGGGTCTTGCTGGGAAGTACAGCAGCCGGATACCTTCCTGCCACAGCCTCCACAGTACTAAGGTTCTAAGTTTTTATTGCCACAGCCAACCTTCCTTCCGCGGTGTGTGTCTGGGTGTGAAGTGTGTGGTGCATGCATGTGAATCTGCAGGTGCCATGCCTTCGCGCTCATGCAGAAAGCATTTCAGGACATTGAGCGCCTTCCTCTATCGGTCTCCGTCTTACTGCCCTGAGATAGGATCTTCCACTGAACAGCAAACTCCTGGGATCCGCCTGCCTCTCAGTGCCAGGGTTATCGGCACGCATAACCATGGCTGGCTTTTTACATGGGCGCAGGGTATTCAGTCTCAGATCCTTACGCTCGCAGATTGAACACTGTTACCCACTAAGCCTTAGCCTCCTGTGGTTTCAACGGGGACCTTGTGATAAACTGGGCCACTAATTAAATGAGCACTTATTCGTCTCTTCTTCCTGCTACGTTTATCGGGGCCATACATCTCTGAGATGGCTTTCTGGCTGATTTGATCTCCAATTCACCCTCCCTGTCTGCCTTCAGGCTGCAGGTGCGGTTCTGAAACAGGGCTTGGCCTAGCCAAGGCTTGGTGACTTGTGGCCCAGGATGCCCTGGGGAGAGGCCCTAGTAAGGGGCCTCTTTCTGCTGGGTGAAGAATCGGAGAGTAAACAGATCGAATTTCCAGAGGCAGTCAGGCCATCCAGCCAGGCAGCCACACTGATTGAAGATAGGAATGTTCTCAGAGGTGACTCAGCGCCTGGGCCCCTGATCCAGGCAGCCACGGGCCTTGGCTTTGCCTGGGTAGTTGGCTCCAGCTAGGCCCAAAGGGAACAGCCATAGAATTCTGAAGACCAACTGACTTGGGTGACAGCATGTCCATCCCCTAAGGGTGAACTGTCTTTAGTGTGGCCTGCTGCAAGGTCATTGCGAAGCAGGCAATAGGAAGAGAGTGGATATGAGATACTTGGGTAAGATCCTGGCCTGGAGGCTGAGGCAGGAGGATCTCAAGTTGCAAACCAGCCTGGGCTACATAGGAGGAAAGGAAAAAATAAGGGGGAGGAGATAAAGGGTAAAGGGGGGGGGATACTGAGGGAGGGGGAAGTTGAAGGCAGGAGAGAGGGTAGGAGAGGAGGTAAATGCTTTTCAGACAGTTGACAGCAGGGAATCATGCAGGAAAGGCAGGCAAGCAGCTGGAGGAACCCTGGGATGGAGGAGGAAGAGTGAATGGTCCAAGGCTAGCAAGGCCCTGGGAGGCTGCTCCAGAGCAGTCACCCACTGGAGAGAAGTCCCTTCAGGGAACAGAGGACAGTTATCATCCCCGAGAAGGCTGGAGACAGGACGGGAGACTATTGGTTTCCAGAAAGGCTCTGGACAGCTAGCTAGGGGACCAATCACAGGTCAGGGACAGGATGGTATGACGTCACAGCCATCAGCTGTGGAGTGTAGAGGTCACTGTTGAATTGAACTGGGTGGAGAAAAGCCATCATCCAGCCGGCAGTGGCTTTAGGCCTGTGTCCTGAGGAAGAGGTGTGGATAAAGGACATCCTTTTCTAGAACGGAGGAAGCTGAACCTGGAGAAGTGTTTCAGTAGCTCCGAGAGCGCACTGCTATTGCAGAGGACCCTCCTTTGGTCCCAGCACCCCTGTTGGGCAGCGCACAACTCCCTGCAACTCCAGCTTTAGGGGATCCAACACCCTCTTCTGGTCTTCGTGGTCACCTCCTACATTCAACAAGCACAGACCCCCTCACACAAACTCATAATTAAAAATAAAATAAATCTTTTTTCTTTCTTAATAGAGAGATAGCTCGGGGCACTTGCTTCTCTTTGACAGGACTCAGGTTCTGGTCCCAACACCCACATAGCAGTTTCGAGCCGTCCATACACATACCTCCAGTTAGTTCCAGGATGCCCTCTTCCGACTTCCTTGGACACCGGGTCTGTATGAGCTACACACATGCTACATACATACACATGCAGACAAAACACTCAAACACATCAAATAAATGTCTCTAAATATACTTTTTTATTTGGAGAAAACTTGAGCTCTGGGAGAGGAAGAGGCCAGAGGTGAAGTTTGTGAAGGGAGTGATTCTTTGAAACAAGGCACAAGGCTGCAGGGGTTTAAGAGGGACCCTCAGTAGGATACCTATAGCATAGGAATTAAGAGCATGGAGGAACACAAACCTTAATCCCAGCACTCGGGAGGCAGAGGCAGGTGGAATCTCTCTGAGTTCAAGGCCAGCCTAGTCTGTAGAGCCAGTTCAGAACAGCCAGGGCTACACACACACACACATACACACACACAAAGCCTGTGTCTGAGGGGAAGGGTGGGTACTTAGGGGGCTGGATGGATAGGGAATTGTCGAGTCTGAGCAAGGAAATGTCTAGTGATGAAGGTCATTTGATGATGGGACAGACGCGGGCCACATCAGACAGACAGCTAAAAGAACTGGCCATCAGCCAAAGGGAGTTTGAGTGGCACTGACCTAGAGAACAACACACTTCGGTTACTAGGCAACTGGTCAACAGCCTCAGGCAATACCTGAGCTGGGCCCTCCAGGGAATGTCATTTGTAGTTAATAGTGTCTGGGTTGTGGGGAGATGACCACAGGACCACAGATTGCTTAACGGCAAGGGTTGACTTCAGTGTGCTCCTTACCTTCCTGTGTTGACAGAAAGTTGGGCATCCTTGGGGGAGTAGACTGTTGTGCAGAGCAAAGCGCATGGGAAATTTGTTGGGTCTCCAGTCCCATCAAGAGAGGGAAGGAGATGGTGAGTAACTTGAACTCGGCCAGGACAAGGCAAAAATAGGGACAGTACAAGCTGGAGGTGTGGCTTTCACCAAGAATCCTTTAGGGGGCGTGGCTCAGTGGTAGAGCCCCTGCCTAGAATCCCCCAGTGAGGGGCTGAGGGTGTGGCTCAGTGGTAGAGCCCCTGCCTAGAATCCCCCAGTGAGGGGCTGGGGGCGTGGCTCAGTGGTAGAGCCCCTGCCTAGAATCCCCCAGGGAGGGGCTGGGGGCGTGGCTCAGTGGTAGAGCCCCTGCCTAGAATCCCCCAGTGAGGGGCTGAGGGTGTGGCTCAGTGGTAGAGCCCCTGCCTAGAATCCCCCAGTGAGGGGCTGGGGGCGTGGCTCAGTGGTAGAGCCCCTGCCTAGAATCCCCCAGTGAGGGGCTGGGGGCGTGGCTCAGTGGTAGAGCCCCTGCCTAGAATCCCCCAGTGAGGGGCTGAGAGTGTGGCTCAGTGGTAGAGCCCCTGCCTAGAATCCCCCAGTGAGGGGCTGGGGCCGTGGCTCAGTGGTAGAACCCCTGCCTAGAATCCCAGTGAACCTAAGTGCACACCTCAGACAGAGTGCTAGCTAAGTATGCAAGGCCCTGGGTTTCATCCCTGGCACTTCAAGAAACACCAGGTGTTGTAGTGCGTACTTGTTACCGGGTGACTACAGGAGGCTGAAGCAGAAGGATACGGAGTTGAAGGGTGGAAAGGGATTGCAGTTGCTACTTGTAGAATTCACAGTGTAACCCTGTGTGGTCTCAGATGCACAGCAGTCCTCTGAGGGGCTGGGATGTCAGGTGTGCTCTTCCTGATACTCTACCAGGCCGGCTCTGTCTAACTATTAAGGAAGTTCTTCACATACACAATATGAACAGACTTTCCCTCATACTGTGATGCATGAACAGCCCAAACCCCCGCCCCCACTGTCCTCCAGTCCTAATACAGATAGCTTCAGACTATGGAGTCTCATTAGTGAGGAGAAGGTGGTGGCTGCTTATATGCACGCACGCGTGCACAACACACAGAGACAGACAGACAGACAGACAAAGAGAAACTTGAAAAAGAAAGAAAAGGAAGATATGGTAATACATACATGTAATCCTAGCACCTAAGAAGCTGAAGCAGAGGAATTACTGCAATCTCCAGGCTCTCCTGGGTCTGTGTGCAACCATGAAGACCTGAGTTTAGATCCTAGCACCCAATCAGGTCTGGTATGATCCTTGCCTGAAATGCCATGTGGTAGGGGTTGCGGGGAGAGAGACAGGAGGTCGCTGGGGCTTACCGGCTTCCAACTTAACCAAACAATTCGAGCTCCATGTTCCAGAGAGACCCTGTCACAAAGGAATAATGTGACTGATGGAGGGTGACAGCCAACACCCTTCCCTGGCCGCTCATACATACAGGCACATGCATCAGGACGTGTGTGTGTGTGTGTGTGTGTGTGTATATCCCACACATGCATACACAAACAATAACAAGGAGACGGTCCTAGAACAGTGGTTCTCAACCTTCCTAACATGACCCTGTAATAGAGTTCCTCCTGTTGTGGTGACCCCCAACCATAACATTATTTTATTTTTACTTCATAACTGCAATTTTGCTGCAGTTATGAATCATACTGTAAATATCCGATATATGCAGGATATCTGATATGCCACTCCACAGGTTGAGAAGTGCTGCCCTACAGGGTCAGGTGAAGACACAGGGCACTTGGTGACCAGTGAGAGCAACAGGTCCCTCTGTCCCCTCTGTCCTAAAGGTCCTCTCTGAGCCAGTATGCACATTGAATTGAGATGGACATCCAACAGCTGGCTGGCCCCTAGGGACATGTCACTTCAACAACTTAGTTATTTATACCTCATGTCCACAGAGGCCCTGGTTGCCGTCTGCTGGTTGTTTATGCCTCTAGACCAGTGTGTCGGGTCTATTTCTGGAGTGTCCCTACAGCCTTGAGGGTGGCTGGAGGAAGTATCTTGCCCATTCCTGAATACCAGGCTCTCAGGCAGCTGGGAGGCCCCATCCCTCCCAGCATGCACCTGCTTCAACCATCTGGAAACTGAGAGCTTCAGGTTTTTCTCTGAGGATGTGGGGCCCCAATGACGGAACCCCACAAGAGTACTGATAGCCGCTTACAAGAGTTTGCTGCCATTCTTTGAGGCCATTATATATTGTGTTTTTCTAGATAAGAATTACAAGTTGATTGGGCGGTGGTGGCGCACACCTCTAATCCCAGCACTTGGGAGGCAGAGGCAGACAGATCTCTGAGTCTGAGGCCAGCCCGGTCTACAAAGTGAGTTCCAGGATAACCAAGGCTCTACAGACAAACTCTTGTCTCAAAACAACAACAAAGTTCCACATTGGCTATGGAACAGACATGGACAGAGATTTCCCTAAGAAACCAAAGAGGGCTGGCAGGATGGCTCAGTGGGTGAAAGCGACTGCAGCCAAATCTGATAACCTGAGCTCAATCCACGGAACCTACATGGTGGGAAGAGAGAACCTGCTCCTGCAAGTTGGCCTCTGGCATCCACGTGTGCAGCACTGCCTGCTCACGTGTGCACAGACACAAATGAGTGTATGCTGGGGCCTAAGCAGGACATCCAGGAGACAAGGAATGTGTACCCCCTGGCCCCAAACTGGCACTTTCGTGAAAATCAGTTTCATTGTTCTGTCGTTTGGTTTCAGGATTTACTGACTTTACAAATTTACAGTATTTGATATGTGTATGAATGTGCCTGTGTGAGTTTATGTATATCACATGGAGGTCAGCTGTAGTTGGCTATGCAGAAACTGGAGCTGCAGGCACTGGTAAGCCACTTGATATGGGTGCTTAGAATCAAACCCAAGTCCTCTATAAGAACAGTAAGGGCTGTTAACCACAGAGCCATCTCTTCAGCCCCTTGAAGATCAAGTTTGGGATACATAATTTGCACATAGCAAGCATTGCTCTCTTAGCCAGTTGCGGTGGTACACATCTGTAATCCCAGTCCTTTGTAGGTGGAGGATTGGAAGTTGTAGGTCAGCATTGCTAATATGGATGATGAATGAGTTGGGGGCTAGCCTGGGCTACAAGAGACTGTCTCAAAAAAAAAAAAAAAAGTCACCCTTTTTAGTGGATAGTTCTATGGGTTTGATACAGATGTGGATTTTGCCACCACCACCACATACCAGAAAGTACACAAGGGACTTGACAATGCAGCTTAGTGGTAGAGCACCTGCCTAGAATCCCCAGTGAGGGACTGGGGGCGTGGCTCAGTGGTAGAGCCCCTGCCTAGAATCCCCCAGTGAGGGGCTGGGGGCGTGGCTCAGTGGTAGAGCCCCTGCCTAGAATCCCCCAGTGAGGGCCTGGGGGCGTGGCTCAGCGGTAGAGCCCCTGCCTAGAATCCCCCAGTGAGGGGCTGGGGGCGTGGCTCAGTGGTAGAGCCCCTGCCTAGAATCCTCCAGTGAGGGGCTGGGGGCGTGGCTCAGCAGTAGAGCCCCTGCCTAGAATCCCCCAGTGAGGGGCTGGGGGCGTGGCTCAGTGGTAGAGCCCCTGCCTAGAATCCTCCAGTGAGGGGCTGGGGGCGTGGCTCAGCAGTAGAGCCCCTGCCTAGAATCCCCCAGTGAGGGGCTGGGGGCGTGGCTCAGTGGTAGAGCCCCTGCCTAGAATCCCCCAGGGAGGGCCTGGGGCGTGGCTCATCAGGGGACCTTCCCAACTGACCAGTTATTCTTATGTCTTTTTCCTCAGGTGCAAGTTTTTCAGTCTGACAGAGACCCCTGAGGATTACACCATCATCGTAGATGAAGAGGGCTTCCTTGGTAAGTGTTTCTCCTCCCAAGTTGGGCCACCTCCCTCCTTATTCGGTTTTCTATTTTCTTTGTTGTTTTAAAACAAATTTTTTTTTTTAAAACTGCAGGTTTTTATAGGTTTTTTGTTTGGTTGTTTGTTTTGTTTTATTTTGTTTTTTGGTTGGTTGGTTGGATTAGTTTGTTTTTGAGATTTGGAGTTGTGGGTGGTGGTGGTGGTGGTGGTGGTGGTGGTGGTGGTGGTGGTGGTGGTGGTGGTGGTGGTCTCTTTTTACTTTTTACATTTATTGCTTTATTTTGTGTGTATGTGCACACACACATGCCAGAGCATGGGTGCAAAGGTCAGAGGGCAACCTGTGGAAGTCATTTCTACCTTCTACCTGTGGGTTCCAGAGAGTACACTCAGGTGGGCAGGCTTGGTGCAAGCATGTTTACCTACTGAGCTATCCATTGTTGTGGGGAAGGAGATTAAGATAGGGTCTTCTGATATAGCCCAAGCTAACCTCAAACTTATGAGCTTCTGGCCGTAGCTTCCCAAATGCTGGGATTATAGGAATATGACATCATGCCTGGCTTCCCCCCCCCCCCCATTTTTCTTTCTTTTTAAATGTTTTTCATACAAAAACTTTTTTTATTTAGCTAATGTGTATGTGTGCATGCCTGAATATATGTATGCACACCACATGTATGCAGACGCCTGTAGAAGGCATCAGATCCTCTGGAACCAGAGTTGCAGGCCATTGTGAGCTCCCACAGGGGTGCTGGAAACTGAGACCAGGTCCTTGGCAAGAGTACTAAGTGCTCTTAACTGCTTAACCATCTCTCTATTCTTTTTTTTTTTTTTTTTTTTCATTTTTTAATTTAAATATCATTCAGTTATCCAAAAATTTATCTTTTTGAGGGCTCAAAAAAATGGCTCAGTGGTTAAAAGCACAAGCTGAACTCCAGGGAACCTGGATTCAATTCCCAGCCCCAAATGGTGGCTCACAGCCTTCTGGAACTCCAGTTCCAGGGGCTCTGTCTGATGCCCTCTTCTGGCCTCCTTGGGTACTGCATGCAGGTGGTATGCAAACACACATGCAGACGAAACACGCATACACATAAAATAATAAAGCAATAATTTTTCAAAAATTAACCACCACTTACCAGGCAGTGGTGAAGCACACCTTTAATCCCAGCACACAGGAGGCAGAGGTGAGATCTCTGAGTTCTAGGACAGGCAGGGCTACACAGAGAAACCTCAGAAAATGGAAAATTAACCACCATTTTTAAGTATAGGTATAGCAAGTTGTTTTATTGGTTTCTGAGACAGTCTCGTGTACCTCAGGCTAGCCTTGCACTCTCTACATAGATGAAGATGGTCTTGAACTTCTGATCCTCCTGCCTCTACTTCTCAAGCGCTGACCTTACAGCTGTGCACCACCACACCTGGTTGATGCCATGCTTTGGGTAAAACCCTGGGTTTTTACCCTGCAGTATCCCTGTCCCTCAGTGAGTTTGGGAGAATATGTAATCACCTTGAAATGAAGCGCTGTACCAATTAGCAGTTATCACTTGTCCTCTCCAAACCTGACCCTGGTTCTTTGTTTGCTAAAGAAGTTTATTGAGCTCATGGTGTGATGGCACACACCCTTAATCCCAGCATGGGCAAAGGCAGGTAGATCTCTGTGAGTTCAGGACTAGCTTGGTCTATATAGTAGGTTCTAGGCCAGCCAGGCTAAAGAGTGAGACCCTGTCCCAAAAGCAACAACAACAACAAAAATGGCAACTTGATCTATGCTTACTTAATTATTTAGTCATTTATTTATGCAGTTCTGGAGATGATTCTCAGTGCTTAACCCATGGTAGGCACACTCTGAGCTGCTGAGCCACACCCCCAACTCAGTGTCCAGCTTGACATTGATTTCCCAGAGGCTCTGTGCAAATGGAAGTGCATTTATTTTTCTTGCCTGCACCATATTGATCACAGAGCAGAGGGAAGCCATTGAACTTGCTCCCAGATGTTGGGCGTCCTGGGAAGCCTAAGTGACAGTCTCCAAAAGTCTGTGGAGAGAGACAGGAATAACCCTAGTATCTAAGAGAATGAGATAGAAGGTCAGTACTAAGGAGTTAGCCTGAGTTATTTCGGTGCAAGCCCAAAGGGCTGGGGGTGTGGCTCAGTGGTAGAGCACTTGCCTAGAATCCCTCAATAAGGGACTTGGTGCTGGGGACCTGCCCTGGTACTGTATTGGAACACAGCATCGGACAAAGGCCAAAGACCAATTTCTGGTCTTGTAACTCTCTCTTATTGTTCTGGGACCTTAACTCTCTCTTGCAATTCTGTGGCTAAAAGCCACTGGTTTCTGCCAATTAACTCCTGCTGTTGGCAGCAGGGGATGAGGTAAAAAAAAAAAAAAAAAGTTTCAGTTCCTAGGGTTCTTTTCTCTCTGGCTCAAAGACCCCTTACTGGCCAGGAGAGGCCTGGAGTTTATTAACTCTTCATGAACCAGAGAGAAAAGAATTAGAAAGAATGAAAGAAAAAAAAATAGAGAAAAAAATTTAGGCTTGCAGAAAAAACACTCACTCAGTCTGGATGAGACAGAAAAAGAAATTCCAACAAGCCTTTATTTCTGTTCTCAGTATATATACTTTCTGTAAAAAAAAAAAAAAAAAAAAAAAAAAAAAAAAAAATAATTACCTCATACAACTATCAGGTAGAGCTGTTACAACAGGATAATTGATTACATGATTTTCTAGATACTTTTATATTCCAATAAGTTCATAGTAAGTTTAAGGCAAGAATTCATGTTGTAAGTCTATAAAATTTAAGGAAAAACGGCAGAATTGTTTATGTCTTTCCATTAAGACTGGCATCTCACTAAACATTCAGTATCTGTTACTAGCCCCCCCCCATAAGTTCATTATAAGTTCAAAGCAATAATTTTTATGTCACAAGTTAGCATAGTTTTGTCAAAAGACAAATTATCTGCCTTGTGCCTTATTTTGAGGTCCTGTATAGGTAGAGTAATCTATCATTTATTTTCTGTCCTGGCACCTACAATAAGGTGTCCATTTCCAGTTTATAAACATTAGTTACCTGACAGTGTTCTCATACCTAACCTAGAAGGAATGTTTTCCTTGATCGTAAATTTGTTCTAAGACTGCTTTCTTTTTCTAGTGCCATCAGCCCGTGACACATGAAGGTTTGCTTATTTGCAGCTTTTATACCATAGAGAATTTGAGATTACTTGTATAAATTTAGGAGTTCTGTAAAATTCTTACTAGGAATTATGAAATCATCAATTTGTTTATACAGCATTACACATGAGAATGTATCTTCATGCTGACCTGCAGAAAGTCTGCCCAATAGGGTGGGTGAATGCCCAGGCTATTGGGCAGACTATTGCCCAAGCTATGTAATAGTGACAGGAAAAGGCATGTCAGCAGTAAGAAGCAATCCTGGAATAAAGTCTCTTGGGACCTTGCCTCACAGAGCTCACCCACTGCAGGCCATGCAAACCAGCAGGCCATCTCCAGAAATTTCATTTGTATGTCTTTAGCCTTTCCCAGATGGCTTCTGACAACTGGGGGCATAGCTCAGTGGTAGAGCCCCTGCCTAGAATCCCCCAGTGAGGGGCTGGGGGCGTGGCTCAGTGGTAGAGCACCTGCCTAATATATTCAAAGCTCCAACAAACTTGGAATTGCCTCACTTGCTACCCCCTGAGCCTCCCCATGGAAAACCATACTCCAGGGATAGCTATCATTGCCCCCTCCCTAAAACAAAAACAAATGAAGCAAACTTGTGTGCCTTGATTGAAGTGGTAATTGCCACTAAGGAGCATCTCATCACCAGACAGCTTTGTATTCAGCAGGGACCTTGGGCTCATTCTAGTGGTCCATAGGGTTAAAGTTAAACATCCATTTTACAGATGAAGAACCAAATGTCCATCAACAGAGTAAATTCAAGGCTAGCCTGGGCTACATGAGACCCTTGTCTTTAGACTGGAGAAAAGGCTCAGGAATTAAGACCACTTGTTTTGCAGAGTCAACCTGAGTTCAGTTTCACATCAGACAGCTCATAGCCATCTGTAAATCCAGCTCTTAGGGATTGGATGCCCTCTTCTGGACTTCATGTGCACCTGCATACACATGAACATACACATACATACATACATACATACATACATACATACATACATAGAGTTTTTAAAAATTAAAAGCATATAAATAGGCCTGTCTAGTGTCGTCACTCTGACGCCGAGGACATTGACCACTGAACATGGGTGCCTATGATCCTACCTGAATCTTCCCCAAAATGGCTTAAGGTTGTACTCCAGGGACATGACGCATTATCTGTTTCATTGTGGAATACATCATACTGTAACTTGCTGTTTTCTGGGCTTCCTGACTTGCCACCATCAAGGGATGTGAGGAAGGGTGGAAGGAAGGAAGGAAGGAAGGAAGGAAGGAAGGAAGGAAGGAAGGAAGGAAGGAAGGAAGGGAAGTTAGTTGTGCATAGTAAATACCTGTAACCAAAACTAGAATTACAGAGGCAGGAGGATTCCTGGTGCTCAATGTCCAGCCAGTCTAGTCCAGAGAGAGATCCTGTCTCAAAAACACAAGGACTGGTGAGATTGCTCAGTGGGTAAGGGTGGACACAACCAAGCCAGACAACCTGAGTTTCATCCCCACAGCCTACATGTGGAAGATGATTGACTCCCACGGGTTATTTTCTGACCTCCACTTTGGTACCATGACACACACACAGGCCTGCACATATATATACACACACAGTAAAACCTTTTTTTTTTTTTTTTTTTAAGGTGTGAATGATTAGGAAAAACACCAGCTCAACCTCTGACCTCTACATGGGTGTGCACATGTACACACAGAAAAGAATTTTAGAACTGAGACAAGATCTGGGCAGGGCCAGGACTTAGGAATCCTGTTCCTACTACGTGGGCGTAGGGAGTCCAAGACACCGAGGCCCAGGGATTACTGGTCCACCGGTTCTTCCTCTTTTCTCTCTTTTATGAAGCCGGCTGTCTTTGTGTCCCTAGCTTGCTGACCGCAGGTCCTTCTGAGTCATCAGGACCAATAGGGTTCCCCTAGACTGTGGTCACCATGGCAACGGAGCTAGGCAGAGAGGATTCTGATGGACTTCACCCAGCATCCTCTCCTCCCAAGCCACCTTTTCTGGCCCAGCCCCCTACCCTTTCTAGTCTCTAACACCACTCCCAACTCCATCTCTTTGGGGACTCTTGTGTCTTCTTGTTGGTCAAGACAGGGACTGGATATTTTGAATACACTAAATTTGAATCTTTTTTATTTGCTTAGTTGGTTGCCTCCTCTTTTTTTTTTTTTTTTTTTTTTTTTTTTGGCATTGTCTCACATATCACAAACTGGTCCCATCAAGGACGACCCTAATCATCAGGACGACCTCCTGATCTTCCTGCCTCCACTTCCCAAGTGCTAGACTACAGGCATGCACCAACACTTCTGGTTTTGAGTGCTGGGGCTGGAACCCAGGGCTTTATGGATGCTAAAAAGCCAGTCCACCAAAGGCTGTATGTCCTTGGCTATTTAGTCCTTTGTCAATTTAGTTTTTGATTTTTTGGTGTGTGTGTGTGTGTGTGTGTGTGTGTGTGTGTGTGTTTTGTTTTGTTTTTTAACTCAAGCTCACTATGTAGCCCAGGCTAGCCTCGAATCCAAGCTCCTTCTGCCTCGGCCTCCCAAGGAGCTGGGATTACAGGTGTACACCACCACACCCCACCTGTCTTTATCTGTGGAACTTGGCTTGGTTGTTTCCAGTCTAGAGATATTGGGCAAATTGCTGGTCTCTTTCAAGCATCTGTGTGGAGTGGACAGCCATGCTTCCTCTATAGGCTCCTTGCTGTGTGTACTGTATCACAGGCCACTTCTTGCCATATCTCTATCCTACTCCGTGACAAGAATGGAGTCATAAGGTCTTAGCAGGAGCCTGGGATTTTATGAAGAATTGTATGAGTCTCTGGGTTTGTATCCATGGAGGTGCCATATACACGGTGTTGTGTGACGTTTCCTGGGGAAAACATCAACAAATATGGTACCAAATAGGGCACCAACAGCAGACGCAAGAAGAGATTCCACCCCAGTTCAGCTTATTGAGCCAGTAAGTTTATTGGGGTTACTTACAGGAACATGGATGAAACAAAGGCAGCTGCATCACCAAAACCCCTGACCTGCATGGGTAATGAGCTGCGTCCCTGGAGCTCCCCACACAGCTCAAAGGCAGCTCCACCACGGAGAGTCTCCTTTCCCCCTGTATTAGGGGCTTTGGAGTCTTGTAAGTTTCAGGATCTTCCTGAACCTTGTGAGGTTTGGGGTTTGAGTATTTTATTTATTTGCTTTGTTTTGGTGAGATGTGATCCCACTATGTATTGGCTGGCCTGAAACTCACTTCGTAGACCAAGCAGGCCTTGAGCTCACAGAAATCCACCTGTCTCAGCCTCCCTAGTGCTGGGATTAAAAGTTGGTGCCACCATGCCCTGAGCCTTGTGAGTTTTGTTGATGTCCTGTGTTTTCCAGAGCTCTCCTCCAGAAGGGAATGTTTCTGTTTAAAAACATAGCTATATAACCTTTGGGTGCCTGGATCTCACGCCCAGGCCTGCTTGGAGACTGGCCCCTGCTGGAAGGGACCCAGGGACATGTCATTCAGGCATCTGGATTGAGGATCTTTTTCTAGATTCAGTCCAATATGCAGGAAGAAGTAGAGCACAGAAAGATTGAGAGAAGTAAGAATTCGTGAGCTGGAGCTTAGTTGGTAGATGCTTGCCCGGCATGCACAAAGCCCTGTGTTCCATGCCCAGCGCGACTTGAACCTAATGCAGCTGCAGAATGCCTGCCATCCCAGTGACCGTGAGGTCGGGTCAGAAGGATGCTCAGCTACACAGCTGGTTTCATAAGACCAGCCTGGGCTACTCGAGTCCTTGCGCTCCCCCACCCCCTACCCCCCCAAAAAATGTGAGAGTGGTGAGTTGCTTCAGTGAATAAAGTTTACAGGCCTAGTGTCCTGAGTTCCCACACATAAAGGTAGAAGGGGAAAACCAACTCCACCCAGTTACCTCTGACCTCTACATATACACCCTGGGATACACACCCACTCAGATGCATCATGCACACACATACATAGAACATAACCAATAAGGGATGGATGGCTCAGTTGTTAGGAGTGCTTGCTGCTCTTGGAAAGGACCCAACTTAGGGTTTTACTGCTGTGAACAGACACCATGACCATGGCAAGTCTTATAAAGGACATTTAATTGGGGCTGGCTTACAGGTTCAGAGGTTCAGTCCATTATCATCAAGGTGGGAGCATGGCAGCATCCAGGCAGGCATGATGCAGGAGGAGCTGCATCATCTTCATCTGAAGGCTGCTAGGAGAAGACTGACTTCCAGGCAGCTAGGATAATAGTCTTAAAGCCATAGTGACACACCTGCTCCAATAAGGCCACACCCTCTAATACTGCCACTCCCTGGGACAAGCGTATACAAACCGTCACAGGTTCGCATCCATGTGGGTGGCTCACAACCATTCATAGTTTCAGCTCCAGGGAATCAGATGACCTCTTCCAGCCTCCAAAGGCACCAGCACACACATACACACAGACACACAAAATAAAATAAATCTTGAGGCTAGAGTGATAACTCAGGGTTTAAGAGCACTGACTTCTCTTGCAGAAGGCCTGGGTTCCATCCCCAGCATGCACAGGGTGTCTCACACCCGTCTGTAACTAACCCTAGCCCCATGAGATTCCCTCTTCCAGCCTACAAGGGCATTAGGTATAAATGCAATCTACAGGCATACATGCAGGTAAAAACAGCAATGTACATAAACTTTTTTTTTTAAAGGCTTTTTTTTTTTTTAATTTTGTAAAAAACAAATCTTTAGAAATAAATTAAATTTTTAATTAAAGAAGTAGAAGTTCAGGGCTGGAGAGGTGGCTCAGTAGTTAAGAGGACCCGAGTTCAATTCCCGGGCCCCACACAGTGGTTTACAATCATCTCTAACTCCAGTTCCAGTGGCTCTAATGTCCTCTTCTGGCCTCCACAGGCACCAGCACACGTGTGGTGCACAGACAAGAAGAGAACATACACATAAAATATAGCAATAAAATATACTTCTTTTAAAGGAAGTAGGACTTCACCAAGGTATTACCAACTCTGCTTGACAGAAGGAAACAAAAGCTGGACACAGATAAAACAACTTAACAAGTGCTTCAGGCACCCAGCCGCCCATCTGCCATCCAGGATGTCACCTACTTAGGCCTCCATAGATGGAACCTTTGGCTTATCTGTTGGTTGAATGAGGACACTAGGGGCTGGAGATGTGACACTAGATAAAAGTACTTGCTGCCCTAGCAGAGGAATTGAGTTTGGTCCCTAGCACCTATGTCTGGTGACTCAGAAACTTCAGTAATTCCAGCTCCAGGGGGGTATCCAGCGCCCTCTTCTGGCCGCCTCAGCAACTGCAGTCATCTGTACATAACCAAACACACACACACACATGCACGCATGCACGCGCATATATGCATGCACATAAATAAAAATATTTTTAAATGAGGAAACAGACCCAGAAACAGATAAAACAGTCTCTTAAGGCCTCAGCCATCCATGCACCTCTGCCTACTCCTGGAGCACTCGGCCTGGTCTGGCCTGGGAACACCCAAGCCCCAGGCATGTCACCAACACTCTCCTCTGTGCCCCTCACCCCCTGCAGAGCTGCCCTCCTCAGAGCACCTTAGTGTGGCTGATGCCACCTGGCTGGCCCTGAACGTGGTGTCTGGTGGTGGCAGCTTCTCCAGCTCCCAGCCCATCGGTGTGACAAAGATCGCCAAGTCTGTCATCGCCCCACTGGCCGACCAGAACATCTCCGTGTTTATGCTGTCCACCTATCAGACTGACTTCATCCTGGTGAGTCAAAGTGATGGTGAGTGGCCGTGCACACTCTCAGCCCTCTCCATGTAACACACACACACACACACACACACACACACACACACACACTGCTTCTAGCACACTCATTATCCTGTCCCATCTGCTGCTCCACTCCTCACCTCAGGAGGTGGGGAGATCCGGGACTCAGAGACTCTGCTTCCCATCCTCAGGTGCGAGAGCGTGACCTGCCCTTCGTCACTCACACCTTGTCCTCGGAGTTCACCATCCTACGGGTTGTCAATGGAGAAACAGTAGCGGCTGAGAATCTCAGCATGACCAATGGCTTTGTGAAGCCCAAGATGGGTGAGTTGGGATTGAGGGAAAGGTTCCCAACAGAAGGCTCCACTCTCAGAAGATACCTGGTGTTCACTGGATTCCAGGTGATACGGCCAGCAATGGCCAGAGATGGCTCCCAGACCAACCCAGCTCACAGTACCTCAGGGTGGCTACCTGTGGTAGGGACCAAGGTATTAAAGCTTAAAGCACAGGAGCTTAGCCAGGTGGTGACTGTTGGCTAGGACATTCTCAGCAGCCAGAGCACCATGTACAAAGGCCCAGGGTCCTGAAGGGAAACTTACGAATCCGTGTAGTGTGTGCTGGGGGTGGAAAAGCCACCTGGGCTGCATTGAACAAGGTCTGAGGCTGAGCTCAACTCCTACACACAGATGCTTTCCTCTGGCCTTAACACTTGTGTCTTATGCTCTTCCAGTCCAGAGGCCAGTGATCCACCCACTATCCAGCCCAAGCAACAGGTTCTGCGTCACCAGCCTGGACCCTGACACGCTGCCCGCCGTTGCCACCCTCCTCATGGATGTGATGTTCTACTCCAATGGGTAGGTCCCTGGGGTTAGGTGCTGGGGTAGGGGACAGACATGGAAATACTGTTCCACCCAGGAGCCCTGTCTGAGGGCAAAGACCTTATTCCACCCAAGAGCTCAATCTGAAGGAGAAGACCTGACTCTACCTGTAAGCCTAGTCTGAGGGAGGAGGCACCCACTGCCCCAGACCCTAGTTTGAAGGGGAGACACAGACCTGCCCAAGAAACAAGTCTAAGGGAAGAGGCCTGGTTGTACCAAGGAGCCCAGTCTGAGTGGAGAAGGGGTTGTTCTACCCTAAAATCCACTCTGAAGGAGACATATATGCTCCTAACTAGCTATTAAATTCTTCCTACCCTCTCATGGTGTTTTCTGAACCTTGATGGTAGGGTTGGGGTTTAATACAGATGTCTCATTTAGGACTGATCACTCAACAGTCTCCCCCAGTGCCTTAACCACGTAAGTCCCGGCATCAGCTGCCACCTAATGCAGAAAGATGCTCTCCTGGCTAAAGTTGAGAGTGGTACCAATCCATGAGTTATGAGCATAAGTATTTAGAAGGCAAAATAACAGTAGGTTTTTCCCAAGGGCCTGTGACCTCCTAAGCCACAGGTTTACAGTACCTGGTTTACAGAATTCCCTGGTGTGAAGCAGGTCCTAGAGTCAAGCAGAAAGTGGTTGGTTACCCCAGTAACATCATGCCACGCTGACACCAGTTGTTCTGTCTTGCCTGGCGGGTCAGTATAGTAACATCCAGGGTCTAAGACTTCCTGAGTCGTGGGCTTCTGATGGAGGCAAGACACACCGCAAGCCCAGCCTCTCGCACTGGTGGGTGGCGGATGGCATGAAGAGAACCCCACCCTCACAATTCCCTCTTGGTCCCCAGAGTGAAGGACCCCATGGCTGCCAGTGACGATTGTGGCCACATCCGCTTCTTCTCCTTCTCACTCATCGAGGGCTACATCTCACTGGTGATGGATGTACAGACTCAGCAGAGGTGGGCAGGGCCCTGTGTGGATATGACATGGGGCCTGGGTGGGAGCGTGGACTTTCTTCCTGGTCAGTCCACCCTATCTCCTTCACTGGAGTTGTTCCTGTAGGTGCAGGGATCATCTCAGGTCCACAGCAAGATGGTGCCAAAGTGGAGATTGGAACCATAGCCCCAAAGCCATCTGTCTCCAGTGTCTCACCCCAGCATTAGCTTCCCACCCTGCCCCCAATGGTACCGACGTGTCCTTGGGTCTTGGACTGTGTCCCACCTGAGATACACCAGTTGGCCCCGCCTCAGACTCGTCTTCCTTCCTCTCTAGGTTCCCGAGTCATTTGCTATTCACGAGTGCATCTGGAGAGCTCTGGAAGATGGTTCGGATAGGAGGACAACCCTTGGGATTCGGTGAGCCCGAGGGGTCCAACACCCATATGCAGGAGCCAGGCAGGCAGTTCCCAGGGTACCTGACCAGGTCCCCCCTATGTAGTGGCCTAGACAAGAAGATTGATGCTAAAGGAGACTGAAGCCCCTCTTCTGACAGATCCCTTGCCAGTGATGTGACATATATATGAAGGCCTCGGGAGACCAATGAGTGGACTTTACCAGAGGGTTCTTACACCCCCCAAGCTGAAAAAATACAGTGGGGCTGAGGGCATGGATCAGTGGTAGAGCCCCTGCCTAGAATCCCCCAGTGAGGGGCTGGGGGCGTGGCTCAGTGGTAGAGCCCCTGCCTAGAATCCCCCCAGTGAGGGGCTGGGGGCGTGGCTCAGTGGTAGAGCCCCTGCCTAGAATCCCCCAGGGAGGGGCTGGGGGCGTGGCTCAGTGGTAGAGCCCCTGCCTAGAATCCCCCAGGGAGGGGCTGGGGGCGTGGCTCAGTGGTAGAGCCCCTGCCTAGAATCCCCCAGGGAGGGGCGGGGGGCGTGGCTCAGTGGTAGAGCCCCTGCCTAGAATCCCCCAGGGAGGGGCTGGGGGCGTGGCTCAGTGGTAGAGCACCTGCCTAGACTCTAATAAGCCCCTGTGTTTCTCTTTCTCTAGATGAGTGTGGGATTGTAGCCCAGATCTCCGAGCCCTTGGCAGCTGCAGACATCCCAGCATATTACATCAGTACTTTCAAGTTCGACCATGCATTGGTAAGTGGCCCCTGGGGACAGGTGGGGACTGTGTGGGCAGCGAACAGGTAGCTGGGCTCACACACTTTCCTTTCCTTTGCTTCCCGCTCTGTAGGTTCCAGAAGAGAATATCAGTGGGGTTATCCGTGCCCTGAAGGTCAGTCAAGCAGGGAAGCATTAGAAAGGCTTCATCTCTGGTCTCCTCCCTGCCACAGCCCACCTGGGCCTTTCCCCTCCACGACGGTTCTTGCAGTATTTCCCTACGGACTGAAAGCTCGGCCCCAGGACCTTTAAGGAAGGGGCCTCTGGGACACTCCCCCAATTCCTGACTCCTCCAGGCCTGGGCCTAAACTAGGGCCACCCCACAGCCTCCCCCTGCCTTCCAGAGTCCCCAGCCTTTTCAACCATGACTCAGTTTCCCCTCAGTGGGGATGTGCCCATCTTCCTCCCCCAAGTTCCACCCCAGAAAGTGGTCTCCGAGGCCCAGGGCACTTGGGAACAGCCAAAGGCCTCACCTACAGCCTGCAGCAAACACCAAAGGAAGCTGGCACTTCCCACGAGACATTGGGATTGGGGTCCTGATGCACCTAGGGACATCTTAGGGAGCGGGTGGAGCAAGGTCGGGGGTGCAGAGCTGGGGAAGCCCCCGTGAGGCCCCCCAGGATTGATGGGTATGGTTGCTGCCCCAGTTTTAGAGGCCCAGGGGCTGGTTCCCTCAGAATGGACGCCAGCAGGCCACCCTCAGGTCATAATGGCCGGTGAGCCTCAGACAGTGGCAGTGGGGTCCCTACCCCTAAGCTGGGGAGGAAAACCAAGACCCTAGATTCCCCACCTGCTGACCACACAGGGCCTGTGTCGATTTCCTCTACAACTGCCAAGAGGGGCCCTGGGCCAAACTTCCCCCCAGGAGAACTTGTCCCTGGAGGGGATCCCAGGGCACCTCCTCTCCCACCAGCCTAGAGCGCCAGCTTCTACCTGTCCTTTGTTCGCTCTCCCCAGACCCAACATGGCTAAGCAAAGACTCAGCTTCTTCCAGCAATGGGCATCCCCACCTGCCCAGGCCTAGGGTGCCTTGGGCCATGTCCCACCTCCCCAGCTGTCACTTAGACCAGCCTAGAGAACTCCCCTTCATCCTCTCTACCCCACTTTTAGGGGGTGAAGAGACCTCAGCCCCTGCAGCTCATATACCTGCCTGAAATCCACACGGCAGTCTGTGGGCACGGTGATACCCGGGAGGCAGCTATCTTCGAGCATCTGTAGAGAAGAATTACACTTGTGGGTTTCTTCTTTGTTGGTTTTGCATACAGGTGGCTGGGGAAAGAGTAGTTTTGTTTGGAGGGGCTGGGGCCTGTTTGAGTCTTATTAGGGTGCCCAGGGGTCAGTGGAACTTAGCACCCTGTGTCTCTGGGGACAGACACAGATGCAAAGATGTATCCTAAGAATCTTGGCTTCTGAGGAGAGCTATTGGGAGCAGAGCTGTGACACAAGACACCAGGACCCCATAGCACCCCCTACAGGGCATCCCAGTGTATGGCCACACGTTAGCTGGAACTGCGGGGGTCCGCTAGACTTTTTGCTCTTGGGGCGTTTTTTTTTCTCAGGCCTGTGTGCGGTCTCCAACAACAAGGTTAGAGGGGAGAATGTTTATTTACCCCTATACAGTCTTGTAAAAACTGTGTTTCTCTCCTCTCTGGGCTGCAGAAACACACCCGGGTAGAAGAACTATTCTAGAACCATGTAGAAGCTCAGAACCCAGCATGTTAATCAAAGTCACCTCTGGTTGGTTTTAGTGGGTTTGCTTTGCTTTACTTTGCTTTGCTTTGCTTTTCTTTTCTTTTCTTTTCTTTTCTTTTCTTTTTTTTTTTTTATTTAAACTCCTTTTGCACAAAACCCTTAAAACAACCAAATCTTACTGTTTTCTGGTCCCAAATGGGAAATGGCCAAGTGGGCAGGGCTTTATAGTGAGGCCCCCCAAGTCCCTCTTTTTTCTCCCTGGAAGGCCTTGATTGTCCGGGGTGCACCTCTCTGTAACCCCTTCTGTCCCCCTTTCCAATTATCCCTCCCCACCGTATAAATGTGCTGGCCCCATGCCCCATGCCCCCTGCCCCAGAGTTTTGTGGACCCCTAGACTTGCTAGGAAGAGACTGTGTCTTGTACACACCTATAAATACGTGTTTTATGTTGATAGAGATATATTCTGTAAATAGCATATATACTTGAGCAATATATATGTTAATATATTCTGTGTGCGCAGGACACAGGCAAGGGCCCCACCTCATGTGCGCACACTCGGGGACATTCGGAGCCACCGTATATTTTTAATTCAAGTATGTAGGCAATATGATGATTGGAAAAGCCCTGGGGTCCTGAGACCAGAACCAACAGCCTACTGCATATAAGGCAGGTTGAGAGGCCAGTGTGGTCTGCTTCATAGCTACTGTACCCCCATTTCCACAGCCTAGAGCTCTGGATGCCTTTATTTTATTTGGGGGAGGGGGCATTGATCCAGAGGAGGGATTGGGATTTTTTTTTTTTTTCCATTTTAACAGTGGCTGCCTCCCTCAGGGTTACTCCAAAACCTTTGTCTGGTAAACCCAGCCTGCCTCCCTCCTCTCTGAGTCCCTTCTCTATAGAAAGCTGTAGACCTGGCAATTACCTGATTTTTGTTATTATTGTTGTGTTAATTGTTTTCTTGAGGCAGGGTCTCTTCATATAGCCCTAGCTATCCTGGAACTCTCTGTAGACCAGGCTGGCCTTGAATTTATAGAAATCCACCCGCCTCTGCCTCCCAAGTGCTGGGATTAAAGGTGTGCACCATCACACCTGGCTAGGTTGTTTTGTTTTGGTTTTTTAATGTTATTATTACTCCTGCAAGCTTAGGAATCTCAGGTTCTCTTCCCTGCTCCCTTCCTAGGACTGACTCCATAAGGACCCAGAACACCACACATATTCCCCACGATTGTGTGTCCAGAGGGGAGCTGAGCCTGGGTTCTGCCAGCCAGCCTTTTAAGGGACCCCATTGTTTAGCTGCAGTGGGTCCTTGGAGAAAGCTAGGTCTGTCTCTGTATTCTGTGGGTGAATCAGCATGGCATGGTCTCTACCGCTCTGGGGGATACAACAGTCCCCGCTGAGGTATCTGCTAACCTCTCAGCATCCTCTGGTTGTATGAATATGAAGGACCACTCCACCCCTTGCTGACCCAGCCTCAGAGGGGACCCAAGTGGCACAAGAGTCAGCAATCAGGGTTCTCTAGGAGATTTTGTTTGTATTTTTCTGCAGTGCTGAGGAATGCGGGCAGGGTCTCATGTAGGCAAGGCAAGTATTCCATTGAGCCGCTCCCAGATCCTCTCAGCAGAGCCTCTTGGCTCACAGGGAGGGTTGGAGATGAGGCTGTTGAGAAGGTAACGCTTGGGGAAACACAATCAGGACCCCTGGGCAGGGCTACCAAGTTGTGAACTTCCGGGGCTTTGTGTGTCTGACTGAAAGGCGCTCTTGACAGAAAAGCTTAGCTCAGTGGATAGTGTGCTCTGTTAGCATGCATGAAGCCCTGGGTTCCAGACAGATCACGAGTTAAGGTCAGCCTGGACTATACATGAGGCTCTGTCTCCAAAAAAATAAAGAAAAAAGAAAAAGTCAAATATCACCTGTACAGACTAAGGAGACCATGCAGGATCCCCATCGACAAAGTACCCACTCCCCTTTGGCTCAGCCCCATAGCCTGGGGCACACCGGCTTCCCAAGAAATCTACTTTTCCCCCAGACCCCAGCAGCATCGCCAACTATATACTCCCTCCACTGGGTCCTAAAGACACCCCCACACACACATCCATAGAGGCATGCAGCCCTGCCCCCATAAAACCCCCTTACTCAAGACTCCTAAGCATCAACATTCACCCTGTCCCACCAGCTGCAGGTAACAGGTTCCTGGTGTGGTGAGCCAGACCCAGGGACCTGGTTCTGTCTGCTGCCCATTGGGTAGCGTTGCTGAAGCAACCTTAGGCTGCTGAGGTGGTCCCCAACGATGGAAGGAACTGTGGAAGTGAAGAGATAACTCAGGCACATGGAAAGGAGCTAGCCCCTAAGCACAGGCAGCCCACCCACCCCCCCAACCCCTTTGGTGCACGATCTTCAAAGAAGGTCTGAGCCACCTGCCACCAGTTCCCCCCCAGCCACATTTCCCAGGCTGACCTTGAAAGTCCCCAGACACCTCTGGACCACTAGCCAGAGCCTCTGGATTGGGTGTGGGGACAACACAGGCTCTTCCCTGCCTCCGCTGAGGCAACTGAAGAGGAGAGCCAAAGGGAGGAAATGTCCATTTTGACTCTTGAGTTTGATGGGATCCAGTCCACCATGACGGAAAGGCATGGCGACAGGAGGAGCGTGAGACAGCTAGTTACATTGTATCCACAGCCGGAAGCAGAGAGAGGCGTAGGCTGCTGCTCCGCTGACTTTCTCCTTTTTATTCAAGACAGGAGCCTAGCCGGTGGAAGGTTGCCCTAGGGTAGGTCTCCTCGATCCTGTCAGGATGACTGGTAACCATCACAGGACACTCCTCACCCTGCCGTGTTCCTCTGTGGGCAGCGTAGGGGATGCCATAGGTGGCGTGAGCACTTGGCTTGCTGAGGGGAGCCTAGATGCGGATCGTGGGCTCTCTGACAGAGAGGGATATAAGGATGTAGCTTTGGGTTTCCAAGTGATGAGTATCGGCGCTGAGGGTTGGAGTATAGCTCGGACGGGTGGCAGGCCTCCATTTTTACATCCAGGAGGGAAGCGAGGCCAACATGGCTGACCACCAGTCAGCGTTGCTTTGCTCTCGGGAGTTGTTATGAAGGTGTAGAACTAACTTGATAGACCTAACCTCAGAGTTCATCCCAGCTTCCCTTCCCGCATCTGGTTTCTAATCAGAAGCAGCAAAAGGACACATTTAACTGACCCCAGCTTGATCTCTAGCCCCTCCTCTGAAGGCTACTCAATAAGAGAAGGGCAGGTGCCGGCCTGCTGCTGAAGGCACTGGGAGAGGCCCGAGGCCTAGGCCCATGGCTCTTGCAGGCATCAGTTTGATGGTGGTGATTTTGTGGCTCTTGGTAGTAGAGAGGAGCTGGGAGAGTCAGAAGTGAAGGGTGGTCCAGTCCCATGTATCAGGCTGCTGTTTGTTTACGTGTGTGTGTGTGTGTGTGTGTGTGTGTACATGTATTAGGCATGAGTGTGTGTCCACGTGTGCAGAGCCTGTCTCGGAGCTGCGAGCTGTTTCATGCAGCATTTGGCCCCTTAGCCTAACCCATTGCCGCACAGTTAAACAGATAGGGATGCAGGCCCTGGCTCCAGGGCGGAATGTGGGGTTGCCCTGATCCGATTGGCTCCTTTCCCCATTCACTGCATCCCCAAGAAAGACTGCCCCTCAGCAGCCCAGGGAATCCGTGCAGGCAGCATGAGCTGGCCTAGGCCCACCCATGGGACTCTTCGAACGATTCAGTCCTAAAGACAGTATTTGCACGGAGAGAGGTTGGGGACAAGAGGTGCCCCTTGCTTCCCAGGGACTCATCTTGGGAAAGGGTCCACGAACCTATAGACTCCAGCAATGGGCAAAATTCAGGTTTCTGTGGGCTGAGCCTAGCACGGTTTTCCTTTCTACTGCCTCAGTTTACCCATATCATAGGAAGAGTTAGAGCAGGGTCAGTCTCCAAACAATAGGGGAGACAGAAGTACAGCAGTAGTCCTCCCGACCCTCCTCCTGTATGCCAAAATCATTTCCGTTATCCTGAGGCAGGGGAGCAGGTATGGGTGCCCTGCCCACAGCCCCAGCTGACCCTCACCTGGCATGTCGTGCCCAGGTCACCAGCAACAGTGGTACTTCATCAGTCCTGCAGCTTGGGTGAAGGGGTCCGGGGCCTCTCATGCTTTCGTTTTTTTTTTTTTTTTTTTTTTTTTTTTCCTTGTCAAAGAAACAAAACCCCTGAGAGTTGTGTACTGTATGATGAAGAGAAAAAAAAAAAAAGTACCTAATGTTCCCCCTAAAAAAGACAGTATATTTTGTACTTTGTAAAGTGTTCATTAAATGAAGGGGAAAAAATGATGTTGGCTGATAACCATCTGATTTTATGTTGACTTGTTGAAGGTCACGTCTCCGTTTCTTTGCCCACTTCCCATATTCTGTTTGGAGAATGTAGGTATGAGTTAGAGGAGGCAGGATAGCCCTCAGGTATAACACCTTGAGTCTCAAGAACTGCCCAGAGAAGGCTTTTTTCAGCTACCAGATGCTATGGAGTAAACTGTTTCAAAATGCTGGCTTAAAGTGATGTGTATGTATATCCCAGCACTCAAGAGGCTTAGGCAGGAGGATGGAGAGTTCCAGGCTAGCCTGAGCTACATAATGAAACCTGGTGAGGTGATTCAGTGGTTAAGAGCACTGACTTAACTGGGATCTCCAAAGGTTCAACTCCCAGCACCTACACGGTGGCTTACAACCAATCTGTGACTTCAGTCCCTGGGAATCTGACGACCTCTTCTGGCCTCTGCAGATACCAGGTACCCGTGTGGTACATGGACATCCGCGTAGCAAAACACCTTTGTTGAAGTAATTATTTTAAAAAGCAGCTGCTGGTCAAGCCAACTGGCTAAGCTGTGGCGGCTCTGCCTAGCTCAGTCGCCATGTTGCGTGGCCAGAAAGCGCGTGCACGCGGCAGCTAGAAATGGCTAGCCAGAAACACCAGCCCTGACACCCACGCTGTCTCTGCAAGGCTGGGCAGTGCCCGGACTATCCCGCCAACCACACGGGCTCGGTACAGATGAGACTCTAATGCTTAGGTTATCCAAAGGCTTATATATTTAGTAATGATCAATAACAAGATGCCCTTACAATCAGAGGTGTAACCCAATACCCAACGTAGATATACCAACTACCTTTGACTGCTACAGACAAGTGAGCATCAGCCTCCGTGTTCCCCCCTCCTCCCTTAGCTCCTCCTCTTCCTTCTTTTCTTCCTTACTCCTCCGCTTCCTCCCTTACTCCTCCCACCTTAGCTCGTCCTAAACACCTTATGCATAAAATCAAAAGTAGAAGGAAGGATAATTTACCCTAGCTCAGGGTTTCACGGTCATGATCATGGGCCTGAGGCAGAACGTAACAAGAACTTGTAGAGTAGGGACTGTTTATGGCATCCAGGAAGCAGAGGAGGGAACACAGGAAAAGACCAGGGCAAAACATCTCACCTCTGGTGACCTGCCACTTCTCACCATTCACCAAGGCCATCAAATGATGGATTCATCAAGCCATCAATCCGATGATTAGGACAGAGCTCTCGTGACCTAAGTGTTTCTGTACACAAGGTTCTAGACACAGCCAGGATTGTGTTTGCAAACCTAGACCTCTCAATCCAGTCAGCCCCCAGTACCCACACGGTGGCCTACAACCATCTAGAACTCCAGTTCCAGGAGATCAGATGCCTCCTTTCTGGCCACCATGGGTACTGCGCACATGTGGTGCACATACTTGACACACAGACAAAGTAGTCATAAAAACCTTTAAAAATAAATTTAAAAGAAAAAAATAAGAGGGTTTAAAAAAAAAAGATGGTTTACAGAGCCCTGCTCATGAGACAGGCTCGGTTCCTAGCACTCACGATGGCTTACAGCTTGCTCTAACTCTGGTGCCAGAGGAGTTATGCTTCTGGCTTCGGTAGTCATTACACACAGATGGTGCAGAGATATACATGCATGTAGAACACGTATACCCATAAAAATAAACCATTAAGAGAACAACAGGAGGACACCTGGGAGGAGGCAGGTGGCTTGCTTCACCCAGGGTATCATGAAAGCTAGAAGACAGAGCGCATACACAAAGCTTTCACTGGGACAGAATGAACAACCAAGATAATGGCTTAGCAGGGTTTCCAGGTGTTGAATGCTGAGGCTTGGGGGTTAAGGACCAAGGAGACAAACACAACCATGTACAGATGGCAGCTGAACAGAAGCCCTGGTGACATGCAGTGGGTACGAATGAGCTGCATGGCCAGGCTGACCAACAAGTAAAACAGGCTTTAAGGAAAACTCAAACATAAGGATGCCCCTTTTTGTACACAGGTGACTACGGTCAAGGGCCTTTACTTTGCATTTTAGTTCATTGAGATGGGATCTCATATATCCAAGGCTGGCCTAAAACTCAAGGTGTAGCCAAGGATGACCTTGAGCTTCAGATCCTCCTGCCTCCGTGTCTACCACTGCCAGAGTTACTGGGATGCATCACATGCTGTTTATAGGATGCTGTGGTGTGAATCAAACCCCAGTGGGTCTTAGTTAGAGGTTTACTGCTGTGAACAGATACCATGACCAAGGCAACTCTTATAAGGACAATGTTTAATTGGGGCTGGCTTACAGGTTCAGAGGTTCAGTCCATTATCATCAAGGCAGGAGGAACATGGCAGCATCCAGGCAGGTATGGTGCAGGAGGAGCTGAGAGTTCTATATCTTCATATGCATATGCAGGCTGCTAGCAGAATACTCACTTTCAGGCAGCTAGGACTAGGGTATTAAAGGCCACACCCACTCTAACAAGGCCACACCTACTCCGACAAGGCCACACCTCCAAATAGTGCCAAGCATATACAAACCATCACAAGGATTTCATGGATTCTAATCAAGGACTTGACCAGAGCTATATAACTGGCCCCTTTGTTTTCCTAAGGACTTTAAAAATTAAGAACATTTTTAGTTGTGTGTTTGTGGTGACAGAAGTATAGAGATGAAGCCAGAAGAGGGTGTCAGATCCCCTGGAGCTAGAGTTACAAACATTAGTGAACTCCATGATGTGGGAATTGAACTCGGGTCCTCTGGAAGAGCAATAACTGTTCTTAACCACTAAGGCATCTCTCCAGCTCCTCAACTCTTCTTCTATTTCAAGTCCACAAAAAATGTTCCTATTGTAAGCCTAAGACTAGCCCTTACAGAGGGGCAGCATCCGCCTGGGTGAAGGGCCCTGTAGCTGCTGAAACAGCCATTCCTTCCAACACCAGCCAACTGGTTCCCATGACAGCCTGCATGTTGACCCCTCAACTTTAACCTGCAGCCTTCCAACACACCCCATTTCCTCTCCCATTTTAGGGTTTGAATCTGAAATGTCCCCCTACAGGCTCATGTGTTGAACATATGGCTCACAGCAGGTAGCACTGTTGGGGAGACTGGAATTTTTTAAAGAAGTGGGGCCTGAACAACAGAAGTAGGTGGCTGGGGTTAGTCCTTTAAAGGTGATAGTACAGCCCTCGCTAATACACTCCTGTGTGCTCACATCCCATAATACACTCCTGTCCCTCACATCCTATAATACACTCCTGTCCTCACATCCCATAATACACTCCTGTCCCTCACATCCCATAATACACTCCTGTCCTCACATCCCATAATATACTCCTGTCCTCACATCCCATAATGCACTCCTCTCCTCACATCCCATAATGCACTCCTATCCTCACATCCCATAATACACTCCTGTTGTATTATGTATGTGCTTCCTGTTGCATCCTGCTGTCTGACCTGCCAGGATGGGAAAGGCTCTTCCTCTAAGCTCCCACCACTATGAACGCTGCCATGGCAGGACTGGAACCCTCTGAAACTGAGAGCCAAGATAAATCCTTCCACCTTTAAGTTGTTTCTGTCAGGTACTTGGGGCAAGACTTTGCTTTCCTCCACAGCCCACACAAGCTGCTACCACGCTCTGCATTTTGTTTATTGCCATGTCCCTCCCTGAGGATAAGCTGCACAAAGCAGAGACTCTTCTGCCCACGTGACTGAGTGTGCCCCACGCCTGCACTTAAGGGGCTCGTAAGTACCTGTGGAGAGAACAAGTAATAGGAGCGGGGTATAGCAGGCAGTCCAGGAGACCATAATTAGTGACTAAGGTACCAGCTATTTCCCAGCCAAAGGATCTATCTGTTCAGAAAATACTTGCCAAGGGCTGGGGAGCACTCAGTGGGTAAAGTGCTTGCCTGACAAGCGGACGACCTGAATTCAATCCCCAGAACCCATGTAAAAACAGTGAGCATGGTGTCGTGTCCCTGTAGTCCTGGCGCTGAGGAAATGGAAACTGGAGGACCCCTGGGACTCTGGATGGCCGGTCTAGCCTTGGAAAGTTCCAGGGTGAGAGATCCTGGCCCAATCATAAGGTGGAGCTGGGTGTGATAAGCACAGGTTTAGTCTCAAAACTCTAGAGACTAAGGCAGGCAGACTCTGTAAGTTCAAGGCCAACCTGATCTACAAAGTGATAGCCCCATCTCAATAATCAGACAGACAGCACCTGAAGAACAAAGACATTTTACCTATCCTCTGTCCTTCCCATGAGTGGACACACAGACACACACGTCCCAGGTGGGACTGCCTTCTAAAGTGTGTTCCACTGGCTACTTGCTTTTTTTTTTTTTTTTTTTTTTTTTTTTTTTTTTTTTTTTTTTGGTTTTTTTGAGACAGGGTTTCTCTGTGTAGTCCTGGCTGTCCTGGAACTCACTCTGTAGACCAGGCTGGCCTCAAACTCAGAAATCCACCTACCTCTGCCTCCCAAGTGCTGGGATTAAAGGCATTCGCCACCACCGCCCGGCTTACTTGCTTCTTTTATGGTCGAGAAATGATCAAGTCAAACTTTTACAAGACATCCATTCTTTAAAAAGGCAGAAAATAGACTTTATTCCAAAAGACCTTTTCAAACACTGTTCTGAAAGAAAAAGACAAGCTTTCTTGAAAACAAGTATTTTCTCAGCTTCTGAGGCTTCCTACTCCACGGCCAGCCCTTTAGCCAAGATTCCACAGCCCTCAGCCCACAAGCATTTGGCCTGCACATTCTTTCTTCAGGAGCTTCTGGGCTGTTCAAAGCCAGGCAGTGAGAAGTTCCAAGGCTGGGATACTGCAGACCTAAGCGGGAGGCTGGCTCCCACTGGCCGCTCCATGAAGTCTCAAAGCCAAGGCATTCTGGGTTCTTGGACTGTGTCCTTCTGGGAACTTCTGGGATGACAGCTGATCAGAGAGGCCCTAGCTGCAGTGTCAGCTGGCTCTCTTGCTGAGCTGAGACCCAAGTTTGTCCTCGTGTGACAGGGCACTACAAGTTCTTCTGAGTGTCTTGTCATGTCTCTAAACTCTTAATATCAAATGTGTCATGAACAATGAACATAAGAATAGCATCTCAGACAAGACGCATCCGCAGATGCTACCCATGTGTTACCTGGAAAAGGAATCTGCCTGGCCACCCAAGGTCTTCATGCCCTGGCACTCCTCAGGAACATGCCAAGGCAACAGTAGTTGAGTTCATCAGTTAAGAGCCTTAGCGGGGAAGGTCCTTGTCCACAGATTCCTAGTGTAATGTCCCCACTGAGGACACAGAGGCCCTGGCCCTCTCCCAGCACCTTCAGAAGCTCTGCTGGTGGCCACACCCTGCCTCTGGCAAGCTGGTGCTGTCGGTATGGCTCACAGGCTGGGGCCAGCCTGGGATAGGCCCAGAGGGAGGCTCAGATGAATGACTTGGCTAGAGTCACCATGTGATCCACTCCACAAGCCACGTCCACAGGCTCACCGGGCATCGTCACCTGGAAAAGAAGCCATGGACACAGTGAGGGAAGGACAAACAGGCTCTGGAGCCCTGCAGGGGGGGTGGGGGATGGGAACACACAATTTATATAACTCAGGCTAGCTTCCAATTCCCTGTGTAGCTGAGGCTGACCATGGCCCTCCTGCCTCTCCCTCCCAAGTGCTGGGCTTACACACACGTAGTACCACACCTGGTTTATGTAGTACTGGAGAGAGACTCTCAGGCTGGGTATGTGTTAGGCAAGCAAACTACCAACTGAGCCTCAGCCTCAGCCCCCCCTCCCTAGGTTCTTTGCCCTCTGTGGGTGTGGCTGTATCCCCTGGAAATAGGATGCTCACACCCATCCACAGCTCACTAGTATCAGGAAAAGGCTACCCTGCCTCTCTGCCCAGCAGTGACATCAGCTCTAGTAGCCACCCTAAAAAGGTGGCCCCGGGGAAGGACAAAGATGCTCCAGGTACCACTGACCGCCTGTGACCATGGCTCCCAGATTCCCTGCCTGGAGGCTGAGTGTCCTGTAACCTTCACTGGGGGTCACCAAGTACTTCCCAAGAGTGCAGGAAAGGCCTCCACCCGGTGGATCTAGTATGGGAACAGGCCACAGAGCTACACTGGGCCTTCAGAGGCTGGTCCCTTCAATCCTCATTATTTTGTTCTTTAATTTTTATACTCTGTGTGTGTGTGTGTGTGTGTGTGTGTGTGTGTGTGTGTGTGTGTTTGAGGTCAGAGGACAACCTTCAGGAGTTGGTTCTTCTCTCTACCTTGTGGATATTGTACATTAGATTCAGGTAGCAGTCAAGCTTGGGTGTCAAGTGCCTCTACCCAGTGGGCCTCACAAACTCTTAACAATTTTTTTCCCCTTTTCTTGTTTTGTTTTGTATGTGGTATATATGTAGAAATGCACTGCATACGATGTGTGGGGAATGCAGTGTGTACGGTATGGATGGAACGGAGTGTGTGGTGTGTATAGAATGTACTGTATATGGTGTGTATGCTGGCTAGTTTTAGGTCAACTGGACACCAGCTGGAGTCATCAGAGAGGAAGGCGCCTCAGTTGAAGAAATGCTTCTATAATACCTGCCTGTAGACAAGCCTATAGGGCATTTTCTTAATTAGTGATTGATGGGGGAGGGCCCAGCCCATTATGAGTGGTGCTATCCCTGGGCTGAGGTCACAGACAGACAGACAGACAGACAGATGCGTGCGCGCACACACACAAAGAGACAGAGCAAGCCAGCCAAGCAAGCCATGAGGAGCAAGCCAGTAAGCAGCACCCCTCCATGGCCTCCGCATCAGCTCCTGCCTCCAGGTCCCTGTCCTGACTTCCTTTGATGATGAACAGTGATGTGCAAGTGAAGGCCAAGTAAACCCTTTCCTCCTCAATGCTTTGCTCATGGTGCTTCAATGTAGCAGTACCGACCCTAACTAAGGCAGCGCTTGCAGAATGTACTGGGTGTGGTATATGTACAGTGTTGTGTGGAGGGGGTATGTATGTGTAGTGTGTACACAATGTAGTGTGTTTGTGCAGTATGTGTGGGGATTATGTAGTGTGTTATGTATATGTGTGTCTGTGGTGTATGTGTGTGTGTATGTGTAGTACATGTAGAGTGTGTGGAAAATGTTATGTGGTATATATGTATACTGTGCTGCACAGGGTGTATGTGTGTGTGTGTGTGTGTGTGTGTGTGTGTGTGTAAACCAGTGGTTGGTGTCTTCCTCTGTCACTCTCCACTCTGGTTTTGGTTTGGTTTGTTTTGGTTTTTTGTTAGACAAGGTCTCTCACTGAACCTAGAGAATATGGTTTCAGTTAGACGGGCCAGAGAGCAAGCGCCAGAGATCTGGCTGCTTTCACTCCTGTGGGCGCTGAGTTAAGACCACACTGTGTCCACCCCTGTGAGTACTGGGGCATAGACTGCACCACTGAGCAGAGCTCTGGGGAACCGAACTCATGCTCACACAGCAAGCTCTTTACCCATGAGCCATCGCCTCAGCCCCTGTTCTGGTTTGTTTGCTTTAGAGACAGGATGTCACTATGTAACCCTGGCTGGCGTCTGCCTCCTGAGTGCTGGGATTAAAGGTGTCACCGTACACTGCACTATGTTAGCTTTTCAGATAGGGTCTCACTACATGGCATGGGCTAGCCTGCAACTTGCAGCATTCTCCTGCCTCAGCTTCCTGAGAGCTGAGGTGCACAGCACCATGCCCACTTTCTCTTGTTTGTCACTGTTACTATTATCATGAACAAGCAATGCTGCTGTCCTATAAAATGACACTCAGTGAAAAACAGCGACCATGGCTGGGGATGTAGCTCCCTGGGTAGAGTGCTTGCCCAGCATGCATGAGGCCCAGGGTTCAACCTCCAGCCTTATAAATCAGGCATGGAGGTCCATGCCTCTCATCCTATCACTCAGGTGATGGTGGGGAGACAGGTTGAAGCAGAAGGGCCACACAATGAGTTGAGGATAGCCTGGGCTACATGACTCCCAGTCCAAATAAACAAATAACCAGGTGTTAAGACCCTCTTAATAATAACCCCATCACACTATGCCCTGCACCCAAATGACAACTACTTAAACCACATCTCTTGCCCTCACAGGCTCTGAATGCAGAAGGGCACATGCCAGCCCTGTGCCTCCCTAGGCACACTCTGCATGACTTTGCCTTCAGACCCGCACCCAGCTGTGGATTCAGGGATCAGCCAGCCAGGACCCTAGTCACCCAGCTTTCCTGTGACTGCCTGGGCAATTTCCTGAGTTCAGGACGAAATGAATTCCTGCAACAGGTGGTCTGGCCTAAAAGCACCGAAGTGGCAGGTGAAGTGGCAGGTGCTGTCCATGGAGCTTCAACTCCGTTAGGGGCTGCTGGCGACAGCAAATGAAGGCAGGAACCACGCCATGCTGTCTTGCTGCCTCCCCAAACAAGACCGCCTTGGCAAAAGCTGCCACACAGACCACTGAGCAAACAGAAGCAGGTCCCAGGTGACAGAGGTGCCCTAAGCCGGCCCCAGAACAGCAGTGACCAGCTGCCCCATGGTGGCCTAGCCAGGTGGGCTCTTAGCAACCTCCAAGGCCGCTTGAGATCATCTGTTTACCTTGCCTTGCCTTGTCGGGTCATCTGCAGCCAGCCCACTGCACTTACGCACCCAGGTGCTCTTCCCCAGATGCTCCAGCCATTAGAGCCGATGCACAGGAAGCTGTTTGGTTTGGGCCTGCTGGCCAGGACCTACAGCCACAAGGACCTCTGAGAACAGAGGTGGCTACTGAGACTCCAGTGCCCCCTGGCGTGGGTCTCTTTCAGGTCTCCAAAATGACTCCACAATAAGCCTGTCTCTGGTCATGTGGGGGTGTTGGTCTCTGGGTCGAATGTAGACCAGGCTGTCCTCAAAACTCCCTTTATATCTGAGGATGACCTTGAACTTCTGATCCTCCTGCCTCCACCTCTTGCCCTTAATTCTTGAGAAATCCTGTGCCCCATCACATCTGGTTTATGTGGTGCTAGGGATCTAATACGGGGCTTCTTTCATGCCAAGGAGAGAATGAATCTCACTATTAACCCAGGTTGACCTAATCCTCCTGCCTCAGCCTTCCAAGTGGCTAGGACCGCAGGTGTGCACCACCATGCACAACAGTGAAAAGGTGGTGGGGGTGAATCTAGCTTCACCTATGACTTATCTGTGTGACCTCATAGGATCCACCTCAGGGCTCACAGCTCACACTGGACAAGGGCTGTGGCACGGGAACCCACACCAAGTGTGCCCTGAAGGCCCGTATGTTGAGAACTTGATCCCCAGCGTGGTACTACTGGGAAGTGGCAGGAATCTATAGGGGTGGGGCCTGCCGAGAGGAAGTTAGGCACAGGTGATGCCTTAGACCTTCCACTGCTGTGCTCAAACACCCATAAGCAACTGGGAAGGCAACTTGGCTTATGCTTCCATGGCAGTCCATCGCCGAGGGAAGTCAGTCAAGGCAGGAGCTGATGCAGATGCTGTGGAAGATGCTGCTTACTGGCTTGCACTATGGCCTGCTCATTCTGCTTCCCTCTGGTCCTTATGCTCATTTCACATATGGATCACCAGTCCAAGTATGACATCACCCACAGTGGGCTGGGCTCTCCCACACTGATCACTAATTTAAAAATGCCCTACAGGTCTGCCTAAACTACCTTATGGAGGCAATTTCTCACCTGAGGTTCCCTCCTGTACCCCTCCAGCACTGAGCATGCCTCTGAAGGTAATAATGAGACCCCAACCCCTTTCTGTCCCTCTAATTTCCAGCCTTGGTGACACATGTCCCCTGCTATGTTGTACTGACCAGCCTGAGGCTCAAAGCAATGGTGTCACCTGACTCCAGATAAAACTTCTACAATCAGGAACCAAATTAAACATTGTGTTTAATTGGATGACCCCGGCCGGGCGGTGGTGGCGCACGCCTTTAACCCCAGCACTTGGGAGGCAGAGGCAGGCGGATTTCTGAGTTCGAGGCCAGCCTGGTCTACAAAGTGAGTTCCAGGACAGCCAGGACTACACAGAGAACCCTGTCTCAAAAAAACAAAACAAAACAAAACAAACAAACAAACAAAAAAAAGGATGACCCCAGGTATTTTGTTACAAGAATGAGAAAACTGATTAACCTGTCAAGCCCTCACCTTCATCCAATCAGAAGATGACAAGGGACAATGTTGTTGCCTGGCAGGAGCCCTTGGGGCTCACCAAATGTACAAGAGGGTAGATGACCAGGGTGCTGCCAACACAGTAGTCACTAGGGCTGCCAGGCTCATTCCTCAACAGGAAAGCGGATCAGGAAGCCCATGGGCAGCAGGGTCCCACTCCTCTGGCAGTGTGAGTCAGAGCAGAACGTGCAAGCTGAGAATGGGGCATCAGGCTCTAAACTCTTACCCAGTGCTATGCTTTGCCAAGTCACCTCAGCAGGTAACCAGCTGTGATGGTTAATCCTGATTTGGAATGGCAGGCTTTAGAATCACCTAGGAGACACAAGTCCCAGGTGGGTTAATTGAGGTGAGAAGACCCATCCGGAATGTGAGTAGTACCACCCATGGGTGAATGAGCAGGAGACAGTGAGCTGACAGCCATCCAGCTTTGCTTCCTGACTGTGGATGCAACGTGACCAGCCGCTTCACCCTCCTGCCGCCATGCCTTCCCTGCCATAATGGACTGTACCCTCAGACTGTGAGCCAGAATCAACCCTTCTTCCTGTAAGCTGCTTTTATCAAAGCAACAGGAAGAAGGTAATCCACCCACAACACTCACAGGTGGGTGACAGGCCTGTGGAGCACTCCCACTGTTTTCCAAGCCTGTGCTCAGAAAGGAGGAGGGGAAGGGAGGGAAAAGGGAGGGAGGGGAGGGGGAGGAGGGGGTGCTGGCTCTTGCCATTCTCAGAGCCTAAGCTGTTGTTCACTGCCACTGCCTGGCTTGCTGACATCTGCAGCCCGGGGAGGCACACAGGCAAGACCACTGTTCGAACATCGCCCATACACAATCTCTTTCCCTAAAAGAAGTCTCCAGCCAGGGGATACATGCCTTTAATCTGAGCACTCAAGAGGCAGGGGCAGGTGGATCTCTGTGTCAACCTGGTCTACATAGCAAATTCTAGGTCAGCCAGGGCTACATAGGGAGACCTTGTCTATGGATGGATGGATAGATAGATTGGATAGATAGATAGATAGATAGAATAGATAGAATAGATAAAATAGATAGACAGACAGTGTCATCTTTCAACTTAGACTCCTCCAGCCTCCACATGCAGCTTTTAATAAAGGAGCCAAGTGAGTGCAAGAGATGCAGGGGACGAGACCAGCCAAATGGCTAGGTTAGTAAGGGCACTTGCTGCCTGGCCTGCTGAGCTGAGTTCAATTCCTAGAGCCCTCCTAGAACCCACATAAGGATGTAAGGAGAGACTCAACTACACAAAGTTGTCTTCCGACCTCCACACATGCAGCATAATACACATGTGCACTGCCAAGACTCCCACATAATAAATAAAGAGATCCATAAGAACTGGGGAGGGGGCACAAGCCTTTAATCCCAGCACTCAGGAGGCAGACGTGGCCAAATGTCTTATGAGTTACATAGAGAAACCCTGTCTCAAAGAGGGAGGGGGTCCATAAGAAATCCTAGCCCACAAGGACCAGGGTGTGGGTCCTCGACAAGTAAACCTTTATTCTAGTCAATGATATGCGTGTTTTGAGTTTTTCTAAGTGATTTTTAAGAAAAATCTTTTATAAGTGTGGGGATGTAGCTCAGTTGGTAGAGTGCTTGCCTGGCACACACAAAGCCCTGGGATTGAATCCCAGCACCACAAAAAGCAAGCAGGTATGGTGGTGGCTATCAGAAGCTGTGCCCAGGAACAGAGGCAGGAAAGTGCATCATCGAGCAAGTGCCAGGCCAAGCACCACTAACACCACACGGCTAGGCACCTGTCAGTGCTCTGAGGCTGCTGGGATGTCTTACAGTGATACCCAGAACAGATACCCAATGCACAAGACTCTGGATTCCATTCTCAGCACGTACAAAAGCACCTTAAAAATCAAGCTGAGGCCAGGCAGTGAAGGTGCCTGCCTTTGCCTTTAATTCTAGCACTCGAGAGGCAGAGGCAGGTGGATCTCTGTGAGTTCAAGGCTAGCCTGGTCTAAACAAAACAAACACAAAAATGAAAAAAAAAAACAAACAAACAAACAAACAACAACAAACCCAAGCTGTCTGAGGCAGGCGGATCTCTACAGGTTTAAAATTACCTGGTCTACATAGCAGGTTCCACACCAGCTAGTGCTACCCAGGAGACCTTGTCTCAAACACATAATGGCTCCACCTTGGACAAGCACTCCTCCAGCCCCCACCTGTATGCAGCCCAGCTGGCTTGCCTAACTGTGTCTACCACAGCAAGGAAGCAGAGGCTTTTTTATTTTTATTTTTATTTTTTATTTTTAAGGAGTTGAAGATTTAGCTTAGTGGTAGAACCAGGCCCTGGGTTTGGTCTTAGGATCCAGGGGAAAAAAAGTTGGGGGGGGGGAACGACATAAAAATACCAAAAATAAGCAAGGTAACTAAAGTTTTTATTTATGTCTTTGTACATATGTACACACACGTGTGTGCCTGTGTATGTGTGCGTGCGTGCAATGTGAGTGCAGTAGCTACAGACACAGAAGAGGGAGGGCATGGATCCCCCCGAGCTGGAGTTACAGGCAGGTGTGAGCCATCTCATGTGGGTGCTGGGACCCCACCCTCTGGGCGCACAGCGAGCACCCTTGCCCGCTGAGCCCTCTCTTTTCTTAGGGGCATCTTTTCACGTTGTGCTTCCTAGTGTTTACTACACCAGCTCTCATGCAACCCAGGTTGGCCTCTAACTTGCCATTGTAGCTAAGGATGACCTTGAACTTCTGATTCTTCTACACCCACCAGTCTAGTGCTGGGATCAAAGGTCTAGGCCACCCCACTAAGTTTCTGTGGTGCTGGGGATGGAGCCCAGGAATTCGTGCACACTTGTGGGCAGAGCCACATCTCTGGCCCAGCTGGTAGCTTCCTCCAGGGACGAGAACACTGAGTAGGCCACTCCGTATAACCTTGCATGCAGCAGGTGCCAGAGGCGCACTGACTGCACAGAGCAGAAAGGCTGAAGGCCTGCACACATGGAAGCTGGCTACACCAGCTGCTGCTGGTCACCTCCACTCAAGTCTCCCTGGAGCCCATCCTTGACTGTGGGACACAGTGAACAGGAGGTCTTGGATGCTGTCCCATATTTGGTTTTGCTTCCCAAAGCTAACCCATCCTTTCGGACACCCTCTGCATCCCACCTCTGCGTGGTCTTACCCTCCATGGGAAGTACTGGTCTTCCAGGCGTCCAATCCCCAAGCACCCTCGGATGTTCTTGCCCCAGACAAACAGCTCACCCTTATCTGCAAAGGAAGGAAGACGGCTTGGCTGGAGCTACACGAGGAGCAGGCCATCAAGAGGACAGAGCCTACTGCTCAACTCAGCCTCTCAACCATGGCTTCTCAAAGGGCACCCTAAAGAACATCCCTTCCCCAGACCAAGTCCCAGGCCAGGATTTCTGACAGCCAGCCTAGGGAAGACGAGCCTTTCTGTGGAACAGGTCTGGGGCTCCTGCGCACAGCCCACTCTGCTCACCTTCATCTGTGCTACCACGCACAGCTTCATCTGACCCAGCTCCGCCCTTTCTCACCGGCAGTGAGACAAGACAACCAGTTCTGCTTGGGTTTCTGTGTGTGGGTGTGTTCTGTGAGGAGGCACACAACAACTGGGATCCTAACCGTGGGTCTGTCTGTGTGCTGGGCACTGGGGACAGGACAGCAACTGAACAAACATGCTTCCTGTCCTCATGAACTTGACCTTGTAGAAGAGCCAGAAAGAAACAAACTAACCGATACAGAGAAAACTTTACTATTGACCCACTACTCTCACTGGCAGAGTCTAGGCAGCCATTCCTCAACAGAGCCACACCCCAGCCCCTCACTGGGGGATTCTAGGCAGGGGCTGAGCCATATCTTGAGTCAAAAAAAAAAAATTTTTTTTTAGTTTTAGAGAGATGCTTATTATAGATTCACAAGTGGAGCTTAAGAAAGTGACAAAGAGCCATGCCATTTGAGTAGGCGTAGAGGTCAATTACGTGGCAGACTAAAAGTACCCAAAAAAGGCTCTGATGTCAAGAAAAAGAAAGGGTATGCCTTTCTCTCAAGAAGACTTCTAAAAGGCAATGAGGCAGAAACTCCCTGGGAATCACTATGGTGACATGCACATAGTACTGTGCTGTCCAGGGGCCTGAACCAGGACACTGCAGTGGTGGAAGGCCAGAGTCCAGGCGCCTGTGGAGCAACTTGGTATTTCATGGCTCTACAACCTGCCCAGCCTTCAAGAGCCAAAAGCCCGCCACCGCTGTGGTCATCCCTCCCCAGCATGCTGGATGGTCTGTAAGGTGGGCGGGCCACTTGCTACCCACACACTCACTTCTGCATCACTTGTCCATGCACAGACCAAACCTCTCCTGGTTTTCACCAAACCCTTCTCCCCACCCACCCCTCAAACAGGTGCCTCCTGTGAGATCACACTGCACCATAAGCCTGACCACAAACCAAAGAACTCAACCAAAATGGCAGCATGAAAGAAGGTGCATGCTATATGATACAAACTGGACTACCTCTGCCATGGCCTCCCTCTTTACTTATTCTGGGAAGACATACGCCTATTGGATGGATGATGGATGGATGATGGTGGTAGATGGATGGATGATGGATGGATGGATGGATGGATGATGGATGGATGATGAATGATGGATGGATGGACAGAAATGGATAGATGGTAGACTAGAGGGAAAGACAGACAGAAAGATGGGTGGATGGATAGATAAATGGATTAGTTTGATGACAGAAGCTAAGAGTTCCCAGCTTAAGAAGGGACAAATTTGGGCCTGGCTGTCCAGCCAGTAACTTACTGGTGAGTGCAGCAAAGTGGCTAAGCCCACATCGGATCTGGGAAACCTGGACTTCAGGATTGAACTCTGTCAAACCGAAGAGCGTAGGTGGGATCATTTCTGGAAGAGCCGTTTCCAGGAGGTTTGGTCCTTTCCCAAGAATCCCATAGCCCCAGACGAAAACGTGTCCTTCTTCTACAACAAAAACAGTGGTTGTGAGTCAAGCCAAGCAGAGCCCTCCCTTGCCATGAAAACTATAGGCATGGGGTGGGAGGGTCAGGTGGTAGAATGTATGCCCAACATGCATGAAGCCCTTGGTTCTGACCCCAGACTACAGAAACCAGGCATGGTGGAGCATGCCTGTAATCCCTGAACTCAGAGGTGGAGGCATGAAGGTCACCTTGGGATACTGAGACCCACTATGCTAGCAGGTTGAAAATAATCCTCTCCCTGACTTGCCTGGGAAGTCTGACTAGGGAGAAAGCCAATCTTAGAGCAGAAACAACCCACTTCTTGAGGGGAATGAAGGGAGGGTATCCATAAAACCCACTAGGCACATAAAAAATGTGGACACTTCCCCCAGCAACAGCTCCAAATTTCACACTGATCAGGGAACCGTCCACACAAGCCATTCCAACCAAATCCTTGTGTTTTTTTTTTTAGAGTGAGTACACTGTCATTGTCTTCAGACACACCAGAAGAGGGTGTCAGATTCCATTGCAGATGGTTGTGAGCTACCATGTGGTTGCTGGGAATTGAAAATTGAATTCAGGACCTCTGGGAGAACAGCAGTCAGTGCTCTTAACCGCTGAGCCACCTCTCCAGCCCCCAACCAGATTCTTAAACCTCTTAGAAATGCTTTTTAACTTGTATTTAGGGGATCAGCAGTTTAAGGGTTTGTTTTAGTTGTCTGTTTGTTTGTCTAGTTTTTAAGATTCATTTTATGTGTGTGAGTCTTTTGCTCAAATGTATACCTGTGCATCACATGGGTGTCTGATGCCTGAGGAGATTAAAGAGGTATCCAATCCCCTGGACTAGAGTTACGGATGGCTGTAAACTGCCATGTGGGTGCTGGGACTTGGACCTGGATCTTCTACAAGAACAAGTGCTCTTAACCACTTGACTCTCTCTCAGATTCCAGGGGGTTTGTATTAAGACACAGCCTTGCTCTGCAGTCCACGCTGACCAGGAATTTCTAACTCTCTACCTAAGCCTCCTGGGTGAGGAAATCAGAGCCCTATACCACGTCAAGCTTCCTTTTCTTCCCTTCCTCCTCCTTTCCTGTCTTCTCACCACCCTCCACCATTACTTACTTACTTTTGGTTTTTGAGGTTTTTTTTGTTTTGTTTTGGGGGTTGTGGGGTGGCACAGTGCTTGGACACTATCTGGCTTTTCTAGCATGGGCTCTACCACTGAGCTACTCTGCAGCCTTGGCTGTAACAAGTGCAATCCTGCTGCTAGGGACTGAGCCCAGGAACAGAGCAGATTTTTCACACATGAGAGCCTGGGCATGTAGCTCAGAAGTAAAGCATCTGCCTAGACACCCCTGGTGTGCATAGGGGCCTAGGTCTGATCCCCAGCTGCAGGATCCATATCATGAGCTACGAACCTGCTGGGAGCACCCCTACCTGGAGTCACTGAACTAATACACAGCCCCACAGTCACGCTCCCTCTGCAGGCTGCCATCTGCAGTCTCTGAAGCACACAGCTGTCCCCTTCCCTCTCCGATCTGCCCAGTGCTGCCAAGAAGTGGCTCTCACCGTTCAATACAGCACAGCCTGTGCCACCACAAGCCACCTGCTTCACCTTGCCTACTCCGGAGAAAGGCAGGCACCGAGGGACATTCACCTGCACCAAAGACAAGGGTGGGCACAGTTAGGACAACAAAGCAGCCAGAAGCAGAAAGAATCCTTGACTGGAGTCCCAGGTCACTTACGAACCTCACAGAGGTCTCCCTACACTTCCTAAGAAGGGCTTGGGACACAGAAGGAGCCAGCTGGTAATCACACTCAGCACCTTGTTTTATCTGAGCTAGACCAAAGTGTAGAGAGGATTTCCAGGAGTCGCTAAGAGGCTGACCTGGCAGGGGTCAGGGGGAAGGTGTCACTTTTCCTAAGCTCTGAAGGGTAAGTAGAGGTAGCCAGGCAATGGGAGACGGCAGTATCCTCCAGTGGGAAGAGATATGACAAGGGAACAGGACAACTCCAGCCTATGTGTGGCGGCTCATGCCTCTCAACCCAGCACAGGAGGCAGAGGATCTCTCTGGGTTGGAGGCCCTGTCTAAGTAGAGTCCCAGGCCAGCCAGTGTTATGAATTAAAGCACTGCCCTTTAGGAGAGAGGGAAGGGGGTTGGGCGGAGGATATAAGCATGGTGGCACACACTTTTAAGCCATGCGCTCAGGATGCAGAGGCAGACAGATTTCTGTGAGTTCAAGACCAGCCTGGTCTACATAACAAAGTTCTAGACCCATTAAGGCTACATAGCGAGACCCTGACTCAAAAGAAAAGAAAAAGAAGAAAGAAAATGTTTTTTAAGAGTGTTGTTGGGGGCTGGAGAGATGGCTCAGCGGTTAAGAGTGCTAACTGCTCTACCAGAGGTCCTGAGTTCAATTCCCAGCAACCACATGGTGGCTCACAACCATCTGTAATGGGATCTGATGCCCTCTTCTGGTGTGTCTGAAGATAGCTACAGTGTGCTTACACACATAAAATAAATAAATAAATTCTTAAAAAAAAAAAAAAAAAAGAGTGTTGTTGCTTTTTCAGCTCACCCAAGTTCAGTTTCCAGAACCCACTTCAGGCAGCTCACAACTCCCTGTACTAGCTCCAGGGCCTCTAACACTCTCCTCCAGCCTCTGAGGGCACCTACACTCACACGCACAGACACAGCACATACACATAAACCCTTAACCAGACAAAGACAACGAACAGGAAGCCAGATCACCCAGGACACTGGAAACCACTGTGTGGATACAGTCCTTGTTGTGAGTGAATCTGAAATGACCCCGCAGGCTCATGTGTTATGCTGGGATGTTGTTGTTGGATGTGTTGGATGGTTTTGGTTTTTGGTTTGTTTGGTTTATTGTGAGACAGGAACTCTCTATATAGCTTTAGCTGTCCTGAAACTCATTACGGAGCTGGCCTTGAACTCACAGAGATCCTCATTGTCTCTGCCTCCCAAGTGCTGACAGCAAAGGCCTGCACCAACCACCACATCCCCGGCTCAGCTCATGTTTGGAAACTTATTTCCCAGCTCGTGCTGTGCTGGAACACGGTCCAAGAATGGAACCCTGTGAGGAGAACTCTGAGAAATAGTGAGAAAACTCCAATGAGATAAGAGTCTTGTGACATGATTTCTTCCAGACAGCCTGTGTTCTGGGATGTGTTTGTGTGCGCCTACCAGGTGTAGCAAATAGGAATGACTTTACTTCAGCTGTTGTTATTCATGTGGCTCTATGGAAAAACATGGTTTGCCAGGTGCAGCTTGTCCTTGTGATTGGACACTTCACTCAGGCAACTGGTCTCAGCCCTCAGGGTATGAACTGTCTGATGCTCTGAATAAAGCAGGCTACTGCACACGCCTTTACTCTAGACTTGTTCACCAGTTCCACTCTCCCAGGCCATGCTGCAGACTGGACTGGTAAACACTGGTGCTACTTTGAGAGCTGAGAACTTTTAGGAGATGGAACCAGGCTGGGAGAAGTAGATCACTGGGGGCTTCCCTTTGAAAGTTACAGCCTGACCTCTGGGTGTGGTGGCTCACACTTGTAATCCCACTACTCTGGAGGCTGAGTCAGGATGACTGCCTGGAGTTCTCACCTAGCCTAAGCTAGGTGAGACCCTGGCTTGATTGATTGGTTTATAGATAGATAGATAGATAGATAGATAGATAGATAGATAGAGACAGACAGACAGACAGACAGACAGACAGACAGACAGACAGACAGGATTGATTTAGACAGAGAGAGCTGGTGAGATTGCTCATCAGGTAAACCCAAGCTTGACTATCTGAGAATTCCAGGAACCAACATGTTACAAGGACAGAACTAACTTCTAACCTGTCCTCTGATTACACACACTAAACAAACAAGTGTAAAAAAGTTAAAATAAGATGGGTGTGAGTATGCACACCTTTGATCCCAGCACTCAGGAGGCAGAAGCAGGCAGACTCTATGAGCTCCAGAGACCAACCTAGTTTACATAGCAAGTTCCATGACAGTCAGGGCTACACAGTCCTGTCTCGCAACAACAAAATAAGGTATCAAAATTGTATTGGCCACTTCCACAGTGCCTTCCAGGGATCTAGGCCTCCTGCTATCTACACCAATGTGTGACCTTGGGCTAACCCTGGTGACTTGCTTCTACTGAACAGAATTCCAGAAGTGAGGGACCCATCACTTCCAAGGACAAATGATCCAACCCTGGACTGTCTTGCTGGCTTTCTCTGGCCTTCTCACCTGCTGGTCTAATGGAACCAGTTGCCACGCTGTTCATACCCCGTCTCCTCCAGAAGCCCACGTGGCTAGCAGAGAGACCCCAGGGCCTCGGTCTAGCACCCTGACAACTGTTGGCAGAGTAAGGCTGGAGGCAGCTCTTTTCCACAATGACTACAGTTTTACCAGCCCCAGCTTGCGTGGGTTCCTGACCCACCATTACATGAGAAACATATGCTAAGTGTTGGAAATGCAGCTCAGTGGTACAGCAAGCGAAGCGCCTAAATGTACTCAAGGTGGCACCGTCCCCCACAAAACAGTACCACAAAAACAAAAGAGGCCAGAGCAGAGAAATGGGACAAGAGATGTGACAATGGGAGCCATTATTGACTCTGGAGGAGGACAGAAAGATGCTACAGGAACTTGGAAGAAAAATCCTTTGGGAGACGGGGTGGCTGTTTGCTTGCTTGTTTGTTTATGTTTTATTTTTTTCAAAACAGGGTTTCTCTGTGTAGCCCTGGCTGTCCTGGAACTCAATCTGTAGACCAGGCTGCCCTCTAACTCAGAGATCCATCCACCTGCCTCTGCCTCCCCAGTACTGGTATCAAAGGTATGAGCCACCACAGCCCAGCTACATTTAATTTTTATTTTATTTACCCACTTATTACATGTGTATATACACATACACACATGTACATGCACACGACACAGCACAGTGGAGGTCAAAGGACAACTTTCAAAAGTCAGATCTCTCTTTTCATTGAAGCTCAAACTCAGGTTGTTAGGCTGGTGGCAAGCGCCTGTACCTGCTGAGCCATGTCGCTAGCCTGCAGCCTTTGCGAATGAATCAAAAGCTATTACACTGCACACAGTCTGTGTTGGTGAATAACAATGTTTAGATTATACTTTCATTATAAGGAACTTGGTCATCAGCAAGTGACGTCAGTGATGAATAGAAGTGTATTAGTTATGGACTGGGGGCCTGGCTTGCTATGCAAGTATGAGGACCAGAGTTCTAGCCCATCCCCAGACCCCAACACACAGAAGGCTGGGTGTGAGCATGTGTGCTACTGTAAGTGTATTGGTTATGGACTGGGGGCCTGGCCGGCTATGCAAGTATGAGGACCAGAGTTCTAGCCCATCCCCAGAACCCAACACACAGAAGGCTGGCTGTGAGCATGTGTGCTACTGTAATCCAAGCACTGGGAAGGTAGAGAGACGGGCAGATCCCAGGAACTGGCTGCCAGCCAACCTCATCCAATGAGTGAGCCCAGGGCCCAGTGAGGGACCCTGTCTCAAAAAGTAAGGTGGATGGCTTCTGAGGTATGACAACTGAAGTCCTCTGGCCTATACACACACACACACACACATACACACACACATACACTACCACCACCACCAACAACAAAAAGGAAAGATATGAGTTATAAAACAATCTCTACTTTTTGTTTATGTTCAAAATAGTCCTTACTAAAATGCTATGAGCCAGTTGGGGAATGGCAGCACACACTTGGATGCCAGCACTGAGGAGACTGGCCATGAACCGAAGGCTAGCTCAGTCACCGCTCTTAGGTTTAGATCTGCATGCTCTGGAGCCTACATTTTTGACTTGTTGAGATAGGGTCTCATGTAGCCCAGGCTGACCTCCAATTTACTATGTAGCCAAGATGACTCTGAACTCATGATCCTCCTGCCTCCACCTCCTGAGTGCTGTGGTTACAGGTGTGCATCTCCACACCCAGCTTGGTTTGCCATTTCACTATACAACCCGAGCTGACTGCATGCACCAAGCCTGGCTGCATGCATGCTGCACCAAGGGAGAGGCACTCTGACATTGTGGGTGCATGCGTACACTGCCTCATATTCATATCCCTGTTTGGAAAGGTGGGTGAGGGGCAAACTTAATGCACTGTCTTAGCTGGAGGTGCTAGACTTCCTTGAGATGGCTGCACTCAGGAGGAGGAAGAAGAGGAAGAAGGGGAAGAAGAGGAAGAGGACAAAGAGAAGGAGAAGGAAGAGGAGGAAGAGGAGGAGGAAGTAGACGAGTGCTACACGTCAAGGCCAGCCAGATCTGTACAGCAAAACTCTGGGGGGGGGGGGGGGGGAGAGAGAGAATGGCGCACGCCTTTAATCCCAGCATTTGGGAGGCAGAGGCAGGCAGTCTGCCTGAGTTCGAGGCCAGCCTGGTCTACAGAGTGAGTTCCAGGACAGCCGGGGTTACACAGAGAAAATCTGTCTCCAAAAAGCAAACAAACAAACAAACAAACGAATAAAACCTGTCTCAGAGCACACATGAAATGTGTGCTGGGGAAAGGGCAGGTGGTTAAGTGCTTACCTGCAGGCATGAGGACTGGAAATTGGATCTGAAGACTCACATAAATACCAGATAAGCTGGTTGTGACTCCAGCCCCTGAAGGCCAATATAAGGGATACTCAGAGTGAGCTGGCCAGCAAGACAAACCATACTGACAAACTCTGAGTTTGATTAGGAGTCCCTGCCTCAATCAGCATGATGGACTAATTAATAATCAAAGATGGTTGCCAACATCTACCACAGGCCTCCTCATCCATGCTCATCCACGCACACACAAAACATGCATGCATCACACACACACACACACACACACACACACACACACACACACACACACACTGAAAAGCATACAAAACTAAAACACTGTCTTAAAGCAGGGCCAGCTGGTCACTTTGGCTTTCCATCGTCTTCTTTTGGGGCTGGAAGGAGACGACAGAGCAGAGGCAGTATGACACCCGGCTACACCTGAAGCACACCTTTCCACTGAGCTCAGTTCCCACTGCCTACGCACCTGTGTGGAGTCTGTGACTGAGGCCAACTGCAGGTACTCAGAATTTCCCCAGCCAAAGACACCTCCATCAGCGGACAAAGCCAAGCAGCAGTCACCATAGGTGGCAACCTGGACAACAGTCACTCCAGCAAGGTCTCCGCCCAGCTTGCTGGGTATGCTGGTGATGTTGTAGTGACCCAAGCCTAGCACAGGAGGAAACAGTGCGTTAACTCATAGACACAGGAGACTTAGGGAAGGACAAGTTCATGGGTGGCACTCTGCCCCAGAGAAGACAAAACAAAATAACCCATAGCTGGCATATGTTAACACCCTAGGAATTTCTAGGTCTAAATCAAGATGACTGGGGATGAGAGATCACGAGTTCAAGGACAGCCTGGGCTACACCGTGAGTCCTAAGCCAGCTTGGTCTATACTGTAGTTCCAGCACAGCCTTAGAAACAGACCTTCGACATGTGGTGGTGCACACCTTTAATCCCAATACTCAGGAGGCAGAGGCAGGAGGCCTCTGTGAATTCAAGGCCAACTCGGTCTACATAGTCAATTCCAGGACAAGCGGGACTAAACAGAAAGACCTTGTTTCAAAAAGGAAGGAAGGAAGGAAGGAAGGAAGGAACGTAGGTAGGTAGATCCTCAAACAAAACCCCCAAAAGTTAACTTAGAAAACTTTGGAAGATAAAATAACACAATATGATCAAGTTTACATGAATTATAAGCAATTACTGTCTTTCTTCTTTTTGCTGCTTTTTGGGTTGCAGTGGTCGGGGTGCAGCTACATCCCAGTCCTACGGGAAGCATTTTGTACCACACTGGGCTTGCTAGGAGATAAGGAAGCCAGGCCCAGTGGCGTGCACCTGGAAGTTCATGTACTCAGCAGGCTAAGGGAAGAGGTCACCCAGACAGCACAAGACCTTTACTGGGCAGTTGGCCAAAGCACGGCACTGAACCACAGACTCCTGGGTAAATCAGGATCTCAGCTGCAGTAGCTCTGGCAAGAAGCCAGGGTCAATGACCCGCCTTCGAGTAGAATGGGCTCTAATGCAGGTCCTGAAGGTTCCCACAAATTAAACTCAATAAAACACAAGTTCATAATCCAGTCACTACGCCCCTGAGGGAGGGGGTACTAGCAGAGTCCACAGAGGCAACAGGCCAGCCTGCTCCTCCAGACTCCGGGCAAGGAAATGAGACCCAGGGCTCTGTTACTGACAACAGTGCACAGGAGACTCTGACACCTTGGTTCGTTTCTATGGAAACCAGCAGCAAAAGGAACAGGAAAAGATGCAAAAGATGGCATTCCCCAGAAGACCCAAATAGAAACCATGAACCCTACAGCCCACAACAGCCACAGAGGCCACAGGCCAAGATCTTGCACCTCCCCAGAGGGCCAAAAAACACCTACCTGTCTGTCCATCGGCTCCCCATCCACAAGAATAGACTTCACCTTTATCTGTGAGGAACAGGCTGTGGTCCTGACCGCAGACAACCTGGCAGACACAGAGACAGGGTGCTGTTGGAGCCAATGCAGTCAGGCCCATGCAGAGGGCGCTGGATCAGGGGCTCACCCCAGTTCACCTTCACAGGTTACCCTCTCTGAAGCCATGCAGCCCACCCTTGCCACCCCTGCCCTCACTGAGACCAAGTGCAGATACCCTAAGGAGCAAGGCCAGCAGCTCTCCCTCCTCAGCCCCACACTGAACGCCTGCCTGCCCTCCCCACCTCTGTCTACTCTGTGACCTCCGTCTCTCCCCTTCATACTTCCCTGTAGGGCACTGTCCACCCCAAGGCTTTCCTGCAGCCCCACACAACCTTATGGCCTGTCTACAGGCCAGTAAGACACCACACTCCTTTCCTAACTCACAGGACAGCTGTTCGGCCAGGATCTGTGCTAAAGCAACAGTCAAGACCCCCCCCCCCCCCCAGCATAAACTGAAGTGACTGACCCAAAGCCACTCTGCACGTGGAGGAGCAGGGACTTGAACTCACACTCATCGACTATGAAGCCAGCTGAGAACTCGCCTCTGCTGCAACCTCACTTCTAACCTGCTCTGTCCCCATCACTTCTACCCTGCTCCTATATTCTAGCATCAGTCCAGGCCTGTGGTGAGTTAATCTCTACTAATCTCTTCAGCCGGTGTGCTGGCTGGTTTTAGGTCAACTTGACACAAGTGACAGTAATCAGAGAAGAGGGAGCCCAGTAGAAGACTGGGCTGTAGCAAAGACTGTAGGGCATTTTCTTAATTAGTGACTGATGGAGGAGGGCCGAGCCATTGGTGGGTGGAACTACCCCCAGATGGTGGTCCTGAGTTCTATAAGAAAGCAAGCTGCGCAAGCCACAGGAAGCAAGCCAGTAGGCAGCATCCCTCTATAGTCTCTGCATCAGCTCCTGCCTCCAGGTTCCTGTCCCCACTTCCTTCAGTGATGCAGCAGTATAAGCCAAATAAGGCCTTTCTTTCCCAAGTTGCTTATGGTCATGGTGTTTTATCACAGCAATAGCACCCTTAAGACATCCAGAGAAGTCCAATGACAAATGCATCATCCCATGCACCTTGCAACCTTTCCCAAGTGCCTGAGAAGACAGGTCTGGGGTCCTCAGCCCAAGCCTCTTACCTGAACCACCTGGCCATCGAAGTCCTGCATCCTGTGCACTTTGTGACTCTCGCTGCAGCCAGGAGCAGAGTGCAAGAGAAGATGCGACCATGAGCATGGCAGGCTGGGCCCCACCCAGAAACCTACCTCCTGTCCCCTCTACCCGCAGTCATGTCCCCACACATATAGGAAAGACAGAACAGCTCTCCAGGTCTAATGTCAGCCATCCATCCAGCTGAGGTTGCCGTGTCCGTGAGTTTTTAATTATGTATGTGGGTCTGGGCACAAGTGTACAGGTGCCCTGGGCGGCCACAGGCTCGCTTTCTCCTGGAGCTGGAGTTCCAGGTGGTTGTGAGCTGTCCAACAGTGCTGGGAACACAAGTCCAGTCCTCTGCAGGAGCAGTAAGCGCTCTTCACTGCCGAGCATCTGTCCAGCCGGTTTGTTTGCTGGCTTTTTTATGATGACAGGACGGGACCCAGGTCTCAGGCACGCCAGCCTAGCACTACCCTAGCGGATAACATGGGAGCCTTGGACAACTGCTCTACTTCTTCTGAGCCATGCCTGATTCTTACTGAGAGAAGAGTTAACTATTCAGCAAAGGAACTGCAGTCCCAGGCCACATTTGTTTGCTTGTTTTTTGAGACAGGGTCTCTCTAATATGTAGCCCTGGCTGTCCTGGAACTCACTCTGTAGACCAGGCTAGCCTAGAACTCAGAGATCCACCTGTTCTGCCTCAGCACACTGAAATTTAAGGTGTGTGCCATCCTGACTGGCCTCCTAACTCTTCATTTGTATCTTCTGAGGTAAGGTCTGCATAAACTGCCCAGACAGGCCTTGAACTTTTAACTCTCCAGCCCATAAGTCCTCAACACTACGATTACTCCCATGCACCACTATATCTGACTTGGAAAAATATTTTCAACACTAAAGTAAAAAGAGTGAAATAAAGGGGAATTTTTTAAAAGTTAATTTTATAAAGTGAACATTTTACAAAAATATATAATAGCCAGATATAATGGCAAACACCTTAATCTCCACCCCGGGAGACAGAGGCAGGCAGACCTCTGAGTTCTGAGGTTAGCCTGGTCCACAAAGCGAGTTCAAGGACAGCCAAAGCTACAGAGAGAAACCATGTTCCAATAAAAACAGACGGAGCCGGGCGGTGGTGGCGCACGCCTTTAATCCCAGTACAGGCGCCTTTAATCCCAGGCAGGTGGATTTCTGAGTTCAAGGCTAGCCTGGTCTACAGAGTGAGTTCCAGGACAGCCAGGGCTACACAGAGAACCCCTGTCTCGAAAAACCAAAAAATAAATAAATAAATACATAAAAAATAAATTAAAAGAATAAAATAAAATAAAAATAAAAACAGACAGGCCTAGCAAGATGGCTCAGTAGGTCAAGGCACAGGCTGCCAAACCCAACAACCTGAGTTCTATCCCAGAAGCCACATGGTGGAAGGTGAGAACCAACTCCTGAAAATGATCCTCTGACTTCTACACATGAGGTGAGGACATGTATGTGTTCATACACACACACACACACACACACACACACACACACACACACGTACACACTAAGCAACAGCTTTCTACATCATGACCAATGTTCTACATCATGACCACCCTCCCCCTCCTCCTCCAAATGACAGGCCTCTGCTGAGGTAAGGGCTCCCTCCCCAGCATTCCATTCATCCACTCACCTGTACACTTCGTCCTCCACCACCTTGCGTCCACACTGGCCGTGGGAATTGTTCCCCATGCTGAAGACTGAAGCACACACAGCACAGCCAGGCCGGCAGGTCAGTTCTGAGGTTCCTGGCCTCACCCTCACTCACCCTAGGTCTCCCTCTCCCACCCTCCCAGCCTCCGAGCCTCCGAAGCAGCCTGGGCCTGCTTCTCTTCTAGATCTTCCTAATCCACTTCTGTGACCCAGGAGAACCACAATCCAGTGGTAGCCGGGCCTTCTGCTCAGCTGGGTGCTTCAGGCCCATGCCTGCACTGTGACCTTTAATTAGCATGTGTAGAACCTATATAAACACATGCTCAAGCATAAACATATTACACACAATTAAAAATAAAAGCAGGAAAAAAATAAATAAAAGCAGGCCGGGCTGCAAAGATGGTCCAGCACTTAGGCGCTAGGTGTTCTTCAGAGGACCTGGGTTCAGTTCCCAGTACCCACAACTGGTGGTCACAACTGCCCAGCTCCAGAGGATCTGACACTGTCTTCTGGCCCATGCAGGGACTACACACATATAGTATACACTCAAATATACACAAAGACACGTGAATAAAAATTAAAAATAAATCTTAGAAAAAGAAACTCAAGGGCTGAGGCAGGCTCAGTGGTAGAGCAGGCAGCATTCCGTCGGAGAACACAGAAGTGGTAGCAGGTCTGTGCAACGCCACCCTCTGAAGCCACCCCTCAGTCGGCTGGGGAAACACCACATCACAGCAATCAGGGGGCACCCAAGAACAAGGCTGGTGTCACAGATGCCCCCTCTCCCTCCCCTTCCTCCCCCAGCCCCCGAAAGCCTACTCACCACCTTCTCTGTCTGTCAGGACAAGGGAATGAGCCCGACCGCAGGACACCTGCAGCACCTTTGTCTCCTGAGGTCTGTCCAGGGGCAGCGGGACAGGCGAGGGCTCCAAAACATACTCATAGCCCCTGGCTGGACAGAAGCACCGGGTCACAAGGCTGCCGCTGGTTCTGTCACATCAGCTCTTAGAGAAACCTGACTGTCCAACCGCACTGATTTCTACAGGAAGGGACTTGACAACAGTGACTCAGCCTGCACACTCCGGACACGGCTAGTCTGAGAAGCCTCACTCCCAGCCTGCACCCTCCATGCCACAGGCAGGTCCGGAACCCTTACTTGCCTCCTGAGAGAACTCTCTGGGACTGGGGCTGGAGCTCAGTACTGAGCACTTCCCTGGGTTCCCTTCCCATCCCCCACACCACATAAACCCTGAGACAAGGAAATCTAAGGAGTTCAAGGTCATCCTCGGCCAAACAGTGGGCTCAAAACCAGCCTGGGCTACAGACTCCATCTTCAAAAAGAAAACAGATTTTGAGAGTTGACCCTGACGGTCCCAGGACTCAGGAAGCTGAGGCAGGAGAGCTGCAGACTGAGACCTAGCTTCAATAAAACCTGAATAAATAAACCAGTCTCGTGGGCCAAGAGTCCAGCTGCACAAGGCCCTGGGTCTGATCATCAGGAAAACACACACACACACACACACACACACACACACACACACAGAGAGAGAGAGAGAGAGAGAGAGAGAGAGAGAGAGAGAGAGAGACAGATAGAGAGACAGAGAGAGAGATTGAAATTAAACTAAAACTGAGAGAAGGAAGTAGTCTAAAAGAACTAAGCAATAAAAAAAAAAATTTTTTTTTTCAAATAGCATGCCACAGCTAGGCATGCGATTCCAGCACTCAGGAGACAAAGGCCAAGCCAGAAAAACAGTTCAGCTGGTAAAGGCACTTGTCAGTGAGTTTGACAACCGAGTTCAGTCCTCAGGATGCAGATAGTACAGAGATTCAAATCCCACAAGTTGTCCTCTGACCTCCCGCATACACAGCATGGAACATACACTTGGAAACACACACAAGAGGCAAAGGCAGGAGCGCCAGGAGTTCAAGGCCACCGATCTACACAGCAAGTCCTCTTGCTTCCACTGTCCAAGGCCTGGGACTGCAGATACACACCCGCAGTTATGCTGTCCTGGGGATGAAGCCAGACAGCGTGGTAAGAACAGAAAGGAGAGGGCTGTGCCTGACCACTCTACTGACTGGGTATGGTGGCTCGTGCCTGACCACTCTACTGACTGGCTATGGTGGCTCGTGCCTGACCACTCTACTGACTGGCTATGGTGGCTCGTGCCTGACCACTCTACTGACTGGCTATGGTGGCTCGTGCCTGACCACTCTACTGACTGGCTATGGGGTGGCTCGTGCCTGACCACTCTACTGACTGGCTATGGTGGCTCGTGCCTGACCACTCTACTGACTGGCTATGGTGGCTCGTGCCTGACCACTCTACTGACTGGGTATGGTGGCTCGTGCCTGACCACTCTACTGACTGGGTATGGTGGCTCGTGCCTCTAATCTCAGCTCTTGGGAAACAGAGGAGCTCTGTCAGTTCCAGGCCAGACAGGGCTGTTACATAGAAAAACCCTGTCTCGAAAAATGAAGAGAAAAAGAGAGAGAGAGACAGCAAGAAGGAACTTTAGATTATTTCTAACTTTTTGTTGTTTGAGACAGGGTCTCACTAGATAGCCTTGGCTAGCCTAGAACTATGTAGACCAGGCTGGCCTCAAACTGAGAGATCTGCCTGCCTCCCAAGGGCTGAGATTAAATGTGTACAACACCACACCTGACCTCTTCTATCATTTTTTAAAGGATTTATTTAAAAAATAAATAAGTGTCTGTGCATGTCACTCTGTGTATACACATGAGTGTGGTATCTGAGGGGACCAAAAGAGGGTGCTGGGCCCCCTGGAGCTGGAGTTACAAGCAGTTTTGAGCTGCCTGATATAGGTGCTGGAAAGCAAACTTGGGTCCCCTAGAAGAACAGGACATGCCCTTAACTGCTACGTCATCTCTCCAGCCATCTGTCTAACATTTAACATTATCAAGTTTCAAGCACTGAGACTAAATCTCTGGCTTAAGGATTTTGTTCAACTTTTTAAATGATTTCAGATTCTATCGTGTGTGTACAAGTTCACATGTTCCACAGCACGCGTGTCAGAGACAGCTTACAGGAGGTTCTCTCCTCCGCCTCTCTGGTCCCAGGGACCAAACACAGGTCAGGCATGACAGCAAGTGCCTTGACCCACTAAGCCATCCGACAGCCCCACTCCAGACATTTCAGAGCATGAAGGAACAAACTAGAGTCTTTACATGTCGGCGAACAGCAGGTATTTGTCTCTTTTTTGCCTAAATGGTCCATGTTCTTACCAGAGACTGAAAGATAATTTAATCCAGGGGTTGAGGAATTTTGGGTTGGTTGGGTTTTTGTTTTGTTGGTTTTGTCTTTTTGTTTTTGTTTTTTTAAGACAGGGTTTCTCTGTATAACCCTGGCAGTCTTAGAGCTCACTCTGTAGATCAGGTTAGCTTCAAACTCAGAGGCCTCCTGCCTCTGCCTCACAAGTACTAGGATTAAAGTTGTGAGTCATTTAGCCCAGCATTCAGCTCTTGAGTTTTTAAGACAGAGTATCACTATGTAGCCCAAGATAGCTCAAGCTCCTCCTCCCTATTCTCTCCCTTGCTGGGATTAGAGGCCTACGCCAACACCCCTCCCCTTATTTGTTGTTGTAGTTTATGGCAAGGATACCTGCTTACTTTTATCCTTCCGGCTCCTGTGGAATCCCAGCTGGGAATCTTTGTTGAGTCCCATACCCCAGACTTTGGTAACATCCTTGGTTTTCGAGGACAGCAGTGTGAATCCATAGCCACAAGCAGCAGAGGAGATCTGAAAAAAGAGTTCCCACAATGCACCATGTACTGATGCGTGGCAACAGTGCTTTCAGCGAGATGTGACCAGCTACTTACATACACACACATGCAACTCCCACAGCAACTGGGATTCACCCCATATGCTATGCTAGGCCATCATCTGTTTTCTCTGTACACACACACACACACACACACACACACACACACACCCGTGTACCTCCCACAGCGAATAGGATTCACCCCGATCTGCTATGCTAGGCCATCATCTGTTTTCTCTGTACACACGGCACACACTGGGCACTTTCATCTCACCCCCCACAACACATGGCAGCTGAGAGAAGGCCTCACTTCCTGTGAATCTTGGCCCCACCCCTTACCAGCTATATGGCTAGAACTGTATTGTTTATCCTCTCCAGACAGTCCTCTGCATAAAAAGGACAGCCAGATGACTCAGGACTTAAAGGTACTTGCCACTTACACTTGAGGACCTCAGTTCAATCCCCAGAACTATATGGTGGAAGGAGAGACCTGACTCCTGCAAGCTGTCCCCTGACCTGTATATGTATACATGACACACATGTATACACACACATCTTGAATAATGAATAAAATGTTCAAACATTTTTAAAGGAATGAGGGGCTAAAGAGATGGCTCAGTGGGTAAGAACCCTTATTCAGCTAGCATAAGGTAAGGGCCCGAGCCCAGATCCATCTGGCAAGGCTGCATGTGGTATCTGTACACTCAGTGATGGGGCGGAAACAAGAGAATCCCAGGAGTTCACTGACCAGTCAGCCCAGCAAGCACAAGGGCTTCAGGCACGGTGAGAGATCCTGTCTTAAGAGAAGAATGCAGAGAGCTATAGAGGAAGTCAGCCTGGCCTCTGCACATGCAAGCACGGGCACACACACACCAAATGAGAGGAGAAAAGCACACCCCTCACTGGTTGTTACCAAGAAGCCTTTGTGGTGAACAGCATCTGACTCATGCAACTTACTCTGTCAGTAGAAAAAGCAAGGTCCCAGAGCTTAAGCTACTTGCCTGTCAGAGTGCAGGGTTTCTCCTTCCAGAGGGCCACCCATGCTCCACTCCTCAGCCTGGGACCACACAGAGGTGTTGCCATGGCTACCATGAACTTTAAACCACCAGTCCTCACTTCCAGTGACTGGAGGGAACTTAACTTGAAACTTTACTTCTGGTGGGAGCGCTACATCTAGTGGGGGCCAGAGGTAACCCAAACCTGTTACTGTGTTCCTAACAAACCTCTCCACACTACCCAGAGCAGCCACACTCCCCTGGCAGGGGTCACCTCACTTTTACACTTATGGCCCCCAAGTCCTCTCTAGCACACATTATAAACTCCTTAGCCTAAGGTTCTCCCACTATCTCTCAGCTGTTGACAGTTTATCAGAGACTCAAGAACCAACTCAGAGAACCCCTTTAAATCTCACTGAATCTTAAAAATGCCAGAGTACCACTCCTCATAATCCTCCTGCCTCAGCCTCCTAACTGATGCCATTACAGACCTGTGCCACAACTGACTAGGAACACTTTTCATTCTAGCTGTTTCTTTTGTTTGTTTGTTTGTTTTTGTTTTTCGAGACAGGGTTTCTCTGTATAGCCCAGACTGTCCTGGAACTCACTCTGTAGACCAGGCTGGCCTCGAACTCAGAAATCCGCCTGCCTCTGCCTCCCAATCATTGGGATTAAAGGCGTGCGCCACCACTGCCCAGCAACTGTTTCTTTTTTAATTATTATTTTTATTTATGTGTCTGTGCCAATGTGTGCATATGCACACACATGCAGGTACCGGCAGAGTCCAGGAGAGGGTGCTGGACTCCCTGGAGCTGGAGTTACAGCCAACTGTTAGCCACCCCACTGGGGCACTGAGACAGAAACTCAGGTGCCCTCCAGTTGTAAACTGCTAAACCATCTCTCCAGCTTTTCTTAGCTAAATATGTTATTACAGTTTGTTGATGTTTATTTTACTCATGTCATTCAAAAGTGACATGTCCCTCTTCTTTGTGACAGTTTCCCTTCTAAGATTCATACAAGGCATACATACCATCATCCTGCTCAAAACATTTCAACAAACTTTCTTCCTTCTCCTTTCTCTCTCTCTCTCTTTCTTTCTCTTTCTTTCTTTCTTTCTTTCTTTCTTTCTTTCTTTCTTTCTGGTTTTTCTCGAGACAGGGTTTCTCTGTGTAGCCCTAGTTGACCTGGAACTTGCTCTGTAGACCAGGCTGGCCTTGAATGCCAGAGATGCCTCTGCCGGGACCAAAGGCGTGGGCCACCACACCTTGCAGTGCTGCTGTTCTAGCATCCTAGAGCCATCATACTTCTGACATGGCTTGAGAGTCACAGAGATGATCTACAAGGGAGGCTGACGCTAACTGGACCGCATGAGAGGAAGCAGAAAAGATTTGGGTTCCATACCCAGCACCTGTGTGGCTGCTTACACCTGTCTGTGGCTCCAGGTACACGAGATCCCATGCCCTCTTCTTCTGGCCTCTGTGGGTATACAAGTGATGCACACACACACACACACACACACACACACACATAACACAGAGAGAGAGACAGACAGACAGACAGACCGACAGACAGACAAAAAGAGAGAGACAGAGAAACTGACCTACAGATCTAAAAATTATGCCCAGCACACTAAGATTATTCTCATGCTTAGTGATGCCCGTTTATTTAACGCTCAACAAATATTTGATGGGCACACGGTGCCATTAGTTCTGTTCGTGTGTGAGAAGCTTTGAGCAGGATGTAACAGAGTCAGCTAAAGTGTGAGGCTGACATGATAATGTTCCAGCCACAGTCTACAGAGAGGTTCATGAATGTCTTCCCCACAAGCAAGAATTATAAAAGGCTGGGTCTGGTGTCTCACGCCTGCAATCCCAGCATGCAGGAGGATCACAAGTTTAAAGTCGGTCTGGACTACACACTGAGATTAAGGCCAAGTTGGATTACATATAAACTCTCTGTCTCAAAAAGCAAAAAAAAAAAAAAAAAAAAAAAAAAAAAAAACTTAGCTTTTACTCATCCAATTTCACACTATAATAAAAGTTCCACCCCGTTAAACCAAGCAAGGAAAAGACAACAAGCATCCAATTAAAAACAAGTCCATAAAACTACCTCATTCACAGGCAAACCAGACATAGAAAATACTAAGAAATACACAACAATCTGTAAGAACAGGAGCTGGAGCCAGGTCTGGTGGCTTTAATTCAAGCTCAAGAGGCAGAGGTGGGTGGATCTCTGTTAGTTACAAGGCCAATTTGGTTTACAAAGCAAGATCCAGGAGCTATAGAAAGACCCAGTCTTGAAAAACTAAACGGGAGGGGTTGGGGGAGGGACAAGAGCTGGAGAGATGGCTTCAACCTTCTGTAATTCCTGTTCTTCTGGCCTCCATGGGCACCAGGCACACATATGATATATACATACATGTGGGCAAAACGCCATACACATAAAAAACTGTTTTTAATTTATAGAACCACTTAGCAACTGCAGCAACGTTACAAGGTAGAACACACACACCAGAAAAAAATACTTGCCTGGGTTTGATTCCCACCACCACAAACCATACTTCTATAAAGTATAAATAAATACTTTTTATTGCTACCAAAAGAAAGGGTGGTTTGGTGTTTGTTTGTTTGTTTGTTTGTTTTCCCAACTAAAGACGTGAGTACAACCAGGTAGCTAGAAGCAAAAAGACCTTCGTCTCACACGGTATACAAAAGATAACTGGGAGGGGGAGGGGAGAAAGTAGCTCAGTTGACACAGTGCTTGCATGGCAAAAACACTCGGGTTCCCGTCCCCAGCACCACTTAAACCAGAAATGGTCGCACACGACTGTAATAGCAGCATTTCGAAGGTAAAGCCAGGGTCTCACTGGGTAAGCCAAGCCCGCATACAACCTGTGGCAATCCCCTTGTCTCAACCGTCCAGTCCACGTCCTGGGACAACAGGTGCGAGCCACCACGGCAGACCACCTGAGCCCTTTTTAAACGCGAACCTCTTTAGAGGCACCATATGCAACCTCCCATTTTCTCTCCAACTGCTCGGATAAACATCTCCTTTCCCAGAAGCCCATCGCTCACTCTAGCCAACGCATCTCCGACCTTCGGAATTTTCCTTCCCTCGCGGAGCCTGTCTAGTCTGAGTACAAATACCGTCATTTACATCCTACCAGCTGTGGGGCCCAGGGCCTTACTTGACCTCTGTGGAACCCCCTTCCATCCCCTGTAAGTGGGAGGTGACAGCTACAGCCTTTTGGGGTCCTGAGCAAATGCTCTCAGAAGGGCGGAACGCTTGGTGCGATTATCACGTTACGCAATCGTGCAAGAAGGTAAGTGAAGACGCAAAACCTTCTCGAGCCACAAGCCAACTGCACACAGAAAATGCCGAGAAAGACGCAAAAATCTACAGACGTCATAAGCAAGCTGAGCGGCTGAGGTTAAACAGTCTTCTCGGCGGCCACCCCTAACGCCTTCCTCAGCAAATCCCGGGAGCTAGGAGGTCAAGCTCCCGGAAATCCGGCCACGCGGGGAAGAAAGTCCCCTAAGGAGGCAGCGAGGATGCTTGTGCCCTCACCTTATGCTCCAACTCCAGGCGGTAGGGTACCGGCTGGATCCTGCGTCGGGGCCGCAGGCCGGCGCGCGGTCCGGGCCCCGAGGACGGCACCACGAAGCTGGGCACTCCGAGAGCCCCGGAGAAGCTGAAGCCCCATACGAACACGCGATCGGCGCGGGCCGCGCGCTCGCCCACGTACTGGAACACGGGGACGTCCGCCTCGGCCTCGGCCGCTTCTCGCCGGCTCCGTGAACGGCCGGCCGGTCTCCAGTGCTCGCGAGCCGGTACCGGCCACGTCAGGCGCGGCCCCAGCAGAGCCCGGGCCGCCGCCAACATCCTCCGCTTCACGCCTCAACCGCTTACGGCCGCCGCCATCTTGTGTCACCCTTGACCTCTAGCCTAGCGGAAGTAGATACGGCCATGCTTACTACTGGCTGAAGGCGAAGCGCTAAGGGAAATGCTGCCATGTTTACTATTGGCAGATGATTACTGCTAAATGAAAGCAAAAGACTTGGGAACTCTATGGCCTCACTGTCGTTATCCATGAGCAGGGGGCTTAAGTGAATGTCAGACTGTTATTTGAAGATGCCTGTGATGTGTCCTATGCTCCTCACGGCCCATTTCCAAATTCTTTGTGTGTGTGTGTGTGTGTGTGTGTGTGTGTGTGTGTGTGTATGCTGGTTTTGATGTGGAGTTATTTAGGTGGTGCTGGGAATTGAACCCAGATCCTCACACATACTTATGGCTAATACAGACTACTCTCCCAACCCCAAGAAGTATTTTATATAAATACTGAAAGGGGGCATCCTAGATGCTTACCTCATGGGAGCAAAACTGGGGAAGGTAGTTGGGCACAGTGGCTCACGCCAGTAACCCCAAATTTAGGCTGAAGCAGGAAACCACCCTAGTCGAAAGAAAACCTATTAATATATATGTTTGTTTGTTTGAGACAGTCTCATTTAGCCCTAACTGGCCTGGAACTTGCTATGTTCCTATAGACCAGGTTAACTCAAACTCAGAGATCCTCCTGAGTGGTGCTTGCCACCATACCCAGCACTGGTTGGTTGGTTGATTTAGTTTATTTTAGGCGGTTTTATTTTATGCATATAAGTATTTTGCCTGCATGTATATACCCTGTGTGTATAAAGTCTGTGGAGGCCCCAGAAGAGGGTGTTGGAGCCTCTAGAACTGGAGTTACAGTTGATAGTCCCCCTTGTAGATGCTAGAAATAGAAACCTGGTTCTCTGGAAGACTAAATAGTGGTTTGTTTGCACAGTGTTCCTAACCGGTGAACCTTCTCTCCAGCCATCTAATTGAATATATTTTTAGCCTCTGTAACCCAGGCTAGCCTCTAACTCACTACAATTCTACCTCAGCCTCCCAAGTGATGGGATTACAGACCCATGCCAATGTGCCAGGTTCAACCCTGGTTGAACACACCTGGCTTTCATGGGCCCTTCTTAGTTCCTGTGGATCTCAGCTCCAGAATGAAAGGCTAAATAGAGAAATTCAGTCCCTGAAATAAGGTTTCCATAAAACAAAGGTTACAATCGGTGATAGGGCTTCCCAAATGCTATCCCTAATGCAGAGAGTGGATCCTTCCCTCTGGACTCCCTTTGCTCATCCTTAGTGTGTATTGCTTGATAAACAGGAACGTACTAATTTGTTTTTCTTCAGATGGATCTCATGTAGCCCTGGCTGAGCTTGAATTCATTATGTATCCAAGGGTGGCCTTGAACTCTTGATCTTTTTGCCTATCTCCAGTACAAGGATTACCAGTATGCATCACCATGCCGAGTTTATGCAGTCCTGGGATGGAACCCAGAGCATCCTGTATGCTAGAAATCCACCGTCAACTGAGGTACATCTGAAGCCCCAAAATTCATCCAATGTCTAATTATCCTAAGACAGCTCAAAGTGTATAGGATATGTTAAAGGTCTAGTCTGTGAGGTGTGTGTTTGTCACTGTGTGCTTACTACTTTGCCAGGATGCAGGGCTGTTTCATAAAGGAGAATCCACCAATAAAGATAAGGGGATAAACAGGGGACATACAAGATAGCTTTAGGGGAGACGTATTTGCCACCAAGCCCAAATCCCACATGGGGAGGGGGGGCAGAAGGAGAGAACAGACACCCGCAAGTTGTCCTCTGACCTCCAAACCGATTCTGTATCATGGGCATCTCCCCACACGTTCACACAAAATAAATGCAAAGTAAATTAAAAGGTGGGGTACCCAGAAGAGAGTTTATAGAGCTCTCCACCACAGTGGGGATGTAAGTCACCAAGAAAGCCAGTAGTCAGCTGGCCTCTTGCTTTTATGTGATACAGGACACACCTTCTGTTGTTTAGAATCCAAGCAAAACCCTTCCCCAAAGAGGATGCTTCACAATACGACGCATCTACAAGACTCATAAGTTTCAGCTTACAGTCTCTAGATCAATCTCTCAGGTCTCCATAGAACAGAGCCTGGACAAAGAGAGACACTTGATACTCATAAGGAGGGGCCTGACTTCCCGGCATAAACTAAAAGCAAAGTCAGTCCAACCCCGGGGAGTGGAGGCAAGATGTGAGGATGTGTGTGTGTCTTAAGATACAGACAAAAGCTGGGTAGTGCTGGCACAGGTCTTTAATTCCAGCACTGAGGAAGCAGAGGCAGATGGATCTCTGTGAGTTCGAAGCCAGCCTGGTGTACAGAGCGAGTTCCAGGACTACACAGCCAGGGCTACACAGAGAGACCCCTGTCCCTCGCACTCCAAAAAATAAAAATTTTTTAAAAAAAGATGTGGACTGTGAAAAGCAAAATGAAAGAGGGTTGGAGACATTTCACGGATGCCAAAGTATTTCCCGACTAAACATTCTGGTAAGGACCTGGTGTGTGAGTGGGATGATGTCATTAGGTGTGAAGGGAGAATAGGCCCAATGAATGAGTGGAGAGCAGATGTGACGGTGCACCGCTGTCAGTCCAGCATCATGGATGCTGATGGGCTGGAGAAGCAAGAGTCCCAGGCCAGTCTGAGCAACAGCATGAAACAGTATCAAGACAACAATTCAAAATCACTTGGTGTTATTTATTACTCTAGGATGGAGCCCTTGACCCCAGTAAGGGACTAGAGGCGTGCCTCAGTGGTAGAGCCCCTGCCTAGAATCCCCCAGTGAGGGGATGGGGGCGTGGCTCAGTGGTAGAGCCCCTGCCTAGAATCCCCCAGGGAGGGGCTGGGGGTGTGTCTCAGTGGTAGAGCACCTGCCTAGAATCCCCCAGTGAGGGACTCGGGGCGTGGCTCAGTGGTAGAGCCCCTGCCCACTATCCACCAAGTCAACCTCCCTTAGCCATGTGTGGGTAGCTCATCTGTCATGCCAGCACTCAGAAGGAGCAGGATTTCAACCCCACCCTGGGTTGCCATCTGACATGCTACCTCACTAAAGAAAAGTTCAGTAACCCTAGATGCATCCTTCAACTTTCTAAACCATCATACATTTAGGAGATGGCCAAAAAGAAGGGCAAGGCAGTGCACACCTTTAATTCCACCACTCCAAAGGCAGAGGAAGGCAGATCTCAGTGAGTTTGAGGCCAGCCTGGTCTACATAGGTAGTTCCAGGCCAGTCAGGTTGACATAGCAAAACCCTAGTTCAAAAGAAAAGAGTAGCCAAAAGAAAAAAGTCTCTGGTGTAGGATTGGGAACGAGGAGTTGGATGTGGTGGCGCATACCTTTGAACTCAGCACTCAGTAGGCATGCGCAGTAGGCTTGCCTGGTCTACACAGTGGGTTCCAGACCTGCCGGGGCTACGTGTACACGGTGAGACCTTATCTCAAAGGGAAAAGAAAACTGGCTAGTGTTTAGCAACCAGCAGAGTGGTCTGCACCCGTGGTGACACTGGTGAATGCTGCCTTTGTGAGCAGGAGGACTCAAATTCAGTTCCCAGGCCCCACATCAAGTGGCTCACATCCACCTAAGAACTCCAGCTTCAGGGAATCTGACATAGACTTCTCGTCTCCAGGGACCCTTGAACACATGTGGCATTCACTCATACAGACATGCACAGATACAAATAAATAGAGGTTAAAAAAAAAAAAACCCAAAAAAACAAAACTTCAAAAATTGCAAAAAAGAGGACCGCTACGGTATGAATCATGGCCACTAGGTGGCGGTGCTTGCCCATCAATTCGGCTCCCGTTTTGTGACAAGGGGCACAACAGGCCGGTTCAGAAGGAGATTTACAACTGCAGTCAGAAGCAGGCAGTGTGGCCCAGTGGTAATGTATTCACCTGGCATATGCAAGTTCTTGAGTTCTATTCAGAGCGCCCCAAAAAGTAAATGTTTGTGGTTTTTGAAACAGGGTCGAACGTAGACCGGACTGGTATTGAACTCGCTATGTTGCTTGAACTCCTGATCCTCCTGCCGTCACCGCCTGGGTGCCAGGATTACAGGCAAGCACTACCAAGTCAAGTCCAGTCTCAATCTTAAAACATAATAAAACATGTCTCATTTATGTATTTGGGGATAGGGGTGAATTCACACCACGGCGGAAGTGCGGAAGTTAAGAAAACATCTTTAGGGAGTCCCTTTTCTCCCTCCACCATATAGGTTCCAAGGATGGGCTCAAGACTTTCAGACTCAAAAGACAAGTGCCTTCATCCTCTGGGGCCATCTCACCACCTCACAATTAAAAACTTTTAACAAGACTTTTTTTTTTTTTTTTTTTTTTTTGAAACAAGACCTGACTGTATGGCCCTGGCTCACCTGGAACTCACTATGTAAAGCAGCTTGGTGTGGAACTCAGAGCTCACCCTTCTTTGCCTCTGTACGTGCTGGGATTGAGGGTGTGTGCCACCACATGAGGCCAAACAGATATCTCATCACCCCAAAACAATTTATTGTCTACCACAAACACGATCTCAGTGTTTGAAATACTATTTAGAAAATATGACGAAGCTGAGCATGGTAGCACAAGCCTGTCTTCTCAGCACTTGGGAGGTAGAAGCAGGAGGATCATGGTCAGCCTTGGCTACATGGTGAGTTTGAGGCCAGGCTGGGCTACGTGAGACCTTGTTTTGAAATAAAGCAGGGGAAGGAAAGAAGAAAATCAGTAGATACAAGGTTCCAGATGCTGCATCAGATGTTCTCATTTTTATTCAAGGCTCCCTGTTTTGTTCTCTGTTCTCTCACAAAATTGACTTTTCTATTCATAACATTTACTTCCGTGGAAACTTAAAAGTCATCTTGTCAAGCAGCAGTAATAAAATCCCACTGGGTTTTATTATTGAGATTGCATTAAATTCCTGAGTTAATTGAGAGATGCCAGCTACTATAAATGGCATTTCAACCTTGAGTCCTCCTGCTCACAAAGGCAGCATTCACCAGTGTCACCAAGGCAGCATTCACCAGTGTCACCAAGGGTGCAGACCACTCTGCTGGTTGGTAAACACTAGCCAGTTTTTTTTTTTTTCTTTTCCTTTCTTTTCTTTTCTTTTCTTTCTTTTTTTTTTTTTTCCTTTGGGTTTTTCGAGACAGGGTTTCTCTGTGTAGCCTTGGCTGTCCTGGAACTCACTCTGTAGACCAGGCTGGCCTCAAACTCAGAAATCCGCCTGCCTCTGCCTCCCAAGTGCTGGGATTAAAGGTGTGCGCCACCACTGCCCGGCACTAGCCAGTTTTCTTATGTTAGCCTTTCTTGCTGATACTTATTTTTTTTTTATTGCAATGTGTGGCTTATTTATTACTTTTGAGACAGGGTATCATTATGTAGCTCTCAATGACCTGACACTTGCTATGTAAACCAGGCTGGCCTTGAACTCGCAGAGATATCCTGCCTCTGCCTCTCAAGTAGTGGTTTTTATTTTAGGAGGTGTGTGTGTGTGTGTGTGTGTGTGTGTGTGTGTGTGTGTGTGTGCGCGTGTGTGCGCGCGCGTGCATGTACACATGGAGTCCAGATGGCACCACCCACTTGTGTGTGTCAGCTTCCTTCCTCTCCCTTTTCTTTTCCTTTTGGTTTGTTTTTAAGATGGGGTTTCTCAGTATAGCCCTGGCTGCCCTGGAACTTGCTCTGTAGACCCGGCTGGCTTCAACTCAAAAGATCCACCCGCCTTTGCCTCTACTTCTCCCATGCTGGGATTAAAGGTGTGTGCCACCACTGCTTGGATGTTTTTAATAACCTAGGATATGTAGCAGCCTAAGTTTTTAATCCCATCACTCAGGAGGCAGGTGGATCTCTGTGACTTGGAGGCCAGCCTGGTCTACATTGTCAAAATGTAGACCCTGTCAAAAGAGAGAAAGAAAGAAAGAAAGAAAGAGAGAGAGAGAGAGAGAGGGAGGGAGGGAGGGAGGGAGGGAGGGAGGAAGGAAGGAAAATTCAACCAGCTATTATGGTTCACAGTAAAGGGTCCTCCCCAAAAGCTCATCTATTGAAAACCTGAACCCCAGCTGATTACTCTATTTGGGGTGTTCTGGAAATTTCAGGAGGTAGTGTTGGGAACCGCACTAGCCCACGTTCGGGCACAAAAAATGTTGGGGCCTAGGCTGCCCCACTTTGGGCAGCCTAAAATGTTACAGCCCTCTCTACTCCATGCTTGGGAGCCACTATATCCCGGCCCAAGCTGCCGCTTTGGTCTGCAGGTCAGGGTTCAGCAAGAGAGAGAGTGAGGATGGACTCGAAGAATGGAGACCAGACAGAGTGTGATTCAATCCTGTTTATTCTTCAGTCTCTCTTCCTAGACCAAGTCCCAAGTCTTGAGTTCCTAGTTGTACTCCTTGAAGTGTCTGATTCTCTGTTGTTCCAAATTGTTCTGTAAATTGTACTCTCTGAAGTGTCTGATTCTCTGATCTACAAATTGTTCTCTCTTCTGTCTGCCTCTCGCCTTTTATATGTCTCACTTCTAAGCCACGCCTCTAAGTCACACCTTTAATCATGCCCTTAGGTCTTGTCTCTAAATCTGATCTCTAAGTCACACCTTTAAGTCACACACCTTTAATGTCACACACCTTTAATCTCACACACCTTTAATGTCACACACCTTTAATCTCACACACCTTTAATGTCACACACCTTTAATCTCACACGCCTTTAATCTCACACACCCAAGGAAAGATCCTGGGTACCTAAACCAAGATGTTATCAGAGTGTGCTCAGCTGTTGTAGGCTATTGTAATACAAATCTCATGTCAGGGTATATGGCTCAAGATGGCTGCAAAGCTGATAGCCGCTTTCTGCTAAAAGTCAGCTCCCAACAAGGTAGGACCTAGCTGGAGGAAGTGGATCACTGGTGATGTAGCCCTAAGTCTGCCTATATTTTCTCTATCCCTTCCTCTTTCCCCTCCATTCTTCTTTCTTCCTTTTCCTTTCTCCTCCTTCTTCCTTCCTCTGCTTCCTGACTATCAGGAAATAAAGCAGGTCCTCCAACACGTGCTCCCATCCCATGGGATCTGAAAACCTCAGGCAGAAACCTGAGACCTTGAGGTAGGGAGGACGAGAAGACGTGGGGATAGGGTGGCCATGCCCTCCTGAGGCTCACCATCTCCCGAGTGGAGATTTCAGGACAGGCGGCTGGTTACACAGACCTCAAGTTCAGAGGAATGGTCTAGACGGAAGACAAGTGAGTCATGGGAATGTTTTCCAGGGCCTTTTTTGTTTTGTTGTTGTTATTCCTTTTGAGACAGGGTTTCTCTGCATAGCTTTGGCGGTCGTGGAACTTGCTCTGTAGACCAGTCTAGCCTTGAACTCAGAGATCCATCTGCCTTTGCCTCCAGAGTGCTGGGATTAATGGCCTGTACCACCACCCAACACAGAAATGTTATTTAATAACCCTGAAGCTAGGTAATGTAAGTCAAGGACTGAGGGCAAGCAGCAAAGAGATTCGAGACAGAAGTAGGGAATGTTGCAGCAATCTGAGAGGGGGAGAAAACGCTTGAGTGGGAGCTAGAACAGTCAACATGCACTGTATCCTAAAAGGCCACATGTCATGAGCCTGATTTTGACATGTCTCAAGAGCAAGTGATTTTCAGGCTGAACCACCACAGGTTGGACCACAGGATCTAGCAATCAGTGACCCACTTGTAACCTGAGAAGAATTTATTGAAATTTATTGTTCAAGAACATGAGCAAATGCAGACTACAGAGGAGGCTGTACCACCTTTCCTGGTATGAGCGAAGTGTTATTTCTCATTCTATTTTGGGATAAGATCTTATTATGTAGCCATGGCTGGCCTCAAACTCGGAGATTTGGCCTATTTTTCGGATGCTAGGACTAAAGGCATGTATCACCACACACCAAGCAACACATCTTTCAAAGTAGTATTTTTAAAGTATTTTTATTTTTTAAAGCGGGTGTGGGTGCCAAGAGGCCAGGGGACTCAGATCCTTTGGAGATGGGAGTTACAGGTACATGTGGCCTGCTTGAAACAAATCCAATTCGGGTCTTCTGAAAGCACGCCACCAGCTCAAAACAGCCGAGCCACCTCTCCATCCCCCTTTCATGTAAATTTTAAAGCAAAGAAATTGAAACAAACCCTCCTCAAGTGGGGCTGGAGAGATGGCTCAGCAGTTAAGAACACTGGCTGCTTTTGCAAGGGGCACAAGATCAGTTTTCCGCATCCACGCCATCTGTTAATTCGGGGTCCAGGGGATATCGTGACCTATTCTGGCCTTCCCGTAGTGCACACACGTAGTGCCTCCATAGGCACGCACGCACGCACGCACAACTAAATTTTTAAAAAAGATATGTGTTATCAAGAAAGGCCATGCACATTCAGGGGAGGCGCGAAGAAACGCGCACGCCACGCACCCCAGCTGGCGACCTCGCGGAAGCCGTCCAGAAGCGCACCGGAAGTGGCCGTCCCCACTGGGGGTGCTTCGGACACGCGCGGGAAGCCGACCTTCCAGGAAGCAAACAAAGACAAAAAATATATATATATAAGAGAAAAAAAATAATAAAAACGACAAAGAGAAAGGGAGCGTAAAAAGGCCGGTGCAGAGGAGGCGCCCTCTGCCCACGCTCCCTCGCCCCCCGTGCTCCGGTCGCCTGCCCAGGGCCGCTGCGCACGCGCAACCCAGGCTTCAGACCCCCGGCGCGGCCCGCACGGCAGGGCCCTCAGGTGAGTATTCCGCCGCCGCATCCCTCACAAGTTCCGCCTCCGGAAGTCCCCCGGGGTAGAGGCAGCTCTCGGGTCGCGAGGCGGAACCTTTAGGCGTCCGGTGGCCAGCTCCGAACTCCATTTTCCGCACCGCGAACAGGCCCTGAAGAGTGGGGGCGGGGTGGGGAAGACGCGCCGTTAGGCGACCTTCGCACGCAGGGCGCGCACCAAAATCTTTATTTTGATTGGTTGTGATGGGAGCGAGGAGGCGGGGAAAACTATGCCGCGTGCGTGCCGGGGTCACGTGCCTCCTGACGTACCTGCGCTGTGTATAGAAACACTTGATTGGTTGGGGAAGAGGCGGGGCCATCGCGGTTGCTTAGCAACGGTGCTCTGTGGCTCCACCTTCGGTGTCGTTTCTGTCCGGTTGGCTCGGATTATGGGGAGCTGCTGGTTTTCGAGGCGGCCAGGGACTTAGGTCTATAAAGAAACCGGAGGAAGAGGCCCAGCTTCCAAAATGTGGCTTGTGTCTGGTCTGGTTGAAAGTACAAGGTGGCCTATGGCCATAGCTCCAAATACAACAATCAAAAAATTTTTCTTTAATTTACTTTAAGACGTTTAAAATTTTTAGTAATTTTAAAATTTAAAGTAGATTTTTAGAAATTAAAATTTGCTATAATAATGTATTTAACCTATTGCGCCTAAAACATTATACTAGCATGTACTTATTCAGCATAAAGAACCAGAAAGGAGCCGGCCGCAGTGGCGCATGGCTTCAGATGGATCTCTCTGAGTTCAAGGACAGCTTATATATAGCAAGTTCCAGGCTTGCTGGGGCTACACAGTGGGACCTTGTCACTAAATAAGTTATAGCAGCTTTATTGAGATACAGGAAAACTCGCCCTTTAAAATATAATGCAAGTCAGAAAAAGAATTCCCTCCAAAGTAAAAGCACAAAACATAACTGAAGCTTAGTGTGGTAAGTCAGTAGTCCAGGGATACTGAGGCAGGAGGATTTCAGAGAGTTACAGGATAAAAGCACACACAGAGAGAGAGAGAGAGAGAGAGAGAGAGAGAGAGAGAGAGAGAGAGAGGAGAGAATATGAGAACAAGACAAAAAAGAAAAAAATGGAGAGGAGGATGCTGAAGAGATGGCATCCTCTTAAGAGCTTGAAGTGGAAGCTGGAAATGGTGTCGTACCCTAGGCATATCTCTGTGAGTTCGAGGCCAGCCTGGTTTACAGAGCAAGTTCTAGCACAGCCAGGACTACACAGTCTCGAAAAATATTTAAAAAAAAAAAAAAAATCTTGTACTGCTCTTACAGAGGACCAAGGTTCAATTCCCAGCACCCATTTGGAAACTCCAAACCACAACCACCCATAAATCCAGTTTCTGGGCATTCAGTACCTTTCCCAGCCTCCTCCATCACCAGGCTTGCACATGGTGCACACACAACCATGGAAGGAAACACTCCTACACGCGCGCACACACACAGACACACACACACACATTTTAATGGAGGAATGCAGGAGTTGACAGAGCACCCCACCACCACCCTCAGGTGTCCTGGCTGCTCCTCTGGGTGGCTGGGCTCGTCAGTGCTTGCTGCCATAACAGTGAAAGTTGGAGAGTGCTTCGAGGTCTTACAGACCTGCTGGCCCTCGCTTGAACATTACAGCCCCAAAGGATATCTTGTTCATCCATTTGAGTTGGCGTCGTTGTGACAGACGTAACAAAGGCAGTGATGCCATCCGAATGTTTTAGTATAAATGCCTCTATTTGTCCAAAGAATCGGAAGTCTCCATTTATACCCCCAAGATGCACAGTGCGTTGGATGCCTCCAAGCATTTTGTTGTTGGTTGGTTGGTTGGTTGGTTGGTTGGTTGATTGATTGGTTGGTTGGTTGGGGTTTTTTTGTTTTGTTTTGTTTTTTGTTTTGTTTTTTGTCTGTGCACGATGATGTCACCTGTCACATAGGCAAGACTGAGACACCCTGATTGTGGTCAACAGCCCAGATGTGCTATAACCAAGAGTTCCAGATTTTTGAAATGTGCTCACAGTAGCGGCTGCTTGTGCTTTGAAGGCAGGAGATCTGCCACGGGGGCAGCATGAAGCAAAAATCAATACGTAAGGGCTGGAGAGATGGCTCGGCAGTTAAGAGCACTGGCTCCTCTTCCAGAGGTCCTGAGTTCAATTCCCAGCAACCACATGGTGGCTCACAGCCATCTGTAATGGGGTCTGATGCTCTTTTCTGGTGTGTCTGAAGACAGAGACAGTGTACTCACATAAAATAAATAAATTCTTTAAAAAAAAAAAATCAATACTTAAGAATATGACCTGCCAGTTCCAGGGAGCTGACTATGCAAACCTCTTCAGTGTATTCTGTAACTCCGCTTATTACAATCCTGTGTTCTCCTTTGGGCCTTGTAGCTGCTTTCAAACATGGTTATTCTTCACTGTAAGTTTTATACAGTTAATTGTTTTCTACAAACCTAATAAGACCTCTTCGTTTATTTAAAACAAAAAACAAAAAAAAAAAAAAAAAAAAAGATGGAGGTGCTGGAGAGTCGGCTCGGCAGTTAAGAGTGCTTGCCCTGGCAGAAGACCAAAGCATACATCTGAGAACCCATATCAAGGGGCTCACAACCCCTTGTAAATCCAGATCCAAGGGATATGAAGCTTTTTCTGGCCTATACAGGCACCTGAGCGCGCACACAGACACACAGAGAGAGAGAGAGAGAGAGAGAGAGGAGAGAGAGAGAGAGAAATATGCACATATAAATAAATAATCTTTTTCAAGTAGAAGACTAAATAAAACATGCTTTGTCTGTTGTGGATGACATCACAGTGTTTATTTCTGTGCGTTGGATGTGGGTATTTATTTTTGGATTCTTGTGGGTGTTTACTGAAAAATAGAATTCCTGGGTCAAGCTTTGTGGGTGTTCTATTTTATTGGTGTTTGTTTATACTTGGGATTGAGCCCAGAATCACTGAGCTACAGCAGCAGACTTATGTTTTGTATTTTATATAGATTTATTTGTTTATTTGTTTATTTATTTATTTAGGTTTTTCAAGACAGGGTTTCTCTGTGTAACAGGCCTGGCTGTCCTGGGACTCGCACTGTAGACCAGACTGGCATCAGTCTCACAGAGATCTAACTGCCTCTGCCTCCCGAGTGCTTGAGATTAAAGGTGTGTGTCAGCATCACTTGGCTATGATTTATTTATTTTTATTTTATGTGTGTTGGTGTTCTGCCTCCCTGTATGTCCCTGTACCACATGCATGCAGTGCCACCCAGGAGTGGCCAGAAGAGGGCACCAAGTCTCCTGGAACCAGATCCAGATGGTTGTGCATTGCCTTCTGGGTTCTGAGAACTGAAACTAGGTAAATTGAAACTTAGAAGAGCAGCAGGCAGGCGCTCATAACCACTGAGCCTTGGCTGCAGCCCCCAACTTATCAATGTTCTTTTGAGACAAGATCTCCCTAAGGTATTCATCCTATCTGGTCTTAACCTCTAGAACTGCTGGGAGTCCAAGGTTAGACCATCATGCATAAATTATTTATTTTCAAGACAGTCTTGGTATGTAGTAGCCCAGGTTGTCCTTGCTGGCCATCTCCCTTAGTGCTAAGATTATAGATGGTTGACTGATATGCCCAGATTTGTTTGTTTGTTTGTTTGTTTGTTTGTTTGTTTGTTTTTCCGTTTATTGTCATACCTGGGCTTTTGTGTGGTAGGTTAGTTGGTTGGTTTTTTTTTTTGTTGTTTTCTTTTTTTCCTTTTCTTTTCTTTGTTGGGGGGGGTTGGTTTTTTGAGGCAGGGTTTCTCTGTATAGCCTTGGCTGTCCTGGAACTCACTCTGTAGCCCAGGCTAGCCTGGAACTCAGAAATCTGCCTGCCTCTGCCTCCCAAGTGCTGGGATTAAAGGCATGCGCCACCACTGCCTGGCTTGTTGTTATCTGAGACAGAGTTCTCTGTATAGCTTTGGCTATCCTGGCACTCAGTCTGCAGACCAGGCTGGCCTGTCTCTGCCTCCTCTGGAGTGCTGGGACTGAAGACGTGGGCCACTACCCCACCCCCACCCACTGGTTCATCACACCTGGTTTTAGCTGGAGGCATGGTGAAGACAGAGGGCTAAAGGGCTTTGTTCCAGCTCCGAGAATGTCATGTAGTGGTCATAAAAACACTAGACCAGAAACCGAGGTGATGGTGAGTGGCTTATTAAAAAGGCAATGAAGATAGCTCAAAGGAATTTGTCTTCTTGGCCGGAGACCATAAAATAACCTGCTAGCTCCTGGCTACACATGCAGCATCTCAGGCCGCTGCGGTTCACAAGGATTTTTGGTCTTCCCTCACAGACACTGGGCCCTGCCATTGCAGAAGGCATCCAGAGGCAGACGGGAGGTGGGATCACACATCAGATAGCCTGCATATTAGAGATTTATATTACAGTTCATAACAGTAGCAAAATTACAGTTATGTACTAGCAAAGAAATAATTTTATTCACCACAGCATGAGGAACTGTATTGAAGGGTTGCATCATTAGGAAGGCTGAGAACACTGAGCTAAACTGAAGAGTGGATATGTGTTCTAGTAAAACTTTACTTTGTTTTATTTTGACTTTTTTTTTTTAATTATTGTTGAAAACCACACTAGCCCCACGTTGAGCGCCAAAAAATGTTGAGGCCTAAGCTGGAGTACCTGTTCAGGCGCCAAAAATGTTGCTGCCCTCTCCACTCCACACTTGGCGGCCACTGTTTCCCGGCCCAAGCTGCCCCTCCGGTCTGCGGGTCAGGGTTCAGCAAGAAAGAGCGTGAGGATGGACTCAGAATGGAGACCAGACAGAGTGTGATTCAATCCCGTTTATTCTTCAGTCTCTCTTCCTAGTCCAAGTCCCAAGTCTTGAGTTCCTAGTCCCTAGTTCCTAGTTGTACTCATTGAAGTGTCTAATTCTCTGTTACTCCAAATTGTTCTGAGTTGTACTGTTCTAATTGTTCTGAACTCTCCTGTCTGCCTCTTGCCTTTTATATGTCTCACTTCTAAGCCATACCTTTAGCTCAGGCCTTTAAGTCATGCCATTAGGTCTTGTCTCTAAATCTGATCTCTAAGTCACACCTTTAATCTCACAGAACCCAAGGTATCTAAACCAAGATTATCAGAGTGTGCTCAGCTGTTGTAGGCTATTGTAATCCAAGTCTCATGTCAGGGTATATGGCTCAAGATGGCTGCAAAGCTGATAGCTGCTTTCTGCTAAAAGTCGGCTCCCAACAATTATTATTATTGAGATAGAGTCTCACTGTAGCCCAGGCTAGGCTTGAACTCTGTAATCTACTATGACCTTGGCTTCTGACCCCTGTTTCCCTTTCTTAGGTGCTGGGATTCCAAGAGTGCACTACCTGTTTGTTTGTTTTCCATGTTAAGGATGGAATCCAGACTCCAAGCACGCTAGCCAAGAGTGCTCTAGCAACCCAGCCACAGCCCAGCCCTGTAAACTTCAGTTAAGGAACAGTTAATTACTATATAAAACCTGTGATCTAGTTGAATGTTGCTGGTCCTTTACATGTGAGTACAAAAGGCCCTGGGGGATGATATTCTGTGGGCTCACTTATAACCTGACGTGGTTAGTTTCACTGGGTTTGGTGGTACCTGTCTTTAATCCCGGCCCTCAGCAAGCTGAGGCAGGGGGATGATGAATTTGAGACTAATTTGGGCTATAGCATAATGAGACCTTTTCTCAAAAGCAATAATAAAAGTAGTCATGGGGCTGGAGCGATGGCTCAGTGATTAGAGCTCTTACTGTTCCTGCAGAGGACCTGAGTTCTGGTCCCAGCATCCATGTGAGGTGGTTCAGAACCACATTAACTCCTGCTTCCGGGGATCTGAGATTCTCCTCTGGTCTCTGGGGGCACCCCCTCTCACACACACTTTCGTACACACACACACACTTTAAAAAAAAAAAAACTGGCAGCCAGATGTGGTGGCATCTACCTGCAGTCCCAGCACTTGAGAGGTGGAGACAGAAGGAGCAGGAATTCAGCTTGTGTAGCGAGTTCAAGGACAGTCTGAACCACATGAGACCTTGTCTGGAGAGATAGGACAACAGTCTTCAAAGTTATCCTCTGACTTCCATATGTGTCCTCTGGTGTTTGTGCCCATACACAAATGCAAAACAAATTATTGCATTTTATTAAAAAGCAGTTTTTAAAGAATCTTATTTATTGACGTATTTATTTAATGTATGCATGCTCTATCTGCATCGGAGCAGAGGGCATCGGATCCCATTACAGATGGTTGTGAACTACCATGCGGTTGCTGGGAATGGAACTCAGGACCTCTAGCAAGAGAAACCAGTGCTCTTAACCACTGAGAAATCTCACTAGTCCCAATAAAAGCAATTTTAAGAAAGAAAAGTTTCAACCGGGCAGCGGTGGAGCACGTCTTTAATTCCAGCACTTCCGGAGGCAGAGACAGGAGGATCTCTAAGTTCGAGGCCAGCCTGGTCTACAGAGTTAGTTTCAGGACAGCCAGGGCTACACAGAGAAACCTTAAGGAAGGAAGGAAGGAAGGAAGGAAGGAAGGAAGGAAGGGAGGGAGGGAGGGAGAGAGGGAGGGAGGATTTTCCTGCCTCCTGTGTTGGTACATAGAGTATACAAATAGAGCATAGTAAACGGGACACCATTGGTTCTTTATTCCTGCGTGATGTAGAATTGGTGCCAACCAGCCCCTCCCATGATGCCCGTCATTTCTTTCTTGTCGAAGGCCAAAGTTTTGGCGCGTGTCTTATTTTCTCAGCAGTTGGAAAACTGAGGAAGGAGGGTCAGAGGGTCAGAAATTCAAAGTCATCCTTGGATTCATAGTTCACTGTCAGCGTGGTGGGCTGATAAGACCCCTTTGCAAAACAAAACAAAAATGTTCATGTGTGACGGCACGTTCTTTAATCCCAATACTCAGCATGCAGAAGTGGGTAGATCTTTATTTTAAGGTCTGCTTGAGTTCCAGGTCAGCCAGGAACTATATTATGAGACTTGTCTTTTAAAAAAAAAAAATGCAACACTCTTCTCTGAAGAGCTTCCTGGTCCACCATGATGGGAGCAGCCCAGCCCACACCTTCCCGCCTCCACACACCTTGCTTCTCGGCTGTGGGAGCTGCAGGTGAGGTAGGGTCTGGGTATCATACAAGGACTACCTGATGCCTTCAGTGTCCTAAGGGCATCTTACATCCCAAAGCTTCTGGCATCTCCATCCGGCACCAGCCTAGGACCCTCCATTCACTGTCATCACGAGCTCATCATGATGACAATCCAGAGCTGTCATCCTCCTGAGCTGTCATCATGTGATCACAAGAACACTGAGGGTTCCCACCACTCACCTCCTTGTTTCTCCTTTACAGGAAGAATGGCCCAAGTAGCAGTGTCCACCCAGCCAATTGGGGATGAGGCCTCAGACAGCAGGATGGTGGTAACATTCCTCATGTCTGCCCTGGAGTCCATGGTGAGACTCTGTGGCCCCGAAGATATCTCAGATTGTTGCTGACCTGAAGGATGGTAGCACACTTCAGGGTCACTTCTTTGTACCCCCCTTGTGTCTGCATGAGGGTGTCCTTCAGTGCAGTGTGGTGGTATACACCTGGAAACCCCAGCACTATGGGAGGTAGATAAAGAGAGTCAGGGGTTCAAGGTCACCAGGGGCATAAGTAAGGGTTGTTTTGATGTTTTTACCTGTATGTGGTGGATGTGACCTGTGCATTCCATAGAATGCACCGGGAGATTCGAGGACCACTTTTGGGAAGCTGGTGTTCTCTAGCCATCACGTGAATCCTGGGGATCAAACTCAGGTCGTAACATACGACCTGATATCCACTGGGACACCTTGCCAGTGTAACATAGTGAGTTCACGGCAGTATGAGACACGTGAGACCCTAAAAAAGAAGAAAGCTAGACATACCTGCCCTAAAAGACACGGAATGGGATGGATCCATTGCTGCATTTAACAAGCACTTACAATGTGCCTCCTACACCCAGGCCCCTTCCAGACACTGGGGTACAACACACGAGGGCAGATCAGGCCCCCTCACAGGTCTTCTATCCTGTGTGTATTTCTGTAGGTAAATTTAGTAACCAGAAAGCAGGGCCAGTAAGATGGCTCAGCAGGTGGAGGAGCTGGACACCAACCCTGACATTCTGAATTCAGGTCCTGGGACCTACAGAGTAGAAGGAGAGAACTAACACTTACAAGTTGTTCTCTGACACACACACACATGTGCATACACACCATCTAATATGATTACTCACAATAATAAAATAAAAAATATAAAAAGATGTTTAAGAGAGAGTGAGTGACTCTTTTGGGGGTCTGAGATAAAGTCTCTTAGTTGTCCCCCACTTTTTTGCCTAGTTTTTAAAGGCAGCTTCTCATCCAGCCCACGATGATCTTGAACATGCTATATAACAGAGGCTCTCACCCCCTGCCCCCTCCCGCCTCCAGAGCACGGGGATCCCAGGCGTGAGCCATCTTTCTTGTCCTTCATTTTTCCTTCTTTCCCTCCAGCAGGGCTCCTAAGCTGACCTAACCAACTCTAGGCCGGCGTGTAGAACCCACCCTTGTCGTTTTGCATTTCCGTTTCAGTGTAAAGAGCTGGCCAAGTCCAAGGCCGAGGTGGCCTGCATCGCTGTGTATGAGACGGATGTGTTCGTGGTAGGGACGGAGCGAGGCTGTGCCTTTGTCAACGCCAGACAGGATCTCCAGAAAGACTTTGCACAGCACTGTAGGTGGCCAGTGTTGTACCCTGTCATCGTCCCTGGTGCTGTCTGTCTGTCTGTCTGGTTGGTTGGTTTGTATATTTGGGATTGAATTTAGCACCTCACACATGCTAGGCAAATACTCCACCTCTGAACTGTATCCCCACTTTTATTCTCATATTTCATTTTATAATTATTTTTTGAGACAGGGTCTCACTGTGTGGCCCTAGTGGGCCTGAGATTTGCTGTGTAGACCAGGTTGGCCTTAAACTTACAGAGATCTTGCTCTCCCTGCCTCCTGAGTGCTGGGCTTAAAGTCTTGCACTACCTTACCTGACTTAATCATATTGATTTTTTATTCTTCATTCTGACATCATGTGTATTGTGTTTATTGACTTTTTAAAAAGATTTATTTTATGTATGTACACTGTAGCTGTCTTCAGACACACCAAAATTGAGCATCAGATCCCTTTGCAGATGGTTGTGAGCCACCATGTGGTTGCTGGGAATTGAACTCAGGACCTCTGGGAGAGCAGTCAGTGCTCTCAACCTCTGAGCCATCTCTACAGTTCCCCGTTTTTTTTTTTTTTTTTTTTTTTTTTTTTTTTTTTTAGGAAGATTTACTTTCATTTTTATTTGTGTGTGACTCGTGTGTATGGGGGGAGGGGTGTCTGTACATGTGAGTGCAGATGCCCAGAGTCCAGAAGAAGAATCAGGTCCTCTGGGCCTGGACGTACAGGCAGTTCAAAGCTGTATCATATGGGTGCTGAGAACTAAAACCCAGCCCTCTGGGAGAGCAGTTTATGCTCTCAACTCTCTGTGATCTGGTCTCTTTTTCTTTTTTGTTTTTCTTTTTGATTTTTGTTCTTTTGTTTTTTGTTTTCTTTCTTTCTTTCTTTCTTTCTTTCTTTCTTTCTTTCTTTCTTTCTTTCTTTCTTTTTTTTCGAGACAGGGTTTCTCTGTATAGCCCTGGCTGTCCTGGAACTCACTCTGTAGACCAGGCTGGCCTCAAACTCAGAAATCCGCCTGCCTCTGCCTCCCAAGTGCTGGGATTAAAGGCGTGGGCCACCACCACCCGGCTGTGTTCTGGTTTCTATGTTGAATTATTGTTGTAGTAGTTTCGTTATTGGTAGCTAATGTTAACAGCTTAAGGGAGGAGGAGTTTGTTTTTGGGTTCTGGGGAGATGACAACACTTGAGAATGTGGGGAGACTCAGGGCCACCTGTGGGTCTAGCTCCAGAGAGATCTGTCACCTCTGGCCTCTGTGGGCACTCACTTCATAGACAACGTGTGCACACACCGCACGTACACACAAAGCCGTGCATACTCACGGTTAAAAATAGTAAATCTTAAAAGGCATGGCTCATGTTTCACTGGGCCTGTGCACTGTTCACGGCTGGTGGGGAGGCAGGAGCATGTGGGAGGGGAGGATGCGCTGCTTGCCTCAGACTGGAAGCAAGCGGAGACTCAAGAATGGAATGGAAGCCAGTGTCACCTTCAGAGGCCATCCAGTGACCTACTTCCTCCAACAAGACCCCATTCACAGCTTTTCCCAGTGTCACAGATCAGGGCCACCACAGGACCAAGGCTTCAATATTCCTGACACTCATGGCACTTTTTTCTTAAAGGTTTCTGTTTGGTTTGGGGGTTTGTTTGTTGTTTGTTTCCTAGAACTCACTCTGTAGACCAGGCTGGTCTCCCAAGGACTGGGGTTACAAGTGCGAGCGCTCACCCTGGTCTATGGGTAGCTGTAGCTCTATTTCAGGGATGATGACCATGCTTGACCCTAGTCATCATATAATCCTGCTATTCTCGCAGGGCTGGAGAGATGCCAGTGGTTAGGGGTTTGCTGTGCCTATAGGGGACCCAAGTTCGGCTCCTAGCACCCACATCAGGTAGATAGGAACTCTGGTAACTCCAGTACCAAGGGATCTGATGTCCTCTCTGGTCTCCAAGGGCACTCTCCCCACACACATACACGGTATGTGTAGCATACACATATACAGCTCATTCACATCACACACACATAAATCTTCAAACAAACAGCAAACAAACCTCTGATCTCGGGGCTGAGGGATACGGCTGAATCAGTAGAGTGGTTACCTAGAATGTCTGTAGCCCTGGCTTCCACCCTTAGATAAACAGACAAACAAAAATGCCCTCTTTATTCCTTTACATAAAGTGTTGGTTTATGATTGTCCCCTTTCCCCTCCTTTTCCTCTCAGTACAAGAAATACAGGTGAGGGGACGGGGCAGAAAGAATGCCTGATCTGACCCATGCTCATTCTTTGCTTGCAGGCCAGGGGGAAGGCCTGCCTGAAGAGAAGCCACTGTGTCTGGAAAATGGGGCAGCCTGCCCTGGAGAAGCCCAGCTACTCAGGAGAGCAGTGCAGGACCATTTCTGCCTTTGTTACCGTGAGTCCCTGTGGAGCACAGGCACCCATGAGTGTGTGTGTGTGTGTGTGTGTGTGTGTGTGTGTGTGTACACATGCATGTGCTTATGTGTGAGTATGTATGTGATATGTGGTGTGTATATATGTGTGTGCATGTGTGTGACGTGGTATATGGTGTATGTATATGAGATGTGTGTGAGTATGTATATATGGTATGTGTTGTATGTGTATGGGGTGTATGATGCAGAATGTGGTGTGTGTGTATGGGATGTGTGTGTGTGTGTGCGCCCATGTATGTGTGTGAGTGTATATGATATGGGATGTGTATGTGTGTGCGCCCATGTGTGTGTGTGAGTGTATATGATCTGGTATGTAGTGTGTGTGTGCATGTGTGTATGTGATGTGATGTGTGTGTGTGTGTGTGTGTGTGTGTGAGGTGTACTTGTGCTTATGGCACACATGGAGGTCACAGAACAACTTGTAAGAAGTTGGTTTTCCCCTTCCATTGTAGGTTCAGGAAATTGATTGAAGTCAGGTCACCATGCTCACACACTTTTGTGTGTGTGTGTGAATTAAACATATATTATCTCTCTTTCTGTGTGTGTGTATATGTGTGTGTGTGTGTGTGTGTATATATATATATATATATATATATATATATATATATATCATACATTATCTCTCTTTCTGTGTGTGTGTGTGTGACTGTGTGTCTGTATGTATAATTGTGGTTTACAGGCTATGATCCAGCTAATTCAACAATGACTGTCTTCTGACAGAAAGGTCAAGGATCTGGTAGTTGTTCAGACCACAGGGCTGGATGTCTTAGCTAGTCTTCTTCAGTCTACATTGCAATTCCAAAGAAGTAGGTTCTAGTATCAGTGAAGAAATGCCCCAGCAGCAGGACAGATGAACTTGCTGGTGAGAGCGAGGGCAAGCAGGCGACATGCCAAAGCTTCCTTTTTCCATGCCCTTTCATGTGGGCCACTACATGAAGCTGTGGCTCAGATTTAGGTGGGTCTTTATCTCACCTCAAATGATCCAACCAAGAAAATTCTTCACAGATGTGCACAGCTGCTTGGGTCAGAGTTGATTCCTGATGCAGTCATGTTGACCACCAATGTCAGCCATCACAAGAGGGATAGAGCCATCATGGCAGGGGAGACACAGCAATGGGCAAAGAAGGGGCGGGGCCAGGAGCAGGAGGCTGGCTGGTCACATCGCAGCCACACTCAGGAAGTGGAACATACTTCGTGGTCTTCATGTGTGTTCCAGCTGCATGTCCCTGTGTCTGTTACACTAGATGAAGCTGACTGATGGTAAGTTCTGAGAGTGTCATTTACTATCTCTTACCTCCTGTCCTAGGGAAAGCACTGGGGACAACAGCCATGGTCCCTGTCCCCTATGAACAAATGCTTCAGGATCGGGCAGCTGTGGTGGTTCAGGGCCTTCCGGAAGGCCTGGCCTTCCAGCACCCTGACAGTTACAGCCTTGCGACCCTGAAGTCGATTCTGGAGAACAGAGCAGGGATCTCATTCGTCATAAAGAGGTAATCTGCTCCATAGCTTCTGACAGCTCAGTTAGAGACAAGCTGGTGAGAGCCAAGCATGGCGGCACAAGACTGCATTCCCAGTACCGGGAGACTGAGGCAGGAGAATCACTGCAAGTTTGAGGCAAGCCCAAGTTACAGTGAGTTCAAGGACAGCCTAGAATATATACCAAAACCTTTTCTTTTAAAACAAAACAAAACAAACAAAAAAAAAAAAAAGGAAGAAGAAAAGGGAGGAAGGGAGGGAGGGAGGGAAGTAAGGAGGGAAGAAGACAGAGAAAGAGAAGGGGGGATGTGAAATTATCATGGTCTGGGGCCACAGCTGAAGTGGCTGAAGTAGATCACTCACCTGGCATGCACCAGGCCCTGGGTTCTATGGCCAGCATGGCTAGAAAGTAAAAGTGTTGTTCACTGTGTGTGACCGCTCTGCTTGTGCTCATGTTGGGTAACAGTGTTGGTTTTTTTGCAGACCTTTCCTAGGTGCAGAGAGCCAGCTGGGTAAGTAGTGGGTTCTGATCCTCAGTGGCTGCCCAGAACCACCAAAGCCCGTCCACCGTCATCATGATAGTGATGTGTGCCTTAATACACGCCTCCATTTTACCACATAGATGAGGCAACCTGAGCTGGGGGTGGTGCAGCTTGATAGTAATCTCTTACCTTTAGGATTGCCCAGTGAGGGGCTAAGGGTGTGTGTTCGATAGTATAGCACCTGCCTAGAATCCCCCAGTAAATGATCCGGAGTACTGCTAAGTGGTAGAGCGCCTGCTTAGATCCATTAGTGAGGTTCTAGACATGTGGGTCAGTTCAGTTAGAGAGAACTTGTCCAGTATTCCCCTAGTGAGAGACTCAAGGCATAGGTTCAATGGTAGAGCCCCTGCCTAGAATCCTCCAGTGAGGGGTTGGGATGTGGCTCAGTGGTAGAGCCCTTGCCTAGAATCCCCCAGTGAGGGGTTGGGGGCGTGGCTCAGTGGTAGAGCCCCTGCCTAGAATCCCCCAGTGAGGGGCTGGGGGCGTGACTCAGTGGTAGAGCACCTGCCTAGAATCCTCCAGTGAGGGGCTGGGGGCGTGGCTCAGTGGTAGAGCCCCTGCCTAGAATCCCCCAGTGAGGGGCTGGGGGCGTGACTCAGTGGTAGAGCACCTGCCTAGAATCCCCCAGTGAGGGGCTGGGGGTGTGGTTTAGTGGTAGAGCACCTGCCTAGAAACTTTGAGTGATGGGCCGTGGGCGCGGCTTTATGGGAAAATGCCTGTATAACATGCATGGGCCCCTAGGTTCTCTCATCAACCCTACAAAGGAGGAGGGGAGGGAACAAATACCTATGGCATAGTGACACTAAAGGGCTAGGCAGATGTCCTGAACAGGAAGACAACAGTCAGAGACTCCTGACAGCCCAGGCTGGGGAGACTCTGTAGTGTCAGCCACCTGGTCTTCCAGAGGCGTGTGGGGATGCAGGGAGTCAACTGGCAGTCTCTGAGTACCAGCTCTGCAAGGGCCAGAGGTTGCTGGCTTTGAGGGTTGTAGGATTCATTCCTGTGTCTCTGAGACTCAGGTCGAGGAGAAGGAATAATTCTGCTTAGGAAAAAGTCAGGAAAATGGTGGTGCTCTTAGGATGTCAGAGTCATCCCCAAATTTAGCACGGGGCTTCTAAGAAGAGCTGGCTTAGGAAGCTCCACAGCCATGTGGCCCTCAGGATAAGCAGAGACGCACTGGGGTAGTGGCCCACTGTTGTAGAACCTGCCCTGGACATGCAGAGGCAAGAGGTTCAGGAGGTAAGGCTAGCCTGAACACATACCAAATTCAAGACAGCCAAGGAGACATAGAGAAACCATGTTTAAAAAAAAATAAAAAATGAACAGTAACAACACCACCACAACAAAAGAATAAAGGGGGTGCCGTGATAGACAGCACAAGTAGAAGATGGGGTTGCAGAGGTTGGACCTGTGTGCTCCCATCGCTATGTACCTAAGCCAATATGATCCCCTTCCAGGCCTGGGGGGGGGGGTCTTTCTCAGGTCCTTGTCCTCTAGCTTCTGGTAGAGGACAGAGTTGAAGTCTAGTGTGGAGGTGCACACTGTCATCCCAGCTCTTGAGAGGTTGAGGCAGGAAGGTTGAAAGTTCAAGACCAGCCTGGGCTACCTAGCAAAACCTTGTCTCAAAAAAAAAAAAAAATCCAAAGAAAAGACCGGAGAGATGCTCCAGCAGTTACTAACTCTTGACCAGGGCTCAGTTCCCAGCACCACACAGCAGCCCATGGGATCCATACCTGCTCCTGGCTTTCAGGGGCAGCAGGCACCCATGAGATATGCATACATTTAAGCACTGGCACATATATATAAAAAGTTAAAATAAACAAGCCTTTTTAAAAATCCAGAGAAAAATCTATACTTTGATGGTCGAATGATAGGTGACCAGAGACGACTGTCATCCCAGAAGAATTTCTATTTTCTTAACCAAATAATAGTCACCCACAGTGGCAGCCATTTAGTGCTTCCGTGGTGACAGTGTTCCAGTATTCCTCAGCCTATGTGGGATGTCTGGCCTGGAACTCCAAAGGCTCTGGATGTCAGATCCCTTCTATGCAATGGAAAATACAGAGGAATTCTGAGTGAGGCCTAAGCTCACTCTGTGTGCCTTAATCCAATCTAGCCCACTTTGAAAATCCCACGACAGGCAAGAGTGGTAAATGTTAGACGGGCCAGCATGGTAGCCAAAGGCTGTCATTCCAGTGCTGGGGAGGCTGAGGCAGGAGAATAACAGGTTGGAGGCCTGTGGGGGCCATAGAATAAGCTCCAAGCCAGCCGATGAGATGACATTGAAAACAACCACAAGGGTTGGGGGAGCTCAGTGGTAGAACACTTGTCTAGTTTATGCAAGGCCCTGCCCCCGGTCCAGCCCTCAGCACCAAATACAGCTTAAAAATAATAATTTAGAGGCCAGGCGGTGGTGGCGCAGGCCTTTAACCCCAGCACTCGGGAGGCAGAGGCAGGTGGATTTCTAAATCTGAGGTCTGCCTGCTCTACAGAGAGAGTTCCAGGACAGCCAGGGCTACACAGAGAAACCCTGTCTTGAAAATAAGGAGGAGGAGGAGGAGGAGGAGGAGGAAATAAATTCCTGCATGTTGGAGGTGGGGGCGGGACGATCCTACATTTGGTGCTGAGGATTGAACCAGGGGCAGGTCATCTTCAGCTACCTATCTCAGGCCAGCCCGAGGTACCTATCTTATAAAACAAAACCAACAAAAAAACAAAACCCAAAAGGTAATGTCATATTGTTTACAGAATAATGACACAGAAAGCCTCTGTATGTCCAGGACATTGGGTGTTTGTTTGTTTGTGTGTTTGTTTGAGACTCACTTCAGCCTGTGCTGGGGACCTGGGGTTGGGAACCACTGGATGTGGAGGGTCTGCTACTCACCATCACTGTTTCTATGAAGTGACTTTAGTGACTCACTCAGGTGACCCAGCTGGTGATTGGCCAGGCTGGGTCCTCACCTACATTTCAGGCACTGTCTGCCCATTTTCAGGGTAGCCCACCAGCTGCTGAAATAAGCAGAGCTGGTTTTGACCGGCCTCCTCCCCGGCTAGCTTTTCTGTGATGGCCTTGAGTTGAGAATTCTCTTTCCTCTGTTTGCTTTCAATGGTGTCCTTGAATGTGAGTCGTGTTCCACAATGCTGAGAGACTAACGTGCACCTTTCTGTTCCTGCACAGCTGGTCTTGGGATGGTGACAGATGCCGAGAGGCCAGCAGTACCACCAAATGACAGGTAAAAAAAAAAAAAAAAAAAAAAAAAGTAATAAATTGGTAATTAATAAAAGCATAGTATGAATAATAATAAACCAGGATCCATGAGTGACAGAATGTGATCTCAAGATACAGAGGGGAGGCAAGAGGACTGGGAGTTCAAGGCCATCCTTGGCTACACAGTGAGCATGAGGACATCCCACAGGACACCTTGTGTCAAAAAGACAGAAGGAAGGGGGATGGCTAATGAGGGTTAGAGAAATGGCTCTTCCAGAAGATTCTAGTATGGTTCCCAGCACCCATGTCAGGCAGTTTACACCTACCTGTAAATAAGTTACAGGGGGTCCCTAACCTCCATAGGCACCAAGACACACATGGTATACATGTCTACGTGCAACCAAACACTTGACACATTAAAAAAGTTCCCGACCCTATTTATTTATTTAGTGTTTTTTGTTTTGTTTTGTTTTGTTTTTCGAGACAGGGTTTTTCTGTGTAGCCCTGGCTGTCCTGGAACTCACTCTGTAGACCAGGCTGGCCTCGAACTCAGAAATCCACCTGCCTCTGCCTCCCAAATGCTGGGATAATAGCTGTGTGCCATCATGCCCAGCTCCACCCTAATTCTTGACCTGGGTTCCCTTCTCCTTGCAGCTATGGTCCTGTCAGTGTGAAAACTGAGCCCATGGAAGATTCTGGTAGGTAAACCGATGCTTCAACCATCAAATGTTTAGCAGGCTATCATCTGACTGATGTGCTTATAAAGATGACTAAGTATTTAACCATAACTAGGATCATATTTGTAGAATGCTAGGTAAGTACTGCTTATCTGAAATGCTTGGTCCCAGCATTTCACTGGTCCCTGAGATGGCTCAGCAGGTAAGGACACTGGCCGAATGACCTGAATTCAAGCCCCAGGATCTACATCCTGAAAGAGGAGAACCAACTCCCACAAGCTGCCCTCTGCCCTCCACACACCGCCCGCCATGGCGTGCGTATACGCATGCATACACCACACACAGAAAAATGAGTGAGGGGCAGGATGGCTAAGCCATTACGAGTACTTCCTGTTCATGCAGGGGACCTGGGTTTGGTTCCTGCACCCACATGGTGGCTCACAACCATGTGTAACTCCAGTTCCAGGGAGGCAGGGCACCACTTGAAATAAAAATAAATCAAAAGAAAAAATTTAGATAAAATAAATAAAGTTTGACTCCAAAAGCATCTTCAGGTTTGAAATTTGTCAGATTTGGGATTTTTTTTTTCCGAGGCAGAGTCTGGCTATACAACACAGGTTTAAAATGTGAGATTACAGGGCTGGAGGGGTGGCTCAGTGATTAAGAGCACTGGCTGCACCGGGCGGTGGTAGCGCACACCTTTAATCCCAGCACTTGGGAGGCAGAGGCAGGCAGATTTCTGAGTTCTAGGCCAGCCTGGTCTACAGAGTGAGTTCCAGGACAGCCAGGGCTATACAGAGAAACCCTGTCTCAAAAAACAAACAAACAAACAAACAAACAAAAAAAGCACTGCCTGCTCTTCCAGAGGTCCTGAGTTCAATTCCCCCATACCCACATGATGGCTCACAGTGGCTCTCTTCTGGTGTGCAGACATACACATGCATTAAAAAAAACCACCCACTTATGTAAATACACACACACACACACACACACACACACACACACATATATGTGGGATTACATGTGTGAGCCACTACGTGTGTACACATCTGTGTGTACTGAGGCCAGAATAAGACATTGGGTGACTTCCTCTGTCACTCCAGCTCTCCATGGATACAGAGTCTCTCCTTAAACCTGAGACTCATGTTTTTTGTGGTCTAGACTGGAAGCCTTGGAAACCCAGCAATCCTCCTGCCTCTGTTCCATTTGGAGCTGGGGTTACAAGTGTGTGGGGGACACCTGGCTCACTTTGTGGGTGCTGGGTCATGAACTTAAGCCTTCATGACAGCATAACACACCCTCTTAGCCACTTGCTCATATCTCCAGCCCCCACAAAGCTCAGGGGTGTTTGGTTTTTAAGTCCGCTGACCATCCAAGACACAAGCCAAAGACACCGAGACTGGAGAAGCACCGTCTCAGCGCTAACCAGGAAAGAGTTGAGGGTTGAGAGCCACCATGTTGGGACTGAGATGCATCCTCCACGGCTTAGTTCTGCTGAGTCGCGACACCTGGCTCATTGCTTCCCCTTGGCTTTGTTTCTCCAACACTGTCACTCCACTTTGGTCTTGCATGGTCCCCACAGGGCTGTTGTTAACAATGTTTCCCAGGGATGCACTGGAAGGTAGTGGGGCCTTTGAGAGTTGGAGGGAAATCTTCAGGTCACTGACACATGTCCCTGCAGACTGGCCTCCAGTTTACTGTTAATTAGCCAAAGAGGAGTTGATTTTTAAGACTCAGTTCTTAAGACGAGGCCCTTGCCAGCCTGGAACGTGCCATGCAGATGAGGCTGGCCTTGAACTCACAGAGACCCACTTGCCTCAGTCTCTGACATGCTTGAGGTAAAGGCATGCTTCATCACACCCTGCTTCAAAGGGGGATCTTGAACAGTTGATTCGTCTGCTTCTACCTCCTGCATGCTGGGATGACAGGCTTGTGCCACCATTCACACCAAACAAGATGTTCAGTCAGCTGGCTGTGCTTACCTGACCCCTAACTGTGGTCTCTGTTGCCCTCGCAGGCACTTCACCAAAGACAGCAGCCGTGCTAATCAAGACAGAGTCAGAAGATCCTAATTACAATGTGCAAGGTAATGTGGTTCCGGTTCCCTCACAAGCAGAGTGGTAATCACTCATCCAAGAGCTGATAAATAGGGGCCAAGGAGACAGTAGAATGGCCGAGTGGGGAAGAACACTTGCTGAGCAAGCATGAGGACCTGAGTTCAGGTCCCAGCACCCACAGAAAAAGCTTGCCACGACTGCAGGTTGGCACTGGTGGGACCAGAGACAGAAGGGTCTCTGGGGCTTGCTGACCTAGCTCCTGTCCCCAGGATCCAGATATGGTTGCAAGGGGTGGAATAAGACACTGGATATCCTCCTCCAGCCTGTGCACGTGCACACAGACACTGCACCTACACACATGTATGAATATACCACACACATATATGAATATTCCACACACACCACATGAAACCAGAGCTACAAATGTATGTGTGCTGACCTAAACTAGCAAGCTGCCTTTCGAAATACATGATGAATGGAATTCATCTTAAATACAGTGGGGGCATTTGTGGGGCACACCTGTAATCTCAGCCCGCAGAAAGTAAAAGCAGAAGAATCTCAAGTTCATGGTCATCCCTGACTTCTGTCTTGGTCATTGTTCTATTGCTGTGAAGAGACACTGTGACCATGGCAACACTTATAAAGGAAAGCATTCAGTTGGGACAGGCTTACAGTTCAGAGGCTCATTAGTCCATTGTTGTCATGACAGGAAGCGTGGCGTGACACAGGCAAATATGATGCTGGAGAGGTACACACAGATCCACGGCAGCACGAATCAAGAGTGACACTGGCTCCTTTGAGCTTCTGAAACCTCAAAGCCCATCCCACCCCATGACACGTTCTCCAAGGCCACGCCCACTCCAACAAGGCCACACCTCCAATAATGACTCCCAATGGGTCTGTGGAGGCCATTTTCATTCAAACCACCATAACTATCTAGAAAATTCGAGTCTGGGCTACATGAGACCCTATCTCAAAAATTAAGAAACCCAGGCTGAAGAGATGGCTCAGTGGTTAAGAGTACTGGATGCTCTTCCCGAGGACCTGAGTTCAATTCCCAGCAACCACATGGTGGCTCACAATTGTTTGTAACTCCAGTTGCAGGGGATCCAACATCCTCCTGCAAACATACATGCAGGCAAAACACCAACTGCCATGAAATTAAAATTATATATATATATATATATATATATATATATATATATATATATATATATGTTTTTAAAAATTAAGAAAAGCTTCTCAAAGTGTCATCCTGCATACAGTCCTGGATCGATGAGGCAATGCAGTTTATTTTATTGAGCCAAGCCAGCGGTTTGTAGAGGACCAAATTCAGCTGATTAAAGATGCGCCAAACCTCGCAGAAAAGACTTCAAGGGCTAGAAAGATGGTTCAGTGGTAAAGAGCACTGTCTACTCTTCCAGAGGTCCTGGGTTCAATTCCCAGCACCGACATGGCAGCTCACGACTGTCTATAACGGTATCTGCTTCCCTTTTCTGGGAAAAGGTAGATATACCTGCCGACAAAACTTCCATATACATTGTCTTAGGGTTTCTATTGCTGCATCAAAACACCATGACTAAAAAGCAAGTTGGGGAGGAAAGGGTTTATTTGGCTTACATTTCTACATTGCTGTTCATCACTCAAGGAAGTCAGGACTGGAACTCAAAAGCAGGGCAGGAACCTAGAGCAGGAGCTGATGCAGGGGCCATGGAAGGGTGCTGCTTACTGGCTTGCTCCTCATGCCTTGCTCAGCCTGCTTTCTTAGAGAACCTAGGACCATCAGCCCACGGATGGCACCACCCACAGTGGGCTGGGCCCTCCCCTGTCAACCACTAATTGAGAAAATGCCTTACAGCTGGATCTCATGGAGGCATTTCTTAAATGGAAACTCTTTCTCTGGTGACTCTAGCTTGTGTCAGGTTGACATAAAACCAGCCAGTACATACATTAAACAAACGAACGAATGTAGAAGATTGCCGTGGCCACAGCCACAGGATTGTTGTAATGGGATCCATTGGCTTCCGTGTGACACTCATCCGTATCCTTATTCCTATAACTAGCACTGCTGTGGTGGCTGAGCACATCCCCCGCCATCCTGGGCACTACTGACCAGTGATGTGTGACATCATGAAGTAGTCCTGCCCGTATGCCTTGGGCTCTTTCCTCCCCTCTGCCTAAAAAGCTTGCCATTCCTAAATTAAGGTAATTCCAAGATGCACATTTTTTTCCATAACAATGACAAAAATAGAGCACTTCTAAGAGGACCCGTGAGTAATGTGCCTGCCCCCAAACATCCGCCACACCCTCATAGTCTAAGGAAAGAACCAACGTCCACAACTTGACCTCTGACCTCCTCATATGCGCTGTGGCACGCACCTCCACACATTTGCATACACATAACAGATAAATGAATTTTGGTTTGGTGTTTTGAGACAGGGTTTCTCTGTGTAGCCCCGGCCGTCCTAGAACTCACTCTGTAGACCAGGCTGGCCTTGAACTTGGAGATCTGCCTGCACCTGCCTCCTGAGTACTGGGATTAAAGGCGTGTACCCTCACAGCCCAGCTAAAAACAATTTTTTAGAGATAGAAAACAAAAAGGACTTTGTAGTAGTGCAACTGATTTGGGGTCACCCAGGCTTTGGTAACTCCATTTTTTTTTTTTTTTTTGAAACAGAGTTTTATGTAGCCCAGGCGCGCCCCCAAACTTACTGTGTCCCAGAAGATGATCTTGAGCTCTTGATCGTCCTGCCTTCCCCCCCCCACCCCCAGTGCTGGGGTTGTATGATGCTGGGGCTGCGGATCCCAGGACTTCCTGCAGGATCGCTAAGCTCTCTGCCTACTGAGCCACGTCTCCGTCCTCAACACGCTTCCATTGCAGCCAGTGGCTGCTTTGCTTTATTCTAAACATTTTATTACATTTTAAGTTTACGTATTGATGGGGAAAGGAGGGAACGCCGTGGTACTCGTGTGGAGACCAGAGGACAGTTTTCAGTACTCATTTTCCTCCTTCCATAATACGGGTCCCAGGACTCAAACTCGGGTTTTCAGGCTTAGCTACAAGCGCCTTTACCGGCTGAGCCATCTCCCCAGCCCCAGTGACTTCTGTATGTCGTGTTTGGTGCTGAGCTGTAGCCTGCCTATTCTCCTTTCAGAAAGCCAGCATTCTTCCGCCAGCAGCGACGTCATCGAAATGGAACTACCATCTGAAGGTTAGAAAATGAAGGGCCTCCTCCCCTTATACTGGGGTGGGGGGCGGATAAAGAAGGCAGCCTCCTGGCATGCCTGTCTTAGGAAGCTGCATTAGGGGCTAATGTGCTTTGCGTAAGTGCAGTAAGTGGGAACCCCCACACCAGTGCTCCCACCGTGGCCTTACCACACTAGGTCTTTTTGTTTGCTGGCAGAGGATGTGGGGTAGCCCAGGTTGGAGCTCACCATGTAGCTGCTGGCCTCAGACTTGCAGCGTCCTCTCTGCCTGCACATGTGGGAGGAGGGTGTGGCCCTCCACAGCTGGCCTTTCTGCCCTTTTTGTTTTGGGTTTCTTTGTTTATTTATTTGGTTGTTTGGTTGTTTGGTTTGTTTTTTTTTAGGACAGGGTCTCACTCTTTAGACCAGGCTGGCATCAAACTCACACAGATCTGCCGGCCTCTGCCTCCCAAGTGCTGGGATTAAAGGCCTGTGCAATCACACTCTTTTTTAGAAGACAGGCTTTGAACATAGTTCAGGCTGGCTGGCATCCAAGTTGAAACCCCCTACCTCAGCTTTCTTAGAGCTGGGTATTTAGGATCATGGACCACCATATCCTACCTCTCTCTCTGTGTGTCATTTTTTTTTCCGAGACAGGGTTTCTCTGTGTAGTCCTGGCTGTCCTGATTGATACTTACTCTGTAGACCAGGCTGGCCTCGAATTCAGAAATCCGCCTGCCTCTGCCTCCAAAAGTGTTCATAACAACTGAATCATCTCAGCCAGGCAGGTGGTGCCCTGTGCCTTTAACCCCAGCACTCAGGAGGCATGGACAGGCAGATCTACATAAGTTCAAGGCCAGCCTGGTCTATAGAAGGCATTCCAAGTCAGCCAGGGCTGCACAGAGAAACCCTACCTTGAAAAACCAAAACAAGTGAGTCACCTCTCCAGCAGCCCCTCCCCACCCCATAGTAGTCACTTATGACGTTAAGAAGCACTGTGGAAAACTGCTGCCCAAGTAGAGGACTCAGTGTTGGTGTCCATGACGTAACAGCTCTAGATCGTTTGGTAATAAATATGTGGACGTTTCTGTCTCCCCTCATCCCTTATTGGACAATCCCATGTGAAATCATGATGTTTACTTTTGTGGAGACAAGGTCTGATGTAGCCTAGGCTAGCCATAAACTTCGTTGTGTAGACAGGATAGCTTCTGTCTTCTGATCTTTATACACTGCTAGGGATGGTGTCTGTGCTTGCTGGGCAAGTGCTCTACTGACCGAGCCAGTGCCCCAGGCTGAAATCACACATGAAATCACACATGTGCCTGGTGATTATCTCTTACAAAATTAAATGCACTATGTGTTAGTATGTACAAAACTTATGGAAAATTCCAAGACCAAGGGCTGGAGAGATGGCTCAGCAGTTATGACCACTTGCTGATCTTCCAGAGGTCCTGAGTTCAGTTCCCAGCGCCCACATAGCTGCTTACAACTGTAACTCCAGTTCCAGGAGATCTAACATCTTTTCGTGACCTCCCGTGAATTGCAACCACCTAGTACACATACAAATGTGAGCAAACACTCATATACATAAAATAAAATAAACCTTCTGAAAAATTCTAAAACGAGGCTGTCCTGGGCTACAAAGTGAGCCTTCGCTTTAAAACAAAACCCCAGCATGAGGATAAATTTGAGTAGAGGGTGGAGCTGGGGACAGTAAACTGTGGGAACCTGAGATTGCTTAATAACGAATGTCATTTTGGATGTTTTCTTTCTAAGGGTCTACTCCGATGGTCTCTTCAGAGACCAGTGAGGATCCTGAGGCTGAGGTGAAAACAGAAGGTGAGTCACCCAAACGCTTGTGACGGTCCCATGGTCAGGGTGGCTTTCCGTACGGCTCTCACTACTTCTGAAATGATTGTTGTAGGTGTGATTGGAACCAGTGTGTTCACATGCAGGCATGTGTTGGATGAGAATGAGCCACAGGCTCATATGTGTGGATGCTTGGTCCCCAGTTGATGGAACTGTTTGGGAAGGAGTAGGAGGTGTGGCCTTGGTGATGGAGATGTGTCACTGTGGGTGGGCTTGGAGGTCTCAAAAGCCCACACCATTTCCAGTTAGCTCTCTCTGCCTTCTGCTCATGGATGGAGATGTGAGCCCTTACCTACTGCTCTAGCACTGTGCCTGCCTGCCTTCTGCCATGATGGTCATGGACTTTAACCCTCTGGAACCATAAGCCTAATAAACTCTTCCTTCTATAAGTTGCCTTGGCAACAGTGTCTTATCACAGCAACACAAAAGTAACTAAGACAGATGACCATGTCTCAATGCATGTGGGAGTCAGGACATCTTTGTGGAGTCACTTCTCTCCTTCCTTCCACCTTGATATGTCTGGGGACCAAACTCAGGCCAGCAGCTTTGCAGAAAACATGCCTCTCACTGGCTATCTCACTGGCCCTCAAATAGAAATATAATTAGCCCCCTCTTTAACCACAGTTAGAATGAATGCTTGGGGGTTTGGTTGGTGGGGGACACAGTATGGTGTCTACATCCTCTATTTATGAAAAGCCAGCGAGGCCTCTTGGACCCTGGGTCCTGATAGTTTTCCCTTTACAACGGGACTAAAAGGTTTAGTGATGGCAGCTATCTCCTTAATGGGTAAGCCACGATAATCAATCATTTTTGAAGATGTCAGCATGTACTTCATTAAGCAAAAATGGGCTAGCCTAACACTCACTCAGAAGGCCCTGTATGATGCAGTGGAGGAGGGCCTTGCACAAGTGGCTTGTCTGAGGCTATCTCCAAACCAACTCTCATTGCCAAGCTAGAACACAGAAAGAGGTGGGGTTCTCTCAAAGGAAGCCTTCAGCAGTGGGGGTTGGAAAGCAGGCTTCACGGGACACCTCTAAGAACTAAGAAAATATGCTCTATGAGTCAAGAGAACAGCAACTACAATGAAAGCAAACATTCCCTCCAAGTCAGCAGAGAAGACAGTTCCCGACCTGTGAACGTCTGCTTGCCAAGGAAGGCGATTCAAGAGCCCAATCGAATGATACCCAGCACTTTCTCTTTTTCTGTAGTCACGTGTATTTCCTCAGGAGCAGTGCTTTTCAGCTCATTCAGTTGGATGTAATAAACGCAGATGGAATGGTCAGAGGAGCAGAGAGTGGGGTGACCTCCCTCTTCTTGACCATCCTGTTCAGCTGCAGAGTGCAGCATCAGTGGATGCCGTCCATCTGGCCTGTCAGGGACTGTCACAATGTTGCAACAAAGTACTGAATTAATGGGACTGCAGGCAGGACAGTTGTGGCACACACCTGTAACCCCAGCACTTAGGAGGCAGAGGCAGGAAGATCTGAGTTCAAGGCCAGCCTGGTCTAGAGATCTGATGCTAAGACAGCCAGGACTACACAGAGAAGCCATATCTTGAGAAACAACAAAAAAACAAAAAACAAAGAGGCTGCAGAGATGACTTAGCCATTGAGAACAATTATTGATCTTCCAGAGGACCTGAATTTGGTTCCCAGCTCCCATGCCCGGTAGCTCACAACAGCCTCTAACTCCAGCTTCAGGGGATCTGATGTCCTCTTCTGGCCTCCGTGTGTTCACATGGGCACATCCCAACAAAGACACACTCGTACACATACATACATAAATAAAAAAAGATATTTTTTTCTAAGAAAATTAGCAACTTAAAGGAGGAATGTCTCTTGTGGCTCACAGTATGAGGGGAGACAGTCTTCACGGTGTAGCAGGTGTGGTAGCCAGAGCGGGAGGCAGCTGGTCACACTGCATCCACAGTCAGGAAGCAGATTGATGCTGGTGCCCAGTTTTCTTTCTTCTTTTTGTTCAGTCTGGGCCCCCAGAACATGTGGTGGAGCCCCCAAAAACATCAGGATAAGACTCCCCTCCTCAGTGTAAACTGTGGAAGCACACTCACAGACATGTGCAGTCAAGTAGACCTTGAAGGTCAACTATCCTTGAGCACCGCACACTGTGCTCACTGCACTGGGGGAGGGGAGGGGGCAGTATCCAGTTTGCACTTCTTGTTAAGTGACACTTGAGTATTTTTTTTTTTAGCAATGTGCTGATTTTCTGGTCAATCTAACCCTTTTCTTTGCTTTTAAGGAAATGCAAATCTGTCCAACATTGTAAACTCTGCGGCAGGTGTTGAAGATCTTAGGATCATACAGGTGACAGTCCCAGGTGGGGCCATCCACTTACTGCCTTCATTTATCACATTTTTCTTTCTTTCTTTCTTTTTTTTTTTTTTAAAGATTGCTTTCTCTTATTTATGTATGTGTGTGTGTGAGAGAGTCTCTCATGTGAGTGCAGTGAGTGTGGTACCCAGACGAGGGCACTAGATCTCTTGGAGCTGCCCTGAAACTGGCTCTGTAAGACCAGGCTGGCCTTGAACTCAGAGATCAGCCTGCTTTTGCCTCCCGAGTGCTGGGATTAAAGATGGACACCACCACCCAGCTGTATTTATTTTTAATTTGTCTTGATTTACTACTTTGTGTCATATGTATGAGTTTTGTCTGTGTGTATATATGTGTACCGTGTACATGCCTAGTGTCCATCAAGTTCAGATGAGGGTAAGATGGAGGTGCTGGGAAAGGCAGCAGGTCCTCACCAGGTCCTCTGCAAGAGCAACAAGTGCTCTTAGCTGCTGACTCATCTCTCCAGCCACGCCCTGACCTACTGTTTTTTTTTTTTTTTTTTTTTTTTTTTTTTTTTTTTTTTTTTTTTTTTAATTACCTATTTAAGTTTTAAGACAGGGTCCCACTCTGTATCCCTGGCTGGCCTGGAACTCACTATGTAGACAGGCTGCCTCCTAACTACAGAGATCTGCCTGCCTCTTGGACCCCCCACCAAGCTGCTTCTTCTTTTTTTTCTTTTTTTTTTTTTCTTTTTTCTTTTTTTTTTTTTTTGGTTTTTCGAGACAGGGTTTCTCTGTGTAGTCCTGGCTGTCCTGGAACTCACTCTGTAGACCAGACTGGCCTCAAACTCAGAAATCCACCTGCCTCTGCCTCCCAAGTGCTGGGATTAAAGGCATGCACCACCACTGCCCGGCTTCACACCAAGCTTCTAAAAAATGTTTTTAATTAGAGCTGGGCATGGTGGTGCAGGTCTTTTATCCCAGCACTCGGGAGGCAGAGGCAGGGGGATCTTACCCTGGTCTACAGATTGAGTTCCAGGACAGCCAGAGCTACACAGAGAAACCTTGTCTTGAAAAAGCAAGAAATAAAATAAAACAAAATTTTAAATAAAAAATTAATTTTTGCCAGGCAGTGGTGGCGCACGCCTTAAATCTCAGCACTTGGGAAGCAGAGGCAGGGGGATCTTTGAGTTCGAGGCCAGCCTGGTCTACAGAGTGAGTTCCAGGACAGCCAGGGCTACACAGAGAAACCCTGTCTCAAAAAAACAAAAAACAAAACAAATTAATTTTGAAGTGTTGAAAGATATCCCCTCCTAGCCCCATTTCTCTTCACTTCTTGGCACATTGGATGGGCTGAGGTTTGCATTACAGTGTTGAAGGCAGTGATGGAGTCCTTGTCCTGCTCAGCACTGAGCCTGCTCCTCAAGAGCAGCGTGAGCAGTGGCTGGGGGTAGATCAAGGCTGAGAGGGATGGCTGCTCTTGCAGAGGACCCAGGTTCTGTTCCCATCCCACGCCCGCCCACTCACAACCACCTGAAGCTCCAAGGGATCCGATATATTCATCCAACCTCCGCGGGTGCTTGCACGCGTGTGTCACACACATAAATACAAGTAAAAAACTTTAAATGAGGGCTGGAGAGACAGTTCAGCAGTTGAGAGCACCGGCTGCTCTGCCAGAGGTCCTGAGTTCCAATCCCACCAACCACATGGTGGCTCACAACCATCTGTGATGGGATCCGATGCCTTCTCCTAGCATGCATGAAGACGGCTACAACATACTCATATTAATTAAATAAATCTTGTGAAACATTTTTTTGAAAAAAATATTATGGGGTATGTTTCTATGGGGTTGTCAAAATTATCATCTGTAACAGCTTCTGTTTCGTGTATTTCCCAAATGCTTACTTATTGTGCTCTGATAAGCTAACTGATAGGACAGGTAAACTGCCAGCAGGCATTTCTGTTAATATCTGTCTTGAAGGGGGAAAAAAAAAAGTATTAAGGAGGCCGGTTTGCGTCTTCCTGTTATTTGCAGATAATGAGAAGGAGAGGCTGTCGGGCCTCGAAAAAATTAAGCAACTTCGAGAACAAGTGAACGAGCTCTTCAGCCGCAAGTTTGGTAAGCTTCTGTTGTTGGTACACATCCCCAAACCCCCGCGTGCCTTACAGTTAAGTGTGTGTTGGAAGGGCATGCACATGTGAAGACAGTGTCTCTGGAGTTCAGAAGAGGGCGCCAGAGCCCTCGGGGCTGGAGTTACAGGCAGTTGTGACCTGTCCGACATGGGTGCTGGGAATCAAACTCAGTCCTTTGGAAGAGCAAGTGTCTTTAAAGACAAAACTTATGGCATATGATCCAAGCATTCAAGAGACTAAGGCAGATTGCTTGCTTGGAGTCCATAGACCCGGACTCAGAAATAACTTTGGAAAAGTAAGGCACAAAGTCGTTCAGTTTACACCACACCTCTCATCACAGGGGAGGCGATTGGAGTGGACTTCCCTGTGAAGGTTCCCTACAGGAAAATCACCTTCAACCCCGGCTGTGTGGTGATCGACGGCATGCCCCCGGGGGTGGTGTTCAAAGCCCCCGGGTACCTTGAGATCAGCTCCATGAGGAGAATCCTGGATGCTGCAGACTTCATCAAATTCACAGTCATTAGGTGAGCGAGCCCCAGCTCCCCCGAGAGCGAGCCGGAGATGGACCGCTGCCTAGTGGGCCGCTCAGGAGCTCAGTCAGGAGGTCGGCAGGATGAGGAGGGGCTGGGCTTCATCTCAAAGTCAAGATGCCCCAAGGCGTTCCTCTCTCTTCCGCTTCTGCAGCCGTGCCTCTGGTCCTGTCCCTCTTGTTATTTTTTATTATAATTATTTATGAGGGCTTGTCATGGCACGCGTGTGAGGACAGCTGTGGGAGCCAGTTCTTTCCTTCTACCACGTGGGCCCCAGAGATTGAACTCGGGTCTCAGGTTTAGCAGCAAGCATCCTCACCCTCCGAGCCGTCTCACTGACCAGTGTGAGTTTCCCCTGAGCCTCACTTCCCAGTCTGCCTAGGACTGTGTTGACACCACCAGAAGTGTGGAGACACAGCTAGCTGGGCCGAATGAAAGCAGACTTCCCCTCTTCCTCCCGTGTCTCCCCGCAGACCACTTCCTGGACTGGAACTCAGTAATGGTGAGTATTTTGAGAAGCAAGAACACGGAAGGACACAGTGCTTTGCTTCATGTAGTGTGGTGATGGGCACTTAGCACAGAGTCTTCCCACCTGCAGTCTGGAGCCTTCCAGATGTGCTGGTTTGGCTTGTTACAGGCTGGGGACAGTGACCGAGGTCTCACACAAGCTAAGCAAGCGCTCCACCTTTGACCTACATCCGAAGTCCTACTTACCTTTTGTTTTAGTTGTCTTTTGTTTGTTGGTTTTTATTATTGTTGCTCTCCACGTGCAGCTCTGCCTAGTCTGGAAACTCCCAGAGATCCACCTGCCTCTGCTTCCTGTTGGCTGGGATTACAGGTACGCTCGACCACACCCAGCTATCTGGTGTTTTGAGACAGTGTCTCACTCCTTCAGTCCCAAACACTTGCCTACAATTTATTATGTAGCCCAGGCTGGCTTCTAACTCACAGAAATCAAGTCTTGCTTCTGCCTTCCAAGTGCTAGGTTACACACTCATGGCACTGTACCTGGTTTTATGTGGCATTGGGTATCAAAGTCAGAGGGGCTTCATGCATAGTATGCCAGCACTCTGTCACACCTCCACCCCCCCCCACACACACACACAACTTCTTAAGATAAATTTTCATATTTGTGCTATCAGGAACGGTTCCACTTTATGTTGGTTTCAAACAACAACACGCAGAGCCAGGTATGCTGCCTCAGGTCTGTAATCCCAGCGCTCAGGATTGCATGAGTTGTAGGCTAGCCTGGTCTACAGAGTGAGGCTTTGTCTCAAGCCAAAACAAACTAACTCAATCCTCCTCCCCCTCCCCCCATGCACACTTAACCATACTACTCAGCTGAGTTAGGTAGGGTCTGAATCTACTCTGGCTTTTGAGATCTATACGCTAAGTCATAGATTTCCTTTGCTTGGTCCCCCTTTTAATATTTCAAACCTCTCTTGGAAGTTAAACAAGGTGGCACACAGCTGTAATCCCAGCTCTGAGGAAACTGTGGCAAGGGTCCCACTAGAAGTTCAGGGCCAGCCTGAGCTACAGAGTAAGGCAGTCTCAAAAAACAAAACAACAAGAAAAAACCCAAAACAAAACAGTGAACAAGCCAGGCATGGTAGTCCACACCTTTGATCCCAGCACGCAGGAGGCAGAGACAGATGGATCTGTGAGTTTGAGGCCAACCTCGGTACATAGTAAGTTCCAGGACAACCTGGGCTGTGTAGAGACACCCTATCTTTAAAAAACAAAACAAAACTGGCAGAGAGAAGCTGGACGTGGTGGCACATGCCAGCCATCTCACACTTAGGAGGTAGAGTTAGGATCTCAAAAAGCCAAGGTCACTGTTGGCTCCCTAGTGAGTTTGAGGCGTGCTGGGGTATCAGGACACCCACTCTCAAAAGTAAAATAAAACAGGGCAAGGGCTAAGGAGTTGTCAAGTCACCATTCCATGTCTCTATAAAGTGGGGAAACGGAAGATAGACCAGGAGGGCCGCGTGTTTCAAGAAAAGTGGGAGCGAGCGTATTTCTTCGTGGAGGTGCAGAACATCCCCACGTGTTTGATCTGCAAGCAGAGCGTGTCGGTGTCCAAGGAGTACAACCTGCGCCGCCACTACCAGACTAACCACAGCCGCCACTACGACCAGTACTCGGGCCAGGCGCGGGAAGAGAAGCTCCGAGAGCTGAAAAGGGGACTGCGGAAGTATCTCCTGGGGGCCTCGGAGATCGTGTGTCCTGAGCAAACATTCTCGAATGCAAGTCCACCCACGAACTCCGTGGCGCAGCCGGTGGAAGACGTGGCCGGGACCTTATGGGAGAAGTTACGACAGAAAATCCGCTCGTTTGTGGCGTACTCCATCGCCATTGATGAGATTACCGATATCAATGACACCACCCAGCTGGCTCTCTTCATCCGCGGCGTTGATGACAACTTCGATGTGTCCGAGGAACTTTTGGACACTGTGCCCATGACAGGTGCCAAATCCGGGAATGAGATATTCCTGCGCGTAGAGAAGAGTCTCAAGAAGTTCAGCATCGATTGGTCCAAGCTGGTGAGCGTGGCCTCCACGGGCACGCCAGCCATGGTGGACGCCAACAGCGGGCTGGTGCCGAAGCTCAGGGCCAGGGCGGCCTCATGTTGCAAGGGAGCCGACCTCAAGTCCGTGCGCTGTATCATTCACCCCGAGTGGCTGTGCGCCCAAAAGTTAAGGATGGGCCACGTCATGGATGTGGTGGTAGACTCGGTGAACTGGATCTGTTCCCGTGGCCTGAACCACGGTGACTTCACGACACTGCTCTACGAGCTGGACAGTCAGTATGGCAGCCTACTGTACCACACGGCCCTCAAATGGCTGGGCCGAGGGCTGGTCCTCAGGAGGTTCTTCGAATCCTTGGAGGAAATAGACTCGTTCATGTCTTCCCGGGGCAAACCTGTGCCCCAGCTCAGCTCTCGGGACTGGATCCTGGACCTGGCCTTCCTAGTGGACATGACAACACACCTCAATACACTGGATGCTTCCCTCCAAGGTCATTCACAGATCGTGACCCAGATGTATGACTTCATCCGGGCCTTCCTAGCGAAACTGTGCCTCTGGGAGACACATCTGGCCAGGAACAACCTGGCCCACTTCCCCACGCTGAAATCGGTTTCCCGGAGTGAGAGCGACGGGCTCAACTACATCCCCAAGATCGTAGAACTGAAGGCCGAGTTCCAGAAGCGCCTGTCGGATTTCAAATCGTGTGAGAGCGAGCTCTCCCTGTTCAGCTCCCCATTCTCCACCAAGATTGACAGCGTGCGCGAGGAGCTCCAGATGGAGGTGATCGACCTGCAGTGTAACACCGTGCTGAGGACCAAGTACGACAAGGTGGGCGTGCCGGACTTCTACAAGCACCTCTGGAGCAGTTACCCCAGATACAGGAGCCACTGTGCCAAGATGCTGTCCATGTTCAGCAGCACCCACATCTGCGAGCAGCTCTTCTCCGTCATGAAGCTGAGCAAGAAGGAGGCGCAGTGGGGCTCAGGGCTCCAGGGAGCGACGTGACGGAGCGGATGGTGGCAGCCTGCAATCCGAGTACCGAGTACCGGGAGGCCAAGGTGAGAGGATCTGAGTTTGAGTTTGAGGTCAGCCTGGGCTGCCTATCAGAACCCCATTTCAATAAAGAGAAATTGCTGGAAGTGAAAAGGAAGGAAATCTGGCCATTCCTCTATGTGGAGACCCAGAATGTTCCAGACCTAATAGGCTGTGAGAGGAGAACAACAGAATGTTGAGCCTCTTGGTTTAATAAAAACAATGTTCCTTTTTCCCCCACTTTGAGTTGGAATCCTAATTTACACAGCACACCTGTTCAGATGACCTTTGACACCTGTCTGTAGTTTGGTAAAGCCTGTAACTGTTGTAGGTCCAGTTGCTGGCTCCTCTTGGCTTCACTGACCCCATGGCACTCATCCATGCTGTACCGTTTCAATAAACCCACTGTGAAAGATGTGTGTGTTTGTCGAGGGGTGTGCACACATGCAGGTGTCTCTGCATGTTACCAGCCTATGCCTTGGAGGTCAGCTTCCAAGTTTAAGGATAATCAGTTGTCTAGAGACACTGTCCCATGTTCCAGAATTCCTGAGGTGTTCTGCATGCCTGGAGCCAGACCCGTTAGGTGAAATGGAAGACCCAGAGTAACTAACACAGGATCTAACAGTCAGGTAAGGTGAGGCTTAAAGGCCACCTCCTCCTTCCTCTTCCCTCCTCCTTCCTCTTCCCTCCTCCTTCCTCTTCCCTCCTCCTTCCTCTTCCCTCCTCCTTCCTCTTCCCTCCTCCTTTCTCTTCCCTCCTCTTTCCTCTTCCCTCCTCCTCTCTTCATCCCTCCTTCCCCTTCTTCTTCCCTTCTCCTCTCTTCTTCTCTCCTCCTCCTTCCTCCCTCCTCCTTCCTCTTCTCTCTTCCTGCCTCCTCTTTCTCCTTCCTCTCTCTCCTCTTCACTCTTACTCTGTCTCTCTCCCTCCTCCTCCAAGACAGGATCTTGTTATGCAGACCAGATTGACCTAGAAATTCAGCTCCTCCTGCCTCGGCCTCCAGCTATCTGAGATTACAGGGATACTCCATGACATCCATTGCACATCCCTTCTCTACCCCGTAATGTGATGTGAGACCCTGTGGGGAGGATGAGATATGGGGTGTTCTTCAGTAACCATGGCAATGTGATGTCTGTGGAGTTATGTGGCCAGATAAATGGGGAGGAAGGAGACTGGACTGGGAGCTTGTTTTTTAATTTGTTGCTGTTTCTTCAGGCAAGGCATTGATGTCCTCCAGTCAAAGGACTGGGGGAGAAATGGCCCAGACAAATCCACCTCAGAGGACATACCCATCTAACTGGAGTACATCCAGTTCACAAACCTTAAAATATGGCCCAACTAGCCAGGCATGGTGCACGTGCCTTTAATCGGAGCACCCAAGAGGCAGGTGGATTTCTGAGTTCAAGGTCAGCTTGGTCTACTGAGAGAATTCCAGGACAGCCAGGGCTACACAGAGAAACCCTGTCTTGAAGAAGAAGGAGAAGAGGAGGAGGAGGGGGAGGAGGAAGAGGAAGAGAAAAGAAAAGAAAGAAAATGTAGCCCAAAAAACTATATGCCCATAGGCCCAAATCGCTGCTGTCCCAAATGGCCTCTGCCTGCTTCCTGATAGATTTACCCTAAGTAAACTGCCTATATATCCTGGGCTGTAGATTCCTGTCTCTGGTTCTCAAGCCCAGAGACACTGGAGTAAGCCCAGCACTGTATGTGCACTCAGAGAGACTGATGGTCAGCCGACAGTGACGCCCCAACCAGCTGGCAGCCATGGGTGTGGCCCTTACTCCCTCCTTGGCTTCCCTGCACACACAGGCCCTTGGGCAGCATCCCTGGCCAGCACATGGCAGGAAAGAAACACTAAGGCTGGTACAAGGCAACATCAGCAAGATCAGAAATATAGACAACTGTGGGGTAAGGATGTGCACGGCTGAAGTTCTAGCACTCAAGGATGGAGACAGGATGAGGAGGAGCTCACTGTCATCTGCCAGCACCTAGGGAGTTCGAGGCCAGCCTGACCGACATGGAATCCTGAATCAGCGCACACACATGCACACGAATACACACATGCATGCACACACACATGCACTTGCATACACACATGCACACACACATGCACATGCATGCACACATGCACACACATACACGCACACATGCACATGCACGCGTGCACACACACATGCACACATGCACGCACCCACCTGTCCCCTTAAAGCGGGGACATCTCAGCAGGACTTTACTTTAGAAAACAAACAACAAAACTAAAAATGGTGCACACTTGTAATTCAGTGTTCGTTCAGAAGCCAGAGGCAGGAGGATCAAGGACAGCCTGGGATACATAGCATCGAGACCTATTTTCCAAGAAGAAACATGGTGACAATATTTCATCTCTGGAGCAACTGGAATGACAGGCCTGCAAGATGTGTGGCTTCATTTTGCACCATGGCTTCTGATTTAATCAGGGTTTCTATTGCTGAGATAAAACATCACAATCAAAAGCAAGCTGGGGAGAAAGGGGGTTTATTCAGCTTATACTTCCATACTGTTCATCCCTGCAAAAAGTCAGGACAGGACCTCAAGCATGGCAGGAACCTCGAGGCAGGAGCTGAAGCAGAGGCCATGGAGGGATGTTACTTACTGGCTTGCTCCCCATGGCTTGCTCAGTCTGCTTTCTTATAGAACCCAGGACCACCAGCCCAGAATGGCACCACCCACCAAGGGCTAGGCCTTTCCCCAGCAATCACCAAGAAAATGCTACAGCTGGATCTTTTGGGGGCATTTTTCTCTCTTTGAGAAATTGTTTTCAATGTGTATTTATTTTTATTTTATGTGCATTGATGTTTTGTCTGCATATATGTCTGTGTGAGGGTGTCAGATCCAGATCCCCTAAAACCGCAGATACAGGCAGATGTGAGCCACCCTGCAGATGCTGGAAATTGACCCCAGACCTCTGGAAAAGCAGTCAGTGCTCTTAACAACTGAGCCATTTTTTCAGCCCCATGGAGGCATCTTCTCAATTCAGGTTCCCTCCCTTAAATGACACCAGTTTGTGTCAAGTTGACAGACATAAGACCAGCCAGCAGTTTCTTTGCATTTGGGGATGGAAATACCAGCAAGGTCTTAGAGGCGTGAATATAATGAAAGTATTGGGCATTATCCACTAATGACGGCTGCCTTCTCTCACAGCCCCTGAGACTCCCTATCCCAAGGCTATGGTGTGGGATGGGGTGGGGTGAGACAGGATCTCACACTGTAGCTATATCTGATCTCAAATTCCCCACATGGCCCAAGCCGACCTTGAACCTAACAGCAGTTCTCTTGACTCTTGGCTCTGAGATTACAGACGTGAGCCTTGGCTAGACTGCCAAAATGCTGGAACACTGACACGCCCAATCGTGGGATGCTGGGAATGGAAGCCAGGGCCTGGTGCGTTCTAGTCAAGCACTCTATCCACTAGACAAGATTCTGAGGCCCGAGGAGTGCCTCACAACCTTCCAAATGCTGTGACCCTTAATACAGTTAGTTCCCAAGGTTGCGGGGACCCCCCAATCATAAAATTATTTTCATTGCTACTTCACAACTGTCATTTCGTTACTTTTATGACTCGTAACATAAACATCTATAAAAATTAATATCTGTGTTTTCTAATGGTCTTAGGTAACCTTTGTGAAAGTCTTTTGACACCCTCCCCAAAGGGGTCACGGCCAACAGGCTGAGAAGCACTTTCCTAAGGCGTTCCTAAGGCACTTGGCCTTCTGCAAACCTGTCTGTGGCAGAAGGCCAGCAGGTATTCAGACATTTTTTGTTCCTGCAAACCCCCCTAGCATCGCTCACTGCCTCCTCATGTCCTAGGAATACCTCTGGAGAGAAACCCAGTCCTGTCTTTTGCTGCAGAGTCTCAGTCCACTCCAAACATTAAGGCAAGGGAGGAGCCTCTGACCTGAGGCTATATACAAGTACATACAGGGGTAGGGATAGAGCCGCCTAGGGCCTATATCCTTTATACAGCAGACGCCAGCTTCCGCTTGGTGCTCTCTGTGCAGCGGTGCAGGATGAGGTCCGAGCTGGGTCGCGGAGGCACCGCGGGCTGTGGTTTGGCGTGCTGAGTTGATGGATTGTCTGCAAACCAAAGCCAGGACCATCAGAGACCCCAGCATCCCAGTTGTAAGCTGCTCGAACTTTCTAGTCCTGATCCCATTCCTAGGTCTCGTCCTGCCCCTATGGACCCCAGGGCCCTGGCCCCACCCTCCTCCCCCGGACCCGCCCGCTCTGGCGCTCACCCTTTGAGCCAACCGCGCTCTGCGGCCCCGGTCTCACTGGGCGTCTGCGCTGCTGCAGGAATCGGACGCTGTTGCGGCGATAGGTGTCCTGGCTGAGGCGCTTCCGAGAACGCTGGTGGATGCTCTGTGCGTTGCGGATGGTCGACCTGGCCCAACAGGATGCAGGTGTCAGTGCCCCGGAGTCGCTGCACCGGGGGCACAAGTGGACACCCCTGGAACCCTAAGCCTGGCTAGAGAAAGTAGGGAGGGTATCGAAGAGACTAGGACACCCTGAGATCCTATGCCTGGCCTCAGCAAGTGGCCAGGTCCTAAGCATATATTAGGACCCCTCAGGTCCTAAGCATATATTTAACAAGTGGAATAGCCGGGCAGTAGTGGCGCACGCGGATTTCTGAGTTCGAGGCCAGCCAGGTGTGAGTTCCAGGACAGCCAGGGCTACACAGAGAAACCCCCGTCTCGAAAAACCAACCAACCAACCAAACCAACCAAAAACAAACAAACAAAAAACAACAACAACAACAGCAAAACCCCAAGTAGACTAGAGGCGCGGGTCCCTCACCTGTGGGGGTGAGGGGATTACGGAGCCCATACCCACTTTGGCCTCCATCAACATCACCCTCGCTCTGGGACTGCCCAGAGCAAGACCATCCCCCAAGGAGTCTAAACATCTGCAGGCACCTCTCTAGGTCTGTCCCTGACCTCCTTCCCCTCCATCGCTGTGTCTGCCACCTCCAACAGCAGCGAAGGCACAGCGCTAAACCTGGTAGGTACCTACCCAGCCAGAAACCTCCTCAGGTCTCCCCTCAGGCCTGCGCCATCAGGACCCGGCTCACCTGCGCGGTGGTGCCCCGCGGCTTCTGATCTGTCGCTGGGCCTGGCTTATCTCCTCCCCAGCTTTCTGCAGATACATGGATGGGAAGTAGCCGGTGGTATCCCCTTTCCTGCAAGATGGGTCACACTGGAGGCTCAGGCAGTCACAGGGGTGTGTGCACAGAGCCTTCGAAATGCCTCACCCACGAGGGCCACATGAGGACCAATGCAAGCTAAGAGATTTCAAACATCCACATCCAAAAAGCCAAACTTTCCTCATCTGTATCAACTTCGGGGCTTCTCCGGGCTTCTCACGCCCCGAGCCCTCCTGTCCAAGTCTGGGCAAGGGAAAGAAGCTAGACATGTGTCTTGCAGGTGTATACGGTCTAAAGAGTCTAAATGTCTCTGGGCGATGGTGGCTGACACCTTTAATCCCAGCACTCTGGAGGCAGGGACAGGCAGCTCTCTGTGAGTTCGAGGCCAGGCTGCTCTACAAAGTGAGTGCCAGGACAGCCAGGACTGCACAGAGAAACCTTGTCTGGAAAAACAAAAACAAACCAAACAAAGTAGACTTTCATTTTCCTTCTCGTTTGCGTGGGTTTTTTTGTTTTGTTTTGTTTTTTTGTTTTGTTTTTTTGTTGTTGTTGTTGTTTGTTTGACTGTGGAAAGTCCTTGAGATGAAACTCAGGGGTTAAGGAGGACAGAAGACTCCAGAATCACACAGCCAAGTCACCTCAGAGCCCAAGTAAGGTCCCCCAAACCCACTAAGTTAGATGTGTGCAGGGGAGGGGGGTGTCTCCTACCTGACCACCCACCAGCCATCCAGGAGCTTATGAATGACCTCGATGGCTTCACCCTCAGACAGGGACACCTCGTCCTCTTCAACAGCAGTGTACGCTTTGATGGTTACATACGGTTCACCTGGTCCGCGGAGGGAGCAGCCAGTGAGGTGAGGGTCTACTCAGCTCTCTGCTTCCTCCAACTGTCTAGCCACTACCACAAGCACACAGCCGGCTCCTCAGTCCCCTCAGAGTGATTATTCCTTCTTGGTCTCCCTCTCCCTTTAAGTTTTTAAAAGATAATCTTTTATACACTGTAAGGATAGGAACCAAGGGCTTGTAACATGAAGTCAAAGTTCTCTACTGCGGAGCCACGCCGCAGCCCCACACTGGACAGGGAGGATTCTAGATGGGTGCTCTCCCACTGAGCCACGCCCCCAGCTCCTCACTGGAGGATTCTAGGCAGGGGCTCTACCACTGAGCCACGCCCCCAGCCCCTCACAGGGGGATTCTAGACAGGTGGTCTACCACTGAGCCACGCCCCCAGCCCCTCCCTGGGGGATTCTAGGCAGGGGCTCTACCACTGAGCCACGCCCCCAGCCCCTCCCTGAGGGATTCTAGGCAGGGGCTCTACCACTGAGCCACGCCCCCAGCCCTTCATTGGGGGATAGTAGAGCCTGTGCTCTACTACTGAGCTACGCTTTTAGTGCTAGGATGTGTGTGTGTGTGTGTTTAGGTGTTTTTGTCCCAAGCTGTCATCTGGGAAGTATAACCTTTATTGAGGTTTCACCAGAATACACCTCCATCAGAATGGGCTGTAAGCAAGTCTATGGGGCATTTTCTTGATTAGCAGGTGTGGGAGGCTCAGGCCACTGTGAGACAGCCGTCTCCGGGCTGGCATCCTGGACTATATAAAAATGCAGGCTGAGCAAGCCAGTGAGCACTGTTCCTCCATGGCCTCCACTTGAGTTTCTGCCTCCAACTTCCTGCCCTGAGTTACCTCATTGATGGACCTGTTTCCATGGGGGTTATCACAGCAATAGAAACCAGAGTAACACTAATGTACACCCCACACTCATGCACACATATGCACACACACATACCACACGCACATACACACACACATGCATGAACATACATGTGACACACACGCAGAGTGTCACCACATTGCCCAGACTGGGACGTGCTCTGTAGCCTGCCTGAGCAGCCTTGGACTTGAGCTCCTCCTGTCTGAGCCTCCTGAATAAGTGAGGTGACAGACATCCCCCACCACACCCAGTGGAATCTCCCAGTCTTAAAACATAACCAAAATAATTCTGCTTTCAAACTCAGTGCAGACTATTCAAGCCCTGGACATACCAACTTTTACCTTGGGGGTCCATCTCAATGCTACCTTCTGGAAGCCCTCCTTCCCAGCCTTTCCCAGCTCAGCTTTCTGTTCCCCCTCCCTCCCCCTCCCTGGTACCAGGCTCCACATGGCTCACACAGTCCTGGCTGTCTTCTCCATGTCCCTCTGCTCTGCCTCTACTTCTCTGACCAACACCATCACTATCTACCCAGGCCTCCAAGCTGAAAATAACGCAAGAGCTACTGGCTTCTTCGTGTCCCCGTACCCCCTTTCTGTTCTTCATCCCACACCCCATATTGCCTCAGAGGGCAGGAAGCACCTTCGTAGTTGGGATCCGGGTCCTCCGCCTCGTCTGGGCTGTCAAGGGGCTCCAGATAGGATGCAGGGACCCAACCTCGCTTTGTCTTCATCTGGCAAAACCACCAGCCTATGTCGGGGGCACAGAGAGGAAAATGAGGGGTGGTGCCTGGCAGCCTTCATGAATGACATGAGGGTGGCGAGGACACAGAGAAGGAGACACCCACTGCTCACACTCACCAATGTCCCCATACCCCAGACCCAAATCCCACCCCAGGAGTGTGAGCTCAGAGCCCTTTGCCATGAGCATGTGTGACAGCGCCCCTTAATGCATGCAGTCTGGTCACAGGATAGGCCTAAAATGAGGGTCAGAGGTGGCTCGGGCCTCAGCACAAACTCAAGGGCTACATATGTTCCCCCCAAAACCCGGGGTGTGTGTGTGTGTGGTGTGTGTGCTGACCACTCTCGCTTTTCTCCACGACGTCCACCACGTCCCCAGTTACCACGGTCATCTCCGTTCTTGAACTCTTCTCGTAGTCAGCGATGGCCCGGTAGGTCTGAAGGATGATGGGGCCTGTGATGTCTGCACAGAGGGAGGGCGGAATGGACACAGCAGGGAGGACAGCCCCATGTGGGGGGACACTGAGGAAAACATGGGCAGCTACCCAGCTCCAGGCTCATGGGCGTAGGCACACGCTGCAAACTGGAGATCAGCCAAGCTCATGATGGTGGCCTTGTGAGTACTGAGCACCTAGCACCTTCCACACACACAAGGAAGGTGCTAAGAACTGTGCTCTCAGTAGATGAGGTTAGCGTGCTCCCAGAGCACCTTTGTGGCTATTCAAATGCATCGTTCTGAGACAGGGTCTCACTGGGTAGGTCTGGCCTGGAACTCACTATGTAGATCAGGTTGAACTGGAATTCATGTAGAGCTACCTGCCTGGGCCACCCTAGTGCTGCGACTCAAGGCACCACTACCCCTGGCCCTGTTTGTCTTTTGAGACAGGGTTTCATGTAGCCCAGGATAGCTTCAAATTCACTGTATAGCTAAGGATGACTTTGAACTCCTGATTCTCCTGCCTAGGACTGTGGCTGGTGAGAACAACCCCAATCACCAAGGTAACAATGGCCTCAAAGCTCCTCCTCCTCAGTGTTCTGTCCCCACAACCCCACACTAGAGGTCCTTGATTATGTCCAGAGTACCTGTGTACCCCCAGCCCCGGGTGCCCCTCCCTGGGCACCTCTTGCCTCTTACCAGCTACATTACTCTTGCCATCTTTGGGCATCAGGTATGTCTCTGGCTTCTTCACCCTGAAGAAAGAACAAACAATATGGAGCAGACAGGAAGCGAAGGTTTCAGGTTATACCTGTAGGAGAACTTCCCCATAGAAAAAGAAACCAGGGAACAGGTCACCACAGAAGAGAAGGTATCCACTGGCCCAGCCTTGGGAGTGGAGGTGGGGTGGGGACACAGAACCTCTTACAAATGAGGCGGATGTCTGTCTATGCACAGTCAAGCTTAGGAGGGGGCATACAGAGGACGCTCAGTGTACGACAAACCCTAAGGAGACGGCAAGCCAGCCCTTCTCTGCCAGTTACAGAGAATTGCTTGGCCTGAGAGGGGCTCCCATGAGCTCCCAGGAGGGGTCCCTTCTGGCCCCTCCAGAATGCCCCATGGTGACACAAGCCTGTGTAGATGCAGCGTTGGCCAGATCTCAGGACACAGGTTTAGAGCACTGTCTGTGGGGCAGTCCCTCACCCTCTCTGAACTTGAGGCTCCTCACCCTCTGTGCCTTCTGTCCCCGTGTCCCTTCCCCCCCCCCCCACGGGGAGGTGGCTACACACTGGCTTTCCGTGGGCAGTTTCAGGTCATCAGGCCGCACTTTGAAGAAGTTCAACAGGTGTGGGCAGCGGGAGATCTTCACGGGCAGTCCCATGAGGCCATTGAAGTACTCAGTGAGCGTGCCCTGGCGGCTCTCAGCGGCACGCTGCCCATCGAACCACCTGGGTGCTGGGTCGGGGGAACCAGAGACCCATGAGCACGCTCACAGGAGAGTCCCAATGTGTATGGAAAGGGAGAGCAGAGGCGGGGCCCCGGGGCAGGGGAGGGGCTTAGGCCATGCTCTTACCCGGGAGGTGCGGGATGACTCTGTTCTCCGCGTGGATCTCACCAGCCTCAATGGGGAACATCTCCTTTAGCATTTTCTAGATAGAAGAGGAAAACCTGGGCTGGGGTTCTGTGGCAGAGGGCTTGCCTAGCATGCATGAAGCCTTGGGTTCCACGCTGAGCATTGCATAAATGGGATGGGGGAGGGGGCGCACACTCAGGAAGTGAGGCAGGAGGATCAGAGGTTCTAAGGCATCCTTGTTGTGTAGTGAGTTTGAGGCCAGTCTTAGGTACATGAGAAAGAAAAAGAGGATACTCTAAAAGATCTAAGCCGGAGTCGTTCTCTGTCTCTGTCTCTCTGTCTCTCCGTCTCTGTGTGTGTGTGTGTGTGTGTGTGTGTGTGTGTCTGTGTCTGTGTGTCTGTGTCTGTGTGTTTTGTCTGTCTGTCCCTGTCTCATTCATTTATTTATTTTGAGACAGGGTCTCACTGTGTAGCCCGGGGTGTCACTACGTAACCCAGGCTAACCTCTTCAGATACAAGATGAGCTCGAGGTCCACAAAGGCAAAGCTGCAGACAGAACCTGCCCCTCCCTCAACACTCACATGGAACTCGTAGATCTCGGTGAATTTTCTGTAGACCACCTTCTCCGACAGGTCCTGCCACTTAACCAGGAACATGTACACCTGAGGGGCATTAGAGCCGAGAGGGGCACTCAGCACCCACAAGGGCCATGCTGTGTCCCTGGGCTGCCTTTTAGCCTTGGATGAAAGGCTGAGGGGGTGGTGGTGAGGCAATCTTTGAGGGTTTGTGAGACTCTGTCTAAAAAAACCCCTGTGATTGTCTCCGGGGGAGGGTGAAGGACATGAAGGAAACACCCAGGGTGATCGCTGTCTCCTCTTCTGGTGTGGCTTTGGTTTACAGAGTCACTCGCTTATTGTGGAATGACTCAGAATACTTATATTTTGAGAGGGAGGGAGACGGGAAGGAGGGAGAGAGGGAGAAAGAAACTTGGCTCATACTAAGTGTCCCAGGTAAACACCTCACAAGTACTAGGTGGCATCGTCTCTGGCCTGCCTTTGGCTATGCAGACCCAGTGATAGACTCTAGATAGATGGGCAGGTATTTCTCCACCTCATCTCCCCAGGGCTTCGTCCCTCCTGGCGATGTCACCTCCAAGGGATCTAAACTCAAATGTAACCAGCATTGTAGAAGAGAGACAGAAAGCCACAGTCTACAGGCCTCACCGCCTCTCCCGGAGCTGACTAGACAGGGAGGTTCCCTGGGAGGAGTGAGCCTTGGTCCTAGGCACTGGACAGAGGGTGGTGGCTCTCGGGCATGGAGGGGGGCTCGGTGTGAGGACAGAGGGAGAGGCAGCTGGGACGGTGTACAGGGGTGTCTGCCCACCATGGCAGAGTCCTTTGCAGACACCCAAGAGAAGCCTGAAGCCCAAGGATAACAAAGAGTCCTGTGCTGAGAGGTCCTCACAGAGGTACATCTTCCCCTAGTCCCCCTCCCCCTCATAGCCTCCGCTGGTTCCTTTTCTCTGATATCCTTCTCCTGCCCCACCCCACAATATCCTTCCCCTGTTCCCCCTCCCCCCATATCCTTCCCTGGTCCCCCACCTCCCAAATTTTTCTCTGGTCTCCCCTCCTCCTCACATCCTTCTCCGGTCTCCCTTCCCCTTATCTCCTTCCCTGGTCCAGGTGGCTTTTGGGTAGCACCAGGGTGACAGCACTGTTCCCACTATGTGCTCCTGCAGTGTCCCCACTATGTGCTCCTGCAGGGCACTCTTAGGCTACTCACATAGTGTTGGCTGGGGACAAAGCGCTTTTCGAAGCCCAGGAGGGCGATGTGACGGATGAAGGTGTCCCCCATGGCTGGGCCGCGACAGGGCCACTTCTCCCTATGGCCTGTGCTGAGCCTTAAATACACTAAAAAGAAGAAGTGGTTTCTTTCTGTTGCTTGTGGGGTGGGGGTGGGGGTGGGGAGGGCCCAGGAGGCTCTTGCTTAGTCTTTCACTTTCTGGGGATTGCTGAGTTTCAGCAGAGTGGTGGAGCAGCCATGGGCACAAAACTTGCTCTCCCTACTGCCCATTGCCCAGCCCCAGGCACTTGGCCTCTCCACACTTCTGAACCACCCAACCACTCCCATTCCAGGGCCTTTGCACCAGCCAAATCTTTCTTTTCCTGTCTTCCATCTTCCCTGTCTATACGTCCTACCTCATGCCCACTAAGTCTCTCCATGAGGCCTTTGAATAACCTCACACAAAACAGCCAACATGGGGATGCAGGGATGGATGGCTCAGCGGTTAGGAGCACTGACTTGCTCTTCCAGAGGTCCAGAGTTCAATTCCCAGCACCACATAGTGGCTCACAATCATCTGTAATGGGATTTGATGCCCTTTTCTCCTATGTCTGAAGACAGCTACAGTGTACTCACATACATAAAATAAATAAGTCTTTTCTTTAAAAGCCTGTGATCCCAGGGCTTGGGAGGTGGAGAATTAGGAGTTCAAGGCCAGCTTCAGCTATATACTGAGCTCGAGGCTAGCCTGGCCTACATGAGATTGTCTTTAGAAGTACTACAGGACTGGGGACATGGCTCAGCTGATAAAGTCCTTGGCATACAAGCCTGAGGACCTGAGTTCTATCTCCAGAACCTACATTAAAGAAAAGCTCAGAATCTCTCTCTCTCTCTGTCTTTCTCTCTCTGACTCTGTCTCTGTCTCTCTCTTTGTGTGTGTGTGTGTGTGTGTGTAAATGCAGTTACAGGCAGTTGTGAACTACCAGACATTAATGTTTGGTCCTGAAGTTAGATCCCTCTGCAAGAAAAATAAGTACTCTCAGCCACAGAGCCCTCCCCTTAGCCTGGAAGGTTTCTCCAGTTTCTCTGTGTAGCCCCTGTGTCCTGGAACTCACTCTGTAGAGCAGGCTGGCCTCGAACTCGGAGATCCAGCTACCTGCCTCTGCCTTCCCAGTGCTGGAACTAAAGGCATATGCTATCAGTGGCTAGCTTCTGGTGTGTGCTCTTAATCTTAGCACTATGAAAGCAGAGTTGAGAGGCTCTGTGGGACTCCCTGGCCAGCCAGCCTAGCCTCCAGGTGAGTTTTAAGTCAGCAATAGACCCTGACTCAGAAACTAAGGTGACTCCGGAGAGATGATGTCTGCATACACATGTAGACATCGGTAGACACCCATATAGGTAAGACAACATCTGACCACGTACTAATCTTTTATAGACGAGTTTGACTTCTCCTCAGACAGCTCAGCCTCGAAGGGAACTTGGGAGCCAGCCATAGTGGCAAGTGTCTTTAATCCCAGCAGTGGAGGAGGAGGACTTTAATATCATCAACACTGGAGGAGGAGAGACAAAAAAGCCTGGTCAGCAGGCCTCTCTTGCAGAGCCTTGCCCTGAGCTGACTAGACGGATTTCCCGGGAGGAGTAAGCCTGGATCCCGGGCGCTGGACTGATGGTGGCCACACTCAGCAGGAGGGACTGGTTATGCAGACAGAGAAGGAAGTAGCTGTGCAGAGTACATTGGGTTATCTCCCCAGTGTAGCAGAGGCAGGTGGATCTCTGTGAGTTCCAGGCCAGCCAGAGATATATAGTGAGACACAGTTTTAAAAGTGGCAGGGCTGAGCCGGATGGTGGTGGCGCACGCCATTGATCCCAGCACTTGGGAGGCTGAGTTAGAGACTAGCTTGGTCTACAGAGTGAGTTCTAGAACAGCCTGGGCTACACAGAGAAACCCTGTTTAGAAAACAAAACAAAACAAAACAAACAAAAAAAACCCAACGTAGTGGTGTGTTGGGAGCCGACTTTTAGCAGAAAGCGGCTATCAGCTTTGCAGCCATCTTGAGCCATATTCCCTGACATGAGACTTGGTTTTCAACAGCCTACAACAGCTGAGCACACTCTGATAAATATCTTGTTTAATCCCACATAGCTTGTTTTGCTGTTTAGTGACCCCAGCTGCAAGGCACACGCAGTATTCACGAGCCTACAAGGCACGTGACAAACTGTATAAATACCGGGGGTGGGGTGGGGTGGGGGTGGGGTGTCTTCCCTTCAAGGAGAGAGACAATGAGAGAGACATGAAGAGAGATAATAAAGGAAACAGGACTCGATCACACACCCTGTCTTGTCTCCATTCTTCGCGTCTCTTGCTAGGCCCTGACCCGCGGACCAGAGCAACAGAGCAGGCCAGGACATTTTGGCCACAAAGCATGGGGCAGAACGGTCTGCAACACAGTGGCCGCCAAGCCGGGCAGAGCGGGCCGTGACAGTGGTGGTGGGTGGGTGAGAGGGAGGTAAGGCAGTACCTCTGGCCTCTCTCCTATTCCCCAGTGGGTGGCTCAGAAGCTTCCAGGTCACCAGGGTCACAGGCTTCAAGACTTCTGTCTACAACCCGGCTGGCCAATGCTGTGCCTACTTGCAATGGCTCAGGCTAGGACTCAAGAGAAAGTGGGTGGGGCCAGGTTACGGTGCAGTCTGGAGATTCCAAAGTTACAGAGTGTCTACTCCTGAGCCACGGCCCCAACCCATCTCCGGGGACTCTAAGGCAAAGTGCTCTACCACCTATCCCCATCACTGTCCTTTCTTGTTATTTTGAGACTCAGCTATTCAGGCTAGCCTCGAACTCTCAATGTCGCTGTCTCATTCTCTAGATGGGTCGGGGGTTGAGGGGTGGGGGGGGGACCTGTGTTGAGACACCCAGCCCTGTGGGTGAGTTCTACAACAGTAAGGAGCTGAGAACAGTGGTAGCCCTGGCTCTCACACTGGCTGGTTCTGATATGACTCGTCTCAGTCCCTAGTGGTCTGGAAAGTCCAGCCAAACCACCAGGCTTGCTGTGCACCTGGGCCTGGCAGGTGGCAGGCTGTGGAAGGTTCCTAGGGTGTGTGGCAGGCTAACTATCAGGCCCCTAGCACTTCCTTCTTGTCTTGTGGGCGCTTGCGTAACTGCAGACAGTGGGCCTGTCCGGTGGCGGTGGCTCGAGGCCCCACACACAGCCACCTTCCCTCTGCACTCCTGAGACCTCCCCCTTCTCCTCCCACTCCCCCTTGCGTGAGAAACAGAGGCAACCTGTGGGTTTTTTGTTTGTTTGTTTGTTTGTTTTTTTTTTTACGTGTTTCACCTTGCAATGACCTCTATAAACAGGGCCAATTTTTTTTCTTTTATTCTCTGTCTTTTCTGTCATCGCAAAAGATTTATTTTTAGTACCTGTGAACTATTTATTTTAACTTTTTGGTCTTTAGAGATGGTCTCCTGTAGCCCAGGCTGTCCTCCAACTTGAACTTCTGCCTCCTCTTCCTTCCCGAGAGCTGGGATTAACAAGTGTGTGTGTGCCCTATGCCCCCTTTCCGGCTTTTACACTTTTGGAATCACATTGATTGCTTTGGTGGGGGTGGGGGGCCGGGTAGAAGTTGTCCTGTGCATCAGGATCAGAGGACAACTTGCAGGGGTCCATTCTTTGCTTCCACCGTGTGGGATCCGGAGTCAGTGCCTTTACCAGCTGAGCGTCTCCCAGCAGACCCACGACCCACCCCCCCCCCTTTTTTTTTTTTTTAGAAAAGTGACTTGAGGATGGGGAGTGTAGTTTAGTTGAAAAGCATATGCTAGGGCATGTACCAGGTCCTAGGTTCAAAACTCCTCCTGAGACAGCTCAGAGTTTGAGGCCATGTTGTTCTTGCAGACACCCAGGTAGTTCTTAACTTACACACAGTAAAATCCAGGGCATTAGACACCCTTTTCTGACTTTATGGGCACATTCAGACACACACACACACACACACACACACACACACACACACACACACACACACACACAGAGAGAGAGAGAGAGAGAGAGGGTTTAAAAATTTCTGAGAGAGAGAGAGAGAGAGAGAGAGAGAGGCTTAAAAAAATTTCCTGCCTCCCCCAAAATACAGAGAACAAACAAGCAGAGGAAGCCATGTTTTGGGGAGACAGAATTTTTTTTAACCTTAATGTGTACATCACTATTCACTTTGGTTTTTTTTTTTTTTTTTTTTTTGGTTTTTTGAGACAGGGTTTCTCTGTGTAGCTCTGGCTGTCCTGGAACTCACTCTGTAGACCAGGCTGGCCTCGAACTCAGAAATCTGCCTGCCTCTGCCTCCCAAGTGCTGGGGTTAAAGCCATGTGCCACCACTGCCCGGCTCACTATTCACTTTGTATTATAACGTCAGGGCTATTTTAAAAAAGATTTTAGTGTATGAGCATTTGACTTCCGGTATGTTCATACACTGTGTGTACACCTGGCGCCTTCAGAGGCCAGGGACGGCATTGGGTCTCCTGGGATTGGAACCGCCTGCCTTTGCCTCCCAAGTGTCCGGATTATAGGCTTCGCCACCACCTGGTCATATTGTTTATTAATAAAGATTTTTACTTATGTGTATGTGTGTATGAATGTATGTCACCAGTGTGCTAGTGCCCACAGAGGTCAAAGTGCCATAGGTTCCTTGGACCTGGAGCCACAGGTGGGTGCTGGGAACTGAACTCACCCTCTGGAGCAACAGCAAACCCTTCTGAGTACTGAGCCACCTTCCCAGCCTCCCAGGCTCACATCCTTTAATCACTGGCCTTGGGGTGATGTGAATGAATGATTGAACAAATCAATGACTGGGGGCACGATTCCAGGGAGCCAGCCAGCATAAGCCCCAAAAGAGCTTTTCCCATGAGGCCAGGCCAGACAGTGGCATCAGGCCCCCTCTGCTTGGGGCTGTAGGACTTTGACCTGTCTCCCAGTCTGCCCTCAGCCACTTGGCTTTCCCCAGACCAGAGGCCAGGCTGGCCATTTCCTTAACCAGGAAATCCCCAAGTCTAAACAGGGAAGGCATCATGAAGAAAGTAGCTTGCTGTCAGAGATGAGGACAGTGAAGTGGCTTCAGGGACCTTCTATCAGAAGGAACTTGGGGCTTCCTCAGATCAAAACAAACCAGCCTTAATCTTTAGTTCTTGGCACATTTAATGTAAACCCCTCCTGCTACTTCCTCTCCTTCTCTTCCCCCTCCTCCTCCTGTTCTTCAGTTCTTCCTCATCCTCTGCCCTCCTCCTCCTCCTTCACAGGCTTTCTTTATGTAGCCCTGGCTGTCCTCGGTCTTGTTCTGTAGACCAGGCTGGCCTCCAACTCACAGAGATCTGCCTGCCTCTGTCTCCCAAATGCTGGGATTGAAGGTCTCCTTCCCCCAATACTTCCCTTTCCCTGCTCAGCCTCCTGCTGCTTCTGAGTGACCAGCAATCTTCCGGGCAAGATGGGCAGGGTTTCACAGCTGAACTCTGGAGTAAGGCCGTGAGGCTGAACAGACGCAGGGAAACACCACTTCTGGCTTTTGACTACTTGGGACTCTTTCTCAGCAACATGGGATGGGATGGGTTCTGTTTGGGGGACGAATCTGAGACCTCAGAACATCCAGTAGCTGCTGGAAGTCCAATTCAGGACACTCCTCAGACCCAAGCTCTGAGCCAGTTAGTTTCCTCATCTATAAAATGGCTCAGCCATTTTGCCCACTTTTGGGGCATTGGAAATAAGGTTGAGGGTGAAGCCTGGCAAATGTTAGCCATTAGCAAGCACGAACCACCTGAGAGCTGACTGGAATTGGGCAAGTGGTGGAGACAGTTAACGTCCAATGGGAGTTGGGTGGTTGTTGTTATGAGACTGGGGGTTTTCCAGTGTAGCCCTTGCTGTCTTGTAGATCAGGCAGCCTTGGAACTCTGCCTCCTGCCTGCCTCTGCCTCTGCCTCCTGGGTGCGGGGATTAAAGACATGCATCATCACTGCCGGGCGTTGATACAGACTTACCAGTGGGTTCTACTGACACTGTGTACTCTGGGCCAAGTTAATAAGCCTATCTGGGCCCTATCTTCCTAAATATTACATATAAAACAGATCTAAGATAGACTGTGTGTACGCACGTGTGTGTAACTGGATTATGTTCCCAGGCTGGCCTAAGGCTGAGATCACTTTGTTTGTGGGCAAATCCAGGGCTCTGTGCATGTTGGTCTGGCACCTCACTGAGCTGCAGCTTACCCTCAACTGTAAAAATGTTGGGACACGCTGCTTTCAGGGTATCACCCTGAGCTCCTGTGTCAAGATCTGTTCTCTTCCTGTTGGTCTCCAGGCGGTGCCACTAGTCACGTACTCTCGGATGGTAATATTTTGAAAGGCAGGGTCTCACCATGCCTGGTTTGTGGTGCCAGAACCCAGGGTTCTGGATATCTCTGCAAACATTGTGACAACCAAGTCACATCCCAGGCAACAAATCTTCTCTCTTTCTACATTTATTGGGGGGAAGGGGACCAAGGCACACATAAGCCATAGTGTAGAGGTCAGAGGACGATGTGTGGGAGTCAGATCTTGCCAGCATGTGGGTCCTAGACACAGAACTCAGCTCTGAAACTAATCAAGTGGGGTAGGTTCACTGGCCTGGGCCCCATTGGACCTGGGTTCAATTCCTAGTACCCACATGGCAGCTCAGCTCATAACCATTTAAAGCTCCAGTTCCACCTTGGTGGAACTTGATGACTTTGGTGGGCACCAGGCACATCATGCAGACGTCCACGTAGGCATAACGGCCATACACATTAACAAACAAAACGGAAGCAATGGCTGGCGCTACAGTGTACATTCTATTAGGCTGGCTGAGGCATCCTCCCACAACCTAAGCCTGCTCCCCAAGTCTGTCTTGTGGTCACTCTTCCAGATGGAACAGTAGACAGCTGCTTACAGCTTATCGGGCCACCAATGTTAACCCCAGGGGCACGCTTACCCCAGACAGAGGACAAAGTATTCTCTTTGTAGGCCAGGAGACTGCAGGCAGCCAGTGATGGCAGCTGAGACACCAAGGGCTGGAGGGAGGCGGATCCCTTAGAGTGGGCTACACAACGTGACTGGGAAGGGTGTGGATTAGGAACTAGGCCATACCATCTGCACACACATGGACCCACCAGACTGTCCCCAAAGGACAGAAGCCGCTACTGAAGTGGGCTGCATAAACAGTCATCAAGGATCAAGTGTCTGGAATCCCGCAGTTCTGGGTGTGGGCCACAGGACCTTTGCCCCTGCTCTCAGAGGACGGGCATTACAGGCCTCTACAACTATCCTCAGCTCAAGCGTCTTCCCTATCGCTGGTTTTCTGAGACAGTCTCCTGGTCTAACCATGGATTCACTCTGTAGTTGAAGATGACCTTGAACTCTGGATCTTTGTGCCATTGTCCACTAACAGGTATGAGCTGGCTTTCAACCTGACCCTTTGAAGGCCATAAATACAAGGCCTTTTGTTCCCTCTGTGACAGGAAACGCCTTACCAACTGGCATTGTGTCAGCAGAGCTTTCTGCACTGGGACTTCCTCAAAACCAGACCGCAAGATACAAGGGTAGGTGGGGCAGGTGAGGGGTCATCTACTTTGTGTCAGAGCACTTGGCTAGATGGCCAGGTAACTGGGCAATGGCAGAGGGCCTATCAGGCCATGATTAGTGTTGAGCTACGTCCTGTAGTCCAGCTGGTCACCAACCAACACAAGCCTCTTGCATCTGCCTCCTGAGACTGGGTCTAATCTAACCAGGGCTGGCCTTGAACTTACCATGTAGCAGGGACTGCCCCGGCCCTGGTGTACCCCATACCTAGCTTATGCAGCACTGGCACAGAACTCAGGTTTCCGTGCTTCTAGACAAGCACCTACTGAGTCACATCCCAGCCGTGAAAACTTTACAGGTGGCCATGACCTTTTCCTCTGTCACCTCCCTGCCTACCTAGTGCAGGCAGCTGTCATGTCACCCACTTGTAAACAAGCCATGTCTGACCCGGGGCAGTTCTATCACGTGCTCCGGTGTGTGGGTGATGTCTCCAAAGGCCCACAGGATGGATGGAAGCTTGATTTTGGCCTTGGTACCACTGGAAGATGCTGGGAGCTGGGGTTGGGGTGGTCTGGTGGGAAGCTGGATGCTAACGGGGCGTGCCCCTGAAAGCATCATCTGCCCTTCCTCTCTGCTTCCTGGCTGCACCCCACCCCCTGGGTGAGCAGCACCTTCTACTCTGCCCTATCACTGAATACTCCCTGCTAAAGCCTGAAGGGTCTCAGCTGAGTGAGGACACTGCCTCAGCTGACTCTCCTGTGCATCAGGTTACCATGGCAGCTGACCAGGGGAGGGCGTTTGTTCAAAGTGTATTAAGATCCCATCAGGAGCAGGGAGCCAGCACACTTGCCCTCACATCCCTGGCTGCAGGCTGAGTGGGCATTGTCTTCTACATCCTCCAGCAGGGACTCAGGCTCCCCTGTGGTGTGGCTTTGACCTCAGAGTTGTCCTCTGTCTCCAACACACAAAAGATGCGGGCATGTGGGAGCTGGGCACAGCTCCAGCTCGACAAACCAGTGACTTCTTCAGAAACACCAAGAACACGGGTGTCCAATCTTCGAGGGACTGAGGTGAGCACCCCGCCAGCCCACACCAGCCTCCCCAGGTGCCCATGGAGAGAGCAGAAAAAGACTGAGTTTGCATGTGAAAGGCATGGATGGAATTTATTTATTACCCTATATCTACAATTTGAGGTAAAATATAAGGAACACATAAGATGCCTACCTCTGCTACCGTGTGATATCATTTCCCATTGTGAACATCGTGGTGACGCTACTGAGAACCGTGCCCTCACACCCTCTACCTGCTGATAGCTGTCACCTTATACAACTGCACCGTCTGTGAGACCCCACAGTCCCCACAGAGGGTGTGGACACCAAGGTCCTCACTCCCCACCCTGGCACCGAGGCCAGACAGGTGGTTAGAGACTATAACCACCAGCAAGACACAGCCCAGCCTGACTCCACCTGGAGCCACGTCCCTGCGTCCCCAGCACCCCAGGCCACTGGAGGTCCCAGTTGGGGAGGGTTGAGATATCCAGCAGCTCAAGCATGCATACCTGACCTCTGACCTCTGGCCTCCAGGATACACCCAGAAATGTTCTCGATGCAAAGTGACCGTGAGAGAGGCAGGAGGACAACCTCTCCAGCTGCACTCGAACACACTGGCTTCTCAGTGGCTGGCTTTGCTTTGAATGGCAGTGAGGACAGATACCATGATGGAACTTGGGACGAGGCTTTGTCCCACACACAGACAGCAGCCCTCTCCTGGGCAGGAGGGGCAGCTGAGTGCAAGACCACGGAACCAATTTTCAATAGAAAAACTAAAGCACTGACTAGCACAGGGGCTTCCTTCACTGTGGAAGCCAAGTTGCCCTGGAAGCATTGCTCACTGACGGGATACGCCCCGCAGCCCAAGGCCCTGCCCAATGCATAAGAAACCCTAAGAGTCGTCCCTGCCATCCCCGCCTCTCTCCAGCACTGCTGCAAAATCCTTCTAGTGCATTCCCACGCCAGCCAGGCAGGTGCATCTCAACACGCTGCGGAGTTCAATTCACAGAACTGCTGAGAAAGTAGACATTTCTATCTAGAAGTAGAAAAGAAGGTTTGTATAGAAGGTATTTCTGTTATACAAGTATATTACAGAGCCGGCAGGAACGGCCCGGAAGCTTCTTCACCACTCACGCTGGAAGCTCAACTGCGGAGAGAACAAACAAGCAGGCAGTGGGTGAGTCAGATGACGGGGACGTGACAACCTCTTGTCACACACCCTCTTCCATCTGATATAAGTACAGGCCCAAATGCAGTTGTGAAAGATGGGAAACCCTAAGTCTGTGATCTGACAGGGTCAGGCACATCACAGAGGCTGCCGGGCAAAACCGACCACAGCGGAAGGCAGGCTGAGCTGGCGACAGACTACAGTCTCCTCACTTGCGGGTCACTGTAGCCCGCCTCTTAATGGCTGGGTCACACTGAGCAAGCCAGCAATTGATGGGGCTGGGCTTGTGATTGGCCTAAAGAGGCCAGACAGAGAGGAGGCAACCTCGGCACACAGACTCAAACCAAATATGTCTCTTTTAAGGAAGGCAGCCTCTATATTACCCTACCCCACCACGAGACAGGGTCTCACCACAGAGCCTGGCTGGCCTGGAACTTACAAGAGACCCACCTGTCTCTGCCACCTCACTCATCTCCGCTACATCTCTGAGTGAGAAAAACCTTTGGGCAATGTATCCCGAGGGTGGCCGCCCATCTCACAGCTAGAGTAGAAGGGGTGTGTCTGCACATCAGCTTGCAGTCGGGTATGAAGGGCAGCTGGGAGAGGCGCTTACCCTGGAGAGCCATGGTCTACCACGTGGGGTCTGGCTCCTGCTTGATCTGTGAGCTCCCGTCTGTCTCCTTAATTTCTACAGGAGGAACAAAGGGGTAACTATGAGGTATACTGCTGGTGAAACCTGCTTGCCAGTAAGGCTAGCTGTATGAACCTGCTAAGGTCTACCTGAAACCTTCCGGCGTGGATTCTGCATAATATATTTTTATTATGGGATCCTGGGCCTTAGAAATGCTTGCCAAGGCTTCTCCTGTTGAGCTGTGTCCAGCTCATGACTTGATTTCCAAGTAACAGATTCCCTATTGTTTTGGGTGTATTTATGGTCATGCCTTGTCTAAGCTATAGGGATCTAGAATTTAGCCAGAGCTGCACAGGGAGAACAGAGAAGAAGCCTGCCTGGAGTCTTCACTGGACAGTGTTCATGGTAGAAATCTTATCAGTTAGGGGCTGGAGAGATGGCTCAGCAGTTAAGAGCACTGGCTGCTCTTCCGTGGAACCTGAGTTCAATTCCCAGCAACCACATAGAGGTTCACAACCATCTGTAACTCTTATTTCAGGGGGTCTGATGCCCTCTTCTGCCTTCCTTGGGTACTACATACCCATGGTTCCTAGATGTATAAGTAGGCAAAACACCCATATATATTTTTTTAACAAATCCCATCAACTCACTAAGAAACAAAGACACAAAACATCAGAGTGAGCACTCATGCTGCCTCGAGGCATCAGTCGCTCCAAGTCTGTACGCTGGGAACAGCACAGCCCTTACCTTCTGTTACTGGAACTTCCAACTGGCTTGCCTCAGCTGATTCTAAGGAGAAACACATCAAGTGTCATTTAAACGGTTTTCATAGGTTACTATTTAAAAAGCCTCGAAGGAGAGGCGGAGGAAGAGGAAGGAGAACACCCAATGACAGAAACAGCCTGCCAACTTCTTTTTTATTGTAATTATTGGGTTATTTTGTTTGCATGTGTGTCTGTACCATGCACATGTCTGGTTCCTTAGGAGGCCCTGGAGATAGAGTTAAAAGACAGTTGTGAGCTGCTATGTGGGTGCTGGGAATTGAACTCAGGACCTCTGGAAGAGCAGCCAGTGCTCTTAACCACTGAGTCATCTCTCCAGTCCAAGCCTGTTAGCTTCTAGCCTCCACATGCCTGTGCATAGCCCTGCAGAAGCACACACTTAAACACAGGTAGACTTCTCACAGGCCTTGAGCACTGTGACAGCATGAATCACCTGGGACCATGGGTTTACACGGTATGCAGCTCAGCACTGCCACTCAGGACCCATGGCTCAAGTCTCCGTACACCTGAGTGTGTGCAGGTGTGTGCTGTGACTGTCAGCAGGTACAGCATGAGCCATGGAGGCTTGGGGCAACCATGTGAATGTGCACCCCCACTATGCTCCCTTACCTTGTATCACGGGGCCTTCAGACTCATTCTGATCAACCAGCTCTGCAATGAAAGGAGACAGTTTAGATGGCTTACCAAGCTGATGTTTCAACTCTGTGCCTCTAGTACAAAAGCGGAAGAGAGGTGGGCTTAGCAGGTAAAGGCGCCTGCCACAGACAGTTCTGTCACTGGGCCCCATATGACGGGAGGAGAGAGCTGAGTACACAAGCCGTCTGCTAACCACTGACTGTGAAATGATCCGAGGACCCCAGGACCCCACATACAAATAAAGAAAGAAAGAAGGGAAAAGAAGAACACAAAAGGGACAGCAGTGGTCCTGGTTAGATGCCACCAGAACCATGACTTTCACAGTAGTCAGCACACACTGGAACCAGAGTCCTGCACAGGACAAGAATAAAGCCAAACATCACACACAGGAACCTACGAGCAGTGGCTTGGGCCATAATATTCTTCAGAATACACAGAACCATACACAGAACAGGAGAGCTGGCCATGGTGGGGCACATCTTTAATGTGGGACTTGGGAGGCAGAGGCAGGGGGATCTCTGAATTCCAGGCCAGCCACAGTGATATATGACACCTGTCTTTAAAAAAAAAAAAAAAAGACAGATAAACTGAAATTTGCAAGAAAAATTTAAAAAAAAATTGCTGTGTGTGTATTTAAGTTTGTGTGAGCACGCATGCCACAGCCTGCATGTGAAGGCCAGGGGACAACTCTGGGCTTGGCTCTCTCCTTCCACTTTTATGTGAGCCCTGGGGACAGAAGTCAGCTTGCCAGCCGAGTCATTACCAGTCCTCTCTCCCTCCCTTTCTTTTGAGGGATAGAGTCTCACGTGGCCCAGGCTGGCCTCAGGCGCTCTACAGCAGACAGTGGTGACCTCTATCGTGATCTTCCTGCTTCTACCTCCCAAGCACTGGAACTGCACATTTCCCTCCTTTGTGCCTGGTACTTTTAATGCAGTTTAGGGGCCTACAGTCCCCCTGAACTCTAGTTCAGAGTAACAGAGCTGCAAATGCAGCTGACTGACCCAGGCAGAGCCTCCCAAGTCCTGCCTAGAGTGAGCCCTTTAAAATGGTCTCGGCCCACCCAAGTTACGACTTCCTCTCTAGGTGAGGATGAGGAAAGAGGTAGGCAGGGCGCTGGGAATGGGTGACATAATAGATGACAAATGTGTTATCTTGCAGGCCGAACTGCACCCACACTCACACCCACAGACACACTCACATGCACTCCCAGATCCCCAGAAACAAAACAAACAAAACCAAGCTGCACTCACGGTTATTGATCACAAGTCCGGGAAATGGTCTAAAGAGAGAAACAAATTGTATAATGTAAGGCTTTTGTTTCCCATCGACATGCGCTTACCTGGCCAATCTATGCCACTTGTGGCCTATGTTGTAACCCTGTGGGATCACACACGAGATGCCCATAAAATGACTATAACCCTTGTAGCGATGACTCTTGTTCTGTTATTAATATGTATCATACACAATGTATGCGTCTGCTATTTGTCACTAGTCACGGGTAGTATGTGGTATGTACAGTACATATGACAATGTTAATGTTACCTATGTTTTTGGGGGGATAGGGGTTGGTTTTTCCAGGCAGGGTTTCTCTGTAGTTCTGGACATCCTGGAACTCACTGAGATCCCCCTGTTCATTACCCATACACTTCGTTCAGCCTGGACACAACAGCACTCTGGGATATGACTGAGCCTCGAGGCCTCCAGACTTGTTCTACTGACTAAGCGAGAGACTCTCACCTAATGACGGTGAACTTGATGAACTCAGCAGAGTCTAAGATCCTCCTCATGGAGCTGATCTCCAGATAACTGGGGGCTTTGAAGGACACCCCCGGGGGCATGCCATCCACCACCACGCAGCCAGGGTTGATGGTGATTTTCCTGTAGGGAACCTTCACAGGGAAGCCCATCCCAATAGCTTCACCTGCAGCGAGACAAACAGCACAGGGCCAGTGTGACCGTCATCTTCTAAACAACCGAGACAGGAAGCCGAGCAGCGAGCCTGCTTCATTCGCTCCCTCTCTTAGGACAGACTTACCAAACTTCCGACTGAAGAGGTCGTTGACCTGCTCCCGCAGCTGCCTGGCCTTTTCAACTTTGGACAGTCGTTCATTATCATCATCTGAAAGACGGGAGGAATGCAGGGAGCACACTTACATCTACCTCACACGTCTTCTAGGAAGAATTTCTAAGCCAGGCATGGTGAAGCACACCTTAAATGCCAGCATTCAAGAAGCAGAGACAGGTGAGTCTCTGGGAGTTCCGGGCCAGCCAGAACTACACAGTGAGACTGCCCTTAAAGAGGGATGGTGTGTGTTGTGTTTCATACTGAGACACCAACAAGAGAAAAATCCTTACACAAAATCGAACAGACAGTTCCACGAGCAACTCAGGAGGGCACAACCCATTCTTCTTAAGCAAACTTTCCCCTACTGTTTCATATAGATTGTTTCTTTTTTTCCTGTGACAGGGGTTCTCTCTATGTAGCCCTGACTGTCCTAGAACTCAGTCTGTACACTAGGCTGGCCTCAAAGTCAAGAGATCCTCCTGCCTCTGCCTCCCTACTACTGGACTTAAAGCCGTTCGCCACCATGACCCAGCTAAAAAAGATTTTAGTTTTTTAAAGATTTCTTTACGTGTACAGGTGTTTTGCCTGTGCATCCTGTGTGAGCCCAGTACTCAATGCACCCAGTAGAGTGTGCCAGGTCCCTTGGGAGTGTACTTATAAATGGCTGTGAGCCACCATGTGGTTGCTGGGAACTGAACTCAGGTCCTCTGGAAGAGCAGCCACTGCTCTTAACCGCTGAGCTACCTCTCCAGCCTCCATACAGGCTCTTTAAAAGACAGAGACATGCAGGAGGGCTGAGCTCAGGGCACGGGCTGTGCAGCCTGACCGACAGAGGGAGGCTCGGGTGAGACACACAACATAGTCCACAACATGAGCTGTCCCCAAAGCACCGACCCAGCCCAGAAGCAGGCTCTGGGGTCCAAAAGACTCCTCAACGCAGGCAGAAAGCATACCTGGAATTGTCACCTGAATGATGTTAAGGTCTTCCACACCTGATGCAGTAGTGTTAACACTGGGCGCTGAGTTTATCTTCCCTGAAAGCAAAACTGAAAATTAGGGTTTAGACAAAATGTACAGTCAAAATCTTCTCTGACAACCCAAGCTGCCTGTCGCTGTCAGCCATGAGCTGGCGGCAGCCAGGCCGGGGGGCTGGTACTTGTACACTGCTTTTCTTCTAGTAAGACACTAAAGATGGCAGACTTTCTGATGGGCCCATCTTCCTGCTCTGTGTGTCTTCATGTGGAACAGAACCCTGTGCACAGCGTTAGCTGCTTCAGAACTAACGCCTGCCCACAACCAAGCTGCCATGGGTGCTACTTTCCAAGGACACTCACTTGGAGGGCTTTTGGAAGAGGTGCTCTCCTTGATGGCCGTCTCGAACATCTCAGGTCTACAGGCAAGAGGAAAAAGGCAAGGGCTGGTTAACCCAGAGCAAGGTACTCGGGAAGATGCAGCGGGGTGGAGCTGCAGCTCTGCAAACAACGTGCAAATCCTCGGAAGGATTTGGTGCATGAGGAGTATGTCTGTCCAGGAGGACCAATTACACTGATGCTCACTGCTGCTGGATCCTTTCTGGCCACGCCAGTGTCACTGCCACCTTCCTGTCAAGGTGACAGCATGTCCTAAGAATCAGTAGGGGACCTAAACGCAGACACAGGAAACACACATGCCTGCAGCCTGGGTATATGCACCACCAAGAGCAAGTGTGCAAGCAACACACAACACCGTTCTACACAACAATAAAGGGGCCTGTGGTGTTTGTACACGTGCCTGTGCATGACAGAGGCCGGAGGAGGGCGCCATGTCTTCCTCGACTTTCCTTTCTTTCAGACAGGATCCTTCAGCTCACATTCCCACCCCTGGGCAGCAGGCCCTAGTGATCCTTCCAGTTTTGGTGTAACCCCCAGTAAGAAGGTTATAGGTTCAAGACTCCTCCTAGCTTATGTGGGAGCTGGGAGCCAGCATCAGAATGCAGCAGTCTTGAGCCCCAGGTCGCCTCTCTATGCCTATAGTAACTTAGCCCCTAGAGGAGACGACCACACCACCGACCCAGCCTGGCCATGGACGGCCACGCCGCTGGCCCAGCCCGGCCGTGGACGGCCTCCCCAGCGAAGGTGCTCACTTTTTAATGATGAACTTTATCTTGGCCTTGTTCCGGAGTATCTTCTCCAGCCTTGGAATGCCAAATGTGGACGGTCTCCGGAAGGGCACCCCCTCGGGTAAGCCTTCCACATAGAAGTCTTCTGGGAAGGACTCGAACAACGCAAATGGTACTTTCACAGCCTGCTTAAGGCCAAGCGCTTCGCCTGTAACACATGGCAACACTTGTTGTGAAGCACGTCTTAGAAAAGGCATTTGCAACACTCTGCAGCAGCTACAAGACCACGCTTATTGGAGAAATTGTTAGTTAATTCTGGGAAACGTTCTGGGAATTCTTGCTACTCAGAAAAATGGGCAGGAATGGAAGGCCGAAACCCACACATTTCCAAGGACACGTAGATGTCAAACTCACCCCAAGTCTATCGGGGAACTACCTCACAGTTCATGTTTCAAAACAAACCTACCGCACTTTTCATTGAAGAGGTTTTCCACTTTCTGCTTCAGGTCTGTGATCTTAGCATTCCAGGCCTCTGTGTGAAGAGCAAACAGCTGCCAGTCAGCAAGGCTGTCCCAGGGCAAAGCTGGGATGTTTCACCTACCATTTGATTTAATTTGTTTGTTTAGGTTAGGGTTTCTCTGTGCAGTCCTGGCTGTCCTGGAACTCACACCGTAGACCAGGCTGGCCTGGAAATCACAGAGATCAGCCTGCCTCTGCCTCCTGAGCACTGGGATTAAAGGAGTGTGCCACCATCACTGGTTTCATCTTGTCTTTTTCTTTCGAAGCTTTACAAAGCACAGGACAAACAAGCAGGTAACTGCCTTGCGTATTTACTGTGTGGCAGGCCTTGCGGGACAGGCCATTTTTATGTACGTACATACTGAACTCTGAGCATGCTCTCCCCTTTCCTGGGCACTGTGTATTCAGATGCTGATTACTGTGCCCAGAGAGCGGCTACAGTCTGAGGTTGGCATTATCATGATTATTGAAGCATTTCCTGATTCAGTATTTATAAGACACTGCTTCCCATCATCTTCTGATTGGTCAGTAAAGGGCTGAACAGACTATAGCTGAGCAGGAGAGGAGGGATGTCCTATCTAGTGAGGGGATCCCAGGTGGACAGGACAAGAGGGAGGTGCCGGAGATGCAGGCAGTAAGCGTGGCTGGGCAGTGGCTGGGCAGCGACTGAGCAGGCCAGCATACTCAGGTTAGGACAGATCAGAACCCACCCTGGGCTTAGTGCCCAGAAGGCTATAATAAATCTACCAGGTGTCTGTGTCATTAATCCCGAGCTAAGCTGAATGTCGAAAAGCCCTCAACTCTACACTTCCCTTTGTTTCTCTGTCCCTTGGCCATCAGTCCCATGTCCTATAAGCAGCTCTAAGTCCTTTCATGTCATGTACAGATATATTACTCTAAGTCTCTCTCCAATAAATACTCAGGTTGTTAATATGGCTGCTTTGCCTGACCCCCCCACCCACCCACATAATTAAACTAAACAGCTAGATAGCATATGCTGGCTACAGTGACACGACAAGTGCTGAAGTGAAGAACAAAGGGCCTCTCCTGGCCTCATTACCGTGTCTGCCACATGCCAGGTCTGGCTCTGGGTACACTTGACTCACAATTCTCAGGCACCCTTCCTTGCACATGGCCCACCAAAGAGACTCACCCACAGCACAGGAGCAAGGGAGGGTATCAAAGACTCTTGCTGCACGTTTAACCTCAGACACACGGACTCAACCCAAGGAAAAGCACTGTGTTGCTGACAAAGTATGCTAAGTCTCTATTTACCAAAGGAAAACTCTCTCCCTCGAGGCTTGAAGGGAACGTTTGAACCGTTGGTCTGGGTAGGAGTCCGAACGGCGGAGGTCTGAGGACTGTTGTTGTTAGGGCCTGGAGAACATTCAAAGGAAACCAAAGTTACTGTGTACACGTGCCAGCAAACATAGCCCCGGCACTGCAGACATGAACACGCACAAGCACGTATGTCCACACGCACTGAAAAACAACACACCCATCAACTTAGCACTGTCACAGGTGCTTTTCAGACATCAACCTCACACGCACAGACGTCACAGAGTCCATACAACTGTAGGTAAAGCGACAACCGGAGCGGCTCACCTTCCACAGTGACCTCAATCTCAGGAACCTTGGAGTTGCTCCCGGGGCTGCGTGGTCGCTTGGGGGACTGCAATGCTGTAAGGCAAATTACAAGGTCACCTTTGCAAGCTGCATTACAAACCCCGTAGGGCTGCTTTATAACAGCAGAGTTAAGGGCAGGCAGCTTGGCTGTTTTCAAAGAGATGGAAGCATTACTTGGGCAGCGCGGTCCTAGTGCCAACAGACAAAGAGGGAGGACAAACAGAAACGTCCAATCAAACGGCAAGAAAACAGAAGAGAGAAGATAAACCAAAGGAAAAGCACGTGACGTGTTCACACCCGAGGCGGCTCGGCCTCTTACCTTTAGTGTTGATTTTGCTAGCCATCCCAGGAGGCAAGTAGGACACAACTAGCTCGGGCCTAGAAAGAACACGCAGTACGTCATTCTCCACACAGCGCACAGAGCCCAATAACAGGCATGTGTATTCATGTTTTCCATGCACATCTGTCTGTCTGTCCACCGTATGCATGCCTGTGTACATGGAGGTCAGAAGAGGGTGTTGGGTCCCAGGACCGAAGACAGACACTTGTGAGCTGCCATGTGGGTACAGAGAATTGAACGTGGGTACTCCGGGAGAGCAGCCAGTGTTAGCCTGGGCATCTTTAGTAGTTGATTAACAAAGGCAACCACAGGCTCTATTTGAGAAGGATGAAGGGATACTTGTGGGAGCAGGCATGGCCTTGTTGCTGGACGAGTGTCCCTGAGGGGTGGGGGGCACTGGTTCAAATGCCCACACCAGGCAGTATGTGTATCTGTCTTTGTGTCTGTCTGCTTTCAGATCAGGATCTAGCTCTCAGCTGCTTCTCCAGCACCATGCTCCCCACTGCGGCTGATAATAGACTAAGCCTCTGAAACTACAAGCCAGCCCCCAACTAAATGCTTTCTATTAAAGAACTGCCTTGGTCTTGTGTCTCTTCGTAGCTACAGAACAGTAACAAGTAGGTACCAGGAAGTGGGGCATGGCTGTGACAGCCGCCGTGCTGCTTGCTGGTGCAGTGTAAATTCTGGACTACAACAGCAGTGGATGCTGTAAGTAGGGCTTGGTGGGCCACACTAGCAGGGGTCTGGAGGGCAGTGCTGAGGGCAAGGTGAGCTGTGGGCCCAGCTCAGGAGGTTTCAGAAGGGAAGACTAGCACGAGGGGCCTAGAAATCCTTCTTGGGATATTTTGGCAAAGAATGTGGTTATTTTTTGCCCTTGTCTGAAAAGTCTTCCTGAGCTTAAGAGTCTTGGATGAATGGCCCAGGCAGAGGAGATTTCCAGCCGTTCACACTGGCTGTGCACACGGTGACATGGTGACTTTATGCCCATATATAATGGAAAGGAGAAAGCTGGACAAAGAGACTAACAAAGTGTACAGTTAGGGGAGAAAGGGTCACCAGGAAACGTCATGAAGCTGAGTCCAGAGCTCACGGAGATACAAGGTTTATGCCAGATGGAATAAAGGGAGTAGTGACCTCAGGGTAAGAACCCACTCCGTTAAGCTTCCGACTGAAGAGAAACTTAAGAACCTGGCAGCTTCAGCCACACGGTTCTTGCTCTGGAGTCACAGATACAAGAAGGGGTTTTGGAATCTCCGTCCACGGCTAAGGTAAGCTGCAGAGGTCGAGTGTGTGTCAGAGGTACCCCTGCATGGAGCCCCAGAGGGGAAGCCTGGACCGCCCTGGAGATGAAGGTGTTGGAGATGCCAGCGTGGTAGGATACCTGCAGACAAAAGCTGCAGACCAATGTGGAAGCAGCCCGAGAGAGACAAGTGCGCTGAAGTCACCAAATCTGGAAGGCATTAGGGATCTGAAGAGCGCTCTGACAGCAGACATGGAGATGCAGGGTTTCAGTGCTGCCTTGCTCCCGTACTCCCTCACCCTTCTCCCCTCCCCACTGGTGGAATGCTGATGTACACCCTGTGCCACTGCAGAAGCGTTGAAGTATATGATCTAGTTTCTGATTTTACAGGGGATTGCCATGAGTCTCAGAAGATACTCTGAACTTTGGAATTTTAAATAGTGTTGAGACTGTTGCAGACCATGGGGACTTCTGAAGTTGTGCTAATTGCATTTTGCATTATGCTTAAAAGCTAAAAGCCCATGGGGGCCACGGCGGTGTGAATAAGGAGCTCATATATCATTACACGGATTCAGTTGAGTGAATGAGTGTGAACTGGCACAGGGAGGGACTGCTTAGTCATCAAAGGAGTGACCTTGTTGGTACAAAGAGGTGGGCACTGGGGTTTTAAAAGCCCATTTATCAGGCTCACTGCTTGTGGATCAGGATGTAGTTCTCAGCTACTTGTCCAGCCCATGCCTGCCACCATGTTCCCAGCCTTCACAATGGACTACGCCTCTGAAACTGTAAGCAAGATCCCACATCAATGCTTTCTCTTACAACAGCTGCCCTTGTCATGGTGTCTCTTCCGCACAATAAAACAGTGACTAAGACTATTAGTCTCTCCGGCTCCCACAACACCTTTTAAAATAGCAAATCAACACTAGACTAAATCCTTCCACCGCTGAATCTCTGCAGGAAAGTAAATAACCGGGGAAAGCCAGCAGACAGCTTGGGCTTTAGCTGGAGAGGTTCAGTGGTGCAGTGACTGCCTAGAATCTCTAAGTGAGCAGCTGGGGCACAGAGCAGTGAGAGGAGCCTTGCCTAGAATCCCAGTGAGGAGCTAGAACCTCGGCAGCAGAGCATATGCCTAGCCTGTGCGTGGCCCTGGGTTTTATCCCCAGCTCAGCAAAGCTCAGTGTTCTGCACCTGCACTGTGACGGAAACACACAGGATGGCAGTCACTTCTCTCTCCGACACAGGAAGTCAAGCCCAGAATGAGGGACTCGCAGAGGCACTGGCCTAGCTGAGACCACGGCAAATGGCTTACTTTTTAACAACAAACTTAATCTTGTTGCTCCCACGGACAATCCTCTCAAGGCGTGGAATCCCAAACCAGGTAGGGCTTCGGAAGGGGATCCCTTCAGGGAGTCCTTCCACATACAGAAACTCTGGGTTGGATTCGAACACAGGATACGGCACCTTCACGGCCTCTGTGAGGCCCAGAGCTTGAGCTGAAAGACAAAGAGAAGCTAGCTCGTGAGCACAGACTTTCACACGGGAACACGTCCATCTGTATCTGTAACAAACAGGTCCTGCTAGCTTCCTCACAATCCAACTACCCAGCCACTCTAAGATCTAGCTTAGTCTGAAGCTAGTGGAAGTAAACAATAAAAAATGCTGGCACTGGAGAGACGGTGAAGAAATTAAGAGTACTTGCTGCTCTTGTAGGGGACCTGGGACTCAGTTTACAACACCCACATGGTTGCTCACAGCCATCCGTAACTCCAGTTCCAGGCATCTGATGCCCTCTCCAGACCTCCACAGGCACTAGACACAAGTGGTGTGCATGCATACATGTAGGCTAAACACCCATACACGTGAATAAAATAAAAAAAAAAATCTTTAAAAAGAAACTAAATTATATCATTAAACTTTTAAAAATCAGTGATTGTTTTGCTTTTTAGGTCAGGCTCTTGTTATATAGACCAGGCTGGCCTCAAACTGATCAAACTGATAGTAATCCTCCTGCCTCAGTGTTTCAGGATATTTGATCACACTGTGAGCCCCAAGATTGTGTTATTTACTGAAAAAAAAAAATCATCTCTAGTAGTGGTGTGGCTCAGAGAAAGAGCTGAGATACTAGGATACGGCCAGCTCTCCTGAGAACAGAGAGGAAGAGACGGTACTTAAGAGAGAGCAGCACAGAGAGAGAAAAAGGAGGCAGTTTTTCTGGGAGAGTTTCACAGAGACAGGGTGCAGAGAGAACAAGCCAGAGAATGAGAAGGAGCCAGAAGATTACAACAGATTGCCAGAGTTAGTGTGAGGCCAAGCAGAGCAATTCTGGCAAAACTGAGAGAAGCCAGATTAAATCAGCCAACCTGGAGAGGAATTTGAGTTAGAACAGCTGAGTTGACTCAGCCAGTCAGAGCTCAGAAAGAACTAGAAAGGGTGAGCTTTATTCACCAGCTAGTCTGAGGCTGAAAACATCCTAGGCCTAGGTTAGATTGTACAGAGGCTAAAAGCTTCCAGGTCTAGGCCTAGGTTAGCAGACAGAGGCAGTAAGTTTTGGAGACAACAGTTACATCAGGAGTGTAAAAAAGATAATTTACACCTCAGTCTCTCAAGAGCTAGAATTTGAGGCATGAGCCACCAAACCCAGAAAACAAACAGTACTTTAAAAATAACATCTTTCTTAAAATAAAGTTTACTTTATGTGGATGTATGCATCACACACATGGCTGGTCCCCAAAGAGGCCAGAAGGAATCAGTTCCCTGCCCTGGAGCTGTAGCCGACTGGGAGCTGCCCTGTGGGTGCTCACCAGTCAGGTTACGAGTCACAATGTGGTGTGGCAGAAGAGAGCCTATCAACACAGCACAGGGCTGACTGTTTAGTTACCCTGCTGCCTGCAGGCCTACATCTTCCAGGAAAACCTGTGGATGCCCACGCTGAGAGCCTCCAGAAGCACAATGCTGGCCCTCCCCCATCCTTTCTTCTCCACAAATAACTATGCAGCAATGAAACCTGCACAGAGCCTGAGAAAGCTCAAGACACTCTGGAAGCAGAAGCAGGTGAAGAAGCCCCCATGCCACACAGGTGAGACACACAGGGACTCTAAGGGTCCCCCCAACTCCTCCCTAATACGGCACTGTGACACTGGAGGACACGGGAGCAGAGTGACATGAAGTGAATCAACAGCTTGGTTTAAGAAGTGAGCTGACCAGCAGAAGAAAATGAAGGCTTGCTCCCTGGTGCCTTCCTTCACTAGGTTCTGAACTTCTAACGTTTATTCGGAACACAGCCAGACTCAGACAGAACGACTGTACCTCACTTACCAAACTTCAGATTAAAGATCTCCTCCACCTGCTTGCGGAGCTTGGTGATTCTGACATTCCAATCTTCTTTGACTGGAAAGAAGCAAAATCAATAATGTTCTTTACAGGTCTGACACACAGATCATAAGCTCAAGGAGACACTCCTTCTTTCCTCTGACTGACGCCATGGACTCATCCATGGCTCGACATGGCTGTAGCCACCCTGAAGCCGGAGCAGCTGTCACCCAGCTCCAGTCACCTTTCTACTGTGTTGGCCACAAGAACCTGTAAGTGAGGCCCACAGAGGGGCCAGGAGGTTGCACACTGAACTGTGGCTAACAGCTAGGTGCAGCTAAAGGGGGCTTCCATTACATGATGTAACATCTGAGGGTTTTACAAATTAGAAAAGCACGTGTGCACTCAGTAGGAGGAGGAAGGAGGATTACAGCCAGCGTAGGCTATAGAGTCCCTGTCCTAAGCAAAAAGCAAAGCATCTGAGTACACGTGAGCATCTAATGCTGTAGTCTGATATGTAGGGGACAGGGGACAGGCACACTTGTCAAACTCCTGTGCTTTTTATGGTTGGGTGAGAAAGTCCTTCAACAGCTGATAAACACAAAACATCAGATAAGGATTTTGTTTTGTGAGACAGTGTTTCTCTTTGTAGCCCTGGCTGTCCTGGAACTCAGTATGTAGACCATAGTCTCAAACACATAGAGCTCTGCCTGCCTCTGCTCCGGAGTGTTGGGATAAAGGGGTGTGGCACTACCACCTGCATAAGAACCTCTGATGAAGTGGTTCCGGTTCTGGTTATGGTTCTGGTGGGACTGGCGGAAGGTTGCACTCCAGGACAAAGTGCTGCTGTGATACAAAGGCCCAGTGCTCAGAAGATAAGCAGACCCTGTGTCACCCCTGCCAAGGTCCAGGGAGCATCAGAGAACAGAGCAAGGGGTAGACCTGTTGCCATCTCAAACCCAGACCAGCTGTGACTGCCTATGTGCGTCACTAACCAGACAGGGCCTAGGGCCACTAGGGGAAGGGGGAAAGGAGCAGCCTCACCTAAGATCCCGCCACTGGTGCCCTGGTGGCCGCCTGCACACAGCCAGACAACCGCTGGCCAGGCAAGTGCTGCAGTGCAGGGGTGCTAAAGGCTGGCTGCAGATGGGACCTGAATGATGGGGCTCCCGAGTCACCCCCACTTATTAGCAACCCCTCACTGGTGATCTCATATAGTAGAATAACCTTGCTGATCCACCAAGCTGGACTTGATTGTGTGCTTTGTTGCTTTCCACTCCAGTATCTTCGGTGACCAGTAATCAGACTCAACAGGGAAGGTCACATAATACTCTTAAATTTAATTTTGTTTAAAAATTCTGGGGATTAAGGGGGAAAAAAGATTTCCTGTACTTCTCAGATATCAGAAAAACTGAAGGGAGAGAATTTACATTTAGAGTCCTATCTTAAATGAGGTCACGGGAGAGCCTGCTGTGGGACGCTCACAGGCTCCCCCAGCAGCTTCCCTTTCCTTCACAGTGCAGGCAGCGCTTCTCCTATCTGCTCGGTGGCGCCTGCTCATCCACCACATGTTCCTAGAAACTCAAGCAAACCAAAACCTCACCAACAAAACCACTTTTCCAATCAGAAATAAGCACAGTTAGACTGGCACAGCTCAGCAGACAGAGGCTGCCTACCATGTGTCAGTACCACAAAACAACAACACAAAATATGTCACTTCTCAACTTCTTGAACCTGACACACTGGCCCACCTTGACCATCACCCCGGGTACTCTGAGACGGAGAGGACTCAGGACACACCGGTGACCTCAGCCCTCATGCTGTACCCCAAGTAACGGCAGAATGACTAATGACTATCAAAGGCACAGCTGGGATCCATGCTCTCCTGCTTTAGGGGGAAGAACGTTTGTAACACAGGCTGCTCCGCAATTTTCCCAGACTAGATTCAAACATGAGCCGAACTCTGGCGCAGCCCCCTCCGTGTTAGGGTTTCAGTGTGACGCACATGCGTATGTCTACCTGATTCTAAAGACTTGTTTCTTCACATCAAATCATCAAGTCCCACCAGAGACATTTGATCCCAGCACTTGGGAGGCAGAGGCAGGAGGATATCTCTGAGTTTGAGGCCTGCCAATGCAGGAGAATCACAGGCCCAAGGCCAGCCTCTGCTACAAAGTGAGTTCTAGGTTAGTCTGAGCGACTCAGGGGGAGTCTAACAAGGAAAACATGTCAGGACATCTCTCAGTGGTAGAGCTCTTGCCAAATGTGAGGCACTGTGCTCAGGTCCCACCAATATGGCAAGATACTTAATTATTTAAGTCAAAAAAAGCAAGCAGGAAGGAGGAGGGACTGTGAGCAACCATACCTGGTGTGTTCGTCCGTGGCTGAGTCACTTCAGTTGCACTGTGAGTCAACAGCTCTGGTCTGTGAAAGGATTAGCAACGTTAGTGGTCAGAGCACCCAGGAGCAGTGTCCAGGCCGCCCACAGAGCCCGACAGTCAACTGGTTTTGAGTTTGGCCCATTCTGCCTTCTTGTGCAAGGAAATGAACCATTTTGGCGGCTGTTCTCAAAACAGCAAAAGCTCCAAACATTCAGGTGGATTATGGGGTCTCTGCAGAAATAAGTGTACACCAATCGTGCCTGCCACCTCCTGCCCTACAGGAGCTGGACATCTGAGACACCTCAATCCTGACAACACCCCAAACGCTGCCCCAAATAACCAGGCAGAAGGAAGCCCTGGACCTCCTCTGGGAGCGAGTGACGTCGGCCTTCCATGTCCGCTCAGCACACCCTTCAGAAGGCAGCCAGCAAGCATGGCGCACCACATGGCACCCCACTCCTCCTCAACTGCTGTCCCCAGACGGAAAGTCCTGTTGCAGGCCACACACACCACGACCAGCCTAAGAGCATCCGCCTGCCCTGGGACAGTGTCACAGTGTCACAAGACAGAGCTGTCCTTGAGCTCCACTCTGTAAGTCTTAGTGCTATCCCAGAGAGACCCTTGCTCAATTAGTTCATGTGAACTAAACATTGCATTTACAGTATAGAGGGAGGGCCACCAAGGAGGGAAAGATACACTGTCGTCAAATGGATCTTTTTATCAGGAAGAGAAAGCCGTTAAACTCTGCCCCACGGGTCTTACCTCTTGATAACAAACTTAATCCGATTGCCCACTTGGATGATCTTTTCCAGTCTTGGGATTCCGTACCACGAGGGGCTTCGGAAGGGAATGTTCTCTGGAAGTCCTTCCACATACAGATCATTGGGATGGGCCTCGAATTTCTGGTACGGTACAGCCTTGGCTTCCGTGCTCCCCAAGGCCTCCGCTGTGGAGAACGAGCAGAGTCAGGAGACTCAGGCTGAGGTGACACGTGAGGAATGACCCCAAGGACGTCACACACTGTAACTAAACACAGAAGGCAGCCAGCCATGTGTATAAGCCTATAATCCCAGCACTCAGGAGGCTGAGGTAGGGGCTAGCCTGGGCCAAAGGGGCTTGGGGACGGAGAGAAAGAAAGAGAAAGGGAGATGGGAAGACAAGGAGGAGAAGTAGAGAGAGATTAATGTGGGGGGGCATTAAATGCCTTTACTGACTTCTAGTCTGAACTACATCCAAACAGCTTTAAAAAGAAATAGTCAAACAGCTGACAGAGAGCAGACAGACAGCCCCTGGATTCTGTAGGTGACCTTAGCACACTCTGAAGTCTCGTAGCCGAGCAAGGTAGGGCTTACACCCAGCCTGAGTTTCTTTGTTATTGATGGACTTTTCCTTTTATACCTTAGGTCTCTTGTCCTAATCTCTCTGTCCATCTGAGTGCATGTGCCTATATGTGGAGAACAAAGGTCAGTAGAGCGTGTAGGTCCTTGGGAGCTGTCAGCTGTCTTTGAGACAGGTTCTCTCATTGACAAACCTGCAACTTTCCACAAAGGCTGGGCTGGCTGGCCAGGGAGCTCTGGCGACCCTCTGGTCAGCACTCCCCACTGCTGACGTGTCAAGGGCAATACCATGTCCACTTCTCTTTACCAGGGGTTCTGGAGCTCAAACACAGGGGGGCGGGGCTCACACTTTTGAGGCCAGCATTTTAACACGGGAGCCATCCCCTGACCCGTTCTGTCTTAACTCCTTCGGTGGTATCGGCAGCGTCAAATGCGAAGGGCTCTAGTGTGTTTGAGAGTCCACATACAAAGAGCCCATCACAGCAGTAAAAGGAACGGACTCGAGAGGAACAGCAAATGGCTACCACTCAGATCCATGCCTGTCTCAGCTGTTAAATAAGACACCATCTAAACCTAATTTTAACACGCTTTCTATAAAATAAAGTAACATTTCAGTTGACAGCAGTTAAGAGGGAAGAGCTGACGGCTGGGTAGAGAGGCAAAGAAAGGCCTTTAGTGTCAGCACTCAGGCAGAGGTTGGGAGACCACTGTGAGTCAGAGGCCAGCCTGAGCTACAAATACAATGGGACCCTGTCTCAATAGGGACAAAAAGAAAAGAAAAATTCAAGGACACTGCCTCCTAACTAGTGCCCTGTCTCAGTCCTCCAGTCCCCACCCGAGCGGTCGGCCACCATCTACATCTACAGTATGCTCACAGACCAGGAAGTCCTGCCCTTTCCCTGACCAGAACCAATGCGTCTAAGCCAGAGCTGGGCTGGGCCACCTCCCCTCCTGAGCTGTCTCTACTGTACCCTGGAGTGTGCAGGGGTGCACAGGTGCCAGCTACAGCCGGGGACGCTGGTGAACACGGAGCAAGCTCCTGGATGGTTTTGGTGAGATCTTGTTCCCTCCTGCCCTAGAAACCTGACAACGGGCACCAATACCTCCGAGTTCTCACCACTTCCCAAACAGGCACATTTCTAGATCCGCCAAAAATACTAGCCACTGAAAAAAAATTCTGGGTTTTATGTATGTTAAGCAAGCAAGCACTCTACCACTAAACCACATTCTCAAACCTTTTAGTCTATTTTCTCTCTTTAAAAATTGTCTAAAGCCAGGCAGTGGTGGCACACACCTTTAATTCCAGCACCTGGGAGGCAGAGTCAGGCAGATTTCTGAGTTCGAGGCCAGCCTGGTCTACAAAGTGAGTTCCAGGACAACCAGGGCTACACAGAGAAACCGTGTCTCGAAAAACTAAAAAGTTGTCTAAAATGAAGCTGGGTGGTGGTAGTCCATGCCTTTAATCCCAGTATTCAGGAGGCAGAGGCAGATAGATCGCTGTGCGTTTAAGGATAGCCTGGTCTACAGAAAGAGTTCTACAACAGTCAGGGCTACACAGAGAAATCCTGTCTTGAAAAAAAAAAAGTTTTAAAAATTATTTTATAGTACTGGGGACCAAACCCAGAGGCTCAGGCATGCCAAGTGAGCGCCTGGCAGACTCAGATCCCAGCCCCTGAGTTAGCTTCCTCAGCTGTACTTGAAAAGCCGGCCTACGCTCCGCCAGCCACTTCTCCTTTTCTTTCCCCTTCCTTTCTTCCTTTGCCACTTCTTAAGTAAAGCCGAAAACAGCCAATGGCAGTGACGTTCTTGGGAGCCAAGACACTCAGAACCACATGTCACCCCTACGCAGGAATTGCAATGACATAATGGTGACATCCCCCCAAAATAAACAAACACCATCACTTGATCTAGGCTGCTAAGTGTCCAGGGAAAGTACTGACTGGACACTAGGGGAGGACTCTTTACTGCTTCCAAGCTGGTTTATACCCAACGGGAGGGAAGGTGACTACTAAGGCCCGACTCACTGACAGCTATGGATACTAACAAGGATGAGAAGGACGAGCTGTCAACTCTGACTTGTGGGTAGATGGTATTTGGTGCCTCCCCACCAAATTTCCACTATTTTGGGGAGTGGAAAAATGAAATGTCCCTTTCCAACAAAACCTTGAAAGCTGGGTAGTAGTAGTAGTGTGCGCCTTTAATTCCAGCACTGGGGAGGCAGAGACAGGAGGATCTCTGTCAGTTCTAGGGCAGTCAGGGCACACAGAGAAACCGTCTCGAAACAAAACAAACACGAGAGAGAGAGAGAGAGAGAGAGAGAGAGAGAGAGAGAGAGAGAGAGTGTGTGTGTGTGTGTGTGTGTGTGTGTGTGTGTGTGTGTGTGTGTGTGTTGAGTGAATAACAGGCCAGCTGGGAGCCATAGAGATGGCTCAGCAGGTAAGAACACTAGCTGCCTTTGCAGAAGACCTGGGTTCAGTTCCCAGCATCCACATGGTTGCTAACAACCACATGCACACTAGTTCCAGGGAATCCAAAACCCTCTTCTGACCTCCGTGGATACCATACATGCCAGGGATGAACAGACACACGTGCAGGCAGAACAGCTATACAAAGGGTCTTTTTTTCAAGGCACTGCAATGTTAACAAACCAAATACACTAAATGTCCAAATGTTTAAGAGTCAAAGCAAAGCATGGTGGCTCACACCTTTGATTTAGGGTCAGCCTGGGCTACAGAGCAAATTCCAGGCCAGCAAGGGTTACATATCATCCTTAAACAATAAAACAAAACAAAACAAAACAAACAAACAAACAACACCCGAACCAGGATGTGAGGACACTGGCCTAGCATGCAGGAATCCCTCAGTTCCATTCCCAACATCCCATAAACCCAACAGTTAATCGTGTCTTTACTCCCAGTACAGGCAGGTGGATCTCTGAGTTTGAGGCTAGCCTGATCTACATACCATCTGCATAGTAAGACTGTCTCAAGCCGGGCAGTGGTGGAGCAGGCCTTTAATCCCAGCACTTGGGAGGCAGACGCAGGCAGATTTCTGAGTTCGAGGCCAGCCTAGTCTACAGAGTGAGTTCCAGGATAGCCAGGGCTACACAAAGAAACCCTGTCTTGAAAAACAAAACAAAAAAAGAAAAAAAACAAAAACAAGACTGTCTCAAAACAACAAAACCAATAACAAAACAATAACAAACAGCAAAAACCAAAACTAAATAAATACTAAAACCCAAGATAACCTAAAACAGGATTATGGGGACTCTACAAAGCCAGTGGGAAGATGTATGTCCTGGCCCCGATGTCCTTCTCACTGGACCCAAAGAGAAACGAATCCAAAGGGTCAAATACCTACACTGCATAAATGAAACTCCTTGAAGCAATTATTCAGGGCTGGGGTGTGGTTCACAGTGGAGGACTTTCCTAGCATCTGCTGGTATGAAGTAGAGCATTGGTCTAGGGCGTGCAAGGCCCGATCCATCCCAGCACAAAAAGAAAAATGAAAGGAAACAATACTCAAGGTTTAGCCTACTGTCGTCTATGTAGTTTTTAAAACTTCTTAAAATTAGTCTTTACTAAAAGCAAGAAAAACATTAGGTTAAGTCAAATAATCTCATTGCATTCCTAAAATGAAACAACTCTTAACAACAAAAAACTTAAAAACAAAACAAAACGAAACGAAGAGCTGAAAGCGGCTCAGCAACTCCGAGCGCTCGCTGCTCTTCCAGGGACCCAGGCTCAGATCAGGTGGCTCACGACTGCCCATGACTCTAGTTCTAGGAGACCTGACACCCTCTTCTGGCTTCTGTGGACACCTGCACACGTGACCCACCCTCTACCCTCAACACACACATACACAATACACACAAACTTCTCACTTACCAAATTTCTTGCAGAAGAGCTGGTCAACCATCTTCCTGAGTTTGGTGATGCGAGCATACCACTCTTCCTTCACTGTGAGGGACAGGCACACATTGTCTGGGCTTAGCAGCTTTCCTTAGTCAGGTTGTTAAATGGTACAGTAATACCCGAAGTTAATTTTTCTCCCTTTGTTTGACAGAAGTTACCTTCACAACTTCAGGAGATACTTATTAATCTACATGGGGCAACTCCCACTCCATCCCGAAGGACACAAAACAAACAATAATTTCATTTTATGTCCTGAATTAGATAGAATTGATGGGCCTTTATCCAATTTATAAATACCAACTTTACAATATAAATTTCAGTTAATTTCCTTCTGAGAAAGTATTTCATTAGCCCTGGCTATCCTGGAACTCAGCAAGTAGGCCAGCCTGCTCTACTTCCCATGTTCTGGGATTACAAGCATGGCCAAGCATGCCATGTAGAACATGTGTGCAGGTCTACCCAGAAACTCAGTATCTCTCTACCTATCTCCGTGTCACAGCTTCTGTAGACAGGACACAAAACTAGACACACCCAGGAAGAGGGAATCTTAATGGAGGATTGTCCGCATCGCACTGGACAGCTGGGCTATGAGGGCCATAGCTGACGGATGTGGGAGCCCACTGTGGGTGGAGCTATCCCTGGACAAGTGGGTCTAGGCAGTGTAAGCAGTAGCTGAGCAAGCCAAGAGAAGCAAGCCAGAGGAAGCATTCCTTCCTAGTGTCTGCTTCCGTTTCTTCTTCTGGCTTCCTGCCCTGGCTTCCCTCATGATGGGCTGTGTCCTGTAAGTCAGACAAACCCTCTCCTCTGCAAGTCCTACTGTCCGTGTTTATCACAGCAGCAGAGAAAGGTTGTACAGCTCTGGCTTTAGAGCAGAACCTATCCATCTCTCTACAGTTATGAACAGAACTGTGTCACTCTTGTGCGGAGTACTACAAGTCTGGAAGGCATGTTTGGTAACAGCTCACACCTGCTGGTCGAAGGTAGATTCCTTATTTACTTCCAAGATTTTTAAAACTTTATTATTTTATGTATGGGAGTGCTCTGTTTTCATGCACACCATGGAATCAGATTCCATACAGATGGTTGTGAGCCAGTATGTGGTTGCTGGAAGTTGAACTCTGGAAGAGCAGCCAGTGATCTTAGCCGCTGAGCTGTCTCTCTGGCCCCAAAGGTCTCCTTCTTTATGAGGACGGCACCCTAAAGAGGAGGCTGCACTGCCGTCACAATTCTCATGCACACAGCCATGGCTAGCCGGAGGCTAAAACCCACCTCCTGATGCTGGCTTATCAAGCTGTAAGTCTTCCCGTGTTGAGTTCAGAAGCTCGTGTCTGAAAGGAGAGAATCAATGGTAAGTACCTGGCAGGTAGCATCTAGCAAGGATACTATCTAGCACACACAGAGTACATAGAGTGTTCAATCATCAACCCTGCACACCAGCACACCCAGACCAACTTCAGACAGAAGTTTCTCTCTCCAGACAGAAAGTGCACACTGTCTCAGAAGATGCCTCATGTGCTTCTGATAAGTGAGAAAGTACTTCACTACAGGGATTTTAAAAATTTTATAGTAACATAATCCTTTAATTTTATATTATATTGTTGAATGTTTGTTTGTAAAGCTCTACGTATATCCAACAATTGTATGTGCAGGGCCAGAGATGTTATATTTTTCTAAACAATCAAACAACCCACAAAATACATGAGCCCTAATTCTCACAGCCCATGGAGCCCTCGATTAGGGCAGAGAACAGGACTCCAGCATTCCTGACACGTGAGGGAGGGAGGGAGGGAGGGAGTGAGGGAGGATGGGAGGGACAGCAGAGAGGTCAGTGGTCGTGATGCTGACTGACTGTGGCTGTGATGTAAAGCACTTACTGAATTCTGTAAAGCTGCCTCTAGACAGGCAAAGCAGTCAAGCCTTTCATGGACACTTGGGACACTGACCCCTGTGAACTGTGACCTGCCCCCCAATTACAACACCTAGGACTTTCTAAAGCAAAGGCTTCATTACTTTATTCAGTCTTGTAACAATGTAACACATAACAATCTTTTCAGTATTTCATTTCCTTCATACTTTTTTGAAACAGGGCCTCCCTAGTAGCCCAGGCTGGCCTCACACTGGTAAAGATCCTCTTGCCTCTGCCCCTTGAATGGCAAGACTAAAGGTTATGCTACAAAAACATGAGCGTGCCTTCCGGGTCCTGGTGCGCTTTCTCAGACCTACTGACTAGACTGACGTCTTCTGGCTTTGCCTTTTTATTTTACCTTATTATTTTACTAATTTTTTTAACGGACTTATTTTATTTCACATGCTTTAGTGATTTGTCTACATGTTCTGTGTGAGGGTGTCGGGTACCCTTACAGACAGGTGTGAGCTGCCGTGTGGGTGCTGGGAAGAGCAGCCAGTGCTCCTACACTGCTAGCCATCTCTCCTGCCCCTGAACCCTCACTTTAAATGTATGCCTGCTACTTCACTTCAGTTGCCTACACGGCAGTCCATCTATGCCTTCAGAGTGTACACGGAAAAGGTTCCCTCTGTCTTCTGGATCTGCCATGATCACTTTACAAATGTCCTTAGATTTTAGATCTTAAATGATCTTCGATCTTAAAACTTTGTGCCACAATCCTGGTCAAGAAATATGGAAGTGGGAGCCGAGCATGATGAGTTAAGCACAGGCTGCCACGCATGCTCGACAACCTGAGTCTGACCCACAGACTTTGTGACTAGTGGAAAGAGAACCGACTCCTCATCCCTCTAACCCCCTCATGCACGAGCATGCAAAGCCACACAGAGATAAAGTTAAAGAAGCAGACAGGTGTGGACTGTTCGGGTGGCCACCATTTTAAGATCGGCACAGCAGCACCGCCTCCTCCGACAACTACACCTGCTCAGGGAAGAGGGAAGGGCCCATCCCTGCTTCAGCATGGAGGGTGGCTAACAGTCGCCTCGCTCTCCTATTCATTCTTCTTCCAAGCTTTGCTTATTTTAATTTTCCAACCTTATGTTCACGTGCTTTCAATTTTTCAGACTTAGAGCAGTGGTTCTCAACCTTCCTAATGCTACAACCCTTTAATAATATGGTCGTAATGACCCCCAACCATAACAATATTATGTTTGTTTGTTTTTCAAGGCAGGGTTTCTCTGCGTAACAGTCCTGGCTATCGCAGAGACCATGCTGGCTTTGAACTCACAGAGATCCGCCTGTCTCTGCCTCCCGAGTGCCATGACATTATTTCTGTTGCTACTTCATACCTGTAAATTTGCTACCGTCGTGAATTGTAATGTGAGTGTTTTGGAAATATAGGTTTGCCAAAAGGGTGGGAAACGAGCAACCCAGAGATCTATGGCCACCTTTCTTGGTGTGAGATGGGGTGGTCTGACCTAAGGACACTCATGCAACATACTCCAAAGCGGAAGAATAGCTGCCGTGGGAATGGCTCAGCAAAGTGCTCTCTCCGTAAGCAGAAGGACCGGGACTCAGGTCCTCTGCAGTCAACCAATGTCAGGCACGCCCAGTGGCCCGCCTGTAAGTCAAGTCTCAGATGGCAGACACCACTGTTACAGCGACACAGGCTAGACACACAGGCTCAGTCAGGAACTCTGAGAGAGACCATCTCTAAAGAGTGCAGTGGAAGAGTGACCCACCGCCATATTAACCTTGAGGCGTACAAACTTACTAGCACACACACGTGTGCATCTATGTGTCACAAATGCACACACACAAACACAGGGAAACTGGAGGATAAAGAGATACGCAACCACAAGCTTTTACATACAGTCTGTGATTAGTATTTGTCAGCAGTAAAAACCAAAACAAAAAACCCCCGCACCAACCAACCAACCCAAACAGACAAGAGCCCCATCCACGTGCACACATCTTACTTCTTAATCACAAAGCGGATCCTTTCCTTCGCCAGCAATATCCTCTCAAGGCGAGGAATGCCGTACGTCGATGGCCTTCTAAAAGGAATGCCTTCAGGAAGCCCTTCTACATAAAGATCTTCAACATGGGACTGGAAAAGAGGGTATGGGATCGTCACCGGACCTTTGGCTTTGATAGCTTGAGCTTTAGGATGAAAAGAGAAAGGGAGTGTCATTACAGACAAGGCTCTGCGGGACTCCACGTCAGAACACAGACGACACGCACACGGCACATGGCACATGGCACATGGCTTTGTCTTCGTAAGTTAACCACAGTGTGTGGATTACAAACACGGGACCACGCGGTTTTTAGAACATGAGCATTCGTTGTCTATGACTGAACTTCTAAAAGAGTTTCTCTCATATAACAAGATGGAAAACATTCTTGATCTGCGTCATTTATGACCACAGCCGTTTCTTTACCCAAGGGTAGAATAATGCAGCAGTTATAGACCATGTCCTCCAGGCTGTGGACACAGTCACCAAACAGAGTCCCTGTCACACCAGCATCACTGTTGGCTGGTGTTCTGCATTAATGTTTCACCGGCATCATACATGTCAGCGGTGGAAAGGGACAGCGCATGAACCTTGCTCATGCCAAGTCTACATAGCAGTTAGACTTCCTCCTTCGGGGCCAATCGCCACCGCAGCTGCCTTCAGTGTATAAACATGACGGTGGTTATGACAATTTCACAGCAGGTGACTCACAATGATCTCCTTATATACAAAAGAATCTTGGTTGGTGGCCATGGTGGTGATTCTGCCACTCGGGAGGCAGAGACAGGGGAATCTCTGTGAGTTCCATAGTAGCCTGGTCTACATGGTCTACTTTGCCTCACACTGCTGCAGGGCACAGGGCCAGGAAACTGCTGCTGTACCAGACTCTCTAGCTCAGAAAGGGGCTAACTAAAACGTGCAAGCACCAAGAACAAGCACTGACCCTGCACCACCGTCATCCTGCAGGGACTGTGCTCGCTCCTGTCCTCGTGGCCACTCAGCATGGCGCCCTGGCCTCACTGTGACCTGCCTGCTGTACCTCAACACTTCTAATGGACTGTCTGCCTTTCCTGCCTTGAAATGGGTGCATTACAAGCACAAGCTAAGGCCTGAACACAAGGTGGAAGGAACGCTAAGGGAAGCGTAAGCAAGTAAAGGAAAATATGAAACACTTAGCAAGTTTATTATTATTCTGTTTTAACTCTAGACTTCCATTGAAGATCTCAACCACAGTTACGGAATCTATGTTGGGCTGAAGAGCTGGCTCAGTGGTTAAGTACTCGCTGCTCCTGCAGAGTTCAGTTCCCAGTATGCACTGCAGCTTACAACCACCTCTGTACAAGGCACACAGATCATACATGCATGCACCCAAAACACTGGTACATCTAATATTAAAAAAAAAAATGCTTTTGCCGGGCAGTGGTGGCGCACGCCTTTAATCCCAGCACTTGGGAGGCAGAGGCAGATGAATTTCTGAGTTCGAGGCCAGCCTGGTCTACAGAGTGAGTTCCAGGACAGCCAGGGCTATACAGAGAAACCCTGTCTTGAAAAACCCAAAAAAACAAAACAAAAAAACCAACCCAACAAAAAAATAATAAATGCTTTTTAGAAAGTGTGAGTCTGTGAGCATGCATCTGAGGCAGGAGGATGGAACCTTTAACCCACCACTCTAGAGGTGCATCTCTGTGAGCTGGATGCCAGGCTGCTCTTCATAGTGACTTCTGGCAATCAGAGCTACACAGTGAGACTCTGTCTCAAAAAAAAGAAAGAAAAAAAGCACAAAATGGTCTCTCTCTCTTTGCACACACACGCACACACGCACACGCACACTTTGCTTCCACTGACTGGTAATTTGGAAACTGTTTCTACTATGCCCTACACATACAAGGGCCAGGTGTGAGGAGGGCTTAACTCCCTGGCAGACCGGCCATCTGTTCTGAGCATGACCTGAAACGCACGCCGGGACAGACATACCGTATTTTCTTTCGAACAACTCTTCAACTTGTTTTCGTAGGTCAGTGATGCGTGCATTCCATTTCTCTGAAAAGAGACGGAGCCATTTTCAGTATCCAGGGCAGCTTGGCAGTCGCTGCTCTCCAGAACAGACCACCTGCCTGTCAGCCCACCTCAGTCAGGCTTTTTTCCTGCCTCCCCAAGGGTCTTTCCTTTTTCTGTGGTTCTTGGGAACAGCTGGAGACTGAAGGACATTTGAAACTTGTTTTTAGAACAGTCCACAGCCTGCCTCTTTGGAGCTTTTAAGCGTCTAAAGATAGGTGATCAGAAAAGACTGGTCCAATTAGGCACTGCAAAACAGCAGCAAAAAGAGAGAGGCCTACACAGGCCCTCTGAGAGGGACACCTCCTGAAGCCTGTTAGCTGGGGAGAGGCAAGACTTTATTGCAAGGTGGCTGCAACTTCACAGGATGCTGAAAAATATGAAACTCACATACATACAAACTCCAACTGGCAAAGCACTGGCCTACATCTCTCCCAAGAGCAACAAAACAAAGAAAATTTCAAACTATGGACCACAAATCTAACTCACCCCTGGTATTTACTCGGTCCCTTAGATGGGACATGGGCGACAGAGTAATACTGAAAACCAAGGGGACTGGGACTACCTTGGAAAATGAAGGTTTTACTGCTTTGAAGGATAACGGGGCGCCAAATGCAGTCTACTCCCCATGGCTAACTGGCTTCACACAGACCCACTGCCTCTGACGTCACTGCCCACCCCTTAGCCCTCCCCGCTGTAGACACTTACCAAAGTTGAACTCCCTCACTTTGCGCTTGCCGGCGTTGGCGGGCTCTGGGACTGGCGGGGGCGGGGGCGGCTCGCTGCTCTTTGGCCTCTTGGTGGGTGGAGAATAATCATCATCTTGAGAAAAAAAACCTTCATTACTGGGGAACCCAGCTGCCCCGGTGACAGCGCAGTTTTGAAGGCAACTCTGGCCACTCACGAGGGCTTTCTATCGACCACGCTGCAGCTCCACGCTCCACCACCTCGCTGCACGCACCGCACTGCACGCACGGCAGGGGCTAGCCGCTCATATCCTCTGATCAGTCTTTCCTCTCTCTAAGATTTCATGGCTAGAGTTATGCTCAACTTCAAGTGTTTTGAGGAAAAAGGTTTTAACGGAGGCAGCTATTTCACTATAACAGTACAAGCATCTTATAGAAAAAGAATGAAGGCTGAGTGAAAGGATAAACTCACAAGCTCTGAGGGCCGCAAACAAGTGGGGAGGGGAGGGAACGGACTGGGTCAAACACTGCTGCTGTTTCTGTTAGTTTAGGGTTTTTTGTTTTTTTTTTTTTAAGTTTAATATTTGTTTCTCCTGGGGCCTGACTCCATGGCATTGGGCTCTCCCACTAAAGCACCAGCCTTTCGTTGTTGCTGTGACTTGAGATAAGGTGGCTTTGGACTTAGGATCCTCCTGCCTCAGCTTCCTACCTGCCAGGACTGGCGCATGCACCACCAAGCTGGCTCTGTAAATCTTTTCAATTCCAAAAAGAAAGAAACAGAGATGTTGACCCCCTCAACATAGGACCACGTACAAACGCCCTTCAGGATGCGAGCCCAGGTTCACACAGGTCAGTACATGTGTGAGGTCCATGCTTACTCTCAATGCTCCCAACACTGGAGCGGGGGATGCCTGGCCCACGTAAGAACAGCCACCAGCATCCCGAGAAGGCAGAACCCACAACTAAGCTGTCAGCTCTAACACCTGCAAATGAAGCTCACAGAATCTTTAAAGTGTTAAGTTGTCAGGTGTGGTGGTGTATACCTTAATCCTAGCACTTGGGAGGCAGAGACAAGTGAATGTCTGTCAGTTCTAGGCCAGTTAGGACTACACAACGAGACCCTGTCTTAGAAAGGAAAAAAGAAAAAAAGGTCTAAGTAGGAAGATGGAAAACTCAAGGTCTTCCTCAGCTACATACCAAGTTCAAGGCCAGCTTGGACCTTGTGACCCAGTATAAGAAATCAATAGTGCAGACAGAAATAATTACTATTTAGAGACAACAGCTATCAGAAACGATCGTTCAAATACAACCAAATATTAAGCTAACTATTTTAAGGTTAATTGTCACTCTCAAACAGACTTCTAAAGACAAGGCAGACAAGCCGAAGCCAGGTGTGGTGGCTTCACCACAAGCCTGCAATCTCTGCATCCGAGAGACAAATGTCAAGTTGGAGGCTAGTCTGGGTGTCAGGGCACACACCTGTGATCCCAGCACGGAGACAGATCATGAGTTCAAGGCCAGCCTGGGCCACATCAGACACTGTGTCATTTAAAAAAAAAAAAAAAAAAAAAAAAAAAAAAAAAGGAAACAGAGGGAGGCCAGGCAGTATCTTAGACTCAAGTTGACTTTGGGTTTAACTCTTTTAATTAGGCCCCTCAAAAGATGGTCTGTTTCAAACTCAGGCTGAGGGACAACAGCCAGGCAGATTTTCTTCCATGTCAAGAGGTCACTTCTTGGGCTGGATATAGTAGCTCACACCTTTAATCCCAGCCCTCAAGAAGGCAGAGACAGGAGGATCTATGAGTTCAAAGCCAGCCTAGTCAACAAAACGAGTTCCAGGTCAGCCAGAGCTATGTAGAGATCCTGTCTAAAAAAACAAAACACACACACACACACACACACACACACACAAAAAAAAAAAACCCCCAAAAATCCACCTCAGTTAAGACCCACTTAAGAATACAAGACAGCTGGGCAGTGGTGGTGCATGTCTTTAATCCCAGCCCTCGGGAGGCAGAGGCAGGAGGATCTCTATGGGTTCCAGGCAGCCAGGGCTAAAGAGAAACCCTGGGGTGTGTGTGTGTGTGTGTGTGTGTGTGTGTGTGTGTGTGTGTGTGCGCGCGCGCGCGCACATGCACTCCTGTGCAGGAGCACAAGATATGCTGATAGTTTATTAAGATAATCAATCGGATATGAACATAAAAAAGTCTAAGAGTATTTAATACAATTAATGCTAACAAAAAATGCAAAATTATTTAAAACTGTCTGGTTGTGCTCTCCTGTGAGACATGAGGGTGCAGCAACAAACACAACCATGGGGCTGGAGGCGTGGCTCAGCGGTAAAGCAACTGCTCACCAAGTCCCCAGTCAGGCTGCTGGGTTCTGGGTCTCATCTCTTCCCTTTGGAGCCAATCCGTAACCTGTCACTTTGCACTGGGTCCTCTCTGGCTATGCGTGAACCGTGGAAAGCACTATAATGCCAGCTAGTCAAGTACTGACAAACTCAACAGCTGTCTCAATGGCTTCCACCCTCCCTGCCCAAGGCAGGGCCTCCTTCCTGTACCACCTGCTCTCAGTCTGCTTCACTCAGGGGCCCTGTAGCCTCAAGGTAATGGGTGTGAGCCGAGGCTGCTCCAGGCAAAGTAGTGTCAGGCTTCGGTTATCTGAAGCAGCCAATACCCTCAGCATTAATTTCAAAAACAGCCATCCCTGGAACATGACTTCCTGTCTACACCTGCTGCCAACCCTAAGCTCCCTAGTGACACCACAGAGCTGAAGAATACTGGCCACGCTCACACAGCTCTCATTTGTATGTAACTGAGTGGTTGTTAACAGGGTTAATAGAGAGGACTAATGTGACGCCATTCGAGTGCGTGGCATACACAGTTCTGCAGTAACATGTGTCCATGTGCAGTGAACAAGCAACCAGATAGACCACAAGCATGCAGAAATATTTGTGTGGCCTTAAAGGAAAAAAAAAAAAAAACACAGAAAAAAATTCCAAGAGAATTCACCCATGGAAACACAACATAATCAATACTTTGGAGCAACTTCAAGGAAAGTGAAATGAGAGTCCAATGTCAAGATCAGAGGCTGGGCACACTTGAGTGTGTGCAAATGACTCGATGTGCTCAAATGGTTTGGGACCACGGCCATTAAAGGCAACTGTGTGCAAAGGAAACAGCTTTTCAAACTCTTTATTACCTAAAGAGATCTCTCACAAAAACTGGATAAAACATACCAAGATCGGTCCGTGAACCATCCGGCGTGCGAGCATGCGTGAGTATATCCTGCCACCCCCTACATGAGCAGTCTAGCCTCTGGTCATTACACAGCAATGCTGAGACTTAGCGTGTGTTCAACAGATGTCCTACACCCTCACTGTACACATCAAAGGAAGTGGCAGTCCAACCTAACCCAAAACATAAGCTCAACGTTTATGAAACTGAGGCCTGCATGGTCTGATCGCTGCTCCAAAGCTTCCCAGACCTGGATTGCTCACATCAGCTGGGAGCTGCTAAGGGCTGCCTCTAGCCACAGGACTGCCACAAACAAGAACCCAGAGATGACTCTGGAAAATCCGAACAAGGCTGGCATTTTTTTTTTTAAAAAATAAACTATATTGGAAATGTAGAAAAATAATGACGGGGAAACCTCCATCCCCAGGCAGGATGTTCATTCTCCTTAGCCCTTTCTTTAAAGCAGCACACGCTAACCAAGTATCTTCTCTAGACTTTTCCTTTACCTTTTAAAAAGATGTGTTTATTTTATGTGCATGTTGGTTTCATGGTTGTATGTATACCACATGCATATTTAGTGTCCCTGAAGTCCAGAGGAAGACACTGGATCCCAGGAACAGAAGTTATGCGTTGTCTGCAACTGCACCACAGGGGCAGAGTGCTCCTGACTACTTCGTCACCTCTGCAGCCCATGCTTTTCCTCTTAAAATGGTTTCATCCGTGACATACAGGGACCTTTTTTTCCATCCCTTCAGTTTGTTTATGTGGTTTTAGTGCTATAAGACAGGATTTACTTTCCAAACAATCTTAATATAGTCACTATGCCAACTTGGAGCCAGGTGTAGTGGCTTTTAATCCCAGCAACAAGGAGGCAGAAGCCAGTGAGTGGATCTCTGTGTGTTTGAAGCCAGCCTGGTCTACATATCAAGTTTCAGGACATCCAGAGCTACATAAAGAGAATTTGTCTTTTTAAAAAAAAAAAAGAAAGAAAAAAGAAAGAAAGAAAGAAAAAGTGCCAGGTGGCAATGCACACCTTTAATCCCAGCACTCAGGAAGCAGACGCAAGTGGCAGGCCTGGTCTACAGAGCGAGTTCCAGGATGACCAGGGATACACAGAGAAACCATGTTCCAAAATACTAGAAAAAAAAGAAACCTCAAAAACCCAAAAACTGAAAACCCAATTTGGTTCTTCATCTTATCCAAAGTTTTATTTCTATAATTCGAAAAGGTACCTACTTTCCCATCTCTATCTAAAGAACAAGGCTGGTTTACATGCTTACAGTTTTCTAGAAGTTACTTAGGGTTTTAATTTAAACCTGTATAATTCATTCATTCACTTATTGCACGTGTTTGGGGAGGGAGAAGCTTCCCATGCATATGGACAGCAGGAGCTGGGTCTCTTCCGCTCTGTGGGTCCTGGGGATTGAACTCAGGTCATCAGGCTTGGTGACAAGTGCCTTGACCAGCTGAGCCACCTCACCAGCCCTTAATAGGTTTTTAACTGAAAGGTGACAAAATTTCAATTCTTCAACTGACTATAAAAAATTCAAAATAGCTTTCAGGTTAATAAAATCATGTTAATGAGAAAGACAAATCTATGTATTAATTTGCTGAAAGTAGCACACGGAGCATGAAGGGGTCTCTTCTGTCAGGTCAAAGTCATCCAGCAGCTCACACCTTCAATATCATGGACACACACAGACAGGTACAGAGACACAGAGAGAGGGAGACAGAGCACACCCAAGCTCCCAAACCAAGGCAAGTTATGCTGTGGCTGGGGAAATAGAACTACCTACCAGCTGTGTGGGACTGGGGGCCAGGGGTATGAGCTCTGTGACAAAAGTCCGTTATCAAAATGCATCTGTACTTTGCAAAACCGCAGATATCCACACAAATACACGTGTATATAAATCATCTATCAGCAATGGACTGCCACCACTGTCAGATGAAGGGCAGAGTGGGTGAGAACTTTCGACCCGGCTTCCTGTGCTGTTAAGGGCACTCACAGAGGCATGCTGGGAGACGTTGGGATTAAAGGGAAGGGCTTGAAGGACACTGTGCACCTTTAATCCAGCAACTGATAACTAGGGCAGGCAGATCTTAAGAGTTCAAGGTCAGCTGGCTTACAAAAACAGTTCCAGGACAGCCAAGGCCTCATGGTGAGACCCTACCCTAGAAAAAAGTTAAAAATATTAAAGGCATATGGCTTTAACCTCATCACTCGGGAAGCCAAGGCAAGAAGATCTCTGTGAGCTCTAGGCCAGCCTGGTCTACACAGTAAGTTCCAGGCCAGGCAGGGCTACACAGTGAGACCCTGTCTGAAAACAAAACAAAAGGAAAAAAAAAAAAAAATCAACCAGGGGTAAGGCAACTTAGCCATTGGAGAGTATTTTAAAATTTAAAATATTTGTAACCATTGCTTGAACATTTTCAAAAAACAGTGTATTATCCGTGAAGGAGTACTGGAGGTGTGGGGAAGCGGCTTGCCTTAAAAGTTACTGATGAGGTATGATGGCATATTGATGGCATATTCCTATAGTCTCAGTTACTGGGAAGACTGAGGCCGGGGGGGATGGCAGGAGCCTAAGAGACTGAGGTCATCCTGGCAGCCTTGTCCTCCCCTTTTTCAGACTGAAATTTGGAGGGCTCCAGCTTTTCTTAAATTTCTTGTATCATAACCCAAAAGATCCTGGAATCTGCCTGTGTGTGTGGATCTAAATTTGGATGTCTTTTTCTTTTTTTTTTTTTCTTCCTCAATTACTTCTGCATAGTTGTGCCCAGAGCAACAGGGGAGCCCTGCTGGGGCGTGGGCTGCTCTGTCCCCAGCTTCCTGCAGAATGGATGAGACGCATACTCAGTGTGACTGTGACGTATATGCTCATGACCAGAAGGAAACTCTTGGAGTCAAGGCTTAAGTAACTAACCTTCAATGGTCACCTCAACTTCAGGGTCCTCACTGGTTTCTGAAGGGACATGTTGAGTAGAATCTTGAAAAAAATAAAATTCTAAAATGACATTCATTATTCAGCATATCCGTGTACGCCAACACATACTGTCTGGGACTCCAAAAGCAGCCTACAATGAAATACGACTGGCATTTGACTTCATCTCATGTTCTTTAAGAATATTTGACCCTTGGTTATAACTGGGGATGAAAGAAAACAAAAGGTAGAAAACCACTGGAAAACGTGAAGATAATTACCAATTACCTGCTTCGGTGGACTCGAGAGCCCCACATTCTTGGAGGAATGCGGTTACAGCAAACGCTCTGTTTCCTTGCTCTAACTGGAGGATGCCAGTTAAAGCAAATAAAAACCTGCTCTCTAGTCTGGACACCAGCCTCTCGCCTTCCAAGTGTCCTAGCAGTGGTTTATACAGTTAAATGAAACCACCATCAACTTTCTGCAGGAGACCTTCGAGACAAAGGAAAGCCGGTGACGGGCATGCATGGCTGCAGCTGACTCGGTCAGTTTGCAGGGTCCTCCACCGAGGTTCATGTTATTACACAAAATGCGTACACCCACAGAGAGAAAGGTTAGTGCTGGGCACGGGCATTCTTGTTAGCTCATTAGCTCTTTATTCTGCAAAGGCTGAGAATTAACTGACTGGCCAAAGATGGTGCTCGCTGCTGTCAGTACAGGAACAGGGTGCAGAAGGAACCCAAGTGCGCTCAGCTGTTAATGCTGGAACACAGCAGCAGGAATTTCATCAGAAACAAGTCCCCTGAGACCTAGCACGTGTTGACAGCCTCGTGAAACCATGAAGCAGCCTGGGCACTGGATGAACCATACAGGTCCTGTGCAGAGGCCTGAGGACAGCAGGACACCCACCTAAGACCTGCCACAGTGGATCATCAGATCACCTCCCCAAGCCCACCAGTGAGCTCACCACAGAATCAATCACATATGAAGAACATCAAGTATTTCGTTTTATGTTTTATTGTTCTAAGACAGGGTCTCACTATGTAGCCTGGGCTGGCCTGGCACTCACCAAGTAGCCCAGGCTGGCCTCAAACTCATGGGTGATCCTCCTGCCTCAGCCTCCCAAGTGCTGGGATAACAGGTGTGCGCTACCACACCCGGCCAGACCATCAACATTTCTGAGAGAAACGGATTCCTACTAGAAAGCCTACTTACTTCTGCAACTGAGTGTGCAAAGATCAGCCCATGTCTTTGTTAGGATCACCCCTGCCCCACCCCCACTAGAAGGTAAAATGTCAAATTCATCACTTCATACATAAAATGAAACAACGGGTAGAAGAAATGCAAAGTTGCAGGATAAACCCTCACCCCTACCGTGCTCTATAAACAGCAGCTCATGAGTGAAACACAGATTCTAAGGCAAGAGCCAGCCACCTCAGCAGCTCTGTCCTCAGAGCGTGCAGCTCTCTGTGGACTCTTCCAACCACATAGCAGTGAGGGTTCCCACGTGCTGTGCAGTCAGGCCTTCAGCTGAGGACCGGGTGATAAGAAGAGCTCAGGGGCCAGCAGAGCAGCAGCCACACTGAGGTAGCTGTGGGGGTGACGGACGGTGAGAAGATGGAATCTTCTCAGCCACAAAGTGTATCTGTTGTCCTATGAACAAACTGGGGATGGCAGATAGGACACTTTAAACAGAAAACAACCAGGATCATTCTAATCCTAAAATATTGAAAACAAAATCAGAGCTATTTATCCTCAGTGTGCTTCCAACATGGAACACCAACAGGACAACCCGCTCATCCAGCACCGGCAAGAGCATCACTGACTGTGGCAGCCAGGCCCAGCACCTGTGGGCACAGTGAGAGGCACCGGATGCCTCCTCCCTAAAAAGGAAAAGTGTGGGCCATGAAGGCCCACAACACCACCATTTCATCTCCGAAGAGTAGGTGTCAGGGGGTTACCATCTGAAGAGCAACAGATGCAGAAAAATCTAAGTCCCTTCTGTCCTAACCTTCTGCTGGCACTTCCACTTCTGTTCCCTCGTTGCCTTCTGAGGAGTGATGGCTTCCTAAAAAGAAAATGAAGAATATATACTAAACCAGTAAAAAAAAAAAAAAGAAAAAAGAAAAAAGAAAAAAGAAAAAAAAAATCTAACAGTAAAAGAAAAACTAATGACCATACAATTTAATATAATAAAAATACAAAAAGATTTTTTTTTAACTCAGTAATAAAATCAAACAATGTTTTCTAACTCAGAAAAATAACTCTTCTATTTGGAAGCTGAAAACTTTTGAAAGTACAAACATCCAGAACAACACTATGCAGAGCCGGGGCTTTGGTATTGGTCACTGTCGCCACATGCCACCTTGCTGAGGGATGCTGGGATCTGAGAAGCAGTTACAGCCCAGGTACCATGCTCGTCTGCCAATGACTCACAATCAAAGACATCAAGTCACAAAGAAACCCTTCCTTGCCTAGAGACTTAATGTGTGTCAATAAATAAACGAACTCAAGGCTTCCCGTTGTGGAATGTTCCCTCTTTTCCTTCAGCAGAAGCTACATATACTGCTGTCACATAATTTAATCAAAGCTGTACTTTAAATACCTGGAGTTTCAAACACATTTTAGTTGAGGAAATAACTTGCCTGCTTCTGAACATGGGGCATACATCCAGCCTCCCGTCGGGTCAGGCAGCCCGGGAGGACAGTTCATCCTACTACAGCAAGGGCATAGTTCAAAAGCTACCAGCCAAGACGCCAGAGGGCCACTTAGGATCCGGGCACAGCCGCCCCCAAGTGCACCAATCTCTAAATGTCGAGGCTGGGACAAGGAAAAGAGGGAAAACATCTTCATCACCTGCCAGGACATAGGAGTCATGGAGGGGTGCGTGGCAGGTCTCTTTACAACTGTGCTCAGCACACTCCCTCCTGAGGGACTCGTCCAGTGTCAGGGCGCTCTCACGGTCAAGCCGTTGTTGCAGCACTCTGGTCCGCCACGCTGACTCTCTGCAGTGGGCGCTCCCTCAAAGCAAAGGGCAGCACCGTGCGCCTCCTCTACACACCCTTTTCTACCTAACTTTAGCATTTATGGAGCTGTCAATTCTTTGGCTGAGTAATGTCAAAAGAAACAGATGTGAAGCCAAAACACGTGAGAAGGGGGAGTGGCCAGCCGCCTGACAGGAGTGGCGGGCACCGAGTGCAGGCAGGGAAGCCGCTCATGCGCACTACGAACTACGAACCCTCAGTGTCCCTCTGCTCAGGTAAAAATCTACAGACATGAAAGGCACAACTATTCACACTATACAGTAATGCAAAAGAAAATAAACCTCATGAGATCAAAGCCAGAGGGGACAAAGGAAAAGCCACCACTAACAGATATGATCAAGTCTGGGAGCACAGCGCAAAAGTCCCCCCAAGAGTCACTGAGAAGCACAGGGATTTACGAGAGAGAGTTTGCAATCCTTCCCAAAGCTAAGCATCGCCGCGGCCTATCGCTATCCACACTGCTAACCCGACAGTAACAACCTGGCTATGCTGAGAAAGGTATAAAGTGTACTTTACCTTCAATGGGAAAGTGTGTCATGTACCCATTTCGAGATTCATTACTAGATTCACAAAAGGGAAAATTGGTTTTTGAAAAATTTTGCTTGTGAAGTTCAGTTATGTTAAAAAAAAAAAAAAAAAAGGCCAATACATTTTTTTTTCCTTTTCCATTTGGAAAAGTAATATAGTTATAATTATTCAAACAGTCTGTCCAATATAAGGAAACATTAAATACGAACGGGATGTGGGGGAGCACAAGAGGAAAGGCGATACCTTGCACAGCCTTCGAAAGGGGGAGCTTTTCATCAACACCATCAGTGTCAGAAGGGCCTGCTTTGGAATACAAAGATAAGCTTCAAAAGGGATTTCAAAGCACATGTTGGTCATATTAGCGCACATGTGGGTGAGCTGTATGGAATGATGGCCTTTTTAGAAAGAAAAACTGGCAAAACAATGATGTTAGTCAATGGTCTTGGCTGATGGGAAGAGGCGTGTTGGGTGGAGGTATATGCACGAGGTTACTGAGGATGACTGACTGGATGGTATGGAGACCATGGCATGTCTGCAATGGAGGCTCAGAGGGGGTTCAAAGGGTGGCCAATGCTGGCTGCACACGCATGCCTAGTGCTTGCTTCTTCCTTTAAGGGCATTACTTAAGAAAGACACAGAGCTTCCACCTCCCCAGGGCTTTATGAACGACAAACCACCAGGCAGGATCGATGCAGTCCTGGTCCAGAATACTTTTCATTATGCTAACAAGTGTTTCCATTAGTAAAAGTATTTTGAAAACACATGAAAACAGAAGGGGTATTACTTGGGAGAGACAAGGGAGGTTCAGGTATACAAAGGGAAAAGAGACAAAACATAGCCACAGGGTCATGGTCCCAGTATGACACACACACACACACACACACACACACACACACACACACACACACACGGATGAAGATGGTGGAATGAAAGGTCACTGGGAAACATGCAGCGTGGGGACCAAGCACCCCGAAGTCACAGCTCTAGACAACACATTTCACAGTACAAGTTAGACGGAGTGCAGGCTGGCCCACAACTTCTGGTCTTGCTCCCTCCACCTTCAGAGTGCTGAATGCAGGTGTGCTCCACCTCAGCCAGTCTGCCTGGTGCTGGGGATGAGAGCTGGGCTCCCTGCACTAGGTGAGTACCACCCACTGAGCTAAAAAAGCTTTTTGGTAATTAATCAATTTAAAGAAACAAAGCTACCTCTTAACATAAAACACAACCTGTAGTATCAGCCCTCAGAAGAATAAGGAGAAGCCTGAGTTTCAGAAGCTGGGCTCATCATGCCGGGCAGTGGTGGCGCACGCCTTTAATCCCAGCACTTGGGAGGCAGAGGCAGGCGGATTTCTGAGTTTGAGGCCAGCCTGGTCTACAGAGTGAGTTCCAGGACAGCCAGGGCTATAAAGAGAAACCCTGTCTTGAAAAAAACAAAAAAAAAAAAAAAAAGAAGAAGAAGGAGGAGGAGGAAGAGGAAGAGGAGAAAGAGAAGAAGGAGGAAGAAGAGAAAGAGAAGGAGGAGGAGGAGGAGGAGGAGAAGCTGGGCTCCTAACAAAACCACATAGCCATAAGAAAACAAAGCATGTGCCTTGAATAAAACAAAGGATACCTTAAACCAGTGGTTCTGACCTTTCCTAATGCTGCAACCCTTTAACACCATTCCTCATGGTATGGTGACCACTTTGCTACTGTTATGAATTGTCATAAATATCTGTTTTATAGTCTTAGGTGACCCCTGTGAAGGGGTTGTTTGATCCCCAAAGGGGTCACAACCCTAGGGTTGAGAACTGCTATGATTGAAAAGCCTGTAATAGCACATAGGGAATTTCACAAAGATACTGACACACAGTACAAGCAAGGAGCATTTCATAGAGGAGAGGCACTGTGGGGCTGTGGTGTAGCTCAGGCAGGGACACAGCACCTGCCTGCCTGGCAGCTCAAGGCCCTGGGTTCAATCTCCAGAACAAAAATGGGAGTGAGGGAGGGAGGAAGGAAGGAAGGAAGGAAGGAAGGAAGGAAGGAGGGAGGGAGGGAGGGAGGGAAGGAAGATGGAGAAGGGTAGGGAGGGAGGGAAGGAGGGAGGGAGGGAGGGAGGGAGGAAGGGAGGCAGGGAGGGAGGGAGGAAAAAAATGGAAATACCCATAAGGCACTGTTCTACTCGCCTAGGGACTAGCCAGGTGATCTTGCAGCTTAACTAAAGAAACAAGCAGTTCAATGAGGACAGCAAAGGCCAGACTAACTGCTCAGGAGGTGGAGGCAGGAGGATAGAGACTAAAAGTCATCGTGAGCTACAGCAGAAGTTTGAGGCCTGACCCAAGCCAAGCAAACTCGTGTTCTGTGCGAAGACTACACAGTAATGAGAGTCAAGCCTAGGAACGGTGCTGCACGCACGCCTTGGACCCAGCACTCAGGAGGCACAGGTGTGTAGATCTCTGTGACTTCGAGGCCAGCCTGGTCTACACAGAGAGTACCAGGACAGCCAGAGCTACATAATAGAGACCTGTTTCAAAAAACAGCAAATAAAGAAACTGTCACTTTCCTAGTGTGGGTCATGGGAGGGGGAAGACCTTATGCTCACAGCAGGCGATGGAGAAGATGCCAATTTAGAAACTACTAGAAGTGGGGATATTACATGTAGAAGCCCGATCTACCTGTTGACTTTATGTTCACAGGAGCAGGGCACTAGGGACCAAGTCTATCTGCTCTGTAACATTTAACTCTAAAAACATAAAAACAAGCCGTATCTCAGCTTTAAGTGCCAGTAGCACAAAGAATAAACTGTTCAAAACTAACTGCCAACAACATGACAGTGGGCCCAGCGAGACAGGTCAGGGAATAAAGGCACTTGCTGCGAAGCCTCATGAACCAAGTTCGATTCTCAGGAGCGACAGAGTGAAAGGGAAGAACCAACTCCTCGCTGTCCCCCGCCTCCATGCATGTGCACTAGGTTGTGTGGACACCCCTCCCCTGTGTGTGTTTAATGAGTATCACTGACGCTTAGCCGTAAATGTACACAGATATCTGTTCCCTGAAGGACCATAAAAAATTATTCCAGATACTGGTAAAACACTCCATATCCAATAAGGCTTAGGACTTTAAGGAAAATCAAGTCTACCAGGCAAGGGCAATCCGGAACTTTGTGAAAAATTCAAGAAGCAGAGACAGTGAAGTAGCCACTAGAGCGTCTGTCTGTCTGAGAAAAGGTCTCCCTGTATATGTACAGCTCTGGCTGGCCTTGGTCCCCGCAGTGCTAAGAATACAAGCATGTGTTACCACGCCAAGCTGAAATCACTAAGACGACCCAGACGACCGTACAGGTGAAGACGGGCTACGGCTCATGAACTCTCGACTGCCATGGAAACCGGGAACAGGCACCAGGGCAGTCTGTACTTGCTCGGAGGGCCTTAAATGCCACCAGCAAGTGTCAGGAAGAGAGGCTGCATCCAACAGTTGTTACCTTGAATGTTATACTGATAGTAATCGGGGTCTTCTGACTCCTCCTTCACTGTCACAGCGGCCATTTCCAGAGAAATGCCTACAAAACAAGTGACAGTCTCCGGTATGTCACAGCTCCAGGGCACTGTGCAGAGAAACGCTCACACTTTAAAGACTCTGAAAGGGCAAATGGTCATTAGGTGGGTGCGAAAGGAGATCATCTGCATCCCAAACCATGGCACGGTTTCAGCGACTGACAGGCAGGCAAGCAGACAGACAGACAAACAGACCCAACTGACCTGCACAGACTTCACGGGAAAAATCAATCGCCTCTATGAGAAAAGGGAGCAAAGAAATGTGGCTACCTCACCTTGCTCCGTCAGAACAGATGGAGGTCACTTTAAATCAGTGCCCACGGGACAGAGGAACCCTGCTCTCGATGGAGTAAAACTCCGATTCCTGACAGGGACTCCATCACTCAGCAGAGAAGGAAGGTCTTGGACACAGCCACACAAGCTGAGTGATTTATACTCTTACGTCATGACAGGCCGAGGAACAGCCTCACCACCGATCACAGATCAAACGCTAGGAGCCGACATTACAACCCCTCCGGAAGAAACCTAACTGCAAATCTTTACGGACTTTTGGTTAGACAAATATTTTCTAGGTTAAAAAATAATAATAATAAAAAACCCTGTACCTGGTTCAGAGAGATGTACCTTTTAATAATAGCCTCCGGAAAGGGGGCTGAGGGAAGATTAACCACCTGAGCCAGAGGACACCCACAGTCAGAGCCATATTGTCTCAAATAAACAACAAACCACACAGCGGTGGGAGGATGGGGATGGTCCTGTGGAGGAGGGGACAAGAAAAACTCTAATGCTATATGTGCATGAAAAGGCCACAGGGCTAGGGCTGTAGACAGGGATCAGGGGTTGAGAGCATGTACTGCTTGTCCAGAGATCCTGGGTTCAGTACCTCACACCCACCTTAGCAGCTCACAAACGCCTACAACTATAGCTCCAGGGAATTCTGATGCCCTCTTCTGGCCTCAAGAAGCACTATACTGAACTCATAACCATGCATTCACAGAGACATACAAATACACACACTTTTTTTTTTTTGCTTTGAGACAGAGTTTCACTGTAGCACTAGCTATCCTAGAACTTGGGACCAAAATAATGCACCATCATCCAAGCTTTAAAAATTCCTTTATTTGGGGGTTGGAGAGATGGCTCAGTGGTTAAGAGCACTAACTGCTCTTCTGGAAGTCCTGAGTTCAATTCTCAGCAACCACATGGTGGCTCACAACCATCTGTAATGGGGTCCAATGCCTTCTGCTGTGTCTGAAGACAGCTACAGTGTAGTCATGTAAATAAAATAAATAAATCTTTTTTAAAAATTCTTTTATTATATAAACCCATCACCTTGAATGCTAACTTTGAAAATTAAGTTTTAAATAAACCTTTAAAGCCCATGAGACCTCAATACTATATAAAGAACTATAGATAGCTAAGGAATACTGAGATCTGGAGAAACAGTCCTCTCCACTAAAACATAAATACAGCGTAAAACTTTACAGACTGAACAGGCTATATTTAGGAGTGTGTGCGCGTGTATGTGTGTGTGACAACAATGAACAAAGAGGCCATGAAACATGAAGAGAGCATGACGGGATATCTGGAAAGGTTCAGACAGAGGACGGGGAGGGAAGAAATGATATAATTACATTATAACCTCAAAAATAAAAGAAAAATATTAAATTAATTAAGGCAGACAAGGTGGCACACACCTTTAATTCCAGCACTTGGGGAAGGAAAGGCAGGCAGTGCCCTTAGAGTTCAAGGTCAGCCTGGTCCACATAAGGTGTTCCAAAACAACAAGGACTATAATAGAGAAACCCTATAACCAAAAAAAAAAAAAAGGAAAGAAAAAAGAAAGAAAGAAAAAGTAATCATAATTAAAGAATAAAAAATGTTTTAAAATGGGAGCTGGAGAGATGGCTTAGTGGTTAAGAGCACTGGCTGCTCTTCCAGAGGTCCTGAGTTCAATTCCCAGCAACCACATGGTGGCTCACAACCATCTGTAATGTGGTCTGGCATGTAATCACGCTCTTCTGCCATGTAGGCATACATGCAGATAGAACACACATATACATTAATTAAATAAGTCTTTTAAAATACATTTTTAAATCTTTTTTTTTAAAGCCACAACCTTGAAAACATAGAAACTAAAACTTATTGTTTTTTTAAGTTTCAAAGACACCATAAAGACCAAGCACAGGCTATAAGAAACATCTCCAAGACCATATTTCTGACTTATATCCAAAATATAGGCAGAATTTTCAACAACTGGGGAAAAAAACAAACAGTAAGCACAGGTCAGAGAAAAAAATGGGTCTAGGAAGTGACTCCCTAGGTGACACACACAGTACTAGGACTGCAATCTGAACTCCCAGGTCCCGTGTGCGGCTGGCTGGATGTGGTGGTGCGTCTATAAGCCGGCTCTCTAGTGCAGTGAGAGGCAGAGAATTCCTGGGCACTCGCAGGTCTGACAGCCCGGCCTCTGAGTAGCCACGGGCTCGGACCAGCACTTGAGGTTGTTGTCTAATGCCAACAGGCATGCCATGGCAGCCATGTGCCTGGGACACACACACTCTCTCCTGTCCCTCCCTTCTCTCGTCTGTCTGTCTGTCTGTCTGTCTGTCTGTCTGTCTGTCTCTCTCTCTCACACACACACACACACACACACACACACACTAAACAGCTAGCAAGTCCATGAAAGAACTGCTGGGCAGCATCATCTCCCACGAGGAAATGACAATTGAGACCACAACGAGAAAGCTCGAGAGGCAGCTCAGTGGTTAAGAATCTTCGCTACACAATTCTGAGCATCAGAGCTTCTATCTCAGAGCTCACATCACAAATGGACCAAGCCTGCCAATGCCTGCAACCCCAGCTTGGAGGGAAGCAGGGACAAGGGACAGATTACTGAGCTTTCAAGCTAGAGGCCGGATTGTGAGAGAGACCTTGCCTCAAATGAAGGTAGAGAAGAAGACAGTGGATGGCCTCCTCTGGCCTTGGAACAGGAACAGACCCACAACCTCCTCCTACCCCACTGCCACCCCAACATACGAATATACACTTACATACAGGCACGTGCACAACATTAACTAATCATAAACAAATCTTCAGGGCCCCTCCAACAATGAGCAGAAGTGTAGTAACACATGCCTGTAACGGCAACACCAGCAAGGCCGAGGCAGGAGGCCCATTAAGAGGTCAGTCTGTTCAGCATAACAAGACACAATAACTACCAACTCAGACTGTAACCTTCTCAACTAAGGAAAGTGCTTTACTTTTATAATAGAATCTAAGAGTCCTAGTACATACCAGAATCTTCTGTGGGTTCAGTTTTCACTTTGATGGGGCCACAACTGAAAGGAGGAAGAAACGTGGATCATGGGGTGTATCTGGGAGAACCACTTGCACAGTTGTCAACAACTCCCCCGACAGACATCCAGTCTCAACTAACAAGGACCCTCTGCACAAGCACGGAGTGGAAGCCTGTACTCTTGGCACCACATGTCAGCTCAGGAGGCTGGGGCACAAGTGTTCTGAAATGACACTGTCCTGGGCTATACAAAGTAAGGATCTCAAGGCTGGAGAGACGGCTCAGCGGTTAAGAGCACTGACTGCTCTTCCAGAGGTCCTGAGTTCAATTCCCAGCAACCAAATGGTGGCTCACAGCCATCTGTAATGAGATCTGATGTCCTCTTATGGTGTATCTGAAGACAGCTACAGTGTACTCATATAAATAACACACACACACACACACACACACACACACACACACACACGAAGGATCTTTCTTTAAAAAAATAAAATAAAATAAATAAATTTTACACTTTAAAACCAAGTGCTCGGCTGCACCCTGCACTTGTGGATATGTCCCCTGGCATTCTGCTCTTGGTAACTCTGGGACAGGTGCACAACAGTGTTGGGGATGGATGGCTTACCTTCCACCAGGAGACAGCATGGGTCTTTCTGCATCGGCCGTCATCACTCGACCACCTACAAAGCAAATTACAGTCAGCTTCAACGACATTTGTGGTTGTTTCTGTTGGTTTGCTGGTTTGTCTGTTTTTCTAGGTTTTGGTTTTTTGACACAGGGATTCTCTATATATCCTTGGCCGTCCTGGAACTCAGTCTGTAGCCCAGGCTGCCATCGAACTCAAGAGATCCATCCACCTGCCTCCACCAATTGAGTGCTGGGGTTAAAGGCCTGGGCCACTGCATCAGTCATGTCCAACTCCTTTTGTCGCTGTTGGTTTGATTTTGAGATTGGGTCTCACCAAGTAGCCCAGGCTGGCCTTCAGCTGTCGACAATCTCTCACCTCACACAGTGGCAGGACTGCAGGCTCACAATACTATGCCCTGGCTTGTGAGGGATTCAAGGTGGAGTTGGGAAGACCTGGAGACGGAATGTCAGGAGATGTGCAAGCAGAGACAGCCCCAAACTCACGGATCCGGTTTTCATTTCACACACACAAAAAAAGTTTATTTCTGTCAGTGAGCTGACTACAGAAATAAAGCATTTCTCGAGCGGCATAAGGTACAACAGCTGATGTAAATATGATCAGTGGATCTGTCTCGTGTGGAGGCTTTTGTAAGATATGACGACAGAAATGTTCTCAAGTAGATAATGACCAGTCGGCCAACCTGTGGTCCGTTTTAAAATGGTGAGTTATGCTGCAACTATTAAAAGAACTGTCTTGCCAGGCTTGGAGGCATACAAGGAACCCAGGCATTTCAGGATACTGAGACAGTTCAAGGCCAGTCTTGACTACACAGCAAGGCCCTGTCTCACCCTTGCAGAGCCTAGCATGTACAAGCCCCCTGGCCTGCATCACCAGCACTGTGAAGGGGTGCAGGTGAGGTCTAACCTGTAACCAATCTTACACAGCCCTTCCTTTGAGAGCCAAGAATCTACCTAGCCCCAATTTCCCTCACCACAGGAATAAACAAGCACACCTGTGCTCCATCTATATGACAACACGGACGAGAAGCAAGCAGCCTGTGTGGAACACAGGGCAGGTAAGAGCAGGAGGCCTGCTCCGAGTCTAGGAACAGCCAGTCTATAGCCAAAGGCCCAGGCTACCCAGGAAGCAAGACCCTTTAGCTGGTCTTGTTAATGTGTGGGTTCTTCTTCTTTTCTTCCACCCTTACCCCACCCCCATGGTTTAAACCCCTAACACTAGATAGAAGAGAAAGAAGGATAAAGGGGGGAGAGAGATTCCTGAATCTAATTTCTTTCCTTTTGGTTCTTCTTTGAGCACGATGATAACTAACAAACTGTTCACCCCAAGGAACAGCAACCACCCACCTCGCCTGTCAGAGGCTCAGGGCACCTTACTGAGGCAGACTCTCTCCTACTTTTTTCTGCTGGACTGTGCACTCAGGACTAGCTGGCCCTCCAGCTTCCAGATTCGCCTGCTTCTGCCTTCCATTTCACAGCCCTGACATTACAAATGCATACTCCCATATTCAGTCCCAGGGATGGAGTTCGGGTCATCAGGCCTGGCCACACGTGCCTTTTACTTGCTGAGCTGTCTATACCGCTTCTATGACCTTAATCTGAATTTTTGTGTAGCCAGTACTGGCCTCAAATTTGCCATCCTCCTGCTTCAGCTGCGATTCCAGGCCTGTGCCACAACCCTGCTTCTTTATCAGTCTTAAAGAGAACCTACACACTGCTGTCTTCCAAGAATAGTCAGGAATGTTCACCTAACGTGGAGAATGGTCATGGAGGTGACAGTGTTTTCTCCTAATGTGGACCTCAATGTGACATGAACTATGGCCACTGTATTTGGTCTTATTTGTAATTGCCCTAGCTAGACCAAAAGTGACAAAAGGCACACGGCAGGAAGGGAAGAGAGACGCTGCTGTCCCCACCCTCACATTGCCGTGAAGAGAACACAGAAATAGAGTCAGGGTCAGCTGACACCAGCAAAGTTTCCAAGACAACACAGTGAGCGTGCTCCGCACGGATTGCTTCGGGAGCACTGGAGACCTAGATGCAAAGACGAATTTAAGTCTCTACATTCTGTAGGGTGCAAACTCAAAATAGACTGTCACGAGCTGGGCTGGCGGTGGCACACAGTGGAGCATCTGCCTGGCACTGACGCACTGGGCTCCACTCATAGCATCACTGGAAATTAAAGACTAGACACCTAAATCCAGGACAAGTAAGATGAGTGTGTGTGTGTGTGTCCCAAGGCTAGTGATGTCTCCTTCTCTTTCTCTGTATGACAGCACTGTGAGTGGAGGGCAAGCCTTGTGGACTAGATTACCTCCCTGCCCCCAGAAATCAGCTTGCCAGAGAAGAAAGAGATCCAGAACACCAGCAACTAAAGGAGAAAGGCATCTCATCAAGAAGGTTCATTGAGCCCTCCTGACACTCGGTGCCACCTACAATCCCAGCACCCGAGGGGAGGCTGGAAGTTTGTGACTTTGAGGCCACTCTGGCTCAAAATAAACAAACAAAAAGCGACCAGCTGCTGTTTTCCCATCACTGGATCCTGAACTGAGCCTCCCACACTGGGCCCTGACTCTCCCATGAGCTGCGTGTCCACAGCCATGAGTTCAAAGGGATTGCATTGTACGATTACTAAAAAAAACATGTATTCTACACTTAAAATGAATAAATTTAAGTGTGTTGATTATATCTTAATTAAATTAATAAAACTTATTTATTTATTTATTTATTTATTTATTTTTACATAAAACACGTGTAAGTCACATGTGGTTACATGTGCCTGGCATAAAGATCAGGCATTGAGGTCAGCCTTGGCTTCACAGTGAGTCCAAGGGCAAGTTGACTACCCCAGATCTTTTCTCAGGAAAAATGTGTGTGCGTGTGTGTGTGTGTGTGTGTGTGTGTGTGTGTTTTCACACACTCATCCATTTGTCTTTTATGTAGAAAGGACTCCTATGGTACTGAGTATCACCTTTAAAACATGTCAAGTTGGGGGCTAGAGAGATGGCTCAGTGGTTAAGAGCACTGACTGATTCCTAGAGGTTCTGAGTTCAATTCCCAGCAACCACATGGAGGCTCACAACCATCTGTAATGTGATCCAATGTCCTCTTCTGGTGTGTCCGAAGACAGCAAGAGTGTACTCTCATATACATCATAAATAAATCTTAAAAAAAAAAAAAAAACCATGTCAAGTCAGGGGGTGGGGGAGCAGAGACAAGCTTCAGGAGATAAGAGTGCACACTGCTCTTGCAGAGGACCCTGTTCAGGTTCCAGCAGCCACAACAGAGAGCTCACAACTGCCTGCAACTCCAGCTGCAGGGGATCTGATGCCCTCGTGCCCTCTTTTGGCCTCCATGGGCATGTGTGCACGCGTACACACACATACACAAATAATTTAAAAAAAGAAAAAAAAAAAGAAAGAAAGAAAGCACGTCAAATAACTCTGGCTGGAAGGGGGCTACTATCTCATCTTTACTCATCTTAATTCCATGGAGTAGCCAGATCACGCCATCACCCTCAGCCTCCAGTGATCCTCCTCAATCCCTTGGCTGCTCTTACACATGGCGGCTGTATTTTGGCCATGGCCGATTGATAGCCATTAACATCTCCTAATAGACGAACCACACTCAAAGGTGTCCTGACTGCACTCCGAGAACACACTCCTGTGTACAGCACCACTCTGCCATTCCAGTGGTCTGAGGTCAACCAAGTCAATCTTGTGACCGGAAGAGGAAGACAGACAGGGTAGATGGAAACATGGAACACCACACAGCTCTGCATATTCACCTCAGTGAGCTGCCACAGGTTTTTCACTAACCCCAACTCAAAAGTGTCTTCTATCACAGACTCAAAGGAAATCAGAGGAAAGAATCAGGAACCCAGCCCACTAGTGTGTGAGCAAGGGAACCCAGCCCGCCAACATTTAAGTAAGGTGACACACTCACCAAGGTGTTTCTTCGGCTCGAGGAAAGGTCTGCGTGGAAAAGAAACAAGAAACAATAAACATTTAAGACTATCGTAAAGAGCGGCACACACAGCGTCTGGATGACACAGAACTGTGCAGATCTGGTGAGCGGCACGAACAGTCTGTGACAGGCAGTACGGGAGGAAGCCCCTCACCTCTTGATGATGAAGGAGATCCCTGCCTTGTTCTCCAGAATCCACTTCAGGGTGGCGAGGTCGTAATGCTCGGGGTGCTTGAAGGCGACCCCCTCAGGAAGTCCCTGCACCACCACAGCTGACTGGTCACGCAGCATCTTCTCATACGGCACAGGGACCACCGTGGATTTGCCTAAAGCTTTCCCTGTGGAAGGAGGATGTGGAATTAGCATGATCCACATGTGGTCACACTGAAAACTGAATCACCACAGCTGAGGGATGACTCTGACTCTGTACGTAGAGTGACTGTCATTTAAGAAGGACACGATTTTGGATCTCCGACATCCACATAAACTTCAGGGCAGGGTAGGGTCATAACTGTAATCCCAGTGTTGAGAAAAAAAATCCTGGTGTTCACTGGCTACCCAGTCTAGCCAACCAGTGAGCTCCAGGTTCAGAAAGAAGACCTGTCTCACAAAGTAAGAAGGGGATGCCGGGGTGAGAGGGTTGGGGGTTGGGAAAACGGCTCAGTAGCTAAGAACACTGCTCTTCCAGAGGACCTGTCTTTGATTCCTAGCACCCACCCTGCAGCTCAGCACCATCTGTAAGGTGTGTTTCCAGGGATCTGGCATGCTCTGCTGCCCTCCACAAACAATGGGCACACACGGTCCACAGACGAATATGCAGGAAAAACAAGTCATACAAATAAAATTCCTTTAAAATTGTAATTTAAAAAAAATCAGTAAGGGGGAGCTGACAAGATGGCTCAGCAGGTGAGAGTGGCTTGCTGCGAGGCCTAAGGACCTGAGTTCAATTCCCAGAACCCACATGGTAGAAATACAAAACCAACTTCTGCCAAGTCCATCCTCTTACCTCCACATATAACACAGGAACGCATGGACACAAGCACAGAGATGTGTGCAATCACAATAAGTAAATGTAAAGGGGGAAATTAAATACACGGTAGAAAGCAATTCCAAAGACACGAGCTCCAAATGCACATAAAAGGAACAGCGCATGAGCAAGTGTGCGCACGAGTGCACACACACACCCAGCCCAAGCGCACACACACACACACACACACACACAAACGCCACACACATACATACTAGCTAAACTAACCCATCAAGAACTTATCACAAGCAGATGGTGGTGGCCTGCGGCTTTAATCTCAGCACTCAGGAGGCAGAGGCAGGAGGATCTCTGCGTTCAAGGCCAGCCTGGTCTACAGAGTGAGTTCCAGGACAGCCAGGGCTACATAGTGAGACCCTGTCTGGAAAAATAAAAAAACAACAACAAAATAAAAAGAGCTTACCGAAGCTCGGTGAGTGGCATTCCGACTGTTCACACAGTGTCTGACTTCACCATTACCCTAACATAGTATTTCAAACCGCACTTTAAAACATTACCGTTTGACTCCCATGTCAGCTAATTCCTGAACCTGGAATCTGCCCAAAGGCCAGAAGACAAAGTACACCGCCTACCTCACTCTAGCCTGTGTAGGGCATCTGTAAAGGCCAGCAAGGTGGGAGACTGCGGCAGGGGGATCAAAAACAGTTCAAAGCCTGCCTGAGGATTAGGGAGACCCTCTCTTAGGATTAAAAACAATGGGCTGAGGATGGGGTGCATTTCAGCTGTCAAGCGATTTCTTAGTGGAGTCCTGGGTTCAACCCCAGAACCAAAATAAATTACAATGATGATTTGTTATATCAATACAATGTTTATACTTATTTGTTATATCTATAATTACAAAGCATGCTTTATTGTACCGTACAACAGGACTGAAGCAGACTGACAGGACGGTGAGTCAAGGACTCTCAGGCGAGCGGACTGGCGCAAAGGGGAAAAGCCCTTGCCACGAAAGCCTGCTGCCTGAGTTTGAACCCAGAACACATAGAACTTACTCCTCGAAGTCGTCCTCTGACCTCCTCGTGCATGCCATGCCATACATGCATAACGAAACACACACACACACACACACACACACACACACACACACACACCAATTTGTTCTTCCCCCTTTCCCTTCTCCCTCTCCCTCCAGCCAGTCACTCCAGCCCCGCTCGCTCTGCCACAAAGGTTGGTTGGTTGGTTGGTTGGTTGGTTGATTGATTGATTGATTGATTGAATGTAAGTACACTGTAGCTGTCTTCAGACATCCCATAAGAGGGAATCAGGTCTCATTACGGTTCATTATGAGCCACCATGTGGTTGCTGGGATTTGAACTGGAAGAACAGTCAGTGCTCTTAACTGCTGAGCCATCTCTCCAGCCCCTAGAATTTGTTCTTATTTTTTTCTTATCTTCTGAGATAAGCTCTCACTATACAGTCCCGACTGGCCTGAAACTCAGAAATCCAGTCACAAGCCACCAGGCCTGCCCAATAGATGATGGTAACAATAATTAATTAAATAATTACATCCTACTTATTTCTGAGTTATTTTGACTTAATCCCTTAAATTTACAAATTAATCTACTCAATTTCTAAAACATTGTGACTGTCAAATCAATTATAAAATCTACCATTTAGGAAACATTATCATACTGGTCAGGGACTGGCCAGTGGGACAGACACTAACTATTCACAGAACAATCAATTCAATTCCCAGAACCCACGAAAGGGGGAAGGTGACCCAACTCTACAAAGTTGTCCTGACCTTCTCAGAAAAGCACTCACATCCACAAATACACATCATGTGTACATACAAACACAATTTTATAGAGAAGATACCAGTATATAAGGTATTTTTCTCAGATTTTAAAGTGTTGTGTTGTTACCATAGCAAAAACAGAAATAGTCCTCCACTGTTTTTCTGAGTGTTTCAATCTCTACAGCGTCCACGCTCATCCGATTGGCCTGGGTTGTAGACTTCATCTTATGCATCTCGGCGGCCCTTTCTTCTTCTTCCACACCTGTAAACAGCAATGCAAAGGCTCATATCCACTGCCCCAGTTTGCTTCTCTGTTGCTTCCCTTATGATAGGAAAGAATTTACTGGCTTTCAGGTGACAGACAGCCCATCACCAAGGCAGGCCATAGCAGAGACCATGGAGGAGCAGTGCTTACTGGCTTGCTTAGCCTGCTTTCTGACAAAGCTCAGAACCACCTGCTCAGGGGTAGCCCAGCCCAGCACGGGCTGAGTCCTCCTATATAAATCATCAATCAAGAAACTGCTCCACAGACACGCCCACGGGCCAATCTGCTGGGGCAATTATGAATGGAGGGTCCCTCTTCCTGGGGAACTAACTGGCTGCTCGGTACCAAGATGACACAAACGAGCCAGCCTGGACACCACTTTCCTACCTGGCCTTCAGTAAGGATATCTGTACTATGCCTTCCCTCCAGCCTTCCTTCCCTTCTGCCTCACTCATCGCCCAGCTTTTCTGAAACTCCTATCTAGCCACCACGGGTCTTGAACTCTCAGCAGTCCTTTTCCCTCAGTCTGGGTATACAGGCATGACCCACCATGCCCAGGCACTATATTCTAACAAAGTCGTTACAAACTCTCAAGAGAAAAAGGGATAAAGGAACTTTCTAACAATAAACACTTAGCTGGGTGAGCCACTTACAGCTGTAATCCCAGCACTGGGGAGGGTGTACCAGGGAGATAGGATCTGGAGGTCAGGGGCTAGAGAAGGCACACCAGGCAGGGTGCTCTTCCAGCACCCACTCGAGGGCCTAGACTCTCTGGGATCCCCGTTCCAAAGAGTTTACCGCCCTCTTCTGACCTCTGTGGGCAGTGCACACACATGGTACTTAGACATATGGAGACACGCAAAAACTCACATACATAAAATAAAAATAAATCTTTAAAAAAAAAAAAAAAAAAAAGGAGGGCTGGAGAGATGGCTCAGTGGTTAAGAGTACTGACTGTTGTTCTTCCAGAGGACCTGAGTTCAATTCCCAGCAACCACATGGTGGCTCACAACCATCTGTAATGGAATCCAATGCTCTCTTCTGGTGTGTCTGAAGACAGTGACAGTGTACTCACATTCATAAAATAAAGTGTTTTTTAAAAATGCTTTTTAAAACTGCACAACTCTTTAATCCCAGCACTTGGGAAGCAGAGGCAGGTGGATTTCTGAGTTCGAGGCCAGCCTGGTCTACCGAGTGAGTTCCAGGACAGCCAAGGCTATACAGAGAAACCCTGTCTCAAAAAAACGCCCCCCCCCCCCAAAAAAAAGGAGGTTTGGCAGTCATTCAGGGCTGCTACAGGAGACTGCAGGACAAGAAAACAGGGCTGGACATGGAGCTAAGCTGGTGCTTGCCAATCATGCGTGGAATTCTGGGTTCAACCTCCAGCACCACATGAATCAGATGTAGTGACATAACCCTAGCACTCAACAGGCAGCTGCAGGACCGGGAATCCAAGATCCTCCCTTGCAGCGTAACAAGTCTGAGATCACATATGAGACCCTGTCCATATAAATAAATTAATTAACACATAGCCAGGGATCAAATTTTACCAGAAAAATCAGGATACCAAGATTTTAAGTAGGAAGACAGGGGTGGGACACAATGTCCTTTCTGTCCTAGGGACTGGCTGCAGAACTCCATGTGCGATACCCAGGTGCCCTACCACTGAGATTCTGCCAGCCCCAACCCCAGCCCCAGAAGGACTAAAACCGCACTGGAGGCTAAGACGGCAGGAACAGAGTTCAAAGCCAGTTACTGCTGCACAATGAGACTGGCTAAAGAGGTAAGAAGGAAGAGAACAGAGAACCAGAAGGAACAGCAGGGAGTTAAATGAATTAACTAAACAGGGCTATCTGCAGGCAGTGCTGACCCGCCCCCTCGGGCCCCTCAGGCACATGCCGGCCATCGTGAGGCTGCAAGGCCAGTTTGGATCTTACAGACAGGTTTTATGGCTTTGCTCTGTTGGAGCTGGATCTAGCTTAGATGCAGTGGTTGCTGCTGCCCTGCCCTTGGCACAGCCTCATTTGCATGCATCCGCTGACCCTGGCCACAGGGCTGACATTTACTTACTGATACAACACTCTATTTCTTTCTCGTGAAAAGAAAACCAAAGGGGAGAGTTTTCACAGCACACAAAACAGAGCTCTCTAATGACTGGGCATGGTAGCTCATGTCTTTAACCCTGGGGAGGCAGAAGCAGGAAGATCTCTGAGAGTTTGGGGCTAGCCAAGTCTACAGAGCCAGTTCCAGGCCAGCCTGGGCTACAAAGAGAGACCTCACAAATCAAACAGAAAACCCTCTCTACTTTCTTTCTGACGTTCTTAGCCCTAACCCTAACCTTATAAAAGCTAAAGCTTCTGAAAGGAAAGCCTATCGGTTCATGTCCCCAATGCAAGACCCAACAGGTGGTAAGACTCCCCTGGGAAGCTTATACTGGGTATATGGAGGACAGTCAGATGTCTGGGTCCAGCCAGCGTCACTGGACTCAAAGCAAATCTCCTATTTGGTATAACCCACTAGGTTCAGTTTCACTGAGGAACAATGCCTGTTGTGTATCTGTTACTTACACTCATTCAAAATGGAAAGCATGGTGTCATGGTGTGTATATGCTTGGCCCAGGGAGTGGCACTATTTGGAGGTGTGGCCTTTTAGAGTAGGCGTGTCACTGTGGGCATGGATTTAATACCCTAGTCCTGGCTGCCTGGAAGTCAGTATTCTGCTAGCAGCCTTCAGATGAAGATGTAAAACTCTCAGCTCCTCCTGCACCATGCCTGCCTGGATGCTGCCATGTTCCCACCTTGATGATAATGGACTGAACCTCTGAACCTGTAAGCCAGCCCCAATTAAATGTCTTATAAGAGTTGCCTTGGTCATGGTGTCTGTTCACAGCAGTAAAACCCTAACTAAGTAAGACACGTGGCTATGGTACATCACTCTACATACCAAATAAAGATTGCCTTGGTTTTCTCTGAGCTTTCCCTGGGAACATGCCAAGCACCACAGTTTAACATCATGTACACAGACAGATATTACTGATTTACCATCTATGCGGTTCGGCTTTCACATGTTTTTATTAAGGTCGTGCTACAGAACATCTTCTCAGCTCATCAGCTGTACCAACCCAGAAAAGAGCGGCCCAGCTAGGCTTGCTGACTGGACATTTGTTAGTGTGATTTGTCTCATAAGATGGCTCTAGGCTTTTCCAGGAAAGAAAGCTGAAAAACTTAAGCAAATTACAAGGGTCTGAACAAGTTATATTAGGTATACAACTGGTCAAAGTTCAATACATTGATGTCAAACTTCTGCTTAAATTGTAGAGTTAGTTACTGGTCTACTCTTAGTAACTATTACAAGAACTGGCTTACAGGATCAGAGTTCATCTGCTTCATTTTTGCCCAAGCTATATCTAACTATGAGACAGTGATTACAAGTACCAGACTGGTGTAATTGACCTTCTGAGTGTCAGAGGCTATGCTAATGAGGTCAGAGAGATCAAAAGAGAGAATATTTCCCCTCTTGCCTTCCATGGTTAAGTAAGTAGGTCCCAGGACTAGGGTATCTCTCAAAATGTCTAGTAACTGTGGAGAGTCACAGCTTGGGGAGGAATGGTGCACACCTTTAATCTCAGCACTCAGAAGGCAGAGGCAGGTGGATCTCTGTGAGTTTGAGGACACCCTGGTCTACAGAACAAGTTCCAGGACAAACAAGGCTACACAGAAAAAAACTGTCTCAAAATAACAATGAGTGAATGAATGAGTAAGTATGTAGATATTGTGGAGTTACTTGTTCTCTTGTTCAGAGAGGCCCTGAACCTCTGGTGAGCTGGTGAACTCTAACCAGTGTCTAGCTTACAAAGAAGAGGCTCAATACAGAGGAAAACATCCCTCCATGATTTCAAGACAAGCCATGATCAAGTAAGGAAGGCCTTTGAGACAGACATTTCTCGAGTCTGTAGGAGCCCTGAGAACCAGATCCTTACATGGCCTTTGAAGTAAAAACATAAAGTGATTAACTCTGTCCACCTGTGTGGTTTCTAACACCCAAGGAGAAAAAGCACAGCCGCAGGGGATGACTGGCGTGTTCATTTAACAGTTTAAGTGATCGAATTCCCTGAGCATCAGGCATAAGTCTATGTGAGATATTATTTAGGCAACTATTCTCTAATGATTTTCTTCTTGGTAAGAAAAATGCTACTCAGATAATAGGACATCATGACCATAGCCCAATTCAACACTGCAGTGCCCACCTGCAGCCCAAAGGCAGAGGCCTGCTACTGTTTGCAAATGATGATGAATTTTCTTCCTTCTGTAGAAGCTATAAGGAAAGGGCCTCACCCTGTGGTGCTAACCGAAGTGCATGAAAGTGGACCCCGGAGTCATCACTTAGACTGACTGCTAGTAGCACACAGGACTTTCCTGGAAACAATCACCCAAGCTGGGCTAGGCTGAGTGACCTCTAGCATTCTCTTCTCCACTCCCTATTTCTATAGTTGGTCCTAAAGATAGAGCCCTGTATACCTCCATCTTTGTGGTGCCTACTATAATGTTGCCATAGCAACCTGGACCTGCCCTAGGAGCTACGTAGTGAGAGTGCTCTTTCTCTTAGACCTATTACACCCTATAGATCCCTCCATGAAGCAGCTAGAGGTCATCACCCTGCCCCACTGATAGCAGGAAAGGAGAGATGAAGGAAGGCTAGGGGACCATACGTGAGCAGGCCCTGAGATGCTGGCTTCTTGTTTTCAGAAAACCTCCAAAAGAAACGGCAGGAAGGTTTGGAGGCTGGTGGATAAACAAGACCAGTAGGGGGAAGGGGAGACCAAGGAGACCTATAAAAACCCCAAGCCAGTGTTCCTTTAGCAAGCCTGGAGCTTTAGGCTTCTCACAGCCTGAATCTTTGCAGCCTGGTCTTTTGTCTTACAAAGTTGTTCTGTTCCTTGCATCCCCTGCACTCAGCAACCCCCTAGACACCACCTACTCGTCATACCTCCTCCTGCACCACCATTTAAGTAGCTTGTCTTGACCCACTCTGACAAATAAACACATCACAATGTCTTCTGTCATTTTTAGGTGGAATTCATTCTTAGAAAGTTTGAGATGCCTTATCTAAAAATAATTATATTTACAATTTACAAACTACGGGGGCTGAAGAGATGGCTCAGAGGTTAAGAGCACTGACTGCTCTTCCAGAAGTCCCAAGTTCAATTCCCAGCAACCACATGGTGGCTCACAACTATCTGTAATGGGATCTGATGCCCTCTCTTCTGGTGTGTCTAAAGATAGTGACAGTGTACTCACATATATAGAATAAATAATTTTTTTTTAAAAAATTTCAAACTGCAAAAGATAAAAACACCATACTTACAATACTTCACAAAATCTTTTTGGAAATCTTTTCTGGTATTGACAAAAGCACGCCCTCTTTCGGTTCCAACGACAAACACATCCGTCTCATACACAGCAATGCAGGCCACCTCGGCCTTGGACTTGGCCAGCTCTTTACACTGAAATAAAAACAGCCAACATTACACTATATACAGCTATTTAAAAGCACTGTTTCTTTCTAAATAAATCTAAAAACCTACACTTAAAACTGTCTTAATCTACAATCAGGATGCAAGTGTCATTCATATCTTTAAATTAAGTCAAAGATTTTATATCTAGTTCTTGGGGGGTGGGAGAAACAATACCAAAGCAACAACAAAACAATTTACAGGAAGAATGAAAGCAGGACCCCCACCCCCTGTTGTGTGTTTAAGGTAAGATTCCTCAAGATACAAACTCAGATTTGCAGCCATGCACTTTGTGAGGCCTTAGGGAGGGCAGTGTCCCAAGGGTCAGCTAAGGGAAGGCAGTGTCCCAAGGGTTGGCTGCCTCTGCTGCCAAGAAGAGCCGGCGGGGGAGGGGCGCTATGCTGGGAAAGCCAGGAGCTGTAGATACAGTGAGGTGCGCTAGGTGGAGCAGGAGCAGCCGAGCAGCTCTGAAGCCCACTCATAAGGCAATTCCACTCCTAAGTTTTTTGCTTCTTTGGAGTTCTTCTTGGTGTACTGAGACAGAGTCTCATTATACGGCCCATAGCATGCTAGAACACAAGATCCTCCTGCCTCACTTTCCAAAATGCTGGGATTCTACTCCGATTCTGACTGACTTTACGAAAGCTCTCCAAGGAAATCAGACGCCTTGAAGAACCTGAGGGCTGGGGTGTGTAGGGAGGGGGACAGAGAACAATGGGGGACCACGCCTAGCTGAGTCCCAGCACAGCATCAGTCTATAAACTTGGTAGTGAAGTACAACTCAAAAGCTCAAATCTTGGGGCTGGGAGGGAGGATGCAGCTCAGTTGGAAGAGTGCTTGCCTACTGTAATCCTAACATTTGGGAGAGACTGGGACAAAAAAAAGGATCAGGAAGTGCAAGGTCAGATGGCCTCAAAAAAAAAAAAACCAACAACAACAACAGGCCTCACACTCAGTGGCAGAGGGCTGGCCTAGCACAGGAGACACAGTGATGACTCAATCCCAACACTAAAAAAAGGAGTAATAATTAATTCATTTAGTTAATGTTTCACAGAAACTACCAACAGGCCACTGGCAGAGCCATTTAGTCTCACCATGGACTCCAGGGCGGACATGAGGAACGTCACCACCATCCTGCTCTCCGAAGACTCCTCATCTTCAGCAGGCAGCGTGGACATCGCTACTTGGGCCATGATTCCTGCCCAAGGAAAACACAGGGAGGTGAATGTAGGAAACCCACCATGGCCAACCACGCTCCATGCGTTCCGGCCCACGTCATTCGCAGTTTCATAGCCGCCCGACCTCCTTCCTTTGAGAACCGTGCTGAACTTCCTCTGGCGTGTCATTTCCATAAAATTAGCTCAGCATCACACCCCATCGAAAACCCAGATGGCACCCAGACCCAGTGACATGTTCTCCAGGGAGAGCAGCCACACTTCGTGATCCAATTCACAGGCAAGCCACAGACTTCTGTCTCCCCTGTGTGCACCCACAGAAAGAGCAGGTGGCGTTGCTGAGGCTGGCCCGAGCTAAGGCAGCAGGCTGCAGGGCCCTGGGTCGCATCATGACTCCTCTGTAACACAGCACACGACTCTCTTTAGACATAGTTCTTGTCACTGTGGTGGTATCAACAGGAAGGCGCACAAGAATTACAAACAACAAAAACATATGATGGCAACAGCCAGGAAAGACGTAGAGAGGATTAGAACTTAATGCTGCCCTGCTGCCTTGGAGAACAATTCCTTAAAATAAAATCAGAAGAGAACTATGTCGTCCAGCCACTGCACTTCTGAGACTGCAGCACCATTTGTGTGCTCACATTCACGGCACTCCCAACAGTCTACCGGTGGCCGGAATCAGCAAATCGTGAGCTGTGCACAGAAGGAGCACTGAGTCTTAACCAGCAGGACACTGGGCAGGCAGGAGGCTCTGGTGCAGGAGGGCTTGCCTGGCAGGAATGAAGGCCTGGGTCCCAGGCTCGTACAGTGCACACCTGTGGTCCGTCCACTAAGAGGCAGGGCAGGAGGTTCAATGGCATCCTTGGACATGGTAAATTCAAGACCTGTCTGGGCTAATGACACTGTCTCCAAGACAAAAGACAAAGGAGATTCTAGCCTTCGGTGTCTGAATGCGAATGGCCCCCACTGGCTCTTATATTTGAATGTTTGGTCCCCAGTGGGTGGAACTGTTTGAGGAGGAGAAGGAAGAGGTGTGGCTTTGTTGGAGGAAGTGTCATTGGGGGTGGGCTTTGAGATTTCAAAAGCCGGCCGGGCGGTGGTGGCGCACGCCTTTAATCCCAGCACTTGGGAGGCAGAGACAGGCGGATTTCTGAGTTCGAGGCCAGCCTGGTCTACAGAGTGAGTTCCAGGACAGCCAGGACACAGAGAAACCCTGTCTCGAAAAACCAAAAAAAAAAAAAAGAAAGAAAAAAAAAGAGATTTCAAAAGCCCAGGCATGCCAGGCGGTGGTGGCGGTGGCGGCAGTGGCGCATGCCTTTAATCCCAGCACTTGGGAGGCAGAGGCAGGTGGATTTCTGAGTTCGAGGCCAGCCTGGTCTACAGAGTGAGTTCCAGGACAGCCAGGGCTACACAGAGAAACCCAAACAAACAAAGCCCAGGCATTCCTAATTGGCTAGATCTAGATCTTTCTCTGCTTCATGCCAGTGGATCAAATGCAAATTCCCAGCTCCAATGCCCTGCCTGCCTGCCTGCCTGCTGGCATGCTCCCTGCCATGATGGTCACGGACTCTAAACCTCTGGAACCGTGAGCCCAAATTAAATGCTTCCCTTTATAAGTCGCCTTGGTGCTTTTCACAGCCTTGGTGCTTTTCACAGGTTATTGCAAATGAAATAACCAACACGAAAGGGCAAACGCCATGTGACTCTCGTCCCACAGGGGGCCTAGAGGATTCAAATCCAGAGACAAACAACAGAAAGGAGTAAAACTCAGGTACCTTTTAATACCATCAGGCAGATCAGATCTCTGTGTTCGAGGGCAGCCTGTTAGGGCGACACAGAGAAACCCTGTCTCAAACAAACAAGCAAACAAACAACCCTCCCCCAAACAAAATACCCTCAGATGGTACACAATGTGAATAGAAACGTCAGAGAACCCAACTCCTGGAGAACAGACCAAGCTGAAATTTTTATTAAAGATTTATGTATTTATTTCATGTATATGAGCACAGTCACTGTCTTCAGACACACCAGAAGAGGGCATCAGATCCCATTACAGATGGTTGTGAGCCACCATGTGGTTGCTGGGACTTGAACTCAAGACCTTCGGAAGAGCAGTCAGTGCTCTTAACCGTTGAGCCATCTCCAGCCCCAAACTGAAATTTTTATGATACTATTTTGCCAAAGTTAATTTAGAAGCAAAAACAAAAAGACATCACACAGACACTCCACTGGCATGCGACAGGGAGACACAAGGAGACAGTCTGAGGTAAAACCTAAACCAAATATGCTACAAAATTGCTTTTCTATAAAAAGTATGCAAATCATATGCCTGTTAACATTATTCCTCTCCACTTAAATAGATTCTATTGTAAATAATGTTTCTCATAGCATGATCTTAAGGAAGGATGGCTGACATACTGTTGTTCTGAAAACCTCCCTGTGTCTGTGAGCTAGTCCTCCAGACAAGCAGCTGCTGAGCTGTAGACGCACAGGCTGCTTTGCAAAACACAGGGAAATCCTTCCCTCACTCCTAGAGGAAGACTGACTCCTGCTAATAACGGCTGGCATCCAACCCAGCCTACCTCAACACCTCAGGAACCAAGTTACACTAGACTCAGGTACCACCAGGTACCAGCTTATACCCACTTAGGAGGTTTTGTACTGAAAACCAGGGCACTCACAGTGCCCGCCACCACCACATTTACAAACAAACAGGAACTGTCTGTAAAACAAGGCCTCCCTCATGACTGGAGCTCGAGAAGGAGATGAAGGCACAACAGCAAACTGATAACACACAGGCAAGCTGGTGCTGTATCCTTTCCTCTTGGATAAACCTGTGTATGTATGGGATACAGAAAGACGTAAAATGACCTAATAATAATAATTTTTCCATAATCACAGACATACACCTATAATATCAGTATTTCTGAAAGCTCACTATTTTTTTAAACTTCCCAGCAAGAGGGATAAATAAATATAGACGTGATGCTCTCCTTTAACACAGGCAGGGCTCTGCCAAAGCCATGTGGCCCCAACTGGAATCAGAACAACAACAACAACAAAAAACTGGGATTAATTTTTTTTAATCTACTGCTGGCTTCAAGACTCACTTGTCATAAACCTGTCCTAAAGTCACCTTGATGTACTTTAAGAAACCGGAAAGCCTTTAATCCCACCCAGAACTCCAGGAGACAAAGGCAGGCAGATCCCTGTGAGCGCGTTCCAGGCCAGCCAGGGCTACATGGTTCGACTCTGTCTCAAAACAAGCAAAGAAAAGGAAAGAAAAAAGTAGACAGACATGATCAAAATGCATTATATAGAAGGACAGGCAAGTATGAAATTCTCAAAGAATATATTTATTTTTTTGTCTAATGGGAGACAAACACACGGCCTCAACAGCCCCCAAGTCTCACCCACCACCTGCACTGAGAACTCACAAGAACAGCAAGCACATCAGAACTCCAATTCCTGGGGGCAGGGGGCTCATCTAGGGGTCTGGTTCCCCAGGGTGCATGCATCTGAGGCGGCGGCAGTGGGAAAAGGGAGACAACCACCATCTACTGCAGAGAGTCTGCAATAGAGAAACAATCCAAAGGGAGGTATCCCCCAGTATGGGAGCCAGCAGCCACAAGCCTTAAATTATATTTTAGCAAATGTTCAGCTCTTCCACAGGGTGGCGACTGTGCCTGCCTTTACTGCCAGCACTAGGGAGGCAGAGGCAGGTGGATCTGAGTTCAAGGCCAGCCTGGTCTACAGAGAATACTGGGACAGCCCGGTAACCAGTGAGACAAGGGGGGCAGTGAGGACACTCAGCCAGTAAGCAAGTGTCCATCTCCACTGGTTACTTAAAAAGAGGCCATAGATTCAGCGTCAAGTCCTGTGTCAGTGGATAGTGACAAAATGGCGAGAGCCCAATGGGCTGGGGAGGGAGCTCAGAGGTGCCAAAGGGTGGTGACCTTGATCGTCATTTTCACATTCTCAAAGAATGGTAAGTATGTACCTGCCTACCTACCTACAGTCTAACAAACACTGTCACCAAGTTCTTAACAACCAGTACAAGTACCGTCAACATATTTTATTTCCTGTGTGTGTGCACTGTTTTTGTGTATCTGCACCTGTTGGTGCAGGTACCTGAAGGGTACCTGAAGAGTTTAGGTCATCACAGCCCCTAAAGATGGAATTACTGGCAGGTGTGAGCCACCCAGTAAGGTTCTCTGTAAGAGCCGTTAGCCCTCTTTTATTTTTTTTTTAAGTTTTTAAAACTTTTATTATGTATATAGTATATTCTGTCTGCATGTATCCCTGCCAGTCAGAAGAGGGCACCAGATCTCATTACAGATGGTTGTGAGCCACCATGTGGTTGCTGGGAATTGAACTCAGGACCTCTGGAAGAGCAGTCTGTGCTCTTAACCTCTGAGCCATCTCTCCAGCCCTGCAGTTAGCCCTCTTATCCACCAGCTGCTACTTCAACATTTTGAAAATTCTCAGAACTGAAACAGTATGGCCATCTTCGTAGCTGGTGATGCTTAGCTTATACCAGAAATGTCTAGCTACACCAACTCCATCAGACTTACATTCAGGAGAGCTAAGCTGCTTTCTCTCTGAAGCATCTTTACTTTAGATCCCGCCCCCATCATAAACATCAATGATGTCCGACATCCGCTGCTGGCTATGCTATTTGCATAAGCGGTCAATCTTTCCCAACCCTTGTTCTTCCCTTTAATTCTGGAAATTGTTATGGTAGTGTTTCCTCCTTTGTTATTTAGTTCTGGTTTTTGTCTTTACATTTTGTTCTACTATTTGTGTATTTAGTGGCGGGGTATGTGGAAGTCCGAGGACACTTTGCAGAAAGGTTTTCTCCTTCCACCATGTGGATCCCAGAGATCTAATTCAAGTCACCAGGCTTGGTGGTTAAGGGCCTTTACCTGCTGAACCATCCTGCTGACTTTAATTCTGCTTTTTTTCTTTTCTTTCTTCTTTCTTTCCTTCCTTCCTTTCGTTATTCATTTATATTTATGTGTTTTACCTGCATGTATAACCATGTATGTATACCATGTGTGTGCCTGGTGCCTGTAGTAGCCAGAAGACAGTGTGAAATCCCCTGGAACTATAGTTATAGACAGTTGTGAGCTGTCATGTGGATACCGGGAATTGAACCCAGGTTCTCTGTAAGAGCAGTCAGTGCTCATAATCACTGAGCCATCTCTCCAGCCCCTCTTTGCTTATTCTTGCATTTCGGATATTCTCTCTGCCTGCCATTAATCCTTCAGAATTTCCTTACAGTGACAAACTCTGGTTTTGTTTGCTAAAACTTCTTTTTGTGGGGGATTTTCATCGAAAAGAAGACTCAATCTAATGGTTACTTCCGTTCTGCACACTGAAGCCGTTTCATCTCTTCTGGAGTCATCAGATGCCTGAATCTGACCTTCCACCGAAGTCACCAGCAGTGCCCCATGCCAACCTCTGCTTACTTCTAAGGTGCTTTGTCTTTGCTTACTACAGCTTCACTGTGTCTAGTTTCCTTCCTCAGTGTCTGCTCCTCACAGAACTTCTAAGCTGTGGGTGAGTGTGTCTGTCTGTGGGAAACCCAGCTGTCAGCTCTACAGACTCTGCCCCTCCATCTTCAGACTCAGCATCTTCAGCCAGACGTCACAGCGCATGCCTTTAACCGCACATGTGGGAGGCAGAGGCAGGTAGATCTCTGAGTCTGAGGCCAGCCTGGGCTACATAGTGAGACCCTGTCAGGTTCAGGTTCACTGTGTAGTAGACGTTACTTTATCCCCTGGAGTCACCTGCCATCTTGTCACTTGTCTTTTTTTTTTTTTTTTTTTTTTTTGGTTTTTCGAGACAGGGTTTCTCTGTGTAGCATTGGCTGTCCTGGAACTCACTCTGTAGACCAGGCTGGCCTCGAACTCAGAAATCCGCCTGCCTCTCCCAAGTGCTGGGATTAAAGGCGTGCGCCACCATCACCCGGCTTCACTTGTCATTTTTACCTCTGTGCTGAACGATATTTCTTCTAACTTACCCTCCATCCACTGATCTTTTCTTTGTCACATTTATGGTCTCTTACCCCTAAAAATTGTTCAAATCTGAAATAATACTTGCTGGTCTCCAGTAATTAAAGGTCTCCAGTCTCAGCAGGTGGCTCCTGCTCGTATTTCCTATATTTATGCATTTGTTTATCTAACTTTTATCTTTATGTGCCGATTACCTTAAACTTTTTAAAGTTATGTATAATTTGAAGCATGAATGAAACACCTTCCTTCTGGATCACTGGAGCCAACCGACGTCTTTGTGTGACCCGCACCAAGGCTCCTTCATCACCCTGACCCCCTTAATCTCACCTGAAGAGCTCTCTTCCCTGACCAGCTGTGGTGGTTTGCATAGGTATGGCCCCCACAGAGTCATGTGTTTGAATGCTTGGCCCATGCAGAGAGGCACTATTAGGAGGTGTGGCCTTGTCGGAGGAAGAGTGTCACTGTGTAGGAGGGCTTTGAGGTCACCTACTACTCAAGGTCCACCTACTGTGGAACAGTCTCGTCTTGGTTCTCTGTGGATCAAGGTGTAGAACCCTCAGCACCATGTCTGCCTGTGCGCTGCCAGGCTTCCTGCCATGATAGACTGAATCTCTCAACTATAAGCCAGCCCCAGTTAAATGTTTTCTTTTACAAGAGTTGCTTTGGTCATGGTGTCTCTTCACAGCAATTTAAAACCCAAACTCAGACAGGAATGGATGTGGTATATTCTGATTTCTGAACCTCTTACCCCAAAGCACTTTCAAAACAAGAGCATGGTAGGCAGTTCCCACATCCATTACTGGAGCTCTCATTTCCCTTGGGTGGTCATCCTGTGCTGGGAATGGCACACTGCAAGTGCGCTCGCCCAGCTTCCCGTCCTCTGCATGTCTCTAGACGCCTCTCTATGGTAACAACTTCTTAATTTTTGGTTTGGGGGGGTGAGGGGTTGCTTGGGTTTTTTTTTTGTTGTTGTTGTTGTTGTTTTGTTTTGTTTTGTTTTTTTGGTTTTTTTTTTAGATTTAGTTTATGAGTGCACATGCACACCTGGTGCCTACAGGTCAGCAGAGGACATCGGATTCTGTAGAACTAGAGTTACAGATGACTGTGAGCCACCATGTGGGTAATAGGAATTGAACCTGGGTTCTCTCCAAGAGCACACGGTGCTCTTAACCACTGAGCGAGCACTCAAGCCTTCTTAGTTTAAAAAACAAACAAACAAAAAAAGGCTTTCTAATTTCAGAGCACTCTCAGCTGTCTTCAGTAAGAATTTCTAGTCCCATCATGCCTTATATTCTTTTTGTTTTAAAGACAGGGTCTCTCTATATCGTCCAGGCTGTCCTGAAACTAGCTCTGTAGACCACGCTGGCCTAGAACTCAGAGATCCACCTGCCTCTGCCTCCCAAGTGCTGGGATCAAAGGCCGTGCACCACCACGGCCAGCGAGATTCATTATTTTACACAAATGTCTTGCCTGCTTGTACGTCTGTGTATTATATGCCCAGAGAAAGGGCATCAGATCCCCTAGAACTGGAGTCATGGATATTTTGTTCATCGAAATGTGGGTCTTCAAGAAGAACAAGTGCTCTTAACCACTGAGCTAACTCTCTAGTCCTGGTGTGTGTGTGCGTGTGTGTGTGTGTGTGTGTGTGTGTGTGTGTATACACATACATATATGTGTATGAATTACGAGACCTTAGATTGTAAGGTTACAAATTCCCAACTCAAGTATATAAGCAGCAGCTTTATTACTTAATATCTCAAGGTTGCATGGATTCCATGCACAGCTAGGTTCAAGAACACAAAACACATACACCTTTGACTTCAGCACTCAGGAGGCAGAGGCAGGTGGATCTCTTTGAGTTCGAGGCCAGCTTGGTCTTGGATACAACTTTGGAACAGTGAGTTCCAGGGTTACACAGAGAAACCGTATCTTGAAAAACCATTAAAACACACACACACACACACACACACACACACACACACACACACACATACACACACAGAGTCTGTATTCCCCATTCCCACCCAAAGCACATCCAACAGCCTCGGGCATCAAGCTTGCCAATGCTTCCACTATGATCCTAAGGCAAAGACAACATTACTCAGGAACCTAGCTTGGGCCAATTTCAGTGGCTAGCCACAATAGGATCACCCAGGACAAGCTGTGATTAGCATCAGTCCACTGCAAGCTGGGCAGTTCTCCACAAGGCAAAGCCAGCAGTGTTCTCATGACAAAGGGATGGAAAAGCAGGCCAGGCTCAAGAGGACACATCCTCCTCCTCATCACTAGGGACGGGGCCAAACCCTGCAGATCCTGGTCTGTTCCTGTTCACACACACCTAGGACAAGGTTTCATTGTAAACTAGGCTCAGTGAGACAGACAGCAATTATCACAAGGCACTGTGATGACAGCCAAGTGGGATGCTCTCCATGTACTCACCCTTGGGACACTCACTCATTGTCATGGAAATGAAGACTGGCCTTGGGTGGTGGCATGCTTGCTCTGACAAATGTCCACCACTGTGCACAAAACATCAGCACCGTCTGCCACCTCTACAGCAGCTTTCAGGTTCCGTGGTTCCAACCTGCTGCAGAACCTGTGCAGCCAGCCCTTAGTGGGGTGACAGACGCCTGGCCTGGTTACCACAGCCATGCCCCAGGGCCCAGGGTATGTCCTCCACCTACAGCTCAGAGCCTTCTGTACCAGGCACCTGTCCCGCACTGTGGAAGGACACTGGCATTCTTTAGAGCCACAAACACGGTGTGGATTTCTGCCTCCTCCTTCGCCAATTCAATTGCCAGATGACAGATCTGCTCTTACCGTAGTCGGACTTTCATTTTGAGTCAATTAGAAACTTTCACCTTTTCACAGAGGCCCCGTGAGGGGTCCCTGGCACAGCCGGGGCGGTACTCTTGAGCTTTGTGGCCATTATTAAGGCACACAGAAGTTATATGAACCCAAGTGGGGGACCAGGTTGGAGGCCAGGGCAGTTAAGCAAGCGCTGCATACAGAGAGGGTCCCTGCCCAACCTACTGGAGCCTGCTACTCCAGGCCAAGCATCCTGGAAACTACCGAGTGCAGCAAAGTCAAATTACACAAGGCCAGCGCAGGAGTTCGGAGGGACCCCTGCGGCAGTGTCCTGCCCAGCCACATCTTCCTTCCCACTTCCTCTCCTACCTCCTTTTTCTCCATTACTGAGTGCTTTGCCTCAGCATCTTTACTTCCTGCTAGGACTGTTAACTCTGCATTAGGAGTCTCTGTGTGCTGCTGCTGTCTCTCAGCCCCAGATGGCTACTGCCTAGTAGATGAGGTACCTCCTCTCTTCTCTGAAAACAGACACCAGGCATTCTCTCAAAGCTGCTTCTGTGTCTGTTGGAGATCAGCAGCAGGGGTCAGGTTCCTCCGTGTCCTCAGAGCTCAACTCTTCTGCACCTCAAAACAAGCAGCGCTCAGTCCCACGTCATTTTTCCTGACCACAGTTTTGCTGCAATTTATTGATCCTTGGTGTTGAAGTGATGACACCGAGAAGGAAAGAGAATGTTTTTTGTGAGCCAAAGGGAGAGAGCTGCTAAAGGCTTCCACACACACTGGCATCATCCTAACAACCAGAGTCTCCACTCTGTGTCAGCTCAAGGGTTAACACTCAAAGCACTCAGACCCATGGCGGTGCACGCCTTTAGTCCCAGCACTAAAGGGAGGCAGAGACAGATGGATCTCTGAGTTGGAGGCCAGCCTGATCTACAGAGTGAGTTCCAGGACAGCCAGGGCTAAATCACTAAAACTCACAACAAAATTAAAAGCATAAAAGAAACAAACAAAAAAAATCTTGCATAACTTCAACTACCACTTAATTCTAAGGAAAAACTGAATTTGGAACTTTAACTTCAAGAGACTTTTAATTTTTATAAAAGACATTTCAAAATGGTTAATATTCAAGGTTCAAATCCATCTTCTAAAGTGTCATTCCCTTTGTTCTAAAAGGATGCCCACAATGCAAAGATCAACAGTCAAGTCCGATGACATCCTACAAAGTTCAGCCACGCTGCAGTGAGCTGGCCCTCCGCTGTGAAATGCTGGAGCCAAGCCTTCCTCCTGTAACTTGGAGGGAGTGTGGTAGATGCCCAGGGTTCTGCCTACAGTTACCAGCACTGACCCAAAGGCACATTCGTGCCACAATCCCAAACGCCAACAAACACTTGACTAACAGTATAGAGAAATATTTCCATTTGATCCATGTCCACTTAGTAATTATTAAAAATGTGGTTTTGAATTTATATTTTTAGGTGTGTTTAAAGTAGTTTATTGATGCTGTTGGTTTATTTTGGAATCTTGATGTTTATTTTAAAGTTCTGACATTTGCCTCATACAGTTAGTAAACACATTTTGCCTTGCAAACCTAAGAACAGCAGAAGGGATCTGGTGTGGCTCAGTGGCGGGAGGGATCTGGTGTGGTTTGATCCCGCAAGCCCCACAAACTGAGTGTACACGCCTGTAATACCAGCTCTTGGGAGGTGGAGGCAGAGGACCAGAAATCCATCAACTATGTACGAAGTTCCATCTATAGATTACAGAGCTCAGAAGCCGGAACACGGAAGGCGGGCAGGCGGTGTGGAGTTTGTGGTGCTACAACAGGAGATGGCAGTGAGCCTGAGAGCTGTGACAACGTGACTTCAGTCCCGACGATAGTGAGAACCAGTCTTAAAAATAAAATGCCCAAGAACTGCTCGGAAATCAAGGTGCCCACCCACGCGCCCACCCCAGCCCTGGGATGGGCTGCTTAAACACAGAGCCCTGTTTAAATGGCAGTGAATATGGCAGGGGAATCCAGACAAAAGTCTCACTTGCCAGCCAGGACTGTCCTGGAACTCACTATGTAGACTACATGGACCTTGAACTCAGAGCTCTATCTGGCTTGCCTCGGTTTCAGAAGCGCTAGGGTAAGATTAAAGGTATTCACCACTACACCCAGCAGGTCCCATCTTTAATAAAAGGTAAAATTATATGAACACCAAAAATTGTTGAAAATATATTCATGATATTTGTCAGTTGTTTGTACACCTACTTAAATCTACACATGGGCGACATAAAAATAATCAGGCAAGCAGGTGTGGTGAACAGAGCACTGACGCCACCAGCAGCTCTGCCTCAGGGCCAGGGTAAGCCGAGAGCCACAAGGCAGAAGCCCACTCACAAGGCTCGAAGGACTCAGATCAGGGAAACACTCAAGAAGATGCCCACTGCCAGCTGTGGTAGCACACATCTGTAATCCCAGCACTTGGGAGGTGGGGCAAGGGGGTTCAAGGTCATCCTCAGGTATAGCAAGGTAGACTGGAGCCTGGGCTACACACACACACACACACACACACACACACACACACACACACACACGAGAGAGAGAGAGAGAGAGCTTGTCTCAAAAAATCAAGAAAAAGGAAAAAAAAAAAAAAGAAAAAAGGAAAGAAATTCAATGTCTTCCATTGTGTCTACGTGCACACACATGCCCACGAAGCCAGTGATCCATCTTCCATGATGTTCCAAAAGTGCCCACTTTGTTTTGTGAGGCTCAGGCCCCTTGGCCTGGAGCTTACTGGTTAGGATGGCAGGTCAGGAGCCTCGGGAATCCACCTGTGCCCACTTCCCAGCCATGGGGTTAAAGCACACCCACCTGCAAATCTTTTAACTACTGGCTCCACGCTCTCTCTCGGGCCCTCATGCTTTGCTTTAACAAGTGCTTCAGCTCCCCAGCTCCCAAGGCCAGAACAGGAGCCTACTCCACCAACACACCAAGACTGTGTCCCTTGACCTTACTCCAACTACTAAAGTCATCTACGTTTGAAGAATCACATCCAGGATCTTTCTGTAGCCTACTGAAGAGCAACAGCCTATGTACAGACCCTTACCCGCAAGGCTGTTAGGGGAATGTGGCTAAGTACTCTGTACTTAAATAAGTGCTTTACATAAAACATCCACTAAATTAAACAGGTCTAAAGGAAACAAAGGATTCTTAAAGTACATTATGAGTCTGCTTACTTACGTACCTATAAACAAACTCCAAACACAAACCTAATAAGTTAAAAGTAGCTCAGCCCCCAGCCAGCTGCTTCCATTACCCCTGCACTAAATAAAATAACCTAATTTCTGATGAAGCGGAAAAACAAACTAGGCCAGCATCAGGCCGACACCATGCTCTGACGTGCACAAGGACTGCTCGCCGCATTCCAAATGCCTAGTTTCTAAAAAATTATATACCAGGGACCCGTTTTGCCTGAGATCTAGAGATGTGGCTCACAGACCCCTGCCTAGCACACAGCCCTAGGCGAAATCCCCAGCACTGCAAAAAAATAAACTGCAGGGGCTGGAGAGGGCTTGGCAGCTCAGCGCACTTGCTGCTCTTCCAGAGGACCAGAGTCTGGGTCCCAGCTCCCGTGAACTTTGGAGCTCTGTATCATGTATGTATTTGGAAGTGCTGTGAGCTTCCTTCTGAACTGATCTTTGATCAAGACATGCCTCTTCTTATTCCTAAACAGCACAGCTTTTTCCAAGGGCTTACTCTGTCAGGTAATAGTCACGTCAGCTTTTCTGTGACGAGTGTGCGTGGTAGTGCATTTCTTTCCATTTCTTTTGCTTTTTAAATATATTTTAGTTTTTTACGCTTAACATGTACCTTACATGGTTTCTTTTTTGTTTTGGCTTTTGGAAAGAGGGTTTCTCTGTGTAGTCCTGTCTGTCCTGGAACACATTCTGCAGACCAGACTGGCCTTGAACTAACGAGATCTACCTGCCTCTGCCTCCCACCGCCCAGTTCTTACATAGCTTCTTAAGGGACATAGTTGAGTTTCTCCTTTTTTAACATTTTTATTTATGAGTAAACGCATCTATGTGTGTATGCATGAGACTCAGAACCTGAAGAGGCCAGAAGAGGGTGTGGGACACCCCAGAGCTAGAGTTCCTATGAGCCCAACATGGGTGCTGGGAACAGAAGCAGATCCTCTGGAAAAACAAGCAAGTGCTCTCAACTGCTGAGCCAGCTCTCCAGCCCTACACTGGCGGTCAGTGTTTAGCTGTGTACTTAGCCACTAAACTGTCTTTGCTGTGAATGCACTCTGCTAAATGCATATATTCAGTCAAGATGGAGGCTAAAGCTAGGGGCGATCCCTGAGGAATATGTGGTGCACGTGTCACTCACTGTGTGGAGGCCAGAGATGCTCTGCTATAGCTCCTCCTGTTGCTGAGACAGTGTCTCACTGAACCTGGAACTCGTGGACTCAGCCAGAGTGGGTATGCAGCCAGCCTCAGGGATGCTGCTGTCCCGACCGATCTAGCGCTTGGATCTCAGACTGGCTGGCGCTGCGCTGAAGAGCAAGCCCCAGTCTGTCTCTATGCCAGGCAAGCACCTTAACGACTGAGCCAACCCCGTCCTCTGTGAATTTGTAAGTGTATGGTTGACTCTCACTTTCTATGTCTGTATGAACAATCTACAAATAAGAGTTCAAGGAAGGAAAGTAACAACAAACGACTGCACGGGTAGATTCTGGGGCTAGTTACTGTTGACACTAAGTGTGTGCGCCTCTGGCTCAGCATGTGTGAGGACCCAGATCTACACTTCAGAAAACAGGGCTTATTTGCAAAGGAGCAAAAACTTCTTATATGATACTTCTATGCTAGGAAGAGATTTGCCCAGATCCAGGTAAATTCTCCCCCTCCCCCAAAAAAAACACTTAAATAAATATCAGGGTACAGTAGCACATGCCTTTAATCCCAGCATTCAGCAAACAGAGGCAGGCAGATCTCTGAGTTCAAGGTCTTCAAGAAAGGGGGCCAAGGCAACCAGGGCTACAGAGAAACTCTGGGGAGTGGGGAGAGGGGGGAAGTGGGGGAAGGAATGTGTGAAGTTACAGCTTGGTGCCCTTTTCCTTCCATGGCCATACAGCTTATGTTGCCGTCATCCTCAGTCAAAAACTGTAAGTAAAATAATGTCATTTTAAGTGTCACAAAGCAACCTGCGGAGTGTGGCGCAGTGAGTCCTCACTTAGCACATCCAGATCCGAGGCAATGCCAAAACAAAGTCTTCAGCCTGAGAGCCCGGATTCACTCCAGCCTATTTTACTGGCTCTCTAATGGGTTCAAGGCCAGCCTGTTCTACAGTGAGCTTACTACACCCACCGGAGGGGGCTGGGACAAGGCTCGAAGGAGAGTTCTTGGAATGAGCTGAGGCCCTCATTCAACCCCTAGTACCAAAAACATGAAGACATTTTGGCAAAGTCTGAGAAAACCAATGCTTTAAACGGCCTAAGTAATGGGATGCAGCTTTGTGGTCAAGTACTGGTCCCGCAAGCACTGACCCTGGGTTAGCCACTCTAGCACTTATGTATATTTCTGCTACGTATGTGAGCCCCTTAGCCAAGTGCTCCATAACCAGCCATCCCATTCTGTCTTGGTTCTGCAACAGGGTCTATGTGGCTTTGGCTTTCCTGAAACTTGTTCTGTAGACCAGGCTGGCCTCCTGATCTACATGCTGGGATTGAAAGGGTGAGCTGCCACACTCAGCCTATATTGTTTTTATAAAGTCAGGTCACGACCAAGAAACCCCTCCGTGCCTTCCAATGATCTGTGTCAAATGCACTGGCTTTCTCACTGGCCCAAGCGTTAATGGGTAGATGAGTAGCACAGGCCCAGGCAAGGGCCGCAGGACCAGGAACAAAGCCAACGTCTGTCGGCAGAGCTGCACTGGTGGATTTCCACGGACAGGAGGAAAACCTCGAAGGGCAGAGAAGCAATCTGGGAAGCAAGAAGCCATCAGGACAGCCTCTGCCTGTCACAGCAGGGCAAGTGCCACACTCTGGCCTGTAACTCCATCCCTAGGCTCTATAAGGAGTGCACACCTGGCATAAGACACGCTGTAATAAATGTCTTATGAGCACTACCTGGGTGGGGTGCGTGCCCCAGCACTGTGAACCGAAGGGAGGGAGGAGAAAGGAATGAAGAGGGGGGAAACTGTGCCCCGACTGAAATTATGCAGTTAAGTGGAAAAATTGTCAGTGTCACTTGTATTTCAAATTAATTTGGCACTTGAACCCACAACCATGTTTCAAACTGAAGGCAAGTTTTGTAATTATGATTGACTCTTTTTCCCATCCAGTCTTCCAATTTAATCTAGAATAAACACTCTCATGTCTTTTGGTTTGGAACCTGTTTTTAAACAAGTCATAGTAACAGATCATCTAAGCACTCAGAACAACACTGAGGCAGGAGGACTGTAACTTACAGGCCTGCCTGGCTACACACCATTAGAGAGACACAGTCAAAGTCCGGATCCAGACCTGCAGAACCACACGGGGTTTGGGATGATGTCAGCAACCTGCTACAGAAGCAGAGGTGGGATGGAGAACCAGTGGCTCCTAAATGAAGTCTGGAAGCCTCGTGGCCCCTGCCACAAAGAGTGCGCACATGGACTTCTCTAGAGTTGGTCTCATCCACAAATGGAGTTTCAGGATGTGTTTAAGGAGCACACGGCCACTGAGAACATATCCAAACACAGCTGCATGGTACTGTTCCCATGACACCTGGCAGAGGGTTTGGAGACCAGAGCAGGACCTAACCAGAGTTTACCAGCTAAACAGAAAGGAACAAAGGCAGAACCTAAATCCCTCCCCAGAGGTTCATCATCCCAGCTGTTCAAGCAGAGAGACAAGGGAATTACCAAATTCAAAGAGGACCTGGGCTACAGAAGGGGTTCAATGCCAACCTGCACAACTTAGTGAAACTATTTCAAAAAGTAAACGGGGCGGGGAGGTGAGAAGTGGAAGCTGACTGAAGGGTGGAGTGCCTGCCTAGACTCCTCAGGGAACTGGGAGCTTTGCTTAACCTAACACGCACTCGACCCTGGGTTACCCCCAAAATGGTAGATAAGGTTTTAGCATCCGCCCGCCTAAGGAAGAGCCAAGGGTAACAAGCAATTGAGGGGGGTGGGGGGAGCTTCCAGATTTTAACAGGGTAAAAACAGAAACAACTGGCGACCTCTTAACATCAAAGAAAGGCCTTACAGAAATGGCTGAGGACAGAAAGTTTTCTGTGCCTCCAGGGTGTGAAGCAAGATTCCCAGGACGCAGGCAACAAAGGAGCCAGGAGCCCGAGGCAACAGACTAAAAAAAAAAAAAAAAAAAAAGAAAAGAAAAGAAAAAAAAAAAGCCTGCTATAGGAAATACCATCCCACATCCCAAACCAGATGCTTATGGGTACCTACCTTATTTACACTGCACCCCCTTATTTACAAACTAGCTTTGCCCCGGAAACCAGGCAGGCTGGGCCAGCCATCCAGCACAGCAGCCAAAAAGATACACGGCCTTGCACCTCATCTGTTCCCCAAATCGGCGGGTACTGCACCGGCACCATCTCAGATCTGCACTCTCAGCAGCCAAGGAGCACAAAGCCATAAGGCGGGGAGGGGGGTGTACGAAAAGGAGAGCTGTGACAGGGGTAGGGAGGGAATGTGCTTAGAGGCAAAATTTGGGAGCCAGACCTGCGATCTCACTTAGCACTCAGTAGATGAAGACAGGAGGACCAGAAGCTCAAGGCGAGCCTCGACTACAAAGCGAGTCCCACGCCTGCCGGAGATATAAAATATCCTACTTCAATTTATTTTATTTTTCTAATCAAGCAAAACTCGGGCAAGACTTTAAATCCCAGCACCTGCGAGGCAGAAGCAGGCGGGTCTCTGTGCATTCCAGATCAGCCTGCTCTACCGAAGGAGTTCCAGAGCAGCCCAGGGAGACATACTGAGATTCCCCGCACCCCCCAAAAAAGGCAAAACTTGGGGGGAAAAATGGATGTGCAAGAGTAAAACTTTTTTTTTTTTCCCATTCCTTCTCTTAACCCCGACGTCTGGGTGCTTGCCCAAGCCAGACTGATTATTTTCATAGCCTCAAGGCTAAAGTCTTCCTTCCGGTCATTGTGTTTATTTCCATCTCCTCCTCCTCCCTCCCCCCCCAAAAAAAGTCCTTGCCCCGCGGGACCCGCAAGGCAACAGCTCCGGACAAAGCCCACGGCTGGGCTCCACCTGGGAGCAGGGCGGAGCGCCGGACGGCCAGGGCGGGCACTGGCTTCGGAGCCTGGGAGCTCCCGCCCCCCTGCCAGGGCCCCCGCCGCAGTTACCAGGCACCGATGCCCCGCCCCCATTGTGCCCGCCGGCCAATCGCGTGCAGCCTGCTGCCCTAAGCTCCGCAAGCCCCAGACGCACACATACACACAAACGCACACACAGCGAACCCGAGCGCGACCCCACGGGGCTCAGGAGGGGCCGTGGGCCCGCGCGCGCGCGCGCCCCCGGCGAGCCCGCTCAACCAATCAGGAGCGAAGGAGAAGGGCCGCGCGGCCCCGCCGGGGTACGCTCCCTCGTCCGCTCGTTCACGCGCGGGGGCTGCTCGCGCGAGACCATCCCTCTCAAACACCCCCCCACCCGGTCCCCGGACCACCGTACACGCGCCTGTATACAATGTACGCACGCGCAAAATCGCCGCGAGCCCTCCCCCCACGCACCACGGGTGTGCGCGTGCAACTGTCGTCTCCCCCCACCACCAGCCGCCCCATCCCCCAAAAGCCGCGTCGCGTCCGCTGCCAAGGCCCCCAAGTGGAGTGGACTTTGGGGGGGTCACAGCGCGTCCGCTTCCTCACCCTGAAGTTGTCCCCTTGCCACTCGCAGCGCGCCAAGCGACCCCAACTCTCACACCCGAGTCTGTGCACACGGTCCCGACGGGGGCAGAGTGTCGAATAAAGACGCCCCTGTTCGCCATGGCACCCCGAGGCTGAGGGGGACGACGGAGGGGACACTCGAGGGAAGGGGACAGTCTAAGGCGACGGGGACTCACCCGAAGTGCAGCCGGGGAGGGTCGGGGAGGGGGGGGTGCGGACAGCAAGCGGGTGTAGGCCGGAGGGGCCTCGGCGAGCTGGCGAACGGGGTGGAGGTGAGAGGGCGAGGGGGGCCCGTGCGTCTCGGCCGTGCTCCTGTCACCGCCGCATGGCCGCCCCCGGCGGGGCCTCGCTCCTCGCTGGGTCGCCACACGCGGGGGGAAACAGAGGGACGAAGCCCAGGGGTAACCGCGGCAGGCGGGCAGCGAGCGCGTGCAGGGAAGGGGGGGGCGCCGGTGCCCCCTTTTCTCTGCTCTCCCAGCTTCTCTCTCACCCTCCTCCTCCTCCTCCTTTTTTTTTTCCCCCTTTTTTTTTTTTTTTGCCTTTTTTTTTTTTTTTTTTGTTCCTCGAAGGTGCCGCTGCGCGTGCGCACGAGCAGCACCGCCCACCGGGAGTTGTAGTCCTGAACCCGCGCTCACCTACTAAACGAATGGGTACCCCGAACTATAACTCCCAGACTGCCTTGCGAGATGAACCCAGATTCTCTCCCCACCGCCCCCCTCTAGGCCGAAGCGAAGCACCGCGGCGCCCGGCCCTCTCCGGCTTGGACTGTCAATGGAGGCGCGCGGGTGGTGGGAGCGAGAACATGGCTGCACCTGGGGCCTGCGCGGCCGCCCGGATGGGGGAGGGGAGTGGGGTGATACCTAGAACTTAGTGCCCACCCACCCCCCCCTTCCTTCTCCAGCAGGCCACAACTTCCACTTAAATAAATAACTCTTTGCTAGCAACATCCCCTTGCAGATTGCAAAGTTAGGGACATTGCAAAGGCCAGGGGAGCCCGGGGGCTGGCCTGTCGCCTGTTTTGCAGAGGGAAGTCCCCCAGCTCCGGGACACAAAGAACTCAATGTTTTCAAAGCTGGCTTTAGAATCAACCAGAGTGGACTTGCCCAAACTTGGGACAGGCAACGGATGAGAGGGGGTGGGGAACTCGTGATTTCCATTTCTTCTCTCTCGAGTCTTTACACACCTCCACATTTAGAAGGAAAATTGAAGAAATCCTGATCGTCCCCAGAACTACAAAGAAAGTTAACTTGAAGCCCCTCCTCCGTCCATTATATTTACTTTTCTCAACTATTTAATAAGATCAATGACTTTCGAGAGTATCAACTGTTCATCTAAGTTCAATGCAAAAGTTAAAAAAGCCTGTGTCTGAAGAACTTAGATGTTAATGCAAAGAACTAAATTGGGTGGATTTATGGTGTTCGTTCGTTCGTTTGTTTTTTCCTCTTTTTTTTTTTTTTTTTTTTCTGCCCACCGCCTATGCCGGCGGAATATTCGGGCGCCCTCCCCCACCCGTTGCTTCTCGGTAGGTGGCGGCCACAAGGCTTTTTCCAGCCTCCCAGTCTCTTTGTCGCTTGCTGGAAAACTTTCCGTGCAAGCAAGCCACTCTTTTGATGTAGTTCCAAAACCCTGCCTTTGAATTCGGGTTCAAGGATTGGCGTTCCCTGGTCGACTTTCTTGTATGAAACCGCACCCACAAAGCCTCATCTAGAATCTCCATGTTGGATTTCTTTGCACTCCATGGAGTTTTTAAGGATTCCTGGGAAGCAATCTGATTACAGAAGCCGCCTACGCTTTTTGGGTTTTTATTACGATTTTCCCCTAACAATATTTACACCCTTCGTTTCCTTGCCTAATCCGATTGTGACTCAACTTTGTCGACTCTGTCCAGAGCTATTCATTAAGTTGTCAAAAGAACAACTTTCTCTTTGCACTCGGATTTCACTGATCTTTGGACTATTTAGCCAAATTCCATAAGCCCGAAACAGGAGTCCCGCCCCTTTGCAGCAGGGACTATGTTCTAAGATGCATGCCTGAAATTAAATCAGTCCAACCTTAAATCAGTCCATACTATGATTTTTTTTTCCCCTATATATGCTTAGGACGAAAGTTCTGCAGGGTCTTGGGATGCACACCTGATATTCCAACACTTAGGAGTTAGAGGCAGAGGATGGATACAAGCTGAAGAACAGACTGCCCAAGTAGGGAATTCATGTCAGCCAGGGTAGGTGACAAATAAAACATTACAAAGGTTTTTGTTTTAATTAGATACAAAATATTAAAAATAAGTACTACAGTGACACTAAAACAATATTCAGGGCCAGGATGTAGCTTAGCTGGTAGTGTGCTTGCCAACATGCACAGACCCTACTTTCAGCACTACATACATGCATACATACATACATACATGCATACATACATACATACATACATACATACATGGTTTATGTACAGGTTATGGAGGCAGGAAGACAAGTTCCACATTGTCCCCTGCTATACAGAGATCCTGAAGTCAAGCAAGGATACAGGAGACCTTGTATTCAATAACAGTAGCAATAATATTGATAAACCATTCACAACAATATAATATCATAACATCTATACGAATATCACTCGAAATGAAATACTCAGTTGTCCACACCCTCCTGCCTACTTTCAGGACAGGGAAAGACTGACTTCGGATGGCAACCTTGATCTTCTGCCAACTTTTTCCGCTGCTAGAAACATACTCAAGCCTCTTTGTGAGCAGACAGTGCCTGCTCAGTAACTTTTGTATTTTCCAGTCCAGACTCGTTTCTATGTAACCATCTCTTACTGCATTAAATGGTTTTCCTCTCTTAGATGTTCTTAATCCTCTCAGGAGAGGACTTGTTATATAGTTGTCATTGTTCTGCTTTTGCCTCTGAAATGGGTCTCACTTTTGTAGCCCAAGCTAGCCTCAAACTTCACCAGCCTCTGAGTTCTGGGATAAGTAGTGTGCACCCCAGTGCCAGGTCTGAAGTCTCCACAGATGCCCAGTGCTTCCTGACAAGTCCAAACTGCCTACAATCCAAGCCAGTTTTCTGTTCACATCTTCACCCTCAAAGTGCAAACTCTTTCCATCTTCATTATGCAAACATCATGACTGTAATCTTTGCTTACTGAAAAAAAGTATACATATCATTGTCCTTTGCAGTTTCATGGAGAGAAGACTCCTTATTGTAGATCTTAGAGGAAAAAAAGGGGGAGGGGTTAGCTTTAAAGATTGAACCCAGGGCCTCTAGCATGTTAGGCAAAGCAATCAATCAGTCCACTGCTGAGCTATCTCAATCCATCATTTGCATGTACGTTTTGAGGCAGAATGTCACTAAATCCCCCCCAGGAAAACATTAAACATTCACTCCTCCTGCCTCAGCCTCCCTAATGTTTAGGATTGAAGGTGTTTGCCCAATTCTGCCTGGCTTTCCAGTTAACTTGAAGTTTTTTCACTTAAAGAAAAGGCTTCCAGCCGGGCAGTGGTGGCGCACGCCTTTAATCCCAGCACTTGGGAGGCAGAGGCAGGTGGATTTCTGAGTTCGAGGCCAGCCTGGTCTACAGAGTGAGTTCCAGGACAGCCAGGGCTATACAGAGAAACCCTGTCTCGAAAAACCAAAAAAAAAAAAAAAAGAAAGAAAAGGCTTCCAGCCAGACACAGTGGTGGCACACACCTTTAATCGCAGTGTGTGGGAGGCAGAGTCAAGCGAATCTCTGAGTTCGAGGCTAGCCTGGTCTACACAGCAAGTTCCAGAACCTACACAGGGCTACACAGAGAAACCCCATCTCAAAAATAAATAAATAAATAAATAAATAAATAAATAAATAAGGTTCAAGCCAGATGGTGGTGTTGGCAGTGCATGCCCTTAATCCCAGGACTCAGCGGGCAGAGAGAGGCAGGTGGATCTCTGTAACAGAATTCCCTGAGCAAGCTAGCTGATTTGACAAACCCTGGATTCAATTGATAGAGCCTGTATCAATAAAAAAGGTTGTGAACAACCAAAAACTCCTGGTGTTACCTCTGGCCTCCATGTGCACATGCATGCATATACATATGTGAACACACGCACACACCTGCACGTGCACACATGCCTACCACATACATATGCAAAACAATAAAAGCCAGAACCAGAGTTCTTACTACAGGACACCTTGGCCAGAGGGTCCTGCATCTGCACGCTTGACCTGGAAGCCATTTTCTAGGAAAAGAAGCATTCCTTGAAGGTAAGCACTAAAATATGCAAGACTTCCAGGTTACATCTGATAAGGGAGACATTTGCTGTATGACCAGAGGGCAGATGTCACTCCCAGGCTGGGAGCTCTGGACAAGGAAATGAGTCATATCCAGGGCCATGACAAGCCCTGGAAATCTCCTCAAGCTACTCAGAACCAAGCAGAACTTTTAGGGGTTAGGATAGGTAGAGTGAGAATTTTTGAATTTTAGTTTCCTGACACATACAGAAATATTATAAGAATATGTTTTCATTTTAATCCCAGGTTGTAGGGCTATGGGACAGCTTCTCGGCAGCTGACTGTGATTTGTGTCCTGCTGGGGGTGAAGATGGGGTGTGATTATGATTTTGCCAGTGGCAGACAGCTTCTTCTGCAACTGTGTGACATTTGGAATTCTGGGAACATTTCAGAGGGTATATAAATGCTAGAGTCCCACGTGGGCGGGGTTGGTGGTATTGGTTATTGTTGGTCACCATTTGTTAAGTAGTCATGCACAAAGAAGATATAATAAGAAATTAGGGGCTGGAGAGATGGTTCAGGGGTTAAGAGCACTAACAGTTCTTCCAGAGGTCCTGAGTTCAATTCCCAGCAACCACATGGTGGCTCACAACCATTTGTAATGGGATCTGATGCCCTCTTCTGGTGTGTCTGAAGACAGCTACAATGTACTTATATAAATAAAATAAATAAATCTAATAAAAGAAATATTTAAAAAAAAAAAAGAAATTAGATATCCAGATCAAATTTTCCCCAAGAAGCTCAATGCCCCGACTAGCAAGGAAGTAGTCAAATAGTATGTCTCCCCCTTTCTGACTTTATTCAGTGATCTCTTTCCCCTCTATCTTTTTTCTCTGGTATCTAGTGTTAAGGGGGCTGAAAGGGAAAAAAGGGGGGGTGGGGAAGGGTGGAATAAAAAAATAACCCACAAAGTAGTAAAAATCCAGTTACAGGCACATGAAACCCAGGCTAGCCTTCAACTCCCTACCTAGCCAAGGATGACCTTGAACTCCTGATCCTCCACCTCCTAGGATTACAGGAGAGCATCAACACACCTGGTTTATAACCCTTTTTATAAATAAAGGAAAGAAAAAAAAAAAAAAAAACAAGAGGGCTCAAAACCTCTCAGTAATTAAGATCAAATCTAGTCCTTCCCAAAGATCTGAGTCTAATTCCCAGCATCCTCACCAGGCTGCTTACACGTCTATAGCTCCAGCTACAGGATCTCTGGCGCCCTCCTCTGGTCTTCTTGGGCAACTGCACTCACATGTGCGCATACCCACAGACAGGCACACAAAACATATATATAATTAGAAAGGAAATAAAGGGGGCTAGAGAGATGGCTTAGCAGTTAAGAGCGCTGATTGTTTTTCCAGAGGTCCAGAGTTCAATTCCCAGCAACCACATGGTGGCTCACAACCATTTGTAATGACATCTGATGCCCTCTTCTGGTCTGTCTGAAGACAGCTACCCCATACTCAGAAAAATAAATAAATAAGTAAATAAATAAATAAATAAATGGAAATAAGCCTTTAAAATTTTAGATTTCTTTCTTATATGTATATATATATATATATATATATATGAATATTTTGCTTACATGTATGTATGTATGTATGTGTATCACATGTGTACTTTGGTACCCTTGAAGATCAAAAGAAGGTTTCAGATATTCCGGCAACAGTCAACCTCTAGAATTGTTCCTCAGACACTACCCACCTTGATTTTGTTTGGTTTGGCTTGGCTTGATTTTTTTTTTTTTTAACAGTGTAGACATTTTTATTGGTGGGAAGAGTGCAAAATAGCAACAAACCCAGAGAAGTGGGGAAAGGATGGGGTGTACTTCCTTCCCAATATGTGAAAGTCCCATTACCAAGCAAATAGGGGGAGGGAGTGGTCGACTTGACTGTGGCAGCTTTGAACCCAGCAACCTCCAACAATAGTGCCCGATTTTTTTTTTTTTTTTTTTTTTTTTTTTTTTTTTTTTTGAGACAGAGTCTCACTATTCAATTCTGCCTGTCCTAGAACTCACTAAGTAGTCTAGGCTGGCCTTGAACTCACAGAGATCTATCCACCTCAGCCTTCCAAGTGCTGGGATAAAAGACATACTGGTGGGACATACCTATAATCCCTGCACTAGGGAGTTACAATCAGGTAGATTTCTGAGTTCCAGGCCAACCTGGAATTCCCAGACAGTGGCCAGGGGCTACACAGAGAAACAAACAAACAAACAAGACAGGTCCCACCATGTCTGGCTAAACTTGTTTTTTTGAGACAGGGTCTCTCATCAGCCTGGAGCTCATTACCCAGGCTTGGTAGCTGACCATTGAGTCCCAGGGATCTGTCTGTCTCTGTCTCCCCCACACTGAGATTACAAGGAAATCTTATTAAAGACAGTTTTTGTTTGGTTGATTGGGTTTTTGTTTTTGTTGTTGTTTTGTTTTTACGTAGGTTCTGGGGAAAACAAAACAAAACAAAACAACAACAACAAAAAAAAAAACCCTGAGGTCTTCATACTTGGAGAGCAAGCACCTTACCAGTCTCTTCAAGGCTAAGCACCCTAAGCAAGGGCTTTGCAATGAGCTTAACACAACCACTCACACAGAGACACATCCAAAGGCAGAAGTTCAGTTTAGATCACAACTACACTACTCATTAGTATAAATAAGATATAGTGACACATTCGGTTTGGGGGGCTTTTGGTTTTTAGTTGGTTGGTTGGTTTGCTGTTTCAAGACAGGTTTCTCTATGCAGCCCTGACTGCCCTGGGACTCACTTTGTAGAGCAGGCTGGCTTGGAACTCACAAAGATCTTCCTGCCTCTGCCTCCTGCGTGCAGGGATTAAAGTCTGTGCCATCACTAGCCAGCCAGCAGCAAATGTCTTTTGTCCAACACGAAGGAAACAGAAGCAGATAGATCCGCTTATCTCTGTGAATTCAAGGCCAACCTGGTCTATATAGCAAGTGCCAGGTTAGTCAGAGCTACACATAGTGAGACCTTGTCTCAAACAAAATAGCAAAAGGCAGCTGTCTCATGTAGCCCAGGCTGTCCTGAAACTCACAATGTAGCTGTGACTACCCTTGAACCCTTGCCTTCAGGTCTCACCCGTTTACAGGTGTGCACCTACGTGTTCTTGACTTTCTTCTTTTTCCTTTTTCTTTCTGTTTTGAAATTGCATTTATTTGTTGTGTACATATTCGTGGGTGAAAGTCAGTTCTCTTCTTCCATCATGTTCTTCCTGGGAAGTAAAACTCAGGTCTTCAGACTTGGCAACAAGCACCTTTACCCGCTGAACCATCTTGCTGGTCCTGAGAGATGGCTTGCCTCTATCTCCCTCATGGCAGGCAAGGACACTCTCTGCTTTGTTAACAAGAGCAATCAGCCTGGGCAACATGAACTGAGTCTCTTAGGGACTTGCAGCCGTCTAGATATGCCACAGACTGCAGTACACGGTAGTACAGACGGAATGTTGTAGGTCTGCAGCCAGAATGATCTTGGACTACATCTAGTCCCGTTATCTTGGGCCAGTAACCTGAACTTTCCTATATGACCTAAATTCTAGTAGATAAAGGTCAGGTCGTATCTCCAAGTTTAACATACTTCTAAAACTTTGACAACCCTAAGGCTAAAGTCACTAGATTAGCATCAAGTCTAACAGATTTCCTGCTCGCTGTAGGCCTGGTACCTGAAGCTACGATGACCTGTATTTGGTAAATGCACCAATTTATGACTTCTAGCTTAGCTTGGTAGAACATGCTTGTAACCTGACCCCAGTAGATAGACGCCTGGGAAAAGGAGATATCCTATGTTAAAACAAACAAGACCAAAAAGCAAAACAACAACAAAAAAAAACCAAAACAAAAACAAAAAAACAAACCAAAAACAATAACAAAACAACAATAACAAAAAACTCAAACAACAAAAACTATCAGGCAGTGGTGGTGCATGCCTTTAATCCAGACGCAGGCAGATCTCTGAGGTCGAGGCCAGCCTGGTCTACAGAGTGAGTTCCAGGATAGACAGGACTACACAGACAAACCCTGTCTTGGAAAAAAAGCTAACAAACAAAAGAATAGCATGTACTTTTAATCACTGAGCCATCATTCCAGGCCCTCATATCTTAGAGTAAATTCTTTTACATTTATTTAGCTTGTGTGCTGTGTGTGTGTGTGTGTGTGTTTGTGCACATATTGTGTGTATATGTGTGTGAGAGAAAAAGTATGTATGTGTATATGGTGTGAGTATGTGGTGTGTATGTGTGTGTGTGAAAGAGAGTGTATTGTATGTATGTGTGTGTTATATGTGTATATGTATGAGAGAGAATGTATGTGTATGTGGTGTGTACATGCCTGTGAGTGTATGTGTGTGTGTGTGTGTGTGAGAATGTGTGTGTGTGTGTGTGTGTGTGTGTGCCACTGCCGCCTGAATGTGGAGACATTGTTTTTCTCCTCCCACCATGTGGACCTTGGGATTCAAACTGAGCTTCTCAGCTTGTCAGTCTTGGTACCTTTAACCAAGACTGCTGAATTTGTGTGTGTGTGTTCGTGCGCCGGCATGCCACGGTACATTGTGTGGAGGTCAGAGGTCAACTTTCTGGAGTCCTCTCCCTTCGCCTTGTTGAGGTATGGTCTCTCTTGTTTTTCAGAGCTTCCTACTCTAGTCTAGATGCTGAGAGCTTCTAGGTGGTTCTTCTGTCTCTGCCATAGGAGTGCTGGGATTACAGACAGATCTTACACCATATATATCTTTTTTTTTCCCCCATAGATTTGAGGGGTTGAATTCAGGTCTTCAGGAGATTGTGTGACAAGTAAGGCCAGCGCTTCTCAGCCTGTGGGTCACAGATATCCAAACTACAGTTATGAAGTAGCCATAATATACTTGTATGGTTGGGGGTCACTATAACATGAGGAGTTGTATTAAAGGGTCCCAGCAATCAGAAGGTTGAGACGCGCTGAGCTAAGCAATCCCACCAGCCCTTATTTTTGTGGTTGTTGTTGTTTGTGAGTTTGTTGTTGCTGTTGTTTTAACATGCATTGGCATTCTGTTTGCATGTACACCAGTATGAGATGTCAGAGCCCCTGGAACTGGAGTTACAGACAGTTGTGAGCCGCCGCCACGTGGGTGCTGAGAACTGAAACAAGTCCTCTGGAAGAGCAGCCAGTGCTCTTAACCACTAAGCCATCACTCCAGCCCCAAATTACATTTATTAGTTTATGTACATGTCCATCTGTGGGCACGTATGCACCATAGCTCGGGTGTCAGAGCCGGAGGAAAATTTTCGGGAGTCTAGGGATCGAACTTAAGATGTCAGGCTGACAGCGCCTGTACCTAGAGCTGTTCCGGGAGCTGCCAGTCCTGGTTTTCTCTTCGTTTTTGAAACACATCTCCTGTAGCCCGTGCTGACCTTCATAAACTCACCCTGTAACTGAAGATTTTTTTTTTTTTTAAACTTCGATCTTCTGTTCCTCCTGCCTCCAGTTCTAAAGTACCAGATTTAAAGGTGCGGACCACCAGAGATAACGAGGGCTTTATGCAGGCTAAGCTAGCGGCCTGGCAGCTACATCTTCATATTACATAGTCCATCCCTAGCACCGCGCAACCGGAAGTGGTGTTACACACCTTTATTCCCCGCACTCAAGAAGTAGAAGCAGGAGGGTCAGAAATGCAAGACCATCTGTGGCTACATAACCAGTTCAAGGTCAGCCTGGGATATATGACCCTGTCTCGAAGTTCATTAATTCACTGATTAATTAATTAATTTGGTAGCCGCAGTCCCTTCTTTGATTTATAGCTGGCCTCCTTTCAGATGGGCCGTACTCACATTTCATGGATAAGCCAGTTGTGGTGGCACAGGCCTGTAACCTAAGCACTTAGGAGGCTAAGGCAGGGTAGAATTTGAGACTAGTGAAGCTGTCTTGGAGATCCAGACAAAGAGAAGGAGTGGGAGGGGCCTGGGAGAAGAGAGTGGGTAAGAGCTGGCGCTATGTAAACCAAGGACTTGAGGTAAAACAAACAAACAAACAACAGAAAACACTTTAAAAAAAAAAGCTGGGTGTGTCCTTGTGAGTACCCATGCTCACAACGCCACAGGTCTGGGGCGAAGACCAGAGGACTGGTCAGAACTGCTGGCTGTCTGCATATCGTCTGCAAACAAGCCTGTCTCAGTAAACAGTAGTGAATGGTAAACGCAGGCAGTCTCTCCTAGTCTCCTCATTCACAAGGACACAGCTCACACGCTGGAGAAGAACACAGAGGTCAGGGGAAGAGTATATTTTAGTCTTTTGTTTTGTTGTTCTTGCTTTCAATCAGTATCTTTTTTTAAGTTGTCCAGGCTGGACCAACAGGATAACTCAGAGAGTAAACAGCACTTGCCATCGAGCCTGGGGACCAGAGCTCAGTGCCAGGACCCACATGGGGGACAGAGAGAACGAAAGAGTCGAGGCTGGCTGGGAACCCAGCAGCATCAGCAGCATCTGTATCACAAATGCTGGATTACAGACACGCAGCATCTCGCCTGGTGTGAGCCGAGCCTTGATGGAGACCTTGCAACTGACCATTAAAGAAGAAGGGGGAAGCTGGAAGGCATTGATTGTACTCAAGAATAACGTGTGTGTGTGTGTGTGTGTGTGTGTGTGTGTGTGTGTTAAAAAAAAAAAAAAAAAAAAAACCTGAATGTGTGCTGGTGACTGACTTTAATCCCAGCACTCCAGAGGCAGAGGCAGGTGGATCTCACTGAATTCAAGGCCAACCTGGTCTACATACAGAGTGAGTCCAGAACAACCATGGCTACACAGAGAAACCCTGTCTTGAAACAAAAACAAAGTCAACAACAAAATAATAATAAGGCTGGCAGGATGGCTCAGTGGGTAATGCCTCCAGCTACAAAAGCCCTGGCAAGGAGAGTTTGATTCCCAGGACCTACATAAAGGTGAAAAGAGAGAATTAACTCCATAAAGTTGTCTCTGACCTCCACAAGTATGCCATAGTATGTACACCTACCCACCCACACACACACACACACACACACACATACACACACACAATTTTTTTTCTTTTGTATTTGGAGACAGTGAGACAAGGTTTCTCTGTGTAGCCGTGGCTGTCCTGGAACTCACTCTGTAGATCAGCTGGCTTTGAACTCAGAGATCTGCCTGGCTCTGCCTCCTGTACTGGGACTAAAGGTGTATGTCACCACCACCAGGCAACAAATGCATTTTAAGGTGAAGCTGGGTATGATGGTGCATGCCTTTAATCCCAGCACTCAGGAGGCAAAGGCAGGCCAGCTTCTATGAGTTCGAGACCTGCGTGATCTACATAGCTAGTTCCAGGCCATTCAGGGCTACCTAGGAAGACCTTGCCTCAAAAAATAAAACAATCAAAAAAATTGTGAGGCTGCAATTAAGAAACACACCTGTCACCAGCCGTTGGCTTCCGCACACACCCACATGGTAGCGTGTACATGTGTCCACATGCATAAGCCACATGCCTGTGTGCACACACACACAGAAGAGCCTATATGGTTGGGGGGAGTGCCACAGTGCACAGAGCACAGAGGAAAGAAACATCATGTGCTGGATACAGCTATTATTCATAGTCACCATGAATTCTCCCTGCTCTAGGAGCAGGTGCAGGTCAATCTAGAGAAGGACTCTGGCCTGGATCACAAGAGTCCTTCAGTGCCAGCCAAGAAGTTTGGGGCAGACACACAGGTCGGGGTGCCTGTCATTCCAGCTTCCATTTCCAAACAGGATTACGTCACCCGCTCAGAGAGGCCCAACCAAGCTACTTTTTGTTCCCGCTAGATAAGGTCTCCATCTTAATGTGTTTTCTATTGCTGTGATAAAGATCATGACCAAAGGGTATTGGGGGGGAAAGGGTTTGTTTGGCTTGCACATTCTGGTCACAGTTCACCGTGGAGGGAAGTCAGGGAGCCGACGCTGAGTCCTCAGAGGATGCTGCTTCCTGGCTCGATGCTCAAGGCTTGCTTGCTCAGGCTGCTTTGTTTTCTGATCTTTCCCTTTCCTTTTTCTTTTTCCTCTTCTTGTTTTTCAGAGACAGCATTTCTCAACACAGCTCTGGCTGTCCTGGAGCTCACTTTGTAGACCAGGCTGGCTTCAAACTCAGATCTTCCTGCTTCTGCCTTCTGAGTGCTGGGGTTAAACATGTGCACCACTACACCTGGTCTTCAACCTGCTTGCTTTCTTCCTTTCTTTTTCTTTTCTTTTTTTTTATTATTTATTTCATGTATATGAGTACACTGTAGCTGTCTTCAAACACACCAGAAGAGAGCATCGGATCCCATGACAGATGGTTGTGAGCCACCATGTGGTTGCTGGGAATTGAACTCAGGCCCTCTGGAAGAGTAGTCAGTGCTCTTAACCATTGAGCCATCTCTCCAGCCCCAGCCTGCTTTCTTATACCACCCAAGACCACCTGCTTAGAGGTGGCACCGCCCACAGGAGCCAGGCACTCCCACATCAATCATTTTAATTAAGAAAATGCCCCACAGACTTGCCAATAAGTGAATCAAATAAAGGCAAATCCAGATTCCAAAACTGTGATTCCCTCTTCTCAGATGTCTTATGTTTGTGTCAAATTGACAAAAACTGACTAGTGTGACTCACTGTGTAGCCCTGGCTGGTCTGGAACTTGCTATGTAGACCAGGATAGCCTCAAAAAAAAAAAAAAAAAAAAAAAAATCATAGAGATCTGCCCCGTCTCTGCCTTACAGGTGTTGGTTTTGGTTTTGGTTTTTTTGAGACAGGGTTTCTCTGTGTAGCCCTGGATGTCCTGGAACTCGCTCTGTAGACCAGGATGACCTCAAATTCAGAGATCTTCCTGTGTCTGTCACCCAAGTACTAAAGTATTAAAAGTATGTCTCACTACACACACTTAGCTGGGTTTCACCTTTAAAACTGGCAAACTTGGGGGTGGGTACAAGCTCTTGTGGTTGTTGCAGAAGACCAGAGTTAGTTTCCAGACCCCACATGAAGGCTCAAAAACATCTGTAACTGCCATTCCAGGAGTCAGGCCTCCTCTTCTGTATCTGTGGGCACCAGGCATGCATGAAGTGGTGCACATGCACACTTGCAGACAAAGCATGTATACACATAAAATAAAAATAAATAAATCTGCCGGGCAGTGGTGGCGCACGCCTTTAATCCCAGCACTTAGGAGGCAGAGACAGGTGGATTTCTGAGTTCAAGGCCAGCCTGGTCTACAGAGTGAGTTCCAGGACAGCCAGGGCTACACAGAGAAACCCTGTCTCAAAAAAACAAAAATAAATAAATAAATAAATAATAAATAAATAAATAAATCTGCCAGGCAATGGTCATGCATGCCTTTAATCCTAACCCTCAGGAGTCAGAGGCAGGCAGATTTCTGAGTTCGAGGCCAGCCTGGTCTACAGAGTGAGTTCCAAGATAGCCAAGGCTATACAAAGAAACCTTGTCTCGAACCGCACCCCCCTATAATCCCCTATGGAGGGGCTGGTGCTGTAACTCAACAACAGAGCATTTGTGCTGCATGTAAAAAGTTCTGGGTGTATCCCCAGCCTGGTGTGTGTGTGTGTGTGTGTGTGTGTGTGTGTGTAAAACAGAGAGAGAAAGACAGAGAGACAGAGTACAGACACACGACTATTAATTTTCCTCAGGAAGCAACCATGTTTTTTGAAGATGGGAGGAAGCACCTGAGGGTATCCTGGCTTCAGTTGTCCATGCATTCCCAGGCTCTGTGTCAGCCAGCGATCCATCGTTATCATAGAATATCAGAGCAAGATTTATGTCACCTTAGTATGTCAGGGCATTCAGTCCTTTGTCACCTGGCTCTATGGCTCCTGGGCCTGAGGTGAAGCACAGGGGCTCACTTCATGGCCACCAGGAAGCAGAAGAAAATGACTGGAAGAGATCTGTGAAAAATACAATCCCTCAGAGCTGGAGAGATGGCTCAGTGGTTAAGAGCACTGGCTGCTCTACCAGAGGTCCTGAGTTCAATTCCCAGCACCCACATAGCACCTCACAACTGTCTGAAACTCCAGTTCCAGGGCTTCTGACACCTTCACACAGATGGACATGCAGTCCAAAAGAAAATGAGCTGGGTGGTGGTGGCGCACGCCTTTAATCCCAGCACTTGGGAGGCAGAGGCAGGCGGATTTCTGAGTTTGAGGCCAGCCTGGTCTACAGAGTAAGGGCTACACAGAGAAACCCTGTCTCGAAAAACCAAAAAAAAAAAAAAAAAAAAAAAAAAAATTAAACTTTAAAAAACTTCTTAAAATAAGTAAACAAACAAACAATCCCCAAGGACAAAAGGTCCAATTGAAAGATAGAAAAATCATAAGTTGATCCCCTGAACCCTACTCTTAAAAGCAAAGACATAAAAACCTGTAAGTCAAACACTGTGTCGCCTCAGTCCCAGGAAGTTAGCTGACCATTTGAATAGATGGCCCTAACTAAACAAACCCTAATATTAAGGGTGTCAGGATGCTATGGGCCCGAGATTAGCCTGGCCACGCTTTGAACTAACAGCCCTGAGACAGTTGGTGCCAGGATGCTTAAAGTTCGAGATTAGCCTGACCCCTTGAACTGGAGCTCATGATATATAGTGTGAAGCTACTCTGAAATAGCCAATTATAAAGTGACACACCATCCATCTTAAGAATTTGAGATCAAATGTATCGATGACCTAGTGACCTGTTCCCCCTCCTTCCCCCTTCCATAACTCCACTCTCAGCCTTCCCCCTTCCCTAACTCCACCCCCACCTGGTTTGTAGATTCCCCCTTAAAAACTGTAAAATTCTTTTGTTGGAGGCTGAATTCCTCTGCCCCTGCATGGGCTTGAAGGGAAGACAGCCCTGGCTAGCCAGTAATCATGCGATTGCATCAAGTTGTGTTTCTCGTGATTTGGGGTGCATCTGCAGTTCTCCAGGGATCGTGAGTTCTTTTTCAAGTGGGCTTTACACAATGATCTACTTCCTTTGAGTAGCCTGACCTTCTGTGGAGAGCTGGAGAGCTCTTGGTGCCCCTTCAAGGGTATTGGCAAGAATGTTCACATTGGTAGGACAAGGGAAGTAGGCTCAGACAGGAATGTTTACATTGGGCTAGGACAAGACTCAAGATGAATACAGCTGAGGAATGTGTTCTTTGTGTCTGGATCCTTAAGTCCCTGAATACAGCAATTCTGTCTGGGACCTCTGTTTACGCCTTGCTCGTTTCTTTTTTGTTGTTGTTGTTGTTGTTTTTGTTTGTTTGTTTTGTTTTTTTAAACAGGGTTTCTCTGTGTAGCCCTGGCTGTCCTGGAACTCACTCTGTAGACCAGGCTGGCCTCGAACTCAGAAATCTGCCTGCCTCTGCCTCCCGAGTGCTTGCTTCTTGACTGGTTTTAGTTTGTCTTTGACCTAGAACTGCTCTTGTTCTTCGAATGTACCTAGAATGGTCTAAAAGCAGACTGGAAAAAAAAACGAGCCCGCCTCAGCACTGGCTGGAGTCTATAGTGTTTTGTCTAATGTCTTTTCTTTCTTCTATCCTCCCTCCCTCTAGATCCCGTTGATTGAGGGGTGTTGGGAGCCGCAGTGAGTGTGTCAACATTCGCCATTACAAGATGCCTCGGGCATCCTGTCCTCCCACTAGTAAACAACTGACTGCGCAGGTGCAAAAGGCAGAAAGCTTGCCAAAGTCACTGCCCATCCAGGGGCGTAATATGGGGTGATGAGTGAACAGCCAATCAAAAGTGAACACTCCACTCTAGGGTACATATAGCAGTGCCTTTCCCGGGCTTTGGGTCTTTCCGCTTCTGCTTATACTAATAAAGCCTCGCTGTGGTAACCACCCGAACACTGCCTCTCATGTCTCTCTTCCATGGGTGAAGGGGACACGGGAGGCGCTCGGAACAGAGCGGGCTTGGCCAATCTTACATAGTACTCCCATCTCCAATAGTGTATTCAAAAGTTGAGCCCATCAATGGGGTAAACTATTGATTAGGTTAGAGCCTCACGACTGGAAACACCCTCATGGGCACACCCAGAAGGATGCTTTCCTTGTCTCCTAGGTGCCTCTCAATCCGACAAAAGAGTAATTATCAAGAGACTGGCGAGACGGCTCAGCGGTTAAGAGTACTTATTACTTCTGTAGAGGACGAGGTTCAATTCCCAACAACCACATGGTGGTTTACAAACATCTATAAGTCCAGCTCCAGGGGATCTGATGCCTTCTGCTAGCCTCCAAAGGCAGCAAGCATGCAGGTGGTGTCCATACGTACATGCAGGCAAAACATGTTCACATATAACAACAATATATGAATCTAGGCAGGATGGCGGTGGCACACACCTTTAATCCCAGCACTCAGGAGGCAAAGGCAAGTGGATCTCTGAGTTTGAGGCTACCCTAGTCTACATAGTGAGTTCCAGGACAGCCAGGGCTACAAAGAAAAACCCTGTCTTGAAAAACAAAAACAAACCAAAAAAGAATGTTATAAAAGTCACGGTGGAGAACTCAAAAACCTCAGAATCTTGAGGTAGCGTCCACAACACATCCACAACCAGGAAGCAGAGAAATTGATGTTGCTACTCAACAAGCAGTCTCATTCCATTTATACAGCCCAGGGTCTGCTGCCCACAGTCCTGCCCACAGTTAAAACGGCTCTTCCCTTGTGGTGGTTGGTATATGAATTAACCACACAAGTCCAGAGGCACAGGCAGATGGATCTCTGTGAGGTCCATAGCGAGAGTCCCAGGACCCTTTGACATAATCAAGATAATCCCCTATAGACAGACTCAGAGACTCATCTTCCAGATGATATTAGATATTTTCCAGGTACCTCTAGACTCTACCAAGTTGATTATTAGCAATAGTCATCACAGAGTCTCATGTAGCCCAGCCTATCCTCAAACTTGCTCTGCCACCCTGGCTGATCTCCTGCCTCTGCACCTCCTAGAGTTAGGGTTACAGGCATGCACCACCATACCAGGTTTATGCAGTGCCGGTACCCAGGCCATCTTCATGCATGCTAGCTAAATACTGTACCAAACGAGCCACGTCTCCAGCCCTGGCTTATCAAATCAAATTATCCAGATCAATTGCATAGCAAGGAAGGAAATGAGAAGCAGGGAAGACCAACTAGCCTGGTCTCCCACCATAAGAAGGCATAAAAGGGCTGGTGGTGGCGCCCTTTGATCCCCACACTCAGAAGGCAGAGGCAGGCAGATCTCTGAGTTCAAGGCCAGCCTGGTCTACAGAGTGGGTTCCAGGACAGCCACAGCTACACAGAGAAACTGTGTCTTGAAAAAACAAAAACAAGGAGAATGCTATAAAAATCAGGGACAGCCCCTAAAGAAGCCTCAGGTCAGGCCCCATTTGTGTATGTCACTTAGCAACCCAGAAAGCCCAGGTACCAGCAGGGCAGCCAGGCATGGTTTCTACCCAGGAGCTATAGAGTGCAGGAGAATGTAGCTGGCTTCCTATGACTGAAGCCCCAGCGCTAACTGACTTAACATGTTATACTTGACTACCTGTCTTAATACGCTTATTGCAGAGACAATTAAATCTCACTTCTTTAATCCCAGTACTCGGAAGCTTGAGGCCCAATGATCAAGTGTTCAAGACCAGCTTAGGCTTCATAAGAATCTGCCAAAAGGAGAAAAAAGTCAACAGAGTATTGCCTAGCTCATACAATATCTTGGGTTCCAGTCTCAGCGCCACATAAACAGAGACCAGTAGCTCACGCCTGTAATCCCAGCACTCAGGAAGGTAGTAGCAGAATGATTAAAAATTCAAAATCCAGAGGCAGGCGGATTTCTGAGTTCGAGGCCAGCCTGGTCTACAGAATGAGTTCCAGGACAGCCAGGGCTACACAGAAAAACCCTGTCTCAAAAAAAAAAAAAAATTCAAAGTCATCCTTAGCTACAAGTTCAAAGCTAGCCTGGGCTACAGGAAACCCTCTCTGAAAAATAAGATCTGTCAAGATTTTTCAGTGAGTAAAGGTGCTTGCATCCAAGACCCACACAGAGAAGGAGAGACGCAACCGCTTCCAGTTGCCCTCTCAGCCCCACAGAAGCACTGTGGTACGTGTGTGCACGTACATATACACAAAATAAATAAACAAAAAAACGATAGAGGGAGAGGAGAGGTGGAAGAAGAGGAGGAGCAAAAGGCAAAAATAGGAAAAGCAGAGGAAAGAGACTCCATATTGAAAAGCATAGACAAAAGAGTCAGTGACCCGCCCCTCCCCGCAAATCCATTTTGGGGGTCCTGACACGAGCTTTAGGTTTAGACCTGAGAACTGGGGCTGGTGTGAGAGCTATGTGTAATTAAGTAGTTATTGTTGTATCCGCTCTCATTCAGCAAGGCTTCCGAGGATGTCTTTATCGCTTGAGGAGCCAAGCTTGTTCTCACAAGGTGAGTACTTATTCTTGGGTATGATGTTATCATGGAGTGAACTGTCAGTGAGGTTGGCTGTTCCCTGGACCAAAGACAACTGGGGGTTTAGGGTAATAGGAACACCGGTTGCCTTTTGGCGTTCTGGAGAGAGATGCTCTAAGAGGTGAGAGTAGTTTCCAGGCATGAAAGGGTCCCACCATCAGGAAGGATGATTCCTGTACATTGGAGACCAGCCTAAGCTAACATAGGAAAACCTTGAGGGCCGGGCAGTGATGGTGGCGCAGACTTTAATCCCAGCACTCCAGAGACAGAGGCAGGCGGATCTCTGTGAGTTCAAGGCTAGCCTGTTCTACAGAGTGAGTTCCAAGACAGCCAAGGCTACACAGAGAAACCCTGTCCTGAAAAACAAACAGACAAACAAACAAACATCTTGATTCCGAAAGAATAAAATAAAGTGGATAGTAAGGCCCTTCAGTCACTCGCTCATCTCTATGACTTTCCTTTTGAAGAGGGGCGAGATGGTTAGGGTCCCACTGTGGCTTGTTGTTATGATTATTATGGTTGTTGTTGTCATTACAGTTATTTAGTGTGTGTGGGCATACACCATGTCACAGCTTGTCTGTGTGGAGGTCAGAGGACAACTTGAAAGAGTTGGTTCTCTTCTTCCACTGTATGGTTCCTGGGGACTAAACTCAGATCCTGAGGCCTGGCAGCAAGCATCATTAACTTACTGAGACATTTTATCTCTGTCCCTAGATATCCCACTCCCCCTTTTTAGACAGACACTGCTTGAGTGATTGGCATGTCTATGTGTCCTGAAGCAAAATAAAGACAGAGAGTCCAGGCCTGGCAGTGTTGCCCCATGGACCATGCTGTGTTTGGGATGGCGGCTCCAGTCCAGATAGACCACACCAGACCAAAGCAGTTCCACGTGGTAGAGGCTTATTTTAGGGAAGAACAGGGACAAAGGGAAGAGAGAGAAAGACTAGGGAAAAAGGGTCAAAGGTGGGGAAAGGTTCACCTTTTATCTGGGCTGTGAAGTAGGCTGTTCCCAGGTGAGTGTGAAGAGTGGGCTCCAAGAAGGTATGCAGGGTTGTCATGACAACAGATGTCACCTTTGTGTGACATTCCTGAGTTTGGAGCCGGTTTGCCAAGCTGGCTCTGGATACCAACAGACCCCAAGTGAGGAGTAAATGCTTTTCTGAATGTCTAGAACAGGAACACAGTGGGGGCGGGGCGTGTAGCTCGGGTGGTAGAATTCCCGACTACCGTTGTGCGCTTCACAAACCAGACGCAGTGGTACAAGCCTGTAAGGACGCGTTTCAGGAAGTGGAAGTTGGAGGCTCAGAAATTCAAGGTCTTCTTTGGCTACATAGCAAATTTGAGTTTGAGGCCAAAAGAAGAGGGCCCTGCACTCAGGAGGCAGAGGTAGGCAGATCTCTGTGAGTTTGGTACCACACTGGTCTACAAAGTGAGTTTCACAGTTACACAGAAAAACCTGGGGGAGGGGGTCAGGTGTGTGTGACAACTTTTGCTGGGCCTTGGTGGCACATGCCTTTAATCCCAGCACTCAGGAGGCAGAAGCGGGAAGATCTCTGTGAGTTCCAGGCCAGCCTGCTCTGCAGAGAGCTAAAACAGAAAACCAAACCAAACCAAACCAAACCAACTAAAAAAAAAAAAAAAAGACAGAAAAGAAGAAAGAAAACCATAGTGGTCTCCAAATGGAATAGGTATAGGCAGGCCATTTTTTAGCTGGCTTCTGTTGCTGTTCTCAAGGGCACCTGCTCTTTTGTTCCATCCAGATCTAACCTTTCTTGACCTGCAGCCAACTTGGCACCGGAGTCGAGGAGAGCATTAGAGAGGCGGGCTGAGACAAACCCCTCTGAGGTAAACCGGCAGAACCAGAATCAGCTTTGTGAGTTTCCCAAGCCTCAGCCCTGAGCCCTGGGGCCTCCTCCCACACCTGCACCCAGGGTTTTGATCTCTAAAGTGCAGTTTTCTTTGTTTTGTCCTGCAGCTCTGGGAATGAACCTCCGGCCTGTGCGCCTGTGCGTGCTTGGGGAGCACACAGCTAGGCCCCACCCCAGCTCCCACTGTGTTCTTTTATGTCTGGTTTCAAGTCCGGTTTCAGCTTGACAACGTGTTGTGAGAAACCTCTCTGTGGGTACACTCAGGTTCACACGGAGAGACTTTTATTTTAATTTGTTTATTTTGATTTTTTTTTAAAAAAATTACATTGTGTGTCTGTGTGTGAATGTGTATGTGTGTTTGTGACTATGTGTATGTGTGACTCTGTGTATCTGTCTCTCTTTAAGTGTATGAGTGTGTGTCTGTGTGGGTGAATTCGTGTGTGTCTTTGTGTGTCTGTGTAGCGTGTGACTGTGTATCTGTGTATGTGTAACCATGACTGTGTGTATCTGTCTCTAAGTGTTTGAGTGTGTGTCTCTTTACTTGTGTGTGTGTGTGTGTGTGTGTGTGTGTGTGTAGACCAGAGGACGATTTTCAGGAGTTGGTTCTCTCCACCCTTGAAGTCCCATGGATGGAACTCCAGTTAAGCTTGGCAGCTAGGCCCCCCCAACTCACCTTATTTGGGTTTACTTTTATTTTTTTTTCAATGTATAAGAATGTTTGCCTGTGTAAATGTCCGTGTACCACATGCATGCTTGGTGCCCCCTGGGGCCAGAAGGGACATCAGATCTCCTGGAACTAGAGTCATAGACGGGACCATTGTGAAAGGTCTTGTAGGTGCTAGAAGCTTACACTTGGGTCCTCTTTAAGAGCAGTCAACCACTGAGACATCTCTCTAGCCCACTATGTGTGTGTGTGTGTGTGTGTGTGTGTGTGTGTGTGTGTGTGTGTGTGTGTATGAAGGACACAGGCTATCATGTAGCCCAGGATAGCCTCAAACACATCATTTGGCTGAAGGTGACTTGAACTCCTTCCTGTTCCTTCAACCTCCATTTCTGACGTATTAGGGTTTCCAGCTTGTGCTACTGTGTACAGTTTCTCTTTTGTTTGTTTGTTTTTTGTTTTTTGTTTTTTTGGTTTTTTTTTGTTTTTGTTTATTTTTTTTCTTTTTTGATTCTCTGTGTACAGTTTCTAACAAGGAGACTTTAAACCTCAGAAGAGAAATACCGCCCAGCCACCTCTGCACAGTCAGTCTAACTGTGTATCTAGTGACATATCTCAGGCAGCAGCTTGGCAAAACAGTCCTTTGGTGGCTGCTTAGTTCAAATTGGTCCCAACATCAGTTGTAAATGAGCCAGGCTTGATGGTACATGCCTGTAATCCCAGATTTTGGGAGGATAAGGCAGGAAGATCAGGAGTTTAAGACCAGCTTGGGCTACATTGTGAGTTCAAACCCTGGGCTAAATGAGACTCTACCTCAGAAAAACAAAGAGCCTGCGAGATGGCTTAGCAGGTAATAGTGCTTGGCACCGGAGCCTGGGGAGCTGAATTTAGTCCCCAAGGCCATAAAAGTGAATGTGCTGGCAAGCCTCTGATGTCAGAACATTCCTACATCCAGGCAGGAGAGGGAAATTGGAGATGCTCCAGGAAGTCCTCACAGACTTGATGGCCTACACAGAGGGGCAGCGACAAGTCTGCCTCACCAAGGGTGGAGGGCAAGAAGAATCGGCTCCCCAAAGTTGTCCGCTGATCATTTACACATGCGTGCTGGCATTTGTTATTTATAATAAATACAATTAAAAGCCCAGTTTAATGGAGAACACCTTTAATTCCAGTGTTTGGGAGGCAGAGGCAGGCAGATCTCTCTCTCTCTCTCTCTCTCTGTGAGTTTGAGGCCAGCCTGGGCTACAGAGTTCCAAGACAGACAGGACTACACAGAGAAACCCTATCTCAGAAATAAATAATTAAGAGAGAAAAGAACCTTCCTGCTAGGTTGACTACCGGGTATTACTACACCTAACTTTGGTTGTGAATTTGATAATTATGGTTTAAAGTAATTTTTTGTGTGTGTCTAGAAAGACAGATGCAGTGGAGTTGCACTTGCAGGGAGAGGGAAGGCCCAGAGCTGCATTCACACAAGAGAGAGAGGGGGGCATTGCTGTGAGCTGAGGGAAGGAGGGCTTGTTTGGTGGAGACTTGGTTTTGGTCTTGCAAAATGAAAAGTTCTGTGGGGAATCTCTTGCACAATGTTGTGAATGTTTTCAACACCACACACACCCCACTTTTCTTGCTTTCTTTGGTGCTGGGATGGAACGCAGGGTTTCCACTGAGTTACAGCTCCATCCCACACACTTAACTGTAAAGAGCCATGCTTGGAAATGGGTAAGATGGGGGCTGGGAGATGGCACAGTCAGGAAAGCATTTGCTGCGTAGGTGTGAGGACCCGAGTTCAAGCCCCGGCACCCACGTGAAAGCTGGTTGCGCACGTGCATGCGTGTGCTTGTGTGTATGTGTGTGCGTGTGCACGCGTGCACATATGTATGTGTGTGCGGAGCTCCTACAGTGGAGTGGAGGGGGGCAGAGACTTTCACTCACACATCTGAACATGCATACACACAAACACTATACACACTAAAGATGGGGGGATTTTTGTTTGTTTTTTTGGTTGGTTGATTGGTTTTGTTTTTCAAGACAGGGTTTCCCTGTGGGGTGCTGGCTATGTAAAAATGTTTTTAAAGTGGTTGAGATGGGCTGTCAATGTAGCAGTGGCAGGTCATGCTCGAGGTCTTCATAAAAGGAAGAAAATATGGTTTAAAATGATCGTGTTTAGGCTAAGGGTGTAGTTCACACATCCAGGGCTGTTACCAAGAACCTGAATTCAACCTCCAGTATCTTAAAAACAAAACAAAAAAAAAGTGCTGTTTGTTTGTTTGTTTCAGGGTCTAGCTATGTAGCCCTGACTAGAACTTACCAGGAAGACACAGCTGGCCTGGAATTCATAGAGATTCTCCTGCCTCTACCTCCCAAGTGCTAGAAAGGCATGAGATACCAGGCCCTGCACAAAAAAGAATTTTACTTTGAAAAGGGACAAGCAAGATGTCCTAATAGGTAAAGGTGTTTGCCGTGCAAGTCTGATGATATGGGTTCACGTCCCCAGAACCCACTGTGGAAGGAGACAAACAAGTCCTGGAGATGTCTTCTGACCGTCATGTGTGTACCATGGCACATTTATGTGGTTCTCTCTCTCTCTCTCTCTCTCTCTCTCTCTCTCTCTCACACACACACACACACACACACACACATACACACACACTAAGAATTACGTTAACAAAGTGTAAAGCTAGGAGGTAGTGGTACATGCCTTTAATCTCATTACTCAGGAGGTAGGTAGAGGCAGGTGGAACTCTTCGAGTCAGAGGCTAGCCTGGTCTACAGAGAGCCGTCTAGCACAGCATGGCTACATAGAGAAAGCCAGTCTAGAAAAACAAACAAACAAAACAACAACAAAAAAACGAACACTTGCAGCTCTTGCTTCCCAGCACCCACATGGCAACTCACAACCATCCATAACTCAGGACATCTGATGCCCTCTTCTGACTTCCCTGGTAGGCACCAGGTACACAGCGGGTGGGTATAAGTACCTACAGGCAAAACACTGGCACCTATAAAATGAAATCTAGATTAAAAGAAAAAGAAAAAACGACAAATACTTTTCGGCTGGAGAGTTGGCGCTGTAGTGAAGAGCACTTAGTCTTGCCAAAGACCCAGGTTTGATTCCCAGCACCTACCTGGAGGCCTACCACCTCCTTGGGTACAAGGCATGCATGTGGTACACAGGATACTCGCATACACAGAATCATAAAATAAATAAATAAATAAATAAATAAATAAATAAATAAATAAATAAATCTAAAGATTAAGAAAAAACATACACTTTTTTTTTAAACTTCAATTTTTAAAAATTAAAAATAAAAGCACAGGAAAGCAGCAGCAGCCCAGAGTATGACTGTTATTTTTGGCACCACTTTAGAACAGAGACACAAAAGACAGAGAGGAGCAAGGGCGGTCACATCCCTGGGGAGTCACCTCGGTGACTTCTGTTGCAGAGGCATGAATTTCAGCAGTGACTTAATTATATTAAATTAAAGACCTAGCAAATTATAGCTCGCCGGCAAACCACTTTCAGTGTTGAGTCGGTCTGCAAAGAGGCAGGCTCAAAGGGCTGCCATGGGGCCAGAGAGCTGGCTCGTCGGATAAATGTGTTTGCTGCCAAGGCTGGGGAGTGTGAGTTCAAGCCCCCTCAACCCACGTGGTGGAAAGAGAGAACTGACTTCTGTAGGATATCCTCTGATCTCCACCCCAGTGCTAAGGCATGTGTACCTCTGACCAATAAATAAATGTATTTTTTAAAGAAATGTAAATACCCTCTTCTCCTTTGGTTCAAGACAGGTTTCTCTAGGAGGGCTTGGCTGTCCTGGAACTTACTCTATAGACCAGGCTGGCCTTGAACTCACAGAGATCTGCCAGCCTGTGCCTCCTGAGTGCTGGGACTAAGGGGATACACCATCACTACTACACAGTGGCCATTAATTTTTTTAAGTATAAAATGAATTTTATTTTGGGGAGAGAGAGGGTCAGAAAGAGAGGGGAGAGAAAAAGAAAGGAACAGACCAGCTGGGAACACATGAAGAGAGAGAGGAGAAAAAGGGGGGGGGTAGAGAGAGAGAGAGGCCAGGGAGAGAAATGCTAGAGAGCACTCTGTGGAATCTTAATAATGAAGCCTAACAGTCGGGAGGTTGAAGCAGGAGCTTACAGGTGTTTAAAGCCAGTCTGGGCTACACAGTGACTTCCACACTAGCCTGAGCTGTAGAGTAAGTATCTGTCTCGAAAAGCAATCAGAAAAGCACGTGAAACAGTTCATCCAGTGAAGGTACTTGCAGAAACGCCTGAAAATCTGAGTCTGAGTCTTAGATGCAAAACAACAGGAAAGAATTGACTCTTGCAATTGACTCCTGTGATCTTCACTTCCCACACGCATACTGTGGTAGGTGCACACACCACAGACACACACAGACACACACACATACACTCACATACACATACAAACACACATGCACAAATAAATATACACAAACACACATGCACACACGTATATATACATATGCAAAAATATACATACACACATATGCACACATATACACACATATACACACAAACACACAGATATACACACATATACAAACACACACAAACACACATATACAAACACACAGATATACACACATATACAAACACACACACAGACACTCATACACAAACACACACACACACACACACATTGAAAACAGAGCTAAGCTTGGATGTATTTGTCCGTTATCCTAGCGCTCAGGAGGTGGAGGCAGGAGGACCAGAACTTCGAGGTCATTCTCAGCTATATGAGATGTTGTTGCAAAACAAAACTGCTTAGAAAGTTCAGATGACAACCTTACCTAGTCAGAAGGGGCGCCCCTGCTCAGCCGATTAATCTTCCCAGCCCTTGGCTCCCAGGCTGAAACCCTTCTTCTGTGTCAGGGCCACCCACTCCGTATTTGGTTCTCTGTCTCAATCTCATAAGGCTGCCCATTTACTGATTGGTTTTCTCCCACTGTAAGCTGAGATGCGTATCAATCCAGAGACAATAGAGACGAGGGAAGGAGGGATGGCTCCGTGGGCCAAAGTAATTGCTGCCAAGTCTGGTGACCTTTGGTCGAGCCCCTGGAACCCACACAGTGGGAGGAGAGAGTCAACTCTTGCAAGTTGTCCTCTGACCTCCACATGCATGCCCCATGCCACATACAGACAATGGCATGCAAGGGCATACACACAAAATGTACATGGCACTAGATAATAAATTAATGAGAAAAAAAAAAGAAAGAAAGAAAGAAATCAGGGCAGCCAGCTTGAGAGAGGAAACTAGAACAAACTTCATCAGTCCCAAAGCATGAAACACTTTCAGGAGATAAAACCACTCACAGCGTGCTTTGTTTTATTCAACAGAGCAGCAAATACAGCCATATTTCTAGTAGTTGGGATAGGAATTGAATTTTTAACTTAGAAATGATTCAAGAAAACAGAAGAACTTCAGAGGGAATCCATAGGTGGAAAATATCATCAATATTGTGATGGCCTAGACCTGTCATCACAACCCCTGGGAACTGGAAACAGGGAGGATCAAAAGTTCATAACCTGACTGAACTACTGGGTGAGTTCAAGACCAGCCTGAGTAACCTAATGAGAGCCTTTCTCAACATAAAAAAAAAAAAAAAAGAAAGAAAGAAAGGAAGGAAGAGAAAAGAAAGATGGGGCTGGAGAGATGGCTCAGTGGTTAAGACCACTGACTGCTCTTCCAGAGGTCCTGAGTTCAATACCCAGCAACCACGTGGTGGCTCACGACCATCTGTAATGGGATCCGATGCCCTCTTCTTCTGGTGTGTCTGACTAGAGTATCAGTGTACTCATATAGATAAAACTAATAAAATCCAAGTAAAATTAATTAATTGAAATGAGAATTGGGATGCAACTTAGTGGTAGAGCATTTGTATAGCATGAAGAAGATGCTATATTCAATCCTTAGTAACACACACACACACACACACACACACACACACTGAGAGAAGTAACACTTGGGGCTGGGGAGATGGATCAGTTCGTAAAGTGGTTTCTGAATAAGCAAGTATGAGGTCCCAAGTTCCGATCCCAGCATTCACATAAATGGCTCAGCACCTTTTTCTATTTTGGGGTTTTTTATTTTGTTTTGTCATTTATTTATTTATTTATTTATTTATTTATTTATATTTATATTTATAAACAGGGTCTCTGTGTAACAGCCCCGGATGTTCTGGAACTCACTCCATACAAACCAAGACAGTCTTGTATTCAGAGGGACCCACCTGCCTCTGCCCCCCAAAGTGCTGAGATTAAAGGCGTGCACCACTGAGCACAGTTTTTTTTTATTTTTTAAATAAGTAATTTATTTTTACTTTATACACATTGACGTAGCCGCATATTTTCCCCACAAGTTGGGAGGAGCTAAGGTGGGAGGAGTAAAGAGAGGAAGAGGAGGAGTAAGGAGAGGAAAAGGAAGGAAGAGGAGGATTGAAGGGGCAAGTTGTAGCTACCATGGATGACCACGCATGTACCAAGAGCAGTCCTGGGTAACAACTTATATCTAGGTTAGTTAATTGGGAAACACCTCCAATTGTGTGGGCGTCTTGTTATTGAGCATTACCAAATATATAAAGCCTTTGATTAATCTTTAAGCATTAGAGTCTCATTCATACCAGGTACCCTGTGGATGGTGGGATAGTCTGGGCTCAGCCCAGCCTTGTGGAGACAGCTTGGAAGATTGGCAGAGCCATCTCCTATGCTGGCGTCTTGTGGGTGGCAGAGCCGGTGTCTCTGGCCACCTGAGCCAAGCCACTGCTCGTGGTCACAGGTCTTGCCTAGTCAGGAACATGGCGGCTCTGTAACACAAGACAGATCAGGTGCCGCCATTTTAAATATCTCCCTCAACACATTGATGTTTCACTTGTGGGTATGTCTATGTGAGGGTGTCAGATCCCCTGGAACTGTTGAGTTACAGACAGTTGTGAGCTGCTGTCGCGCCCGACTGGTCCAGCAGGAAGACGTGAACAACCGGATCCTTCTCAACAGCCTTTATTGTAGAAGTGCTCTTTTAGATTTCAGGGAGAGACCTCGAATGCCCAGGGCAAGCTGCTTATATACTCTCAGCCCTGGGCGGGGGTGGGGTGTGGGGGGAAGCGCATGGAGGTGCGCGATTGGTCAGATTGCAGTGCCTCATAGCATACCATATTTGCATACCCTACTGGGGAGGGGGTGATTGGTCAGGATCATGGTACCCTATTGGTACCTCATTAGCATACCCCGTTCGTTCGGGAGGGGCTGCCTCCAAACTGAGTTGCGCATGCGCAGTGCACTGGTAGCTGATACCAGAGGCCTAGGCTGGTGCCATCTTGGCCAGTCGAGTCAGGTCGGTGGCCTACAAGCTGCCATGTGGGTTCTGGGAATTAAATTAGGGTCCTCTGGAAGAGCAGCCAGTGCTCTTAACCACTGAGCCATCTAGCCAGCTCCAAAAGTACCTCTTGTTCTTGCAGAGAACTCCTGTTCAGTTCTCAGCACCCCATGGCAGTTACAACAGTCCCCTAAGTCCAATTACAGGAGATCTGATGACCTCTTCAGACCTCTGTAGCTATGTGGAACACAGATGTTCATGCAGACTAAAATACTCATACACATAAAAGGATATGAATATATCTGAAGATTTTTTAAAAATATGAGCATAAAATAAAATATGGTGGTAAGTGCCTGTAATTCTCAAAGATCAGAGGATCCCTGGAACTTACTGGTCAGTCAGTCTTAGAGAACTCCAAGTTTAGTGACCCCATGTGGTGGTTTATATATACTTGGCCACAGAGTGGCACTATTAGGAGGTATGGCCTTATTGGAGTGTCATCATTGGGGTAGGCTTTGAGAGCCCTCTCCTAACCTCGTGGGAGCCAGTCTCTAGTGGCCTTCAGATGAAGATGCAGAACTTTCAGCTCCTCCTGTACCATGCCTGCCTAGATGTTGCCATGTTCCTACCTTGATGATAATGGACTGAACCTCTGAACCTGTAAGCCAGCCCCAATTAAATGGTGTCCTTAAAAGAGTTGCCTTGGTCATGGTGTCTGTTCACTGCAGTAAAACCCTAAGACAAGCCAGGCGGTGGTGGCGCACGCCTTTAATCCCAGCACTTGGGAGGCAGAGGCAGGCAGATTTCTGAGTTCGAGGCCACCCTGGTCTACAGAGTGAGTTCCAGGACAGCCAAGGCTATACAGAGAAACCCTGTCTCGAAAAACCAAAAAAAAAAAAAAAAAAAAACCTAAGACAACCCAAACTCAAAAAATAATGAGCTTGCAAGATGGCTCAGAGGGTAAAGGTACTTGCCACAAAACCTAATGGCCTGAGTTGACCTATAGGACCCACATTTCAGAGGAGAATACCAACTTTAATAGGTTGTCCTCTGATCTGCTGACTTTGAAACACATCCCGTGCTATTTGTGTCCTCATAAATGCATGCACTCCGGTGTACTGGCATGCAAACACACGCACACACACATACACACGTGCACGCATGCACACCATGTGCGATTGCCTGAGAAGCTATCTTTCTTTCTTTCCCTTGTTCCCTCCCTCCCCTCTCCCCTCTTCCTCTTTCTTTCTTTCTTTCTTTCTTTCTTTCTTTCTTTCTTTCTCTCTTTGTTTATTTTTCTCTTTCTGTTTGAGACAGGATTTCTCTGTGTAGCCCTGGCTGTCCTGGAACTCACCCTGTAGACCAGCCTGGCCTCTAACTCACAGAGATCAGCCTACCTCTGCCTTTTGGGTGCTGGGACTAATTCTGATGGTGCACACTCTGGAGGCAGAGGTAGGCAGCCTGACCTATACACTAAGTTCTAAGGCTGTCAGGATTACGTAGTGAGTCCCTGACAATAAAAAAACAAAAACAAACAAACAAACAAAAACAAGGGGGCTGGAGAGATGGATCAGCAGTTAAGAGCACTGACTGTTCTTCCAGTGGTCCTGAGTTCAATTCCCAGCAACCACATGGTGGCTCACAACCATCTGTAATGGGATCAAATGCCCTTTTCTGGTGTGTCTGAAGACAACTACAGTGTACTCACATACATAAAATAAATAAATAAATACCTACTCTGTGTTTGTTTGTTGGTTCACATGTGAAGCTCAGAGGACAACACATGGGAATTGGTTCTTTCCTTCCACCATGTGGGTCCCAGAGATCTAAGCCAGCTCCTGAGGCCAGGCAGCAAGCACACTCACCCCCTCGCCATCTCCAAAGCCCATACATACATATCCTCAGACCCAGGATTTCCCATAGCCCTGGCTAGCCTTGAAACTTGAAGATGACCTTCATCTTCGTGCTGAGATTACAGACATATATCACCAGGCTCAATTTCAATATTTTTAAGTGACAGATATTGTTTCAAGGCAGGCAAAGTTGAAGTGCATAAAAACAATCTTAGTTGCCATTAAAAATAATTACAATTTCAAGTAAATCATTTTCCACATGTATATGAAGAGTTGCTGCCACCTCATGGAGAGTCTGTATAAACTCCCACTTTGGGAACACGGGCTTTTCTAGAGACCTCTGATTAAAACCACCATAGTGGGCATCTCAGTTCTTAGATGAGGGCATCGGATCCCCTGCTGCTGGAGTTTTGATGAAGATTCAGGGAACAAAAAAAACCCCCTGGTTTTTAGTAAGAACAGTAAGTGCTCTTAACTGTTGAGGCCTCTCTCCAGCTTCACAAATAATTTTCTAAATTAAATGTAAGCAGCCAGTGGGGCTGGAGAGATGGCTCAGAGGTTAAGAGCCCTGGCTGCTTTTCTAGAGGTCCTGAGTTCAATTCCCAGCACCACGTGGTAGCTCATAATCGTCTTTAAGGAGATCTGGTGCCCTCTTCTGGTCTTCAGGCATGGGCATACATGTGAAAGACTGCTGTATTTAAAAAAAAAAAAAAAAAAAAAAAAAAAAAAAAAAAAGCTTAAAAAGATAAAATAAACAGCCAGGAGTGGAGGCACATGCCTTTAATACCAGCACTCAGGATGCAGAGGCCAGAGGATCTCTGAGTTTGAGGCCAGCCTGGTCTCTAGAGTGAGTTCCAGGACAGCCAGGGCTACATAGTGAGCTCCTGTTGGGGTTGGACGGGAGTGACTGGGAGGTGGCTCAAAGGGGTAAAATACTGTCTTGCAAGCTTCACGGCTTGAATTTGACCCCCAGCGCCAAAGTCAAAAAAGCAAGAAGTGGTGACTTGTAGTTGTAACCCAGGGTTGCAGAGGTGACAGTGGCAGTGTTCCTGGGACTCCTTGGCTAACCCCAGGTCAGTGGACAGCCCAGCCCGGTCAAAAACTACTACAAGACGGTCGGTGGTAGCACTCACCTTTAATCGCAGCACTCAGAAGGTAGAGGCAGACCAATCTCTGTGGATTCAAAGTGAGTTACAGGACAGCCAGGGCTACCCAGAGAAACTTTCTCGAAAAAGCAAAAGCTCAACCAACCACTAAAACAAGGGCTGGAAAGATGGCTAAGAGGTGAAAAACATTCGCTGCTGTTTACAGAGGACAAGAGTTCGTCTCCCAGAACCCACATCGGTTGGCTTCCAACCTTCAATAATTCTAGTGGCAGGAGATCCGAAGCCCTCTTTGGACTTCTTCGGGCACTCCCATGGTGGACATGTATGAGAAAGGGCACACCCGCAGACCTCCACACCCACATATGTATACACACGACCCCCCCAAACACACACATACACATATATGCACGCATACACACCACACCCACAGTGGAGCTGGATGGTGCTCTTGGCCTTTGTGTCAGCCGATCTTGGCCCCTCAGAGCCCTCTTGGCGCCACCTCCCCTGTGTGGGCTGCTCTGCAGCCTGAGACTGGGGGGCAATGGCCACTTGTGGTCCAGCCTCTCTGTTCCTATTTCCAGTTCTGCAGCCAGAGCTTTCCTGTCGGCTGACTGTCTGAGCCGCTTCCTCCCCATCACTCAGCATCTCGCAGCGGGCGCCCGAACTGCTTCGTCTCGGCCAGGGCACTGCACAGGGCACTGCACTGAAATATTTGAGCGGCCAAGCAAGGTTCACGAGGGGGAATTTTTCAGAATTTCATCTGCTTTCTTCTGCCTCTTCTCTTCACCATTCAAGGGGTGGGTGGGTGGGCTGGGGGGAGGGACTTCCTCCTGCTTCCCAAACTCCTCGTTGAAATTATTTATTAGAAATGGAGAGATGGCTCAGCGGTTAAGAGCACTGACTTGCTCTTCCAGAGGTCCTGAGTTCAATTCCCAGCCACCACATGGTGGCTCACAACCATCTGTAATGGGATCTGACGCCCTCTTCTGGTGTGTCTGAAGACAGTTTAAGTGTATTCATATATACAGAATAAATAAATCCGTCTTTGAAAAAAAAAAAACTGGCCGGGCAGTGGCGGCGCACGCCTTTAATCCCAACACTTGGGAGGCAGAGGCAGGCGGATTTCTGAGTTCGAGGCCAGCCTGGTCTACAGAGTGAGTTCCAGGACAGCCAGAGCTACACAGAGAAACCCTGTCTCGAAAAACAAAAAACAAAAAACAAAAAAAAAAAAAAAAAAAAGAAAGAAAGAAAGAAAGAAAGAAAGAAAGAAAGAAAAAAAACTGTGTGTGGGTGTGGCCATGCGTTTTACTTACTTCTGTGTTTTCTGTATTTGTGGACCTAAGAAGGAAAACTTGCAAGAGTCAGTTCTCTCTCTCTACTGCTCGGGTCCCAGGGATCAAACTCAGGTTGCCAGCTTCTGCAGCAAGCCCCTTTATCCAATGACCCATCCCATTTTTTAATTTAATATTTTTGGGAGAGGGTTGAGATAGGATCTCTCTGTATAGCCCTGGCTGTCCTGGACCTCACTCTGTAAACCAGGTTGGCCTGGAACTCTGCCTCGCCAGTGCTGGAATTAAAGGTATGCGCCACCACTGCCAGGCATTAATTGAAAAAAAATTTTTTTTAGATTTCTTTCTTTTAGGCATATGAATGTTTTGCTTGCCTGCAGGTATGTTCACCACGCACATGCCTGGTGCCAGGGCAGGTCAGAGGTCAGAGAGGGTATCAGATTCCCTGGTCTGAGAACTATGGATGGGTATGATCAGCCACGTGGGTGGGGAGAGCTGAACCAGGATCCTCTGTGAGAACAAGCGCTCTTAACTGCTGACCATCTCTCCAGTCCCTTGCCCCCTTTTTAATTTAACTTTTCTCTTTCTGAGGTCTGGTTTCACTATATGGAGCCATGGCCGGTTCTGGAATCTGCTATGTAGGGCATGTTCGTCTTGAGCTGCTACAGATCTGGTTGTCTGTGCCTCCCAAGGTTTGTTGTTCCCAGCATGGAACCAACGCTCTGCTTCCCTTGTTTGCCTTATTTTTAATTTTTTATATTTTATATATATATATAAAATTTTATATATATATAAAATTTTATATTTTATTTATATTATAGTATTTTGTTTATATTATTCTCCATGTGCTATATGCATGCATGTGTGCCTAGTACACATACGGAGGTCACAGGGCAACTCAAAAAGAGTTGGTTTTCTTTCTGCCACGTGGATTCGGGGGATTCAGTTCAGGTCATGAGACTTGATGGTAAGCACCGTCACCTGCTGGAACATCTAACCGCCCCCTAAAATCATCATTATTATTATTGTTGTTGTTGTTGTTTTTCGAGACAGGGTTTCTCTGTATAGCCCTGGCTGTCCTGGAACTCACTCTGTAGACCAGGCTGGCCTCGAACTCAGAATCCACCTGCCTCTGCCTCCCAAGTGCTGGGATTAAAGGCGTGCGCCACCACCGCCCGGCTCATTATTATTTTTATTTTGCTTTTGAGACAGGGCCTTACTGTGTTGTCTTGGCTGGCCTTAAACTCACAGAGATCTACCTGCCTCTGCTTCTGCCTCTGACATGCCCAGATATTTTGCATGAATCAGAATTCCTACCAAGAGTGATTTGTTAGCAAGGCTTAGTGACACAGGCCTTTGAAGTCCCTGTTTTTTTATTTCTTTTTGTTTTGACAGGTCTCAGGTAGCCCAGGCTGGCCTCAAACTCCGTCTGTACCCTTTAGTTCCCAATCTTCCTGTTTCTCCCTTTCTAGTAATGGGATAACCGTCAGGTGCCGCTCGAGCAATTCTGTGGGGATGCCTGGTCCAAGCCCTGGGAGGGGATAAAGACTTCATCTTCCTCCCTGAGCCGGTAAGCGGCAGGCTTGCGGGAGACAGATCTCCCTCATCAATGATGTCTCTACCATCCAGACAGACAGAATTCTGCCTCGACTTCCTTTTATCTTTATTCACCAGTACATGTCTGCATGTGTGTGTGTACATGTGCGCAGATGTTTGGGAGGAGGCCAGAAGAAGGTGTCGAGTCCTTGGAGATGGTGTTCCTGAATCACCTGACGTGGGAGCTGAGAATCGAACTCCGGTCCTCTACAAAAGCAGCAAGGGCTCTTAACCTCCAAGTCATGTCTCCAGGCCCTCAACTCCACTTAGCACAGGGAATCATCTACAGAGCCTTGCCCTTGGCTCCTGTCCTGTGCCAGCCATACAGGCTGCCGACAGGTGGCGCTACTGGCGGCACTTCTCTATCTGGTGATTGGTGGTACAGTCAGAGACTAGTGAGCCCTCTAAGATACCCTGTGTGTGTTTGCGGAGGCCTGAAGTTGATGAATGGTGTCTTCCCTTATCTCTGCTTACTTTATTTACTGAGGCAAAGACACTTGCGGAACCCGGAGTCTGTCAATTCTGGTTAATCTAACAAGTTAGCTTGTTTGCCCCAGTTGTGACCTGTCTCTGCCTGTCAAGTGCCTCGGACCCCCAGAGATCCGCCTGCCTCTGCCTCCCAAATGCTGGGATTAAAGGCATGTGCCATCACCACCTGGCTACTTGCTTGTTTTTTTTTTTTTTTTGTTTGTTTGTTTGTTTGTTTTTAAAGATTTATTTATTTTATTTATATAGTTGTCTTCAGACACACCAGACTCCCATTCTGTTATTCTGCCCAGCTATAGGCTGTCAGCATTTTTATTCAACCAACAGTTTTAGATTAAGGAGCAAGGTCATAGCCGGGCAGTGGTGGCTCACACCTTTAATCCCAGCACTTGGGAGACAGAGAAGCAGGCAGATTTCTAAGTTCAAGGACAGCCTGGTCTACAGAGTGAGTTCCAGGACAGCCAGAGCTATAGAGATACCTTGTCTTGAAAAACAAAAACAAAGCAAACAAACAAACAAAAAAAAGGAGCGAGGTCATATAGTGTTACTTGGTATATGTGAGGATTTTATTCACTCTAGTTAGGGTTTCACTGCTATGAACAGATACCATGACCAAAGCAACTCTGATAAAGAACACCATTTAATTGGGGCTGGCTTACAGGTTCAGAGGTTCAGTCCATGATCATCAAGGTGGGAACATGGCAGCATCCAGGCAGATGTGGGGCTGGAGGAGCTGAGAGTTCCACCTCTTGTTCCAAAGGCATCTAGGAGAAGACTGGCTTCCAGGCAGCTAGGGTGAGGGTCTTAAGCCCATGCCCAGAGTGACTCACCTACTCCAACAAGGCCACACCTCCTAATAGTACCACTTCCTGGGCCAAGCATATTGAAACCATCACTGGGGTCAATATTTAGCATTATACTATATAGCAACAGACCAAACCTCAACAACTTTTGTTTTTGTTCTGGCTGTCCTGGAACTAACTCTCTCTATAGACCAGGCTGGCCTCGAACTCAGAGATCTGCCTACTTTGCCTCCTGAGTGCTGGGATTAAAGGTGTGTGCCACCATGCCTGGCTACATTTATTTATTTGTTTGTTTGATTATTTATTTAAAGACAGTATCTTGCCTGGTGGTGGTGGTGGTGCATGCCTTAAATTCCAGGATTTGGGAGGCAGAGGCAGGAGATCTCTGAGTCTGAGGTCAGCCTGGTCTACAGAGTTCTAGTCAAGGCTACTTGCACAGAAGATCCCTGTATCATGGGGTAGGAGGAAGCGGGTGTCACATGTAACCTAGACTAGCCTCAAATTCACTATATAGCCCAGATAGATGTCAAACTTGTGGTAATCCCCCTGCCTCAGGCTCCCAAGCACAGGGATTGTAGGCATACATGCAATGTCTAGTCTTTGTTTTCTTCCTTCTTTATATTGGAGATTAAACCCAAGGGCTCTCAGGTGTCAGTGCCATAGGTCTGGGAGTCTGGGATTTTGTTTTAACCCACACCTCAACTTCCACAAGATCAGTGAGTCATCCTAAGAGCTCCCCCCGCCCCAACCTTGCCTCTGTGACTCCAGCCCAGCTTCTCTACTGACTTTGTACTTGAATCTGGCTCTTGGCCACCTGGCCTCAGTTTACCCCAGTGACCTACCATGAGCATTATATTCCTCAGGCTCATTCTCCTCTCATAGAGCCGTGCCATGGATACTTTAAAAAGAGAGGGATTCCCAGAGGACTGCAAAGAGCACCTGCTGTTCTTTTAGAGGACCCAGGTTTGGTACCCAGATGGCTCACAACTATCTGTAACTCCAGTTCCAGGGGATTAAACACCCTCTTCTGGCCTCTGAGTGTACCAGGCATAGACCTGGTACACAAACATATGTGCAAGCAAAACAGCTATACACATTAAGAAAAAGAAATCTTTAAAAAAAAAAAAGTGGGGAGGAGGGACCTGTGGGACTGGAGAGATGGCTCAACAGTTAAAAGCACTTCCTGCTTTCCCAGAAGACCCAGGTTCGGTTCCCAGGACCCATATAGTGGCTTACAACTATCTGCCACTCCATTTCCAGGGAGTGTGACACCCTCTTCTGGTCCCTGAAGGTACCAGACTTCCACAAGATCAGGGAGTCATCCTAAGAGCATGAAATACACGTGCAGATAAAGACACTTATACACATACAACAAAAAATAAAAACTATTTATCCCCTGGATAGATGGATCAGAAGTCAACAGTACTTTCTATTCCAGAGGACTGGGTCAGATTTGCAGCACCCAGACAATGGCTCACAACTTCCTGTGATTCCATTTCCAGGAGATCAGATGCCTTCTTCTGGTTTTCAAATGCACCAGGCGTGTGCACGGCACACAGGTATGCATGCAAGCTATATGCATAAAAGAAAAAAATAAAAATAAAATATAAGAGGGAACTCCTAACACACTTCATTCTTCTCTGTTACTGGACCCAGTTAGAAGGCCAGGGGCTGGAGAGATGGCTCAGCGGTTAAGAGCTCTTCCAGAGGTCCCAAGTTCAATTTCCAGCAACCACATGGTGTCTCTTGACCATTTATAATAAGATCTGCTGCCCTCTTCTGGCACGCAGGTGTACATGCACATAGAGCACTCATACATAAATAAATATTTAAGCGCATACATGTGTCGAGTGCCATGGTTAATCTTATCAACTTGATGGGATTTAGAATCCCCAAGTCTGTCTGCCTGTCTGGATAGGGTTAAGTGAAGTGAGAAGACCTACTCTAACTTGGGTGGCTGGAGTCGTGGACTGAATAAAAATGAAAATTTGTGTGCTGGGCTATGGTGGCACACTCAGGAGGCAGAGGCAGAGGCAGAAGCAGATGCAGAGATACAGATGCAGATGGATCTCTTGAGTTGGATCTCTGAGTTTGAGGCCAGCCTGGTCTACAGAATGGGTTGCAGAACAGCCAGAGGAAACCCTGCCAAAAAAAAAAAAAAAAAAAAAAAAAAAAAAAAAAAAAAAAAAAAAAAAAAAAAAAAAAAAAGCTGAGAACCAGCATTTGTACCCGTGTGATCGTGGCTGCCGTGTGACTGTGGATTCCGTGTGACCAGCTGCCTTAGCTCCTTGCATCAGGCCTTCCCCTCCATGATGGTGTACCTTCAAACTGTGAGCCAAAACACAGCTTTCCTTGAGTTGTTTGTGTGGGGTCTTTTGTTGAAGCAAGAAGGAAAGTAACTGATTCAGTAAGGGACCAACTCCTTGGGACTCGGTAGACATTATTAAGGAAGCTTGGCCCTTAATATAGGAGGTAGTTCAGGTCTTTAATCCCAGCACACAGGAGGCTGAGGCAGAAGGATCACGAATCTGAGGCTAGCCTGGGTGTTGTGGAAACTCCTGTGGACTCTGATGGGGTTTTGTTTTTTACTGTCTATTGTAACGCTAAGTGCTGGCCCCCAAGACCTGGAGCCAGCAGGTAATTCCTATGACCCTGCCCCCAGTTAATTGTGATTGGTAAATAAAGATACTAACAGCCAATAGTTGGGCAGAAGAGACATAGGTAGGGTTTAGATTTCCCAGGCTTGGGACCTTGAGGAGGAAGAACAGGAAGGAGAGTGGCCCTGAGGGCTGCCCAGTGGGAGCTAAGAGCAGCCTAGATGAAACATAGTGAGTAATAACTCGGGGTTCTCAATAGAAAGTAGATTCTAGCAGGGCGGTGGTGGCACACGCCTTTAATCCCAGCACTTGGGAGGCAGAGGCAGGCGGATTTCTGAGTTCGAGGCCAGCCTGGTCTAGAGTGAGTTCCAGGATATAGCCAGGACTACACAGAGAAACCCTGTCTCGAGAAACCAAAAAAAAAAAAAAAAAAAAAAAAAAGAAAGTGGATTCTAATAGCACGGAGGGTAGGCAGCTGCCCGGCTATTGTGCTACCAAAGGCATATTGTAAATATAAAGTCTGTGTGGGTTTTTATCCGGGAACTCAATATCCAAAGGCGGATGGAAGCTCTGGGCTAAGAATTTTTAATAATTTCTACTACCCATGTCTACCCTGCCTTATGTGGGAGAGACAAGTCAAAGTACCATTCCAACCCAAGTCCACTTTGGGGAGCCAGTGAGTTTATGAGGCTTAACTACAGAGCATGATGAGGGGGTACTGATAGGAGTGTGTGTGTGTGGGGGAAGCAGCCTCACCCCAGCATAGACAGGGAGGGTGATAACCTCCGTACAGCTTCATAGAGAGAGTCCTGGCTTCAGCTAACCTTCCAGTCTCTCAGCCCATCCCAAGAACATAAGGGCACACGCAATGAGGGCAGAATTACATACAGCTGTCTGAAATCAGGTGCGCCCCGGGATCTTGCACCACTTCCTCCTACTGTGAACGAGAATCAGCAGCCCTTGGCATCAACAAAGTCGAGTCAATTTTAAGTAGTCGAAGTTGTCTTCATAAAGATGTCTGTCTGCTATTATGTTTAGAAGACAGTCTTCTACAGCGCCGGACTAAGGGATGAGTGTGTGTGGGGGGGGTGCGGGGGGGGGGGAAGGGTGAGGGAGGAAGGGAGAGAAAGAGCTCAAGAGACAGATATTAAAAATATACAAAGAAAGGGGCGACAGAGGCACAGAGAAGCACAGAGTCAGAGAGAGACATTTTAGGGAAGCTCCTGCCTCCAAGAACACAAGCTCACCCTCATCTGCTTGGCACCCTGGGTGCACCTGCGCAGGGAGGGAGAGCAGCCCGAGCAGCAGGTGTGGTTTGAGGAGCAGGTGTGGGCAGCCACCCTACTCTTCTTCCGTCCTGCCTCAGCCTGGTGTCGTTTCTGGCTCAATTACTGTTTTCAGTCAGATATAATTCTAGCATTTTCTATAATCTCTATCTTTTCATTGATACTGGATCGTTATACAAAGAGTTTGTATATAAGATGATTACACACCCACCGGCACACATCCCCAGGCAATTAGAACGTTTGAAACGCAGCGCAGAAACCCACATCCCTGTTATCACTTTGGAAAGTGTTTTTGTGATTTTTCTTTGGGGTTTGTGTGTGTGTGTGTGTGTGGGGGGGATATGTTTACCAAACCAACAACAATTCTCATTTCGAGTTGCAAAACACGAAGCCATTTTGAACGGAGACAGATGGCGCTTAAATGAAGTTTAATTAAGAATGAGCGCTCTGAAGCAAATCGCTTTACAAAGTGGGGCACGGGCGGATTCCTGAGTGCTTGCATAAATAGCATCTGGAAGCTTTCTGCAGACAAAAACCCTGGAAAGGTGTTCCGAGGGATCTGGGAGAAGACCGAGCAAAGGTCAGGTCTGTGGGGCTGACCTTTGATAGGCCAGAGCTCTTAAAGCCCAGGAACCAGGAAGTAGGGTGGGAGTGGACAGAACCTGAGACCAGGATGTAGGGGAACACGGAGAGGTGAACAGTTAGGCAATTTCTTAGCTGAAGCCAGGCATGGAGACACACCTATAATCCCAGCATTTGAGAGGTCAAAGCAAGAGGATCAAAAAAATTCATGAGTGGGCTGGAGAGATGGCTCAGTGGTTAAGAGAGCTGACTGCTCTTCCAGACGTCCTGAGTTCAATTCCCAGCAACCACATGGTGGCTCACAACCATCTGTAATGGGATCTGATGACCTCTTCTGGTGTGTCTGAAGACAGCTACAGTGTATTCATATACATTAAACAAACAAACAAATAAATAAATGTTTTTAAAAAAAATTCATGGGCCATGGTACGCCTTTGATCCCAGCACTCGGACACACACCTTCAACACCAGTTGAAGGCAGAGGCAGGCTGATCTACGTTTCAGGACAGCCAGGGTACACAGAGAAACCTGTCTCAGATACACAGGTGTCTCTCTCTCTCTCTCTCTCTCTCTCTCTCTCTCTCTCTCTCTCTCTCTCTCTCTCAGTACGTTCAAGGCCATCTTTAGCAACCCGAGTTAGAGGTCAGACTGGGTAACCTACAACCCTGTTTCAAATAACAAAAGGGTTTGCTTTGGAGGGATAGCCTCCTTTTTTTAATTTGGGCTTTTTGCCTTGAGACAGGGTCTCATGTAGCTCCAGCTGATCTCCCATTCCTGATCCTCTTGCCTTCTACAGAATTGAGATTATGGGCGTGCCCCCCCCAACTCCCACTGAGCCCACTTTTAGGAAGTACTAGGGTGGAATCTAGGGCGGCTTCGTGCTAGGCAAAAGCCCCCCACTGCCTGAGTTGCATTCTCCCAGCCCCTTTTGTTTACAGACAGGGACTCCACAGTCCAGACCCACTGAATTGCAGTGAGGGAATACTTGGCTTTGTATTTTGCTTACAGCCTTCGGATCCCTTTCCCTGTGTTGGCTCCACCCAGGGACTCCAACCGCCTGCTCTGATCTAGTTGCCTCGGGTCATAGTAGGGGCGCATCTAGACCACGAACAGGCGCCAATGGCTGCTCCCAGTATAAGGGCACCAGGTACCCAAGGCTCTGTCTAATCAAAAACCTAGGTTCCAGCCGTGGATAAAGGGTGGCTATTGAGGCTCAGCTAGAGGATGGGGCAGGGGGATGCTGGACTATACTAAGAATTAGCTTAGAGTAACAGGGACAAAAGTCCTGGTAACTGTTCCCCCCCCCCCCACTTTTTTTCCTGTTTTGAAATGAGGCTTTGGTTACATAGTATCCTGAGCCACACCCCAGCCCCTGGGGCGGGGGGGGGGGGGGTAGGTGTGGGTTGTAGAAGGGGTGGGTGAAGCCCTCCTCTAAGGGATTTGTTTATTGAGACAGGGTCTCACTATGTAACCTTGGCCTCAAACTCACTCTGTAGATCAGTTGGTCTCAGACTCAGAGATTTTTGCCTGCTGCTGCATCTGGAGTTGATCTAAGGATTTTTTACATTAAATTTATTTTTTATTTATTTTTATTTGGTTTTTCTTGTTCTTTTTTCTTTTTTTTTTTTTTTTTTGGTTTTTCGAGACAGGGTTTCTCTGTGTAGTCCTGGCTGTCCTGGAACTCACTCTGTAGACCAGGCTAGCCTCGAACTCAGAAATCCACCTGCCTCTGCCTCCCAAGTGCTGGGATTAAAGGTGTGTGCCACCACTGCCTGGCTTTATTTTTTATTTTTATTACCCTAAATTGTGTGTGTGTGTGTGTGTGTGTGTGTGTCTGTGTGTGTGTGCATAGAAATACAGTCCATTCACCTGTGGGGTTGGAGTTACAAGCAGTTAGAAGCCATGGGACATGGGTGGAGGGAATTAGGCTTGGCACTTTTGTAAAAGGAGGACTCACCTAAGTGGCTGGCCGTCTTTCTGCCAGGTCCTATGTTTTTGTTTTCTTCCAGTACAGGGTTTCTCTGTGTAGACCAGGCTGGCCAAATCCTGTTTTTGTTTCTAGCCTCCCAACTTGCTACGTAAAGGAGAACAACCTTGAACTGGTCCTATAGCCTCCGTCCCAAATGCTGGGTGGCAGGTGCCACATGCACCGGACTTTGTATTTTGAAGCAGGGCCTCATAATGAGCTCATCGGGTGAACACTTGAAAAAGGTGTGCCTTGGCTGGTTTTCAAGTCAAGGTCCTCCTGCCTCAGCCTTCTACGTAGCTGGGATTATAGGTGCCCCACAGGCCAGCCACTCCCATTGGAGGAGGTAGTTCCTCTAAAAAGGATGGTGGTCCATGATGGAGCCTTGGAGCTCCGGAGAGAAAGAGGATGGTGTGAGGGACTGAAGGCAGGCGACTCCAGCATTTGGGAGGTGGACACGGGAAGTCCTCAAGTTCAAGGTCATCTTCAGCTACATAAGAAGTTGAGGCCAGCCTAGAACACATGAGACCCTATCCTTCAAGCCCCACCCCCACCCCAGCCCCAAATGTCCAGAAGCCAGATAGAGAAGACAGTGAGTTTCCTGGTGTGGTTTTCCATCTTTCTCTTCCATCTACAAGATGTGGAAAAGGAGGCCAGCTAGGAGCTAAATGGCATGTGTAGTGGTGGTTGGGTGCCAGCAGAGAGGGGAGGGAGGGGACAGTCCACAGGGGTGTGCCAACTTTGTGGCTTGGAACGTCTTTCCAGGAGGAAGTGATCCAGATGTCTGAAACCAGGCCTCTCTCCCAGCTGACATGCACAGAGCTATCCCACAGGTCTCGGAGAAATATCTGGACTGATCTGTCACATGTCAAGCCAGAGGACTCATTCTGACAGGAGAATTAGAGCCAGGTCTCAGGGTCATCCTGTTCTCCTTTCCAATAACCAGCATGCAATGCTCAGACAAGATAGAGAGACAGGGAACATGAAAGGGATACAGGAAGAGGCAGGGTTCCTGTGACAGAGGTGGGGTGGGGTGTGGGGTGTGTCCACTGAAAGCTTTGGCAGAGGCTGTGGGTCAAGAATTCCAGTACAATCAACATTTACTGTTGTGGACATAAAGACAATATGATATTTCTCCTTTCGAGGGCATTTTGCTTTTTTTTTAACATATGGTTTCAGGGGAAAAACAAACAAACTAGGCAGCAGTGGTGGGGAGTGTGTCTAATTTTAGGCCTGAGGAGATGGCTCAGTTGTTAAAGCATTGATCGTGCCAGGAGTTGGTGCTGTAAGTCTTTAATCTCGGCATTGGAGAGGCAGAGGGGAGTGGGTCTCTGACTTTGAGGCTAGCCTGGTTTACCGAGTGAGCTCCAGGACAGCCAGGGCCACACACAGAAACCCAGTCCCAATGAAAAGAATAACAAGAGGAGGAAGAGGAGGAAGAGGAGATTCATGTTTTCATGCAGAACAAGCTGGTGTTGAAACGCTATGGTATATGTGTATGTATTTGAATGTGTGGAACATGTGTGCAGATGTGCTTGGACATGTGTGTTTGGAGGCCAATAGTCAACACTAGGTGTCTGCCTCAAATACAAATACATACATACATACATACATACACACACACATACATACATACATGTCACAGTTAGTAGCCAGGTGGTGGCACTTGGGAAGCACAGGCAGGTGGATCTCTGTGAGTTCAAGGGCTACACAGAGAGACCTTGTCTTGAGATCTCCCCCCCAACCCCCCAAAGAAAGAAACTCCCAGTTTCCACACTGGGAGTGGACTCAGACTGTAAGGCTTTGCGGCAAGTGCCTCCTTTACCCACTAAGGTTCCCTCTTCATCTTACGTTTGGAGACAAAGATCCTTTGATGAACTCTTGATTCACTCAGGCTAGCCGGCCAGCACACTCTGGGGATCCTCCAGGTTCCAACCCCCCCCAATTGCTGGATTATAGGGGTATACCACCCCACTGCATGGCTGTTAACATGGCTATTGGGAATCAGAGGTCAGATCAATATGCTCACAAAGGAGGGACTCCCCACCCAGTCATCTCCCCAACTCCAGACGGGAAACTCCGGATCCTCCGGTCTCCACTTCCTGGGTGCTGGGATTACAGGTGCACACCACCACGCCCAGCGCTGGGGGGTGGGGGTGGGGAATCCATGGCTTTGTGCAGGCCAGGCAAGGACCCGTAGCTCCTCTTGTGGCCTCAGTCCCTTGGCAGTCAAGAAAATAACTTCTGTCCCTGGACGCTACAGCCTAGCACTCAGGAATAGGAGACTTCTGGGTATGGTAGAACCAGGGCACCTGAGCTGGTGTCTTGTCTGACTCAGTCCCTAGATGGAACCATACCACCTGTTGGGTGGGGCCACACCACCAAACATGCACAAATAAGCAGGGGAAAAAAAAAGTGACGCTTTTGTTCTTTTTCATTTTCTTTACTTATTTAAAAAGGCCTTGGCGGCAGGAATATAGTGTAAAAATCATTGGAAAAACTAAAAGGCATTGATACATATCCGAATATACTTTGTACATAAATTACATGTTCCTTTAGTCTTTTGAGTTGAGGTCCTGATTCGGCTCTGAGGTCTAATAATCAAGGGGGCCCGGAAGCTGCACGTTTAGTCCGGAATAGTCCACCATGTACACTGGCCACTGCTAGAGAGAGGGGGGGAGGGGACAGAGGGACCACATTAGGACTCCAGATGACACGGAGGAACTCCCAGAATAACTAGCACGCTTTCTTTGAGGGTGAATTCAAACGCTACTTATTATGCAGCCTCTGAGGCCCGGAGAGGGAAAGAGATCTGTCTGAGGTCACACAGGAGGAATGCAGTGATTGTCCCCACCTGTGTTTAAGAGGTTCAATATAGAACTTGACACCATCAAGGGCTGAGCCAGCATGAGCAGAAAGCATCGTTCACCCAGTTTCACCCCACAGACACTGCCCCACCTCTTGGGGTGAAGGGAGGGGGTAGTCAATGAGAGGGAAGAATGAAAAAAAAAAAAAAAAAAGTCTTTCTTTCCTCCATTCCTTTTTCTTGAGGCAGTATCGTGTGGCCCAGGCTAGCCTCAAACTTTCTACGTAGCTGAGGGTGACCTTGAACTTCTGATCCTCCTGCCTCTACCTCTCCAGTCTTAGGAGACCAGGCGTGTACCACCAGGTCCAGTTTAGGCGGTGCTGGGAATAGAACCCAGGGCTTCAGGCATGCAAGGCAAGCACCCTGCTGACTAAGCCACACCTTCAGCCCCCCAGTTAGCAGTTTTCTCTGAGACAGAGTCATAGCCCTAGCTGGCCTTGAACTTCTGATCTTCTCCCCTTCACTAAGGGCATAAGACACCACACCCTGGGTGTTTTGTTTTTTACATAAGTTTCTCTGAATCAGGAAAGGGCTAAATGAAGCAATGTGGCCGCCAGGTGAGGGAGGCTGAGCTGTCATGTGACCATCTACCCTCTGGTTCCTGCTGACCTCATTTACAGACATCACAGGTGATAGCCACACTTCAAACACTGGCTGATTACACGGACCCTCAGTCTATCTTGTGGGCAAAACAAGTGGATGATGTGCCTGCACCTCTGTGGTTGGCTGAGTCCCTCTCAGAGCCCAGTGCCTCCCAGTTCCTGGAGCTGTGGATGGCCCTGCCCGAGAGAGGGGCAAAGGCCACACAGAATTAGGGTGAAGTTCGGATCCGCGTGACTTTACCACGAGGGAGATCTGGTTGGTGGATGCCACAGACTCTGGATTAGAGGACGAGGATGAAGAAGACGAGGAAGAGGAGGAGACGGAGTTGCCTTCAGAGACCCGCTTTCTCTTGCGCTTGGGAATGTTGTCTTTGGCTGGTGAAAGAAACAGATGCTGAAGCCGGATGGATGCCAGGGGCTGTCATGGGTCGGCCTCCTGAGCTCCCGGGAGAAAGGCCCTGCTTTTAGATTTTTAGTGTTTTACTCATTTTGATGTCCTGGGAAAAGAACTCAGGGTTTTGTATACATTGAGCCACACCCCCAGCCCCTCACTGGGGGATTCTAGGCAGGGGGTCTACCACTGAGCCACGCCCCCAGCCCCTCACTGGAGGATTCTAGGCAGGGGCTCTACCACTGAGCCACGCCCCCAGCCCCTCACTGGGGGATTCTAGGCAGGGGCTCTACCACTGAGCCACGCCCCCATCCCCTCACTGGGGGATTCTAGGCAGGGGCACTACCTGCCTATGAGCTACACCTATATTCTCTCAGTGCCCTGGGGCTAGCACCCTAGGCTCAGTGGCTGAGTCTCACTTGTCTAGCCTTATTTCCTAAGCAGGTCTAAAGGCCAGCCGTCCTACTTCTGGCTCCTGTTCATCTACCTGTTTTGCTGATAAAATAACCCTCACCTACCTCAACAGGTTCTAGGTATTTTCACAGCATCACCTAGAACATTCAGTTTTCAGTATGGCTGCCAACCCCAGACCTTTAAAAGCCTTCAGTATCCTCTCTGCCACCCATTTCCTGCTTAAGTATTTTGGTCTGGTTTGTTGAGGCAGGGTCTCACGTAGCCTAGGCTGGCCTCCAAGTCACTGCATAGCTGAACCTGGCCTTGACTCCTGATCCTCCAGCCTTCCATCTCCCACGTATTGGGATTAAAGGTTTGTGCCACTACAGCTGATTTACACGGTACAGTACTGGGGAATCCTAAGATGAGTCCACACCCCAGCCTTATCTACTTGTTTTTTGGTTTTTTTTTTTTTTTTTTTTTATGTTTTGTTTATTATATGTGATTACACTATTGCTATCTTCAGACACACCAGAAGAGGGGATTGGATCCTATTACTGATGGTTGTGAGCCACCATGTGGTGCTGGGAACTAAACTCAGGACCTCTGGAAGAGCAGTCAGTGCTCTTAACCACTGAGCCATCTCTCTAGCCCACCTATTTGTTTTAAAATTTATTTGTATGTATGTATGCATACATGTATGTATGTATATATGTGTGTATGTATGTATATATGTGGCACATGAACGCTGGTCAGAGGCCAACTTGCAGAGGTGGTTGGCCCTCTCTCCATCATGTGAGTCCTAGGGACTGAAGTCAGGTCATCAGGTTTGGCAGCAATCACCTCTATCCACTGAGCTGTCCCAAGCTCGTACCTGTCTGTGCCTTTTCTTTCTTTTTTTTTTTTTTTTTTTTTTTTTCTTTTTTTTTGACGGCATTAGACTAGTCCCCATGAGGGAGAAGGCTGGCCTCTCCTGTCTGTCACTTACCTGGCACCTTGGCATTGTTGCAGACTTCCCCAAAAGGTCTGAAAAAGACAGAAGCCAGGCCATAATTAGACGATTTCCCCTCCTCATCTGCTGCTCTGGCTATAAGGAAGGTCAGCTTTGGTTACAGTTCAAGCTATAGTTTTACATCCTAAGCCCAGCTCAATCAATGGTCCATGCATTAAATGTGTGGTCCTCAACTTGGCACTTTATTAGGGGTGGTAGACCTTTAAGAGGAGGGGCTTGGTGGGATGGATAGGTCATATGGCATGTCCTCAGTGGGGATGCTGGTACAATTGCATCCTCCTGTCTCTCTCTCTGCTCCCTGGCTCTCATGAGGTAAGCAGCTCCTTCCACCATGCATATGTTCCCACCAAAACCCCGTTCAAGTGACCAGGGCTCGAGATCCCTGAACCTCTTTTGAGACAGTCTTGCCAAAGACCAAGGCTGGTCTATGTTACTGCTTCTGCTTCTCCATTACCAGGATTATAGGAGTACATTAGCTCAGGCCTAAAATCCAGGCGTGTAGGATGTGGAGGTAGTAATATTAGGAGTTTAAGGTCAGCCTTAGCTAGTGTGTTCTGGGCCAGCCTGGGCTACATGAAATGCTGTCTCAAAACAACCACAGAATTTGGAGCTGATCTTCTGACTCGGGATCCTCTCTCTTTGACAGACTCCTGCTGACCTGATGATTGGTGTCCTGAGCCACTGTGGCACCCTCGCCCTGCTGTCCCCCTACTGTCCCCGACAGCACTCACTGGAGCTGGTTGATGATAACCATCCGCACATGGTCCCTGGCCTTCAGGATCTTCTCCAGCCGATGGATGTCATAGGTGTTGGGGTTCCGGAAGGGGATGTCATCTGGGAGGCCCTTCACCTCCACAGCATCCGGGCTGTCCCGGATCAGTTTGTAAGGAACTAGCACAGGCCGGTTCAGTCCCAGGGCCTCACCTGAGGAACAGGGGTCAGAGCCAGAGAAAGATGGTCCCATGTCAAATGGTGAAACTCTGGGGACAGGGTTATGACTCTGACAGCCCAGCTCAGCAGTCATCCAGCCCCAGGGACAGCAACATCACCCATGTGTGTATGTGACATCAGACTCTAGAACTGCCCAGAAGACATACCTCCGGGCATATCTGTGAGAGTTTCTAGATTGACTTAATTGATGTGGACCCTGACTAAATGTGGGTGTCACCATCCCACAGGCTGGGGTCCAGAACTGAATGAAATGGACAGAGTGAGCTGGGTACCAGCACCCATCTCTCTGCCTCCTGACTACAGATGTGATAATGATAATGACCAGGGTCCTCACTCTCCTGCCCTATGGTCTATAATTTTAATCTGTAAACCCTTCCTTCCTTAAGTTGGGTTGTAGACAAAAGCAACCAATACACATGCCATCAGTCACCAGGGTCACGAGAACCACCCTGTAGACCCACCCCAGCCACATGGGAGCACTAGGGAGCACTGACCGTATTTTTCATTGAAGAGCTCCTTCACCTGCTCTCGGAGGATCACCTTCTTTCCGAGCCTGTTAGAGTCATCCTCTTCTGTAGGGAGACAAACGTCTGCTGTGTGGCCTCTGCAGTACTGCCCTCTCCATGACAGCTGCTTAGGTCTCATAAGTAAGTATACCATCCGCGCGCCCACCATTCCCTCAGCTCCCATTCACCCATCTGTCCACCCATTCATCTTTCCATGCACCTGGATTTTCAAAGCAGCACCCCACCACAGCCCAGGCTTAGAGCACCCCAAGAAGAGCTAACAGTCTGACACTCATATCAGTCCTAACCCCAGAAACAAGTGTGACATGTGGGATGATGCTCAGGTGACATGGGGCGCCACCCAGGAATACTTCCTGTTTCTGTTTTATATCGATGTGTTGTTTCCCTAAGACAGGGTCTTATGCTGCATATCTTTATTTATTTAAGATTTTCTTTTTTGAAGGCAATAGACTAGGCCCTATGAGGGAGAAAGCTGGCCTCTCCTGCCTCTCACTCACCTGGTACCTTGGGGTCATTGCAGACTTCCGCAAAGGGTCTGAAAAAGATAGAAGCCAGGCTGAAGTAAGGTTTCCCTTCCTCATCTGCTCCATGGGATACAGACATCACCTCTCCACATCCAAGAAGCCAGCTGCGGTGGCTACAGCTAGGTCAGTTCAAGCTATAGACTTACACCCTAAGTGGGGCTCAATGGTCCATGTGTTAAATGTGTGGTCCTCAACCTGGCACATCACTGGGGGTGGTAGACCTTTAAGAGGAGGGGCTTAGTGGGAGGGATAGGCCATGTATGGCACGTCCTCAGTGGGGATGCTGGTACAATTGCATCCTCCTGTCTTCTCTCTGCTCCCTGGCTCTCATGAGGTAAGCAGCTCCTTCCACCATGCATATGTTCTCACCAAAACCCCATTCAAGTGACCAGGGCTCGAGATCCCTGAATCTCTTTCCCAGCACTTGAGATGTAGAGGCTGGAATATTAGGAGATGAAGGTCAGCCTTAGCTACATAGTGTGTTCTGGGCCAGCCTGGGCTACATGAAATGCTGTCTCAAAACAACCACAGAATTTGGAGCTGATCTTCTGACTCGGGATCCTCTCTCTCTCTGACGGACTCCTGCTGACCCGATGATTGGTGTCCTGGGCCACTGTGGCACCCTCGCCCTGCTGTCCCCCCCCTCCCCCCCACTGTCCCCCACAGCACTCACTGGAGCTGGTTGATGATAACCATCCGCACATGGTCCCTGGCCTTCAGGATCTTCTCCAGCCGATGGATGTCATAGGTGTTGGGGTTCCGGAAGGGGATGTCATCTGGGAGGCCCTTCACCTCCACAGCATCCGGGCTGTCCCGGATCAGTTTGTAAGGAACTAGCACAGGCCGGTTCAGTCCCAGGGCCTCACCTGAGGAACAGGGATCAGAGCCAGAGAAAGATGGTCCCATGTCAAATGGTGAAACTCTGGGGACAGGGTTATGACTCTGACAGCCCAGCTCAGCAGTCATCCAGCCCCAGGGACAGCAACATCACCCATGTGTGTATGTGACATCAGACTCTAGAACTGCCCAGAAGACATACCTCCGGGCATATCTGTGAGTTTCTAGATTGACTTAATTGATGTGGACCCTGACTAAATGTGGGTGTCACCATCCCACAGGCTGGGGTCCAGAACTGAATGAAATGGACAGAGTGAGCTGGGTACCAGCACCCATCTCTCTGTCTCCTGACTACAGATGTGATAATGATAATGACCAGGGTCCTCACTCTCCTGCCCTATGGTCTATAATTTTAATCTGTAAACCCTTCCTTCCCTAAGTTGGGTTGTAGACAAAAGCAACCAATACACATGCCATCAGTCACCAGGGTCACGAGAGCCACCCTGTAGACCCACCCTGGCCACATGGGAGCACTGGGGAGCACTGACATCAGCCACCGGGGTCACGAGAGCCACCCTGTAGACCCACCCCGGCCACATGGGGCACATGGGAACACTGACATCAGCCACCAGGGTCATGAGAGCCACCCTGTAGACCTACCCCGGCCACATGGGAGCACTAGGGAGCACTGACCGTATTTTTCATTGAAGAGCTCCTTCACCTGCTCTCGGAGGATCACCTTCTCCCCGAGCCTGTTGGCGTCATCCTCATCTGTAGGGAGACAAACGTCTGCTGTGTGGCCTCTGCAGTACTGCCCTCTCCATGACAGCTGCTTTGGTCTCATAAGTAAGTAATAAGTATACCATCCACGCGCCCACTCACTTCCGCTCACACTCATCCACCGACACACCCATCCACACTCACCTCCCATTCATCTATTCAACTTTCCATGCACCTGAGTTTTCCAAAGCAGCAGCACCACCACAGCCCAGGCTTAGAGCACCCAAGTGGAGCCAACATTGCAGGGGATATCAGTCATAACCCAGCATCAAGTGTGATGAGACGCTCGGGAGGTGACACCAGGCATCACACAGGAGACTGGAACATTTGCTCTTTTGTTTTGTATTCTTGTTTTCATTTCTGTAAGACTGGGTGGGTCTTATGCTGCTGCCCATACTGGCCTTGAACATAAACATCCTGTCTATGTCAGCCCTCTGCGTGTTAGGATTAGGGGGGATGCCCGCCCTGTCCTGCTAGGTGCTGGGGATGGAACCAGGGTATTCCATGTGCTTTGGGCCACTGAGCTACGGCTTAGCTCACTTGGTTTTAAAAGATGAATTTTGGAGTGACATGACTGATAGAGTGTCTGCACTTCAACCATCTTTTGTATGTATGTATGTATGTATGTATGTATGTATGTACGTACGTGTGTATCTGTCTGTCTGCTTCCCTGCCTTTGCTTACCAGTGCTGACTTTAAAGGTGTTCATGTTCAGTTTATATCATATTTATTTATATATACATCATATGTGTACAGTGTCTGAAGAGGCCAGAAGAGGGTGATAGATCCCCTGGAACTGGTCTGGTGAGAGGTTGACCTCTGACCTGCACACAGTCAGTTGCACAAGCACCCACACCCCCACACCCCCACATCCATACACAGTGGCTAAGAACAACAAAAAATTCTTATCGCCCACTGTTCAAGTTTCCTGTCACCGCAAGAAATTCTATTTTCTGTGTTTTATTTCTTAGATATCTGAAATCAGTTCTCTTAAATTTGAAATCTCTCTCTCTCTCTCTCTTTCCTTTTGATTTTTTTGAGACAGGGTTTCTCAGTATAACCTGTCCTGGACTCACTTTGTAGCCCAGGCTAGCCTCGAATTCATAGACATCGCCTGCCTCTGCTGGGATTAAAGGTATGCCATCTGGCTGCACAGGTCCTTTTTTTGGGGGTGGGGAAGTCATGGTTGAATGCAGCCCAGGCTGTCCTTGAACTCATCCTGTAGCCAAAGATGACCTTGAACTCCTGATTCCCCCCTGCCTTGAGTGCTGGGAACTGAATCCAGGCCTTCATGCAAGTCAAGTGCTCTACCAACTGAGCTAACTCCTGGCCCAACTCCACTCCTGCCATTTTTTTTGCTGTTGTTATTTGAGGCCCTTAGCGTCCTTAGTGCTGGAGTTACAGACACAAAGCTTGGCAGATCCTGGCATATGAAATCACAGCCAGATATGTACAGAGGATCAACACACCTGGCTTGGCAGCCATGCTGGGGCTGCTACACTGCCCAATCTCAGGGTGACGTTCAGGGGCCTTGAATGACTTGGGCCTTTCTCTACCTGGGTGGAACAGGATGCCTCCTGCAGGAAGCAGGGGCTACTCTCAAGAGTATTTGTGGTAAGGAGGGACAGCAAGTTAAAGGGGACAAAAAGCTAAAAAAAAAAAACCTAAGAACAAATAAACACTGGCAAGTTCAACTTCATTGTTGGTTTTTTTTTTTTTTTTTTTTTTTTTTTTTGTTTTGCAGCTGGGCCTCAATCCCATGAACCTCCTGCCTCAGCTTTCCTGGTGCTGGGCGTGTTCCACTGGAAGTTTTTTAATTAACTTATTTTGTTTATGTGCATATATCCATGCATGTGGACCATAGTAGGCATGTGAAGCTCACAGGACAACTGATGGGGTTTTTAGTTTGTGTTTGCTTTTGTTTTCTGAGACAGGATTTCTCTGTGTAGCCCTGGATGACCTGGACCATTGTGGATCAGACTGGCCTTGAACTCTCAGAGACCCGCCTGCCTCTTTGCCTTCCTAGTGCTGGGATCACAGGCGTGCGTCACCAGGCTTGTCTTTGAGACAGAGCTGCACCATGTAACTCTGGCTGTTCTCCAGATTGCTATGTATATACTAGGCTAGGCTGGAACCCACAGAGATCTGGCTGCCTCTGCCTCCTGTGTGCTAAATGACATGTGTACCACCACGCTTGACTCAGAGGACAACCTGTGGGAGTATGTTTCCTCTTATATACCGAGTGGGTCCCAGGGACTGAACTCAGGTTGTCCAGCTTGGAGTCCTCTAGCTGAGCCAAACCTAGGGTGTTATTTTTCTTAAAGTCCCCAATTTTCCATCTTTTCCTTCCTTCCTTTTATTTAGTTTGTTTTAAGCCAGAGTCTCAAACAGCTCATTACTTGAGTCTCAAATCCAGTATACAGCCAAAGATGATCTCAAAAGATGGCCTGATCTTCTTGCCTGGACTGTCAAGAGCTAAGGACTGCAGATGCTTGCCACTGTGCTTAGCCTGTAATTTGTTCAAACAGCGGCACAGACAGAGACCCCTGGGACCCTTCTGACCTGGCTGCCAGCTGTCTTGTTGCAGTCTCCTTGGTCTGGTGGTTTTTCCAGCTTCGTGTCCTGTAGTGAGAATTTTGGTTTCTTTAAAAAAAAAAAATGCAGAAATATCGTAAGACTGTGTTTTCGTTTTAGTCCCACGTGTGGGAGATGGGCCGATTCAGACTGTTCACAGCAGCGGTTGACTGTGATTTGCCTTGTGCTCTGGTAGGGGCATGGTTTTGCCAGCTGCAGATAGTTTCTGTAAGTGTGTGACCTTTGGAAATCTGGGGACTTTTTAGAGGATATAAATGCTAGGGTCCCCCGAGAGAGAGAGGAGGTTGCTGTTGGTGGGCTCCTGGTTGGTTGCTGTTGATTAAGTAGTCGTGCACAAAGAAGAAATAAGAGCCAAATCAAACCCACCCCCAAGGAAATCTATACCCCTGATTAGGAGGAAGAAGTAGTTTAAAGATATCAGGCCCCTTTCCTACCCCTGACTTTATTAGATTCTCTCCCCCCCCCCACCTGGTGTTAGGGGGTTGAAAGGGTGAAAGAAGAGGGGTGAAAGAGAAAAGAACCCACAAAACAGCCAAGTCTGGCTACAGTGTCCCCATCCCCACCCCACCCCCAATTGTCATCTAACCTTTCCTCAACACCCTGCAAAGACCCGAGTGTCCAGTAACCATGGAGCCGAGTCCCACCTTCACCCCACACTTCCTGTTCTAACGTGACTCAAAGACAAATAATGTGGCGGGCTGCCACTCTGTGCTGATGTCACACTGCCTCAAACGAAGGTGTCAGTTGCTCTTATCGACTTGGGTGGCCTTCAGAGGTTAGTTTTGTGTGAGTTTGTCTATTCATGCCCCTATACCAACAAAGCCCTTCCTCGGGACGCTTACTTTTTTGACAGAAGTCTCTCATTTGGAACTGGCCAAGCAGGCTAGGCAGGCTGCACTGTGCATTCACTTGTTTCTCTCTGCTCCCCCAGAGCTGGGGGTGTAAGTGGATGCCACCATATTTGGTCCTTTTCTCTGTGGGTTTGCTGACTGAGCCATCCCCTTCATATGTCTACGAAAGGGTTTCTGGAATCTTTTTTTGTTTTGTTTTGTTTTGTTTTTCGAGACAGGGTTTCTCTGTGTAGCCCTGGCTGTCCTGGAACTCACTCTGTAGACCAGGCTGGCCTTGAACTCAGAAATCTGCCTGCCTCTGCCTCCCAAGTGCTGGGATTAAAGGCGTGCGCCACCACCGCCCGGCAGGTTTCTAGTCTGAGGCTCCCTCAACCTCATGGGGTGGCAGAGCCTTTTTTTTTTTTTTTAAATGATCCTGAGAACATAGAAGTTCCTTTCCAACCACACATGGGGTGCAGAACAGAACATGAAATCTTTTGGTTTTCTTTTTTGAGACAGGGTTTCTCTGTGTAGCCCTGGCTGTTCTGGAACTCACTCTGTAGATCTCTCTCTGCCTCTTGAGCACTTACACTAAAGTCGTGGGCCACCATGCCCAGCAAGGACTTGCAATCTTTATCCCATCCAGGAGCAGAGAAGGGCCACAGTGCCTCTGGCTGAGTTTCCATAGACTAGGAAATGGGCAGGGTTTCCCAGACACTTGGCTCCATAGCTCCTTTGGGAATAAAGGAGGAAGCATAGGGCCAGATCTGGGCCCAGCAGTGGGGCATCTACTCACAGAGGCCTCCCTGCCCCACCCTGGCAGAGGCCATCTCAGGAAGACAGAAAGGTAGTCATTACCCGAGCCATACTGAGAGACAGCAGCACCGGTAATCACTGGGAGCAAGTGTGGCTGGCCCCGGGATTGTAGCATCTTTAGACACCAAGAAAGGACAGTATTATTTTGAGTTCTCAAGACCAAGACAGAGCTGAAAGGGTAGAGAAGGAAGAAGGCAGGAAGTCTGGAGGATTGGGACCAGGGAAATATTCCTCAGGCCTTGAGGAACGGAATACAGAAAGGCAGAGACCCTGAAGAAATGACGGCCGAGAGATAGTAAGTCAACCTACCTAAAATTATAGATTGTTAAGGTAGGCTTATCTAAGACCAGAGATACTAAGTTAACTTTCTATGATCATACACAGTGAGCTAACTTACCCAAGATCCCAGACCCAGTTAACTTATCTAAGATCATAGTAAATTATCCAAATTGAAGGTCATAGTTAATGTATCTGACAGCACAGAGTAGAAATGGCAAACTTAGTTCCCAAGGGGGCAGAAGAGATGGTCTGGTCCCCTGGCCTACGTCAGGTTCCCTCATTCAGGAAGCCCTCCTTCCTTTTGAGGTGACGGTAGATAACACTGAGAGCCCCTCAGCACTGAGAACTACCTTTGTGAGGCAGGCAGGCCCTTCCCCTCCACCAAGCATTCAAACTGGGCCTCAGACAATGTTAGAGAAATGGAATAGCCACTTTCCTCAGGTAAATCATTATTATAAAAACTTAGAAAATATTAAGTTTGCAGGGAGGTGGTGGTGGTGTATGCCTTTAACCCTAGCACTCAGGCAGGTGCATCTCTGAGTTTGAGGCCAGCCTGGTCTACAGAGCGAGTCCCAGGACAGTCAGGGCTACACAGAGAAACCCTGTCTCCAAAACAAAACCACCAAACCAACCAACCAAACAAGGAAGGAAAAAAAGAAAGAAAGAAATGGGCTGGAGAGATGGCTCAGTGGTTAAGAATACAAGCTGCTTTTCCAGAGGTCTGAATTCAATTCCCAGCAACCACATGGTGGCTCACATTACAGATTGTTATCTGTAATGGGATGTGATGTTCTCACCTGGCATGTAGGCATATCTACAGACAGGACACTCTCATAATAAAAAAATACACACACACACACACACACTCATCCACCACCTGGGCTCAGGCCTCTTCCTCTCACCAGGACAAGCATAATTCTGCTGGGTGGGCAGGGTGGCCTTGGTTAAACAGCTAGCTAGCTATCTTGGTCTACCTTAAGCATGACAATATTTTTACACCGTAAATCTTCCCATTTGTTCAGAAATGTCTAAAAATTGCAGTTTCTGTCTCTGTAAACACATCTAACTGCCCAAGGTGTAACTCAAGGGTTCCCACCTGAAACTCACCGATGAAAGTAGGCATAAGACACACTGGGATAGCTTAAACTTCCATAAAGCCACAAGAGGGGTCTGTCCTGGGATGCTTTCTCTTTAGGAACACAATATTATTAAAAGAGATTAAAAAATTTCCCCCTTGTTCTCTGTATGATTGGAGTAAATTCTCACGGGGTAGGAGTGGGGGCTTAATTTGCCGTAACACTTTCTCAAAATTGAAATTGAACCGGGAAGTCGGTTGTGGGTGTCTTAGATTAAACTGGGACTGTTGGGAATTTGGCTGTAGCTTCCCCAGGGTGCTCAGGTTTCTGTGCAGCAGGGACCCAGCACAAAGACCTGCCAGGCCTACATCTCTAAGATCTAATCCAGGCTGCAGAGCCAGCCCTTCTGAGCCTCTGCCTGAGACCTATCTGGCCTTGGCCTAGGGCTCCAGACTAGAGACAAAACAATCCCATTTCTGTTTTATAGTTGAGGGCATTGATGCTCCAAAGAGCTGAACCTGGCTTGCTGATGTCACACAGGAAGCTGGTAGCTCTGTCTGTGGGGACCCTAGTGCACCCCACTTTTCCTTGACTGCACTGAAGCTGCACCCTGGTGTCAGAGGTTAACCGTGATGCAGGTGATGTGTGTCTGTGTCTGTGTGTGCCAAGTGTCTGTGGCGCTTATGGTGGCTAGAAGTGGGCATCTGATCCCCTGGCACTGGAGTTACAGGCAACTGTGGGCCAACTCTGTGCCAGCCATCTCTCAGGTCCCTATGATTCAGTTTTGAGACAAGGTCTCTTATAGCCCAGGCCAGCCTCAAACTTACTATGTGACAGAAGCTGGCCTTGAACTACTCCCAGGTGCTGGGAGGACAGATGTACATCATGACTACATCCTGCAGGGGAAGCGACCGGAAGGTCACAGTGGGCAGCAAACGGAAGGGGATCCTGCCAGGTACTGTGCCATCCTCCTTTGCAGCAAACTATGTAAGAATATTCTCTTTGCTAAGTGACTACCTAACCTCAGCTTGAATGCCTCTGGCACCAGGGAGCTCACAACTTACAAAGCTTCACCCCCACCCAAGGCTTCTTAGACCCAGGCTTTTAGATTATTTTTCATCTTTTTTTTTTTTTACCACCGTCCCCATCAGCCACCCTATCTCCTTCTACATCTTAATTCATCTCTCCCCACCCCCCACCCCCGTCTCTACACACACACACACACACACACACACACACACACACACACACACAAACCCACCACCTGGGCTCAGGCCTCTTCCTTCTACTGTTCTCGGCTCCAGCTTTACCTTCTGTAGGCCACCTGCCCCAGGTGGAAGCTGGTCGCCATAGCTACCACCAGAACATTCAAATCTGATATCATTTGGAAAACAAAGCTCTGAGGCCTGAACATAAAACCCAAACCACATCAAACCTGGTGGAATGGATCTGTAACCCCAGTTACCTGGGGTGGGGGATGGATGGGAGGTGTGGAGGAGGAGGATTGTAAATTCAAGGCCAGCCTGGGCTACCTAGTGAGACACTGTTAAAGACAGACAGAACTGGGTGGTGGTGGCTTACACCTTTAGTCCAGGCACTTGAGAGGTAGAGGCAGGTGGATCTTTGTGAGTTCAAAGGCAGCCTGGTCTACAGATGAGTTCTGTGATAGCCTGGGTCACACAGAGAAACCTGTCTCAAACAGCAACAAAAGACAGACAAACAGAAAAAAAGAATTCAAGCTGGCTAGGGATGTAATTCTATTGGTGGAGGGCTTGAAGCCCTGAGTTTCATCCCAGCACTGCACAAAATGGCACGGTGTACACACTTGCAATCCCAGCACTGCGGAAGCAGAGCAGAAGTGGGAAAGTCAGAGTTCAAGGTCATCCTTGGTGTCCATCCATCAAGTTCAAGGCCAGCCCCCCATACCAGAGACATTTTGTTCCAAACAACAATAACGAAACAAACACAAGATCCAGAAGTCCAAGTTCCTGGCTGCCTCCTCAGTCAGCCTGGAAAATGCCACCTCCCTAGGTTGAGAGCTAGCTACCCTTGCCTCCAGACATGAGTCTGGCTTGTCACTGAAAAGAACGACTCCACCTGCAGGTCTCCACTGTATAGATTTGGAGAAACTAATTTGCCCTCATTTTTGGGGGATTTCAACTGTGCATGCTGTTCACAAGTGCATATAGGCCCCACCTTCCCCTTCTCTCTCCACAAGACTCATTAATCCTTCACTCAGCATCCTGAATTGTTCCAGTGATTCCTCTGGGATTATGCCTCCAACAGTCTTCCCCACAGGGACCTCCCCAGCTGGGGGACCCTTTCAGACACAGAAGGGACTGCACCTTGTCCCAGCACCTTTCCCTGACATAAACCAAACCCAAATGAGACAATGCCTCCATCAGAAGGCCTGTAGGTAACCCCGTAGAGCATTTTCTTAATTAGTGCTTGATCTCGGGGAGGGCCCAGCCCCACTGTGCCATGCCCAGCAGGTAGTCCTGAGGTGTACAGAAAGCAGGCTGAGCAAGTCAGGGGGAAAGGCAGTAAACGGTGTTCCTCCAGGTTCCTACCCTGTCTTCCCTTAGTGATGGAGTGTGCCCTAGGAATTTAAAAGCTGAAACAACCCCTTCCTGCTCTGAGGTGTTTTTTTTGTTTTGTTTTGTTTTTTTGTTTTTTGCCACGGTGTTTATCATAGCAACAGAAACCCTCAGACAAGAGTGGACTAGTCTGACAGAATATAACACACATCTGTAACCCCAGCACCCTGAGGTGAAGGCAGGGGGGGGGATCCTAAGTTTAAGATGATTCTCAGCTAAACACCACTAAGTTCCAGGTTGGCCTGGTCTACTTCACAAAAAAAGAAAAAAAGGAAACCTTTTCTTTTTCAAAGAAGAAACTGGGATTGGGGGTAGGGTTACAGAGATGATGCAGTGGTTAAGAGTGATGGTTACATTCGAGGCCAGCCTGGTCTACAGAATGAGTTCCAGAACAGCCAGGGATACACAGAGAAACCCTGTCTTGAAAAACAAAACAAAAACAACAACAACAACAATAACAACAAAAAAAAGGGTAATAGTTACTCTTGCAAAAGAACAAGGTTCAGTTCCCAGCATTCATTGTGGCTTCCAGCCATCTCTATCTCCAGTTCCCTGACCTCCACAGACACCAGGCACACACATGGTGCACATAAATACATTCAGGTCAAACAGATAAATAGCCCCCCCCCCCCCCAAAAAAAAAAAAAAAACCCACAGCAGCAATAACCACAACAAACAGACAAAAAGCCAGGGCTAGGGAGATGGCTCAGTGGGTAAAGTGCTTATCTGGAAAACTTAAAGACCTGAATCTGAGCCCCACATCCTCTGTAAGAAGCAGGGCCTGAAGCCAGCCAAGTAGCTCAGCTGGTAAAGACGTAAAGACACCTTCCTGTCTCTAAGGCTAAAGATCTGAGCGCACGCATGTGCATGTGCGTGTGCGTGTGCATGTGCGTGCGCGCACACGTACACACACACACACACACACAGGAGAGACAGCTCAGTGGTTTAGAACACTCATGCTCTTTGAGAGGACCTGAGTTCAGTTCCCAGGGCTGGTGCCAGGCAGCTCACATCTATAACTCCAGCTGCAGGGGCTCTGGTGACATCTTCTGGTCTCTGAAGGCATTGCACTCACAAAGTTTTTTGTTTTTGTTTTTCCTTTCCTTTTTTTCTTTCAAGCTATGAGTGATAGTGTGAAATTGTAACCCTGCCTGGCAGTGGTGGCGCACACCTTTAATCTTGGAGGGTAGAGGCAGGCGGATTTCTGAATTTGAGGCCAGCCTGGTCTACAGAGTGAGTTCCAGGACAGCCAGGGCTATACAGAGAAACCCTGTCCTGAAAAACCAAAAAAGACATTGTAATCCCATCACTGATAGGGACAGGGGGATGCCTAGGACTAGCTGGTCAGCCTAGCTTCAGGCTAGTGAGAGATACTACCTTAAAAAAATAAAATAAAAAGGGTAGCGCCAAGAACTGACAGCTTGTTTCGGGCCTCTGCGCATGTGTGTGCGCCCCCACAATACTCCCCCACACACACACACTTCAAAAATTTAAAACCAGATGCTAGTGACTCATGCCTTTAAACTTAGTACTCAGGAGCCAGAGGCAGGCAGATCTCTGTGAGTCTGAGGCCAGCCTGGTCTACAGATCAAGTTCCAGGAACACAAGGGCTCCACAGAGAAACACTGTCTGGAAAAACGTAACAAACGAATAAAAAATTCTAAAACCAAACCAAAAAACAAAAACAAAAAACAAAAAAACAAAAAACAACAACAACAACAACAACAACAAAACCCAACCAGTTTAAACAGGGAGATTGCAGACAGGACCCATGTCATTGCATCTAGTGGTCAGGAGAGGGCGACAGAGAGACACTCAGCAGGATCAGAGATTTGGCACAGTAAGGTACAACCCTGGCTCCTCCAAGTACAGAAGTCTTCTTTCAAATCTCAGGCTAGGCTAAGGCTTGTGACTTCGAGAAATTTCCTTAAACTCTCTTGAGTCTATGTTTCCTCTTGTGAGAAGCTAACCGACCCCAGAGTGGTGGCCCACAATTGTTACCTCAACGCTCTGGAGGCTGAGGCAGGAAGGTCACAAATTTGAGGCCAGTCTTCGATACACATCAGGACTCTGTCCCCCAAAATGAGTGGGTTTGGGGGCCGGGAAGAGACATAGGGGCCGTAGGGGGATTGGCTGACTTATATACTGGTTTCCTACCGAGGCTGGAGGTCCAGTCACACTTCCTGGACCCCAAAGGGACAGGAGCAGCAGCACCCAGCAGTGACATCAGCTTAGGCAGTCACTTGTGTCAGGGTTGGCCACTGGCTAGGGTCTGGCTTCAGGCTATCAGCCTGGGTCTAAGAGGCCCACATTTACAAACTAATTCAAGAGCTGGGGCAGGAGTTGGACAGGAGGAGCTTGCTATGGGACCAGGCAGACAGGCTACCCAGGGTCAGTGCCAAAGAAGAGACTTTCTGAATGTCTCACTGGAGGAAAGGCAGCCCTCTGTGTTCACAAGTATTGCCTTGTTGTCCCCAGCTTCCTTCCTGAGGAAGTATTCATTTCCCCCAAAGTCTGACAGCCAGCTCTGGCTCAGCCTCTAGCTCCACCCAGGACTGTCTCCACAGTGGGCACAGGGTCCTAGAGTCCACTCTGTGAGCTACTGTAGAAGGTAAAATGAGGCCAGGGGCTTTTTGTGTTTGTTTTGTTTAAAAATTCTTTTTCAAGATAGGGTCTTGGGGGCTAGGGATATACCTGATTTGATAGGTTCTTGTCTAGAATGCATAAGGCCCTGATTCCAGCCCCAGCACCTCATAAACCAGGCTTGGTGGAATACATGTAATTTTAGCAAGCTTGATTTAGCCACACCCCCAGCCCCTCCCTGGGGGATTCTAGGCAGGGGCTCTACCACTGAGCCACGCCCCGAGCCCCTCCCTGGGGGATTCCATAGGAGACCTCTTTTGTTTGTTTTTTGAAACAATGTTTCTCTGTGTAACCCTGGCTATCCTAGAATTTGTTCTGTTGACCAGGCAAGCCTCAAAATCACAGAGACCAACCTGCCGCTGCCTGCAGGGTACTGGGATTAAAGGTGCACCACTATGCTCACCTTTTTCCTTTTGTTCATTTGAGACTGTCTCTTACTGGCCTGGAGCTTGCTGAATCAACCAGGCAGGCTGCTCAGTGAGCTCTAGCAATTTGCAAAGCTCCCTGGCATAGGATTACAAATTGCACCACTACACACAGGTGTGTGTGTGTGCGGGCGCGCATGTTAATACTCCATTCCCTACACACAGCTTCTTATGTGGGTTCCTGGGATCAAATTCAGGTCCTCTTGTTTGCACAGCAAGTACTTTACAGACTACGTTAACTTCCCAGCTCCCTACCCGCTCACATCTTACCGCCAAGCCCCCTGCACCCTATGACAACACTCAAATACATTTGCCATCAATTTCCCCCTTCCATGAGTTAGCCAGGTCTCTCAGAGGTCATGGGGACCCTGGCACAGCTGCGACCTCTGACTGGGTGAAGCCCACGGCTCCAATGCTATCTCAACTGGCTCTCTGAGTCTTAAGACCAGAGCATCTGCAGGAACAGTAGGGCAGTACCCAGGTCCTGCTCCTGAGCTGGGCAGTTGTATCTCATGATGGGCTTTGAGCTCCCAGAACTGTACACAGACCCCCATCCCCAACACCAAGTACCTCCCAAACCCACAGAGGTACCACTTACCAGGCTTTGGGATGAGTCCTTGAAAGGGCCTAGAAGGGAAACATAAGTGAGCTTCAGGAAAAAGAGAAGGGGGACAGGGCTAGCAGCAGGCACACGATGATACTAGCTTGCCAAGGAACTGGTGACAGATGCCCGGGGCCTGCTTCAGACATTAGCATATAATGTTTGAGTCATATAGCCCAGACTAGCCTTGAATCCTTATGTTGTAGCCAAGGCTGACCCTGAATTTTTGATCCTCCTGCCTCTACCTCCTGAGTGCTGAGATTAGAGATATGTACCATTACTCCTGGTTTATATAAGGTGCCAGAGATGGACCTCAGGGCTTCCTGTGTGCTAGACATCCTAGGAAACCAGCCAGGCCATACCCCTGGCATTTATTTATTTTTTTTTTTAAAGAAAGGGTCTAATTATGTGGCCTGAGCTAACTTTAACTCATATGTTCCCGTCTCTGCTTCCTGTGTGTCAGGATGAGGGCATGTTTTGGGATCTGTACCATGTGAGCATGTGCACTGGGGGCAGGGGAGAGAAGACAGTACTTGTGTATGTACACACATGCACGCCAAAGGCCGACTTCCAGAATCTTCCTTAATCAGTCTACTTTTCTTGGTTTCCTTTTTGAGAAAAGGTTTCTCACCCAACACAAAGCAAGTCATTTAGCCAGACTGGCTAGGCAGCAAGCCCCTGGGACCCTCCTGTCTTTCCCAAACGTCATGGCTGGGGTAACAGGCACACACACCCCCCCAACATGCCCAAATTTTTGCATGGGTGCTGAGGTGCATCCAAACTTAGGTCCTCGTGCCTGTTCAGTGAACACTTCCCCATAAAATGGACTCCTGAGCCCCAGAATCTACATCAATCAGATGTCCAGGTCATGGATGTCTATGAAACGTCTGCTTTCTCAGGGGGCTGGGTATGCCTAAGGAACTGATGTGGGACAGTTAGAAGGGGACCCAGTTAATACGCGGGATCCCCTGCACCCGGCCTGGTGTGTAGACCCACCTCTACTATAGGAGCCAGCTCTCAATCCCAGCCAGTCTAATCTGAGTTCTTCCTTATCAAGTACCTGGTGACCGTGAACTTGATCTTGTCAGCCACAGAGAGAATCCTTTCCAGGTTCTGAGAGCCGAAGGTGCACGGTTTGCGGAATGGGATTCCGGGGGGCAGTCCTTCGATGATCACCGAGCCTGGATTGCTCTTGATTCGCTTGTAGGGCACCTGCACTGGGTATTTGATGCCCAGAGCTTCACCTGGATAGGAGAAAGGCCATTGTACCAGTCAGGGGCAAGAGGCGAAACAGAGTGTGCTGCAGGAGTATGGGCTTTCTCTCCCAGAGGGCTCAGGCCCTTTGCGGAAGACGGGAGAAGTTGTACGTGGATCGGACTTGGAGATTCATATGTGTACTGTGCAGAGTTTCTGGTGGGAATCCACGCTGGGTGGGCCTTGAATACGTGGCTCCTGGTACTGGATTAAGGCAGTGCTTAATGTTTCTCGAACTCCAGACTATACCACTGGGCACCTGCCTCCTGGATGGGAACACTGAAACATCAGCTTTGCCCCAGACCATGGTATTCAGATTCACAGAGTCAGGACCTTATGAATCTGACCCAGGGAATGAATGGGCATGCTCCACCCAGCAAGGAGGAGGTAGACAAAAGGAGCCAGGGTAATGTCTGGATCTCAGGGACCACTGTCTGCCTGGTCTCAAGTCCCTTCCCTTCTTCCTTTCCATCTGTTTCTTCTGAGACAGGGTCTTATTATGTAGCCTTGGCTGGCCTGGGACTTCCTATGTAGACCAGGCTAGTCCTCAGAGATCCACCAGCCTCTGTCTCTTAAGTTCTTGGATTAAAGGCATGTACCATCACGCCTGGCTCTTCTATATGCAAACTTTTAATTAATCTATTTATTTAATGTGTATGGGTCCTTGGTCTGCATGTACCTCTGTGTACCATGTGAGCAGCCTGGTGCTTTCAGAGTCCAGAGAGGGATATCAGATCTGCTGAGATCAGTTACAAACGGTTGTGAGCCAACACGTGGGTGAGAAAAACCAAACGTAGCCAATACTAATGGCCGAGCTATCTCTCCATCCTTACCAGCAATTCTCCCCCCACTGTGCCCTCCCCCTCAAAGATTTATTTATGTTATTTATATGGGTACACTGTAGCTGTCTTCAGACACACCTGAGGGCATCGGATCCCATGACAGATGGTTGTGAGCCACCATGTGGTTGCTGGGAATTGAACTCAGGACCTCAGGAAGAGCAGTCAGTGCTCTTAACTGCTGAGCCATCTCTCCAGCTCCTCATCCTCACCAGCAATTATTAAGATGGTTTGTTTGTTGTTTGAGACATGGTCTCATGTAGCTCAGACTGACTTCCAATATACTATATAGCTGAGAATGGCTTTGAATTCCTTCCTTCTTGATTAAAGGTGTGTACCACCAGGGGCTGGAGAGATGGCTTAGTGGTTAAGAGCACTGACTGCTCTTCCAGAGGTCCTGAGTTCAATTCCCAGCAACCACATGGTGGCTCACAACCATCTGTAATGGGATCTGATGTCCTCGTCTAGTGTGTTGGGAGATAGCATACAGTATATGCATATATAGAAGATAAAAAAAAAAAAAAAAAAAAAGGTGTGTGCCACCACCTCCTGGCTGGTTTTGAACTTCTGATCCGCCTGCTTCTACCTCCTGAGAGTCATGATGACAGGTGTCTGCCATCAGACCCAGTGTATATGGTGTCGTGGATGGAGCCCAGGGCAAGTAGTTTATCAACTGAGCCACACCCCGGCCTCTATTAAAGAGTTTTAAATGACATCTTCTTTATGTGTGTGTGTGTGTGTGTGTGTGTGTGTGTGTGGGCGTGGGCGTGTGTGTGCACATTCTGAGGTGCATACAGCAGAGGCAAGAGGGTGACATTGCAGATATTGGCTTTCTCCTTTCACTAGGTGGGGTCCAGGAATTGAACTCTAGTCATCAGGCTCCGCAGTCATCCCCTATACCCTGTAAGCCACCTCATCGGCCAGCATCTATCCACACACGCAGATATTTGTCTCTCAACAAAATCTTACTCTGTAGTTCATGCCAGGCCTGGAACTCAGAGCAATCCTTCTGTCTCAGCCAAGAGATGAGGTTACAGGTGCACACCACCAAGTACGTCCCACACTGGGTCTGTTTTCTGTGACACTGTGCTCCCAGTGCTTGGCACACAGTAGATGCTCAAGAAATATAAGAGAGCTAGTGAGATGACTCGGCTCACAAAGGTGGCTGCCAGCAAGCCTGGCAAATTGAATTTGATTCCCAGGACCCACATGGTGGAAGGAAGGAAGCAACTCCTGCAAGTCTGATCATATTTGTGATGGGGAACGCTTGCACCCACATACATGCCCGCATACACAATAAATACATTAAAAAAAAAAAAAAAAGCAAAGAAATACCTAAAATATAGATCAACCTCTTTGTCCAATGTTAAGCTGGCCACGGGCAGGAAGCTGCCCACCTCTCCCTCCACCTGACCCCTGCCTGCAACTCACCGTATTTCTTGTTAAACAGGTCTTGGACTTGCTCCCTAAGCGTGTTGGCAATGTCGATCCGTGAGAGTCTGGTGTTGTAATTTTCTGCAAAGTGAATACAATTACGGACAGAGGCTATTACATTAAAAGGCACTTGGTGACTTTTACAGGAAAATGACTTCCTAATTACAGGGAACTCCTTGTCTGGCAATTAGCAGATCTCTGGAGTGGGCCCCTCAGAGTCCTTCAGAACCAGTCTTCATGAGACTCTGTGTGTGTATTTTTTGATTTCCTGGAAGGACTCACACTGTTGGAACAACAGCAACGAAATGAAATTAGGCTAATTGTTGACATTTGAAAAGTAACAAATGAATAAATAAGCCCAGAGGTGAGATGCGAGGGGCGGGGGGAGGGGACGGTTGGGTTCTGTGTCCTCAGCCATGTGGGAGTTGGAGTGAAGTCTTCCAAAAGATCACAGAGACGTAGGGCCAGAATAGGAGTGTCCACCCCACCAGGAGTTGTTAATAATTTGGTGGTACAGGACACACTGCCCAGAGCCTTGGAGATCACACAGAAATACTCTACCACTGAGCCACACCCCCAGCCCCTCCCTGGGGGATTCCAGGCAGGTGTTTTGCCAGGTCATTTCCTCACAGGGTGGGGAGGATTCTAGGCAAGATCTCTACTGTTTTGAAGTAGTTTTGATTAAGGACCACCATGTGCCAGCATGTCATAACTGCACCTTTGACGTCAGGGAGGCTATATCCTACCCTGGCCTTAGGAGATAAAGGACATGTACAGCAGGGGAAAGAGGAAGTGACCTCTGGTGCTTCATGTGCACTCCTGGTGACATTCTCAGCCTGGAGAGCCACACACATTCCCCTCCCTGTAGAATGTAGGAGGAGTGAGGGCTGAGGTGACTGGCAGCCAGTCCCAGGAGTTTGATTCTGTGAGCTCTTCTATCCCCAGCACTGGCCACCGCTGCCTCCCTGAACTCCTTAGAATTACGGTGACCATGAAGAGGTCACTTGGTGACAGTCATCCCGGGATTCACACCAACCATGCCCACTAGCTCTCTAAGCTGTGCCCTCATGGGATGTATTAGGTTCTCCGCTGCATCCTGATAGCGGGGATGTTGGCTGGCCTCTCATGCCAAGGATGCCAGGATGGGACATCCTGTGCCAGGGGCACGCTCCATGCTCCAGCTACAAGTCCTCCTACAGTATTTTCTCATGTTCCACTGCTTGCCTTCCAGCCCACCTTTCTGGCGCTCCATAGCCACCATCCACTCCTCCAATTTCAGAGCAATAAAAACTACGTTGCAGGATACCTGATCACACCTCAGACCCTGATATTGTGTTATTTACGGGGGGGGGGGGGGGAAGCTCGTAATTCTTAGTTGTGAATATGCTAAACAGGATTAAATACAGTCAACCATAGGTCAAGAGGCAGAGCGAGCAACCAGCTGACAGGAAGTAAACAGATTATTAAGGAGAAACCATAGAGAGTAGGAGGGAGCCAGGAGGACTGATACAGAGAGGCAGAGGCAGTAAAAGAGAATTATTTACTTATTTTTATTTTATGTGCATTTTAAAAATTTTTTTTCATTTAAAGATTTTATTTATTTATGTATATGAGTACACTGTAGCTGTCTTCAGACACACCAGAAGAGGGTATTGGATCTCATTACAGAGGAGCCACCATGTGGTTGCTGGGAATTGAACTCAGGACCTCTGGAAGACCAGTCAGTGCTCTTATCCACTGAGCCATCTCTCCAGCCCTTATTTTATGTGCATTGATGTTTTGTCTGCATGTGTGTCTGTGTGCAGGTGTCAGATCCCCTGGAACTGGTGGCTGGGAATTGAACTCAGGTCCTCTGGAAGAGCAGTCAGTGCTCTTAGCCACTGGGTCGTCTCTCTAGACTCCTTAAGGAGGTTTTTTGAGAAGATGTGAGGGAGGGGATTCTTGCTGGGATGTCAGCTGAGGAGAAAGGTCAGCTGGGTGCTTTCTCTGCCTCTCTGACCTAGCAGGCTTTCACCCCAGCATCTGGCTCCCAGGTCTTCATTGGTAAAGTTGAATGATTGAGATTTTGTTAAAAAAAAAAAAAACACACACACACACACACACACACACACACAAATAAAAACAGAGCTGGGCTGATGAAGAACTATAGAAAGGCAGATGCTACTACCAGACAGAATAGACAGCGCTGGAGTCCTGTGCCTGGCTGTCCCCCTACCGACAGCCAGACTCTAACTCAGAGACACCAGGCTATAGTCTGGCCCCAGTAGGGTACCCTGGAGCCCATGGGTGGGGTCCAGCCTCTTTCCACTTCCACTTTGCCCCCTCCCCCTCTAAAGCTAGACAAGGTCATGACTCTGGAACGCCTAAACTTATATGGGCCTAAACTTACCTTGAAGGCCCTGTCTCTTCGGGGTCTCGTCCACAAGACGGTCCCAGGAGTCCCTCTCTGGGGGTGGGGTGGGGAGAGAAGGCAGGTGAGGAGGGAGCACCTGGGGTCCCAGGTGGCATCGAGGGGGCAAACCCGACAGGGGCAGTGGGGAAACGCCTAGGGTAGGGGATAGGACAGGGGCATCAGGAGGGGTATGGCAGAGACTTGAGACCCTCCCACACCCACCTGTGTTTCCCCCATGCCCAGGTACCTTGAGTGTCCAGAACAGGTTCTTTGACACCGTCAGTGAGCAGTTCGGGTCTAGAAAACAAAACCAGTGTCATTAGTGAGGTTTGTCCAAGCATCCCAGGGCTGTGTAGCTGGCACCTCTGGGCCTCAGTGTACAGATCTGTGCAATGGGCTTTCCTATCCCTGACCAACATAGAATTAAGGTCCTTGCCAGGCTAGAGGGGTCAACCTGGAGATGGGAGCTGTCAACAGCTCTGAGCATTGACAATTTCTCCAAATCCTGGGCTGGCTGATACCCTGTTTTGGACTTCAACCAATCCCATTTGGAACACACAGCATGTATGTGTGGGCGAGCAACTGTCAGGGAAATGATGTGTTTGTACACACACATGTGGAAAGAGACATGTAGAGGCCAAAGGTCAACATCTGGTATCTTAGTAATATATACATTTTTTTTTTCCAAGCCCTGGTTTCTCTGTATATCCCTAGCTAACCTGGAACTTACTCTGTAGACCAGGCTGGCCTCTGCCTCTCGAGTGCCAGGATTAAAGGCGTGCACCACCACCGCCTGGCCATTTTAATTTTTTTCTAAGTTTTTATTTTTTTTAATGATGTGTATACACATGTGTGTGTGTGTGTGTGTGTGTGTGTGGAGAGAGTTGTAGTGCCTGCAGAAGCCAGACGAGGGCACTGGAACCACTGGAGCTGAAGGTACAGGTGGTTATGGGAGGCCTGACCAGGATTCTGAGAACCAAGCTCAGGACCTCCTAACTCAGGCTAAGAACAGCAAGCATTAACCACTGAGCCAGCTCCGGCCCCTCCACAGTGTGTTTTGAGACAGGGTCTCTCCCTGAACATGGAGCCTGTATATTGGCCACTCTGATGGGCCAGCAAACCCAGGGATCCTCCCAGCTCTGCTTAACCAGCACTGGGTCACGGGTACTGTAACTTCCGGTACGGGGGGAGTTTGAACTCAGCTCCCCAGGCTTCTGCTTTCCTGACTGAGTCACTTCTAAAGCATCTCTCCTGTTTTGTTTTTTTTTGTTGCTGAGACGAGATATTGTGATATAGTCCAAACTGTAACACCAGTAGTTCTCAACCTGTGGGTCGCAGCACCTGGGGCAAGGACGGGGTGGCCTGAGACCACGGGAAGACGCAGATACTTACAACCCGATTCACAACAGTAGCAAGGTTACAGTCATGAAGTAGAGATGAGAATAATGCCGTGGCTGGGGGTCACCACAGCGTGAGGAACTTTTATGGGGTCGCCACGTTAGGAAGGTTCAGAACCACTGCCGCGCATTGTCCTGCCTTGGCCTCCCGAGTGCTGCTATATAGTTACAAACCGTCACACCCAGTTCTAACTTAGTGTAGAATCAGCAGCCATGGTAGCTCGTATCTATAATCCCAGAGCCCTTGGGAGGCTGAGGCAGGAAGATCACTTGGGTTAGCCTGGCCTACATACACAGTGATTTCCAGAGTCTCCTGAGCTACAAAGCAAGATCCTATCTTATAAAAGCCTCCAAACCCAAATATAGTAAAATCAAGGCCGTAGTAAATATAAAAGGAAGAAGCTTTCGAAATGAATCCTGGTGCTTAATTAACTTAATTAAAAAAAAAATTGTATGGGCGTGCACGGATATGCAGGCCACAGCTCACACGTGGAGGTCAGAGAACAAATTTGCAAGAGTCCCCTTCTACCATGTGGGCCCAGGGACTGAATTTAAGTCATTAGGCCTGAAGGCAAGCACCTTCAACTGCCGAGCCATTTTTGATGGTTTGTGTATGCTCGGCCCAGGGACTGGCACTATTAGAAGGTGTGGCCTTGTTGGAGTAGGTGTATCACTGTGGGTGTGGGCTTTAAGACCCTCATCCTAGCTGCCTGGAAGTGAGTGTTCTGCTAGCAGCCTTCAGATGAAGATGGAGAACTCTCAGCTCCTCCTGCACTGTGCCTGCCTGGATGCTGCCAGGTTCCCACCTTGATGATAATGGACTGAACCTCTGAACCTGTAAGCCAGCCCCAGTTAAATGGTGTCCTTACAAGAGTTGCCTTGGTCATGGTGTCTGTTCACAGCAGTAAACCCTAACTAAGACATAACTATCTCACCAGCCCTTTCTTGGTTACATTTATTTATTGTGTGTGGGAAGGGGAGGGAGGGACACACAGGCCATGGTCAAGAAGACAATTTGAGGGAGTCAGTTCTCTTCTTCAACAGTTTGGGTCTGAGGCAGCGGTTCTCAACCTTCCTAATTCTGCGACCCTTTAATACAGTCCCTCATGTTGTGGTGACCACCAACCATAGCATTATTTCCGCTGCAACTTCACAATTTTGCTATTGTTATAAATCATAATGTAAATATCTGTGTTTTCCCATGGTCTTAGGTAACCCCCCTGGAAAGGGTCTTTTGGAACCCCTGCCCCTAACTGTGCCTGTGGGGTCGTTACCCACAGGTTGAGAATCACTAATCCAAAGACGAAAACTCAGATCCATCCAGTTAAATGACAAATGCCTTTACTGGCTGAATCATCTCCCGGGCACTACCCTCAAACCTACAATTTTTTTTCTTTTTCTTTTTCTTTCTTTCTTTTTTTTTTTTTTTTTTTTTTGAGACAGGGTCTCACTGTGTATCCTTAGCTAGCCTGGAACACCAAGCCCAGACCTTACCTCTTGATGACAAACTGGATGCTGTTGCTAGCTTCCAGAATCTTCCGTAGTTTGGCAATCCCAAAGCAGTTGGGTCTTCGAAGAGAGATGCCTTCAGGGAGTCCCAGTACGAACAGCTCCTCCGGGTGCATCAGAAACTTGGAGTAGGGCACCTTGACTGGCTCTGAGGTACCAATGGCTTTGGCTGCAAATACATGGCTGCCGTAAGGCAACCTGGAACCCCAGTCCCCGCCCCCATCTCTGTCTGCAAGCTGCAGGTGGCGGGGCTTTAGAGACAGCACTCAGCTAAATCAATCGTACAAACTTGCCAGAGGAGAGGAAAGCACACCTAGTCAGCCTGCAGAATGAAAGTCCTGATTTGTCTGGAGGCATACAGCCCAGGAATGTGAAGCCCAAAAGTCACTCTTCACTCATGCCTTCATAGCATAGAAACCTGAGTATTACTGGGATGTGACTGCTGTTCTTCCCCCACTGCCTTCAAAACCCCTAAACCTTCACAGAGCTCCATGGCATGCCAGACTTAGGACGAGCCATGTCTGAGGCTTCCTGCCCCCAGTAGCCTAATCATGGCCGCAGCCAACTTCACATTTCCTCATTTGTAAAACGGGTTGTAGGGTACAAGGGTCATGCGAGAAAGGGGTGAGAGAGTATGTGAGAAGCCAGCACATGGCAAAGTCAAGGAGCTAAAGAAAGCAGGCTTCATTCATCTCTTCCTCTTTCCTGGACTCTTCCTTATTTTACTGTAGGGCTGGGGATGGAATCCAGGGCATTATATGTGCTAGACCAGACTTCACTGCTGAGCCTCATCCATATTCCCTCCCTGGGGGATTCTAGGCAGGGGCTCTACCACTGAGCCATGCCCCCAGCCCCTCACTGGGGGATTCTAGGAAGGGGCTCTACCACTGAGCCACGCCCCCAGCCCCTCACTGGGGGATTCTAGGCAGGGGCTCTACCACTGAGCCACGCCCCCAGCCCCTCACTGGGGGATTCTAGGCAGGGGCTCTACCACTGAGTCACGACCCCTGCCCCTCCCTGGGGGATTCTAGGCAGGGGCTCTACCACTGAGCCACGGCTCCAGCCCCTCCCTGGGGGATTCTAGGCAGGGGCTCTACCACTGAGTCATGCCCCCTGCCCCTCCCTGGGGGATTCTAGGCAGGGGCTCTACCACTGAGCCACGCCCCCAGCCCCTCCCTGGGGGATTCTAGGCAGGGGCTCAACCACTGAGCCACGCCCCAGCCCCTCATTGGGGGATTCTAGGCAGGGGCTCTACCACTGAGCTACCCATCATGAGAAGATTATACCTATGGGCTCTCTACCTCTGGGCCATGCCCCTGGTGGATTCTAAGAAACACTGTACCACTGAGTCACACCCCTCACTTTTCTGGATTCCAGAGAAAGTCATTTCTTGCTGTGAATTCCCAGGAAGTCCTGTGGCTGAGGCTGACTGAGAACACATGAGCCAGGGAATGATCTGGAGGAAGAATATGTGGACCGACAGGCCAGCAGGGTGGGGTTCTCGGCAGGAGGCTGTTGCCATGGGTGAACTATATGGATCAATCAGTTGTGTTCCCACCCTGAAGGCGGCCCCCAGCTCTGTAGCTGTCCTAGAGGCCTGTCCCTTTCCGCACTCACCATATTTTGTGTTGAATAGCATCTCCACCTGCTTCCGCAGGGGCCGGATCACGTCACCAGGGCTCTCTGGAAGGCAAAGGCAGTGTGCTGAGTTTCCTGGGTACAGAAACTTGGTGTTTAACTTACACTCCATCTCTGGAGGCATCAGAAATGACCTCGTGGTGAGACTTTGGAATGGAACAAGGTAAAAGGCAGCTCTACCCACGCCTGTACTTTCTGGATTTTGCATACCTAGTTGGTGGGTTCAAAGCAAGCCTGTAATTTGCATACACTGCCACCAGGGGGCAGTAAACACTTCCGAATTACAGGTATCTGACCTGTACCAAGCTGGGTTCTATAAAGTCACATTCATCTCTGACAAGAGGCCGTTTGATTCTAGTGGCAGACATGCTAGTGACAAACAGGGTTACACTTTTACCACCTACCCCATCTTTTGCTCAGCAGAGAGAGGAAAAACAGCTTTTCTTAGTGTTTCTTCTATACAGAAAGCTGGTTTCACATGTTGCAGTCTAATATCTTGGAGGGGCCCAACTCAGCTTAGAATCCTTCATGGAAGGCACCTAGATATGTGTATGCAAGCCTAAGCTAAAACTTTATTCTGACAGATGCCTGCCAGTTCTAACACAGTCTAGAACTTTTCTCCCACCTGGTACACCTCACATGGGTCTCCCAACCCCAATAAATTCAGGGTGTTGGAGAGAAATGGAGAGGAAGGGAGAATTTCTCTGGGGCTAGAATGGACACGGAGAGGGAATTATGGGAGACAAGCAGGGCCTCACCTTCTGCCGGCCTTTCTTCTGACCACGGTTCCTCACTGGGGCCTTTGTCTATGAGAAAACAGAGGATGTTAGGAGCGCTGCCCAGGAAGCTCAGCTGGAGGAGTGAAAGCCAGGCCAGAGAGCCTCAACTCTGAGGCCAAGCACATTGTCCCCAGGTGGGATCGGGACACGCATATGCCATTCAAATAGAAACTTACAATCATCCTCTATGGACCCCTACAGGGACCAGCCTCCAGCCACCACTGTATGCTAGACGCTGTGGAAGAATAAGAACAGGGTCCATTTTCCTGGTGTGACAGAAGAAGTTAAGGCACCAGGATTCAGTGTGGGAAGGCCCACACTTGTGATCTTAGGAATTGGGAGTCTGAGGTTGGAGGCTTCTGAGTTTGAGGGTAGCCTGAGCTGTACGGTGAGACTGTCTTAAAAAAAAAAAAAAAAAAAAAAAAAAAAAAAAAGCCGGGCGGTGGTGGCGCACGCCTTTAATCCCAGCACTTGGGAGGCAGAGGCAGGTGGATTTCTGAGTTCAAGGCCAGCCTGGTCTACAGAGTGAGTTCCAGGACAGCCAGGACTACACAGAGAAACCCTGTCTCAAAAAAAAAAAAAAAAAAAAAAAAAAAAAAAAAAAAATCAGTGGTCCAGTACTGGCATGTACTGGGCCTTGGGTTCCATTCCTCACACCAAAAAATACATTACAATACATGAACACAGACTCATAGAATTACAGTAAAAAGGCTGTGCATTGTGGCATAATCTTGCACAGGAAGGCTGAGGCAGGAGGACTATGGATTGCAGGATAGCCTGGTCTATGTAGCAAGAACCGGTGTCAGCATTGAGGGTGATGCACAGTACCTAATGGGTTTGTTTTAATTGCTGACTTGACCTAAAAAGTACTTTTCCACCCAGGACCATCTCTCCGGCTTCCGTGTTTTGGTATTTTGCATCACCAGGGATTAATCAATCTCAATAAGGATTTCCCTAAATCTAATGGGCCTGCGGGCACATCTGTGGAGGGCTGTATTGATTATGTTAATCAAAAGTGGGTGGGAAGAGTCAGACTGAAAGGGAGTGGCCTCAACCCCTGGGTCTGGGTCCTAAACTGTAAAACAGAGAGAGCAGAGAACATACATCCGTTCTCTCCACCCTTGACTACAGATGTGACTGATACCGCTAGAGGCCTCAAGGCTTGACTCCCCTGCAGTGATGGACTGCGGACTGTAACCCCGGCCGGTGAGTTGAATAAACCCTTCCTTTCCCAATATTGCTTTTTATCGATGTATGTGATAAATCTCAGAATTTTTATTTTTATTTTTATTTTTTTGGTTTTTCGAGACAGGGTTTCTCTGTGTAGCTCTGGCTTTCCTGGAACTCACTCTGTAGACCAGGCTAGCCTCGAACTCAGAGATCCGCCTGCCTCTGCCTCCCAAGTGCTGGGATTAAAGATGCGCGCCGCCACCACCGCCCGGCAAATCTCAGAATTTTAAAAGGAAACACACAGACACACACACAGACACACACCCACACACAGACACACACACACACACACACACACACACACACACACACTCACAGGGCTGAGGATGCAGGTCAATTGGAGAGTGCTTGCTTGGGTTTGGTGCATACAGCACCTTTAGGTTATCTGTCTGAGACAAAGTAAGACAGGACTTTCCTGGGGCTGGGGAAATGGCTATGAGGTTAAGAGCAATTACTGCTTTACCAGGGGGCCGGAGTTCAGTTCCTAGCATGGGTATCAGTGGCTCAGAATTGTTTGTAACTCCGGCCCCAGTGTTACCTGGGGCCTCGTGCATGATCAGGCAAGGACGCAACCAACTACGCCCCATTCTTAACACATTTGAAAAAGAAGTTTTAATTGAATATATTTGTTTACGTGTATGTGTGAGGAGGGCATATGCAGGCCACATTCGGTGGTCGCAAGACAACTTCCGGGTGTCCATTCTCATTATACCATGGGAATCTGAGAGACTAAACTAAGGTCATCAAGCTTGCGTGACAAGTGCTCTTACGGGCTGAACTGACTCTAACCCCCATTTTTGGCATTTTGAAACAGGGTCTCATATATCCTAGAACTTGCTAGGCAGTGAAGGATGACCTTGAACTTGTGATCCTCCTGCTCCACAATGTTTGGTTTGTTCGGAGAGTTAGGTTCATGTTTGATTTTTCACACCCTGGGATGCTAGGCTTGGAACCCAGGCCCTCAAACATGCTATGCCGCCGGGCAGTGGTGGCACACGCCTTTAACCCCAGCACTTGGGAGGCAGAGGCAGGTGGATTTCTGAGTTCGAGGCCAGCCTGGTCTACAGAGTGAGTTCCAGGACAGCCAGGGCTACACAGAGAAACCCTGTCTTGGAAACAAAACAAAACAAAACAAAACAAACAAACAAAACCATGCTATGCCCCCAGTCTGCTAAAGAGCTTCAACTGCTAACAAAGGAACTGACATGTAGACTCAGGAGTCTACAAAGGCTTTCCTGACCCACCTGTCCCTCCCTGTGGCTTCCCAGGGTGGTAGGTCCCCAGTATGGCCAGCCCCAGCCCACCTCTTACCAGCCGGCATTTCCATCCCATAACCGGAATCCTCTGAGGGCAGATGCCCAGGTAGCGAGTCGGTCATCTCCTCAGAGGGAGGTGAGGGATCTAAAAGGAAACTCCGAATGATGAGGGCATCTTTTTTTACATGTCCCGCCCATCATGGTCCCTTAGAGGTCCCAATAGGCCAGCCAAGCAGGTCTACAGATCAAGATTCTAACCAATATCCATGCAGTCAGAATTGGTACAGCCTGTGACCTGATGATGACTTGGGTTCTCAGGAAGGTGAAATAGCAGGACTGAAAGCTTTAGGGTCTCACTGGGCTACAGAGTGGGTTCAGGAATCAGATTCTATCTCAAAATAAAAAGTGAAAAGGGGGCGTGGCTCAGTGGTAGAGCCCCTGCCTAGAATCCCCCAGTGAGGGGCTGGGGGCGTGGCTCAGTGGTGGAGCACTTGGCCTGATGTCATAGGCACCGGGCAGCAGCGCAGAACAGCTTCTGCCAACATGTCTGGCCACGAACAGGAACACCAACTGTCCTTTGATGCGTGTCTCTCACCTGAGACAGTAACCTGAATAATGTCCAGCTCCTCTGGCTCGATCTTGATGGGCCTCAACATTCCTATCTCTCCTGAGGTTCCTGAAAAGAAAACAAGAAGGAGCCAGTCAGGCAGTGGCACGAACATGCCTATATAGAGGCAAGACTTTCCAGAACATTCTCATGCTTGTGAACTGATAGTAAACAACTAGGAAAAGTCACTGGACCCTTGGCTCTTGCCCAGACCAAGAAGGGCTAGAAGAGACCTTGGACAAACTCAAGCCAACTCAGGCTCCTCTTATGTAAGGAGCTCACAGGTCCAAGTGGTGACGATGGGGTGCTTATCTGCAGACCCAGGGTAGGTAGCAGCGATGCCAGGATTTGGTTGCTATTCTCCTCCCCTTCCCCGAGAGTTCCCAGCATGCTCTGCTGCTTGGGCATGGCCAAGGGTAGAGAACTATCCCCATTACTGTGGGTTCACGGCCTGGGCTGGTTTCCGCCTGGCTGTCAGTTGGGGACTGGTGGCCACAGAAGATACACATGAGAGTCAGGCAGCTTCTCACCTGGCCCACAGTCTTCAGAGACGCTGCTCATGTCTGACCTGAGGGAAAGGAAGGTGCAGAAATGACCCAGTGTTGACCATGTCCTGAGCCACTCTGCCCAGTATGGCTCTGCCCACATTTCAAAAACAGCCCCCAAATCTGAGTCTTGCAGACCCCTCTGAACCCGAGAGACAGACACGGACTGTCGATTTCAAGAGTGTCTGTCTCAGAAAACCAAACTAATGGGCTTATCAGTTAAAAGCCTGCTGCTCTCACTGAGGAACTAAGTACAGTTCCCAGCACCCACATGGTGGGCTCACAACATCTGTAACTCCAGCTCTGCTGTGCCCAGTGCCCTCTTTTGGTGTTCATGGGCACTCAAAGGGTGCATATACACACACCACACACATACATATACACATAAAACTAAAATCTTAAACCAGGCATGGTGGCTCACGCCTTTCATCCCAGCACTTGGGAAGCAGAGGCAGGTGGATCTCTGTGATCCAGAGATCACAGCCAGGTCTACATAGGAAGTTCCAGGACAGCCAGAGCTATATACTAAGAACCGACCTCAAAAAAAAAAAAAAAAAAATCAAAAAAAAAAAATCAAAAATAAATAAGAACCCATGTATCCTGGACCCTATGCTTTCACAGAATGGGGCTCACTATCGTACATTAGCATCAGGCAACAGCTTCCCAAGGACATGGCTCCTGGCTCCTCTGGCTATGTTCTCACTCTCATCTCCATCTTCTCAACCAGCTGAGCCACCGCCCCAGGCCCTCCGTGGGGGATTCTAGGCAGGGGCTCTACCACTGAGCCATGACCCCAGCCCCCTCACTGGGCACTGGATGCTCTAAAGCTGAACCACACGTGCAGTCCACATGATCAGATTTTATCCCCCTTAGTTCAGAGCCTGGGTTGGGGATTAGGGCCACTGACTTGGCTGTGTATCATACATAGGGACAAGGACTGTGAGGAACCAAGGAAGGTGCCCAAGATAACTGACCTGAAATACCTAGTCCTTCATGTTCTCTTGCCCCACTTTGTCTCTCTCTGGCCTGGAAGACATATATTTGGAGTCCTTGTGTGGAAACCACGTGCCTGAGTGGGGTGATGGGGACCAGCCAGGCCTCAGCCCTTCTTATACTGTGCAGAACATAGGCCTAACCCAGAGTAGAGGAGAAATCTTACCAAGCAGTCCCAGCCAGATCCAGCATGCTGTCCCTACAGACTTCTGTGGACGTGTCTTCTGGTGGGCTAGCTGGCTCCAGCTTCATGGGGTCTTTGGTAAACTTGTTCCCTGTGGGAAGAGTTAGGCTTAAAATGATGGCTCTTCATCCAAATGCGGTGGCACATACCTGCAATCCTAACAGTCCAGAACCTGAGGTTGGAGGATTGCCATGAGTTTGGAGCTAGCCTGGGCTATAACAATAAGACCTGTCTGTGAACCCCTAAAGATAGGGACTCTCTGGCTAGTAGGAGACACCTGGGCAGTGGCTTCTACAGGACATTTCTCGGGGCACTCCGGGGAGGGTGGGGTGTGCATTTCTTTAGGGCTCTCTTCTTTAGGGCTGTGTCTGAAATAGCCAGGAATTCATCTGTCCATACCCTGCACTCCTTCTGGAAGGATGTCTCTGTCCTCTACCAGGACATGGTAATGTAAGAGCCTCGGGAGAAAGACCACACACCCACCAGGTTTGTTCCATAGGGTCATTTTCTCATTTAATAAAACCAAAAGCTAGCAGCTATCACCTTTAAAAAACAAACAAACAAAAAAACAGGGTTTCTCTGGGGAGCCCTGGCTGTCCTGGAACTTGTTCTGTGGACCAGGCTGGTCTCAAATTCAGTGATCCTCCTGCCTCTGCCTCCCAAATGCTAGGGTTAAAGGTGTGCCCCACCACTGCCCGGCTACCTAGCTCCTTTTATCATCTCCATGTCACAGATGGGGAAACTGAGGTCTACAGACAATGTCTAAGGCCAGAAAGCAGCTGTGTAATGAGGCTCAGGCCCAGGTACATCATGCCCCAAGGATCTGCGCAGCTTTTGGTGGCCGGGACACAATGGGAATCTTCCCTCTACAAGGTATTATGGCAGAGGCGTTGAAACCATGGCATCTAAGGGAAGCCCCAAATCCTCACTTCCATCTATCAGTGGGAGTGGGATCAGACTCGTGTCTGCACAAGGCTGAGGGTGAAAACAATACAGATGCCTGCAATCTCAGAAAACCTGAATGTGGAGCCCCATCCTTCACGGAAATAGACGCATAGAAAAACAGTGACATGTGCTCATAACAGAGATTAGGGGGGCAATGACACAAAACACAATCAGTGAGCAATCTGTCCCCCAAAATAATATAGAGACCAACTGTGGAAGACATCCCGTGTTAACTTCTGGCTTCCACATGGATACAAACTACACATACACACACACACACACACACACACACACACACACACACCGTCACATGCATACACACAGAAGGTCACACACATACAACATACACATGGGCACATTCACACAAACACACACAAGGACACACGCGTATATACACCCCCCCCCCCCCAACATAAACAAAAAACAAGGTAGTTTTCTGAAAGGAACCTGGCTGTATGTTTAGCAAACGGTATTACTGTTTTCTCCAAGGAGACTCTAAACTCTGGAGGGTTCCAGTCTGTCAGTCATCAGGATGCCCTTGGATCACATAAAAGCCCAAGATGTAGAAGACAACTCAAGGTAACAGGGTCAGCCTAACTCCAGAACACACCCGCTGAAACTCACTTACCTGTGAAAATGCGTTCATCGAACATTCTGGGAAGAGAGGAGAGAGAGCATGAGAAAGGTGCAGGCTGTCCCCTTCAGAGATACCACAAGTGCTAGTGTGGCTCTTAGAGCCACAGACTAGGGCACGGGGGTTGACCCCCCATGCGGGCAAGAGTTGGGGGTTCATCTTGCCAACCTGATGTGACTCAGAATCGCCACCGAAACAAACCTCTGGACAAGTCCATGAAGGGGTTTCTAGATTACGCTGATTAAGGAGGGGGTGTCTACCCTAAATGTGCATTGCACATCTGATGGGATGGGGTCCTGGACTGGATTGAAAGAAAAAAGCCGGCTGGGAGTCAGCATTCGTCTCTATGCTTCCTGATTGGGAGAGCACTGTGACCTGCCACCTCATGCTTCCCCTGCCCACCTTCCCACCATGACAGACTGCACCTTCAAACTGTGAGCCCAAGGGAAGCCTTTCTCCTTAAGTAGCTTATGTCCAGGGTTCTGCTATAGCAACAAGGAAATATAACTATTACAGAGGAAATCTGAAACCTCAGAATGTGTTTCTGCTTAGCCAGGGATGGCATGGCCCGTGACCTATCTGGTCATTATGCCAACAAGGGGCTAGCCCCCAACCCCATTTTGCTACAGTGGGATAATTCACACTCCTGCCCCACTACTACTCCAGCCAAGAAAGACCTGTATAGGCTTTCTGTTATTCTGATTTGCTTTTTGTGAGACAGGGTCTCACGGAGCCCAGGCTGATCTCGAAGTCCCTATGTATCCAAGGATGCCCTTGGGTTCCTGATACCCCTGCCATCCCCTCTTACATGCTGGATTTACAGGCCTGTAACACTATGTCTGGATTTTGCAGTGCTGGGGATGGAATCCATGGCTTTGTGGAGGCCAAGTAGGCGCTCTGACCACTGAACCACCCTACCACCCCATACTTGCTCATTAAGTCCCCGTTATACCTGTGTCTCTAAGGGCCAGGCTCAGCAAAAAAGCAACTCAGAGCCACTGGACAGGTCATAGTTATGGAAGCTGACATGAGGGTTCCTTAAGGGGCAGTCTCAGAAGGTAGAAGCCCCAAGTAAGGGCAGACACTAGGATATCGTAGAGACATTTAGAAGCAAGGTCTTTGTAGTGATGTGCTTGTTCATCCATGCAGGCTTCTACCTCATGGGATAACACAGAGACCTTGAACCCCGTGACAGGGTCAGGTCAGTGATGGACAGATTGCAGGAGAAAAAGCCCAGGGATGGCTTACGGTCCGAAAGACCCAAAGCCAAGGCCAAGAACGACAGGCATGGAGGTACTGACCTGTAATTCCAGCATTTGGGAGGTGAAGGCAGGAGGACCCTGAGGTCCAGCCATGGGCTATGTATTCAAACCTTGTCTCAAAAACCTAACAACAATAGTCCTGTTTTTTTTTTTTTGTTGTTGTTGTTTTTTTTTTTTTTTTTGTGGTTTTTAGAAACAGGGTTTCTCTGGGTTGCTGTGGCTGGTCTTGAACTCTGAGATCCACCTGCATCTGCCTCCCGAGTGCTGGGATCAAAGGCGTGCGCCACTATCGCCACACTGCTCAACAACTGTTATTATTGACATGAATCCAGAAAAAGAAAGAGGACGCCAGGAGTGGGAGGTGTGTATGTGACAGCTAGTTTTCAAGGGTCCACGTGACACAAAGTGGCATCACCTGAGGAGCTGCCCGCATCAGACTGGCCTGTGGACAAGTCTGCATGGAATCCTGTAAACTGATGCTCAGCCCACTGTGGGCGGCGCCCTCCCTGGGCGTGGTCTTGGGCTGTATAAGAAAACTCAGCATGAGCGAGGGCAGAGCCAGTCTGTTAGTGAACAGCATTCCTCCACGGTTTCCGATGAGTTCCTGCCCTGCTTTCTTCAGTGATGGACTAAGACCTGGAAACGGAAATAAACCCTTTCCTACCTCAAAGCTGCTTCCTTCTGGGTCATTATGTTTATCACAGACGGAACCAGGATGAAACCAGGACAGGGGGATGTGTGTGTGTGTGTGTGTGTGTGTATGTGCCTGATCTGAATGTGTGGAAATATCTCAAAACCGATTATTTTAGCCGATCAGTCTGACATAACTTAGGAAGCCATCGAAAATGTAGAGCTGCCGGGCGGTGGTGGCACACGCCTTTAATCCCAGCACTTGGGAGGCAGAGGCAGGCGGATTTCTGAGTTCGAGGCCAGCTGGTCTACAGAGTGAGTTCCAGGACAGCCAGGGCTACACAGAGAAACCCTGTCTTGAAACAACAACAACAACAACAACAACAAAAAAACAAAAACAAAATGCAGAGCACAGGAATGCACAGCTGTAATCCCAGCACTTAGATGGTGGAATAAGAAGGACCAGAAAGCCAAGGTCATCCTGGGCTACACAGTGAGCTCATAGTACACAGACCATGTCTTTAAAAAAAAAAAAAAAAAACCATCACAAAAACAAAACAGAAAACAAAGAAACAAACAAAAAAAACCCCAAACCAAAAGGTCAGCGGTGATGTCTCACACCTTTGATCCCAGCACAAGGGAGGTAGAGGCAGGTGCATCTGATTAAGTTTGAGGCTCTCCTGGCCTACGTATTTAGTTCCAGGACAGCCAGAACTACACAGGGAAACTTTGTCTCCAAAACAAACAAACAAATACATTAAAATTAAAATAAAAAGAAACCAAAAAAGCCAGTACGGGTAGACTAAGTTTTGGATGACTAGATTAAGCTCAGGGCATGAAGCCTGAACGTGACTTCCTGCTCTTCCTCCAAGAGACCAAGGGTTCCCTGCTATTCTTGGAGCTCAGGGTGCTCACACACACATCTGGCTACCACAAGGCCTGAAGCAGCCAGAGAGCAATGCTGGTGGGAACCAGCTTCCTGCCTAGGGGCCCTGCTTCCCCTCTTGGCCCCACCCACTGACCTAGCAGCTGCAGAATTAACAAGGCAACCATTCTTTAGGAAGAACAGAGTTGGGGGAGGTACAGTCAGACTAGGCGGGCTTTCATATCACTTTCAGCTGGGGGGAAAAAAAGCCAAATGCCCTCATAAGGTGCCCAGTCTGGAAGGTACACTTCCCGGACTTAGGGTACCAAAACACAGTCCTGAGTTCTAGTTCCTCTTTTTGTTTTTGTTCTGAGGATGAAAAAGCCAGTGCTTCCTGTATGCTAGGCAGGGGCTCTACCACTGAGCCACGCCCCCAGCCCCTCATTGGCCAGCTCTGGGCAGCTCTTTTTTTTCCATAGAACCGTGCCAATTCACACCTTTTGATAATAAAGTGGATGCTGTGTCGCTCCTCCAGAATCCTCTTCAGCTTCGGCACTCCGTAAGTACAGGGCCGCTTGAAGGGGATCTTGTCTGGGATACCCACAATTTCCACAGCCTCGGGGTCACAGGCAATCTTCCTATAGGGCACAGGGACCATGTGGTCCAGGCCCAGGGCTTCCGCTGGAAGGGCAAGAACAAGGGTGAGTGCACGGGACAAGTCACAGGATACGGTGTCGGCCACAGTCTGTCTCACACTGTGTTGGCCGTGCAGTAATAGAAACAACCATGGCACATTTACTCTTCTTTTTAGTTTTTTTTTTTTTTTTTAAATAGACAGTCTTATGATGTAGCCCTGGCCAACTGACTCAGAACTCACTATGTAGACCAGGTTAGCCTCAAACTCAGAGCTCTGTCTTGCTTCCCAAATACAGGCATTAAAGAACAGTGGCACCTCATCCACTGTCCCTCCCCGCCACACATACAGGGTCTCTCTGTGTAGCCCTGGAAGTCACTCTGTATACAAGGCTGGCTTCAGACTTAGAGATCCCCCTGCCTCCTGAGTGCTGGGTTTAAAGGTATATGCCACCACAGCCTGGCCCAGCATCCTTTTTCAAACATTTTAAAGAGTTTACTATTTATTTATTGGGAGTCATTGATAAGGGTCACAGCCTGAGTGAGAAGGTCAGAGGACACTGGGCAGGAGTTGGTTCTCGCCTTCGATCATGTGGGTTCCAGGGGATAAGACTTGGCCGCAAGCACCTTTACCAGTTGAGCCATCTCGCCTCCCTCCTGTACGTCCTCAAGACAGGGCCGTGTTCTATCCCCATATTGGCATCAAATTCACAGCAATCCTCCTGGCTCAGCCTTCCAAGCATTAGGCTTACAGACCAGGTTACACCATCACATCAAACTCAGAATATTGCTTCCTTTCTTTGGGCAAGCTAGTCTTTGCTTGGGGCTTTTTCTGGTTTCCTCAGCGCTGTGTGTTGTAGCCCAGAACTGCCCTTCGGCCACTCACTGGCCAAGTCAGGGCTGAGCACACAACAGTCCAGGCTGTTTCAGGAACCGCTCACTGTTTTCCTTCTGACGTGTCCCAGGTCTGTCTGTTGGCAGCGCTGGCAGGCAGCTCTACACTGTGAAGTCACACTTAGCTCGTTGTCAAATTAAACCCTGGTAATCTCAGCAGCTGTCAAGTCATTTTTCCCCCACCCCCACCTCCTATCTGGGGAGCTACCCTCCCTGCCTTCAATCTGGGCAATCTCGGTCTGTGAAGTTTATGTAAACTCCTTGCATGCAGGGAAAGCCTCAAGAAACTTCTTGTTCTGATATGAAGCAGGGGGAGGAGGGGTGTTTCTTAGGATTCAGGATCCTCCCAAGAGCTTGAATCACAGGCACCCTCCACCATGCCTGGTTCATAGGATGCTGGGGATGGAACCCAGGGCTTCATGCATGCTAAGCAAGCACTCTACTAAGAGAGCCATATCCTCTTTTAGCTTTCCTGACAGGGTCTTCTTTTATAGCTCAGGAAGGCCTGGACATCTTAATCCTCAGCCTCTAGAAATGGTGGGGTTCCAAGTGTGTACCGCCATGCCTGGTGTCTGTCTGTCTGTCTGTCTGTCTGTCTGTCTCTCTCTCTCTCTCTCTCTCTCTTGCTCCACCATATCACCATATGTACCCTACCCTGTCACTGGCCTATCACAAGCATATAGAGTAACCAGAAAGACAGCACCATGGGCTGGAGCTAAAGCCCAGCAGATGTCAGCTCTGACCCAGGCTTCTTTCTCTTGCACATGCCCAGAGCTTCTTCACACCACCTCCTTACAGCCCAGGAGGTTCACCTGATTATGTTAGCAGACTTCTGTACAGGTAGCCAACTAGGTCACCCCAAACCCTACACAGGAGGCCCAGAGCACCAGTCCCAGCCCACCCAGCAAGGGCACCATCTCAGGAGGGCACCTGACTCTCTAGCCTGAGACCTTAGCCTCCTGGAAGCCATCTTTGCGTCCTTGCAAGCACTGTAGACTCCTGGACCCTCATGCCAACTGCTGTAGGCTATATCCAAGTTCTCACAACTGTATGCACTCGCACACAAGGGTCCCCCACTGTATGATCTTGCACATAAATGCCCACAGCTACATGCACTGCAGCATACAAGCTGTACATATCTGTTGAGGACACAGAAGTCCTCATGCCCACTGATCACTAGGGAAACCAGGAATGTAAACACACAGGGGCCTCTTCTCGAGGAGAAGATAAAATACCTGGTTTCTCGCCCAGAAGGCAGGGAGTGGACTTTGTTAATGACCGGGTGAAATTGTCTATAGAGGCAGACCAAATCCCTGAGAATAATTATCTCAGACTCTTCCCTCCCTGGGACAGTTACCCATCCTTAGGGGAGGTGTCACATGTACTTTATGGCCTGCTGACGTCTACGCAGTCAGTGTGGTCAGAGGCCACACTGGATTCTATATAGAACCTACCCTCAGGGTCACATGTACTTTGTAAAGGAATTCCTATGCAGTCACACCTTTAGCTTTATTGTATCTCTGGAATCCCACTAACTGCCATGATTGTTGCCTGGAAACCTTTCCCCAAACTGTAGTCTGTTTTACATACGCTGACAATGGTTTGCCGGGCATTAGACTCCCTGAAATCTACTCCAGGCTGACAAAGTCAATCTGCTCTGGGTTTTCATTCTCATCTCTTTACAGGTTTGCTTCCCTCTCTGGACACCTCAGGGACTCCCTCATGTGTCTGCATATAAATGCCCACTATCGAATGCACGGCATACCTGTGCCTTTTAGGCACTGGCTGCTGGAGCTCTTGGACAAATGGTCATCCATCCTCCAGTATGGAGAACCTCACACGCCTCTCACGTTGTTTCTCAAGATTTACTAAGTGAGGTGTTCTTTCCCTGGGTCAAACTCCTAAATAGTTTACAGGACTCAGCTTCTGGGTCATCTCCTACAGAGTTTACCTCCTCAGAGTTTAAAAGACTTATCAATCAGAGCACATTAAAGCAGGCAAACAGCAAGAAGCACAGATGGTAGGACATACCTGGGAATCCTAGCACTAGGGAGACGGAGGCAGGAGGATGGCTATGAATTCAAAGCCAGCCTGAACTATAGAGGAAGAAACCTGCCTAAACAAACAAATGAGGAAGCCAGGGATGTGGCTCAGCAAGTGACTGCCTCGTACACACAAAGCCCCGAACTCTGTCCTCAGCACTGAATACAACCGGGTACGGCGGCACACACCTGTGATGGAGCACTCAGAAAGTGAAGGCAGGGCGACCAGAAGTTCAAAGTCATCCTTGGCTGCGCTGAGAATTTAAAAGGCAGCCAGGGAAAATGAGACCCTGTCTCGAAATAAGTAAGTAAATACACATTGAAAGAAAGAAAAGGGAAGGAAGGTAGGTAAACTGGTGATGCATAAAATCCAGGATTTGATGTGCTGAGGCAGGTTGGCCTAAATGGTGATTTCAAGACTAGCCTAGGTTAGGGAGGAAGAACCTGTCTCCAAAAATCCAAAATCCAAAAGACGGGAGGAGAGGTGGCTTGGTGGGAAAAGGTGCTTCACTGCAAAGCCCAACAACCTGAATTAGGTCCTTGGAACACACATGGGACAAGGAGAGAATGAACTGAAGTCTGTCCTCACACTCCAGCTTACACACACACACACACACACACACACACACACACACACTAAATGTAAAATACACACCCAAAACAATAACAACAACAGCAACAACAAAACCACAAAAAAGACAAAGGCTCTTGATGATGGCTCAGCAGGAACAGGCATTCAGCACCAGGCTGACAACCTGAGTTCAATCCCTGGTGCCCAAATGAGAGACTCAAATCCAGAAAGCTGTCCTCTGACCTACACATACATGTGATGGACACACACACACACGCAAACATGCAAACACACACAGACACAAGCATGCAAACACACATACACACACTGAAAAAGTCTTAGCTCAGTTGTTAAAGTGACTTGCACTTTGAATTCAGTGTCTAACAAACATACAGATCCAATTTTGATGCCAAAAAAAAAAAAAAGAGAGAGAGAGAGAGAGAGAGGCCTACAGTGTTGGCGCATGCCTTTAATTCCAGCTCTTGAGAGGCAGAGGCAGGAGGATCTCTTGACTTCAGCAGCCTGGCCTACAGGGTGAATTCCAGGATAGTCAGGGCTATACAGAGAAACAAAACAAAACCCAGGAGAGGTAACTTGTAACCCCAACATTAGCAGTATGGACACAGACGGAGCCCCAGGATCATCGGCCAGCTACTAACCTACTTAGTGAGTTCCAAGCCAGTAAGAGAGCCTGTCTCCAAGGATCAGGACAAAGGAGTGGGGACTGTTACAGGATATTAGATCACACTGTGAATACTGAGACTGTGTTGTTTACTGGAAGAGCTGGGGCTCAGCCTTAGTGCACACCTCTAATCCCTCTGGCTGGAATACAGACACGCCCTTAGCCCACACCTTCAATCCCAGACAGTGAAGGTAAGGTGAGTCTGTAGAAGAAGACACCCACGTTTGAAAGTGATGTCTGATGGAGTGGCAGACAAAGTGATGAATCAGAGAAAGATTTGATGGAATAGGATCTGCCCAGTTCTTACCAGAACAGAGAGAGGAAAGAGAGGCTACCTAAAGAGAGAGCAGTGCAGAAGAGAGGGCAGTTTTACCGGGACAGTCTTACAGAGTTTTACAGAGACAGGTTGCAGAGAGAGAAGCTAGACACAGGTGAAGACAGAATGGGCTAGAGCATGAGAAGGAACCAGAAGATTAAAACAGTGTCAAAGGTAGCATGAGGCCAGGCAGAGCAATTCGGTCAGAAGCCAGTTTGAATCAGTCAGCTTGGAGAGGAGTTTTGAGCAAGAACAGCTGAGTTGAATCAGACAGCCAGAGTTCAGAAAGAACTAGAAAAGGGTGAGCTTATTCAGCAGTCAGTCTCAGAGGCTGAAACCATTCTAGGCCTAAATAAGACTGCACAGAGGCTAGAAGCTTCGAGAACTAGGTCTAGGTTAGCAGACGGAGGCAGGAAGCCCCTGAGATGGTGATTACATTAGGCGAATAAAAGATATTTTACAGGGGACTTCCAGCAAGATGGCTGAACTGGTTAGCTTTATCAAGCTGGAGTCACCTGGGAAGAGAGAACCTCTTTTAGAAGGCGCCCCCTACTGGCCTATGGAGCCTGTAGTGTATTTTCTCCACTGATGATTGATGTAGGAGGACCCACCTCAGGACGGGCAGTGTCACACCCAGGTTGGCAGCTCTGGGTGCTGTAAGAAAGCAAGCTGGGTGAGCCATGAGAGCAAGCCACTAAACGGTGCGCCTCCATGGCTTCTGTTTCCGTTCCTACCCTGCCTTACTTCAGTGACAGAAGGTAACTGAGAGGTGTAAGCTGAAATAAAAATAAACCCTTTCCTCCCCAAGGTGATTTTGGTCATGGTGTTTTTATCACCGCAACAGGAACTTAAGACAGTTGTTCAGGGGCTGTAAGTGCCAGGCTTGTCTGTCAGTCCATGCTTGATATCTGGAACCCACAAAGTGGAAAGACAGCTGACTCCTACAAGCTATCTTCTGACCTCTACTCTTACACTGTGGTACACACACACACACACACACACACACACATCTTTATATAATAACTTTAATATGTGTGTGTATGTATGTATATATGTATTAATATATACTTGCCATCTGTCATATACAGAAGAGGAAATCAGATTTCATTATGGATGATTATGAGCCACCATGTGGTTACTGGGAATTGAACTCAGGACCTCTGGAAGTATAGCCAGTGCTCTTAACCACTAAGCCATCTCTCCAGCTCCAATTTTTTTTTTTTTTTTTTTTTTTTGGACAGGGCTGCCTCACTGGTCTAGGACTTTTAATGTATCCCTGTATTCCATCTCCAGCACTGTGTAAAACTGGATGTGGTGGTGCACGCCTATCATCCCAGCACTCAGGTAGAGGCAGGAGGATCACAAGTTGAACGTCAGTCTCATTGACACAGCGATGTCAACGCTGGCCTAAGCTGCGGGAGGCTCTGTCTCAGCATCAACACACACACAAAAGGTAGATGATGCTTTTAAAAAATGATGCCTGGGGGTCTCCTCTGGCCTCGACACACATGCACATATGCCTGTATACTTATGCGCGTGCACGCGCACACACACACACACACACACACACACGCACACACACACACACACCAGAACGAAAACAGCAGAGAACAACACGGGGTTATGGGAACACTCTAAGCCAACAGAGAGCAATGTGTACCCCTGCCCATCTCCCCATAGGTGACTCAAGGTCTGGGGATCTGCCATCGTTCCACCCCCACAAAGAATCTGAGAAGGAAATATTGACACAACCACCCTCTCCCCAGACAGGGGAGAGCCCACGCCGGATGCCATCCGCACTGACGCTGCGCGGGTGCCAGCATATGGCTCACGCTGTTGTGTTGGGGAACATGAGCGACTGCCACCCATAATGAGATGCTCACCCGGTGGGCCGCGCCGCCCACTCACCGTATCTGCTGTTAAACAGAATCTGCACGCACTCCCGCAGGGTGTTGATGTCCTCCATTTCTTTGATGAAGGGGTCCCACTTCTCTATCAAAACACAGAAGGCCCAGTGAGGACTGGTCCCTAAACTGGGGGGGGGAGGGTGCGGCTGCCTCCTGTCAGAAGTCCCCAGCTCCTGCTACCCTCCCTCCAAGAGCCTAGGGTGTCACTCTAAGGCACCCAGGCCTCCTATGCACTGTCACCTCAGCCCCTGTGAAATTTAGGATGCTCAGACAGTATCCCCTCTGGTCCCTCTTCTGAATCTCCCAAAGATGTATGTAGCTGACCTGTCTCTCCCCAGACCAACCCAGCTCAGGCAGACAGAAGCCTGGGAAAGTCACATTTCTTGAGAAAGGAGGGGCTTACTATGTAGACAAGGCTAGACTGGAACTTGAAATCCTCCTGCCTCAGCCTCCTGAGGGCTGGGGTGACAGGTCTGTGTCACCATGTCTAGCAAATTAGGCAGGTGCTAGTGGAAGACGCTAACGAGCCCATACAGGCTAGACTTAGTGTTGAGCCAAGCTCCCAGCCCCTCATTGAGAAATTCTGGGCAGAGGCTCTAGTGCTGAGGCCCATTCCCAGCCCCACACTGGGGGACTCTTACAATACATGACTGTTCAACCACATTCCCAGCCCCCACACACAGTTTCCTTTTCCTTTCGTTTGTGTCAGGGCCTCACCGTATAGTCCAGGTTGGCTTCAAACAAGAACTTCCTGCCTAAGCTCCACACATGGCTCCCTCTTCCTTTTTTTTTTTTTTTATTTTTGAGACAGAGTCTCACTGTGTAGGTCTGGCTGCCCTCTTACTAACGCAGACTGGCATGGAACTCACAGAAATCCTCCTGCCTCTGCTTCCTGGATGCTGGACTAAAGGCATACACCTATCTTGTTTGATATTTCTTTTCTCACGAGGAGGAGTCTAATTCTTATCCCCACTGGCTGGAACATTCTGGATTTCTATGTATAAAACAGAGCAGCTGTGACAGTGATTTCTGAAGTGAGGTCATGAAAATACAGGCTTCCTCCTTCCTCAGTGGTGGATCACTAACTCTGAGAACACCAGCTGTCATGTGGCGAGCCTGGTCAGCTGACCCAATAGAGAGGCTAGCCTACATGCCGCAAGAGTGACCTTACACACGGCTCTCCAGCTTCAGCCCAGCTGACACCATGCCTCTGAACTTATGAGAGACACTATGCCAAAAATGACTTCCTCATCTGCTGTGATTATCAGTCCCGCTCATCAACCTGACAGTACTCAGAACTACCATGAAAACCAACCTCTAGGTGCGTGTGTGAGGGAATTTCTACATAGGGTGCAAAGAAGTGAGGAGACCCACGCCCACTGTGGGTGGCGCCATCCTGTACGCTCTGCCAGACAGCAATGAGAAAAGTAACACACGCAGGTGCAGAAACTGTGTAGTGACACACACTTGTTTTAAGATGCTGTTTGGGGACATTTGTGATGCCCATGAGTGTCACCTTTGAGTGGAAAAACCAACCTTCCACTCTCTCAGCAGGGACCCGTTTTCACCAAGGGGCGCCAGCCTACCTGACTTGTCATGGACGATAGAAAAGAGGATGCGTTTGGAAGCATGGACATTCTGGATGAGAGGTCCAGCAGGCCCTGCAGGCGTCTGTCCTAAACAAGGGGGAAAGAGAGGCATACATTTTGGAGGGTCCCCACATACTTGAGAGAAATTAGAACTAAGTCCCATGACCATGAGGCTCCAGGTCCAATCCCTTAACTACGGCTCTTAGCTGCTCTCTATGTCAGAACTGGATATCCAGAAGCGGGCACCATGACAGTAGAATCTCATCCTTTTAATTACACTCATTTGTCTACTTATAAAGATCAGAGGACAACTTGTGGGACAACTTCTCCTTCTATATATGGTCCCAGGAATTGACCTGAGGTCATCAGGCTTGGAGGCAAATGCCTTTAGCAAAGCAAACAGTCGATCAGCTGAGCCACATCCCCCAACAACCAAATGTGAAATGTCTAATTGAGGAATCTGGATCCCAAGTATCTTAGATAAGGGATATGTGAGCTCATATAAGCATCTCCATTTTACAGATGTGGAAACTGAGGCTCAGTGAGAGACTTGCGCTGTCATACACAGCCAGGACAGAGACCACATCTTCATACCCAGCTGTTGCTTGCGCTCACAGGCATGCACACCTGGTGCAAGTGTGGAGGTCACAGGACAACTTGTGGGATTCGATTTTCTGCTTCTACGTCATGGGCCTCAGAGATTGAACTCAGGACGCCAAGGAAGTTGGCAAGTTTCTCTGCCTGCTGAACCATCTTATCATCCCTGTTTATCCATAATCATTATGGATAGTTTATAGTTTATCCATAATTTCGACAGCCTCCTCATGGGGCCTCTTTAGATGCCTCTTGATCCCATGCAAGGTCTATGGAGGCCCAAGTTTAACTGAGTCCCCACAGAATGCAATTGGACAAACCCCAACCTTGCCCAGAAATACCTCCTCCTTAGAGGTAACCACCCAGAGAGACATGCAGGTTCCCCCTATAGCATTACCACAGCAATCAGAGAAATCTTGGGTGCTGGGGGCATGGGGCTCAGGCACAGGCCAGCCCAAGCCCAGGTCGCTGGGGGTCAACGGGCAGGTTGGCACCTCCTGCTTGAGTTCCCGGATGGTGTGGTTGGGCATTGAAGAGCTGTACAGGAAGTTGGCCATGGAGGATGGGGTGGTGGTGGGGGTCAGGTCTTGGGGAGCGACCTTGGAGGCCTGGCCATGCAGACCACAGTCTCGGGACCCCTTGGGTAGCAGAGAGATACCGTTCATCTCCACCAGTGCCTTTGTGTCCTGCCCACCGTCATCAGGAGGCCTGCGTGAAAGAGAAGAAATGGAGACTTCTTTGAATACCTACTCTCGCCTGTAAATCTCTCCCATCACAGACCAAGTAACACTTTATAGAATATAACAGACCTGGGCTACACAGATATTCTGATGGGGTAGGATAGAAGCCAGACCTCACTTTGTGGGTATAATGTACTTAATACCAGGTGTCAACCACTGGAAGACCCAGGCCCACACCAAGCCTGCCTCAGTGCTTCAAGCCACCAATCCTATCCTCCACCTGGCTCCTTTACATCCCGTCTGTCCCTCCTGCTTATGCCTTGCTGGGGAAGACGAAGTCCCTGGCTATGCTAGTCCACCTTGACCCAGCCTTGACCTCATAACCCATCAGCCTCTTAGGAATCTCATTCATGGCCCAAGCTCACATCCAGGCCATTTGACTCTCCCAACTCAAGACTTTTACAATTAATTTACGCATCTGAGACAGGCTCTCATTTAAGCAAGGTAGCCTCAAACTCACTGTGGTGGTTTGAATACGCTTGGCCCACGGGAAGCAGCACTACTAGGAGGCGTGGCCTTGTGGAATGGGTGTGGCCTTATTGGAGGAAGTGTGTCACTGTGGGGCAGGACCCCACCCAGCTAAGCTTGTTTACGCCTTTGCAGCTGAGCAAGGGATTGTTATATCATGTTAGGTGTTATTATGACCTGGCTATTGTTTTCACTTAGAGATACGACTATGTGTCAAAGTGACAAGGGATGGACTGTGATTGCTATTCTCAGTTGTCAATGTGACTATATTTGGAATGAACTATAATCCAGAACTTAGAAAGATCTTATGAAAAGGTAAAGAAAAGCATAGGTCCAGGCCTGGTGGACATGCCTTTAATCCTAGCACTGAGACAGAGTCAGGCAGATCTATGAGTTCAAGGTCAGTCTACAGAGCGAGTTCCAGGACAGCCAAGCTTAGGCAGAGAAGTTGGAAATCAGAAAGCTGGTGATGTAATAGAACAAGGGGATCATGTCCCAGCCCCAGCAAGCAGCAGAACTCGGCAGCTTCAGCCATGTGACTTCGGTTTTAAGAGTCCAAAATAGGAGGGACTACTGGGACAACTGATGCAGGTTAGCTGGAGCTAAGAAATTAGCGATGATTAAGAAGAGATCAGAGATCAGCATCACTGAGGTGAAATCTTCTGGGAAGTGTTTTCTAAGAGCACAAACAAGCTGATTGCCAAGGTTGTACCTCATGCTGCAGCTGTACTTGGTAATGTGTAAGAATCACCAGCTGGTACTGGTTTTGAAGGCATGAAGGGGTCATGGAGAGCAGCTGAGGCTTGGCACTGTGAGAAGCCAGGAGAAGCCATTGGTGAAGGTGCAGCCTCAGTTGCAATTGACTGCCCAGGATTGAAGGGGTCATGCAAAGTAGTTGACACTTGGCACCAGGAAAAGAACTTATGAGAGGCCATTGGTGAAGCCTTTTTGCAATGGAAGACACCCCCCCCCACACACACACACCTTGGGAATCCCAGTACCATAGGATGATGACCAAGAATAGCAACCACAATGGAATAGAGTCAACCAAAGCCCACAGTGCTACAGAGGGCAGAGCTGGAGAAGTGACGCCAGCCCTTTGGAGGAGCCCAGAAGATCATGTGTGCATCCCCGACACTGGAACAAGAAGCTGTAAAGTTGCCTTGGATACCTCAAGACGTTAGAGATGCCACAGCTGTGGGATGCCACAGCCGTGGGCTATTGACTATCGGCTGAGCAAAGCTCCCAACAGGCAACTGAACCAGCCTAAGCGAAAGCAGTTTGTTGCAGTCAACAAAGATGAAAGGAGTTGGAGATCTGAGGACCGCTTTGACATCAGACATGGAGATGCAGAGCTTGGCCTGTGCCCAGCTAATTTCCTGACTTGCTTTGGTCCAGTATTTCACTATGATAATTTTGGAATGGTAATGTACATCTTGTGACTTTGGAAGTATGTGATCCGCTTTTTGATTTAGATTTTATAGGGGATTACAGAGGATTTTATAGGGGATTGCAAGACTCTCCGAAGAGACTTTGAACTGTTAAACATTGTTGAGATTGTGATAGACTGTGGGAACTTCTGAAGTTGGACTAAATGTATTTCATATTATGCTATGGCTTGGTACGGCCCCCACAGACTTACATGTTTGAACAAGCCTATGGGTTCAGGGAGTGGAATGTGGTGACACATGGGGGAAAGGCTCTAGAAGAAGGTATGGCCTTGTTGGAGGAAGTGTGTTCTTATCTAGGTGGACTCTGAGGTGTCCTACCTAGTGGTCAAGCTCTGCCCAGTGCAGAAGAGAGTCTCCTTCTGGATGCCTTTGAATCAAGATGTAGAACACTCAGTTCCTTCTAGAACACCATGCCTGCCTGGATGCTGCCATGTCTCTCGACAGGATGATAATGGACTGAACCTCTGAACCTGTTGTCCTTTTTAAGCGTTGCCTTGGTCTTGGTGTCTCTTCACAGCAGTGAAACCCTAACTATGCAACTGCAGATGACCTTGAACTCCTAATCCCCTTACCTCTACTTCCCAAAAGCGCCGGGATTATAGTTATAGACATGCAACCCTGTGGGATAATCTCTACTCACATCATCATGTGTCCCTGACCCTACAAACCCTTATGTGTGACTCAACCCCTAAGCCAGACTTCTTCTGGACACTGACACATTATTGATCCCTCGGGAAAACTTTAGTCAGTCCCTGACTCAGATCATAGTGCATGACTGGCTGTACCCTTGTTTCCCCGCATTGGACCCAATGCTTTCCGTAAACAGTTCCCTCAGGGTGTCTCCAGCTTTCTGCCCTCTGGCTGGCTATGGAGTGAGACAGGTTTGTTTGTCTTTTGTTTCTGAGAGACAGTCTCACTACATAGCTCTTGCTGGCCTGGAATCTGCCAGGGTGGCCTCAAACTCAGCGTTCTACCTGCCTCTCCTTCAGAAGAGCTGAGGTGAAGGCACGCACCACCATACCCCACATGTTTTAATTTGTCAACTAGACATTATCTAAAATCACATGGAGTCTCAAAGAGAGATTTATATTAGGTTAGCCTGTGGTTATGTCTGTAGGAAGACTGTCTTGGTTACAGTAAGATGGGGAAGCCCAGCCCACTGTGGGTGGCATGATTCCCTAGGCTGGGGATTCTGAATTGCCTAAGAATAGAGAAAGCAAGCTGAAGACTGGTATGCATGCCTGAATTCAACTGCTGTTGGCTCTTGACTGTGGATGTAATGTGAGCAACTGTTTCAAATTCCTGTTGATTTGACCTCCCTAGGACTGTGAGTCAAATAAGCCTTTTCTCCCTTAATGGGCTTTTGTCAAGGTATTTTTAACCCAGCAAAAGGAAAGGAAACCAGGACAGGGCTTACTCACCTCCTGAGCTTAAACCGAATTCGATGACTGTGCTCCAAAATGGCCATGAGTGCCTTGGGGTCATACTCTGCTGGCCTCCGGAAGGCCAGGCCCTCGGGCAGCCCCTGCACCGCCAGAAGCCCCGGCTCCCTGAGCAGCCTCTCATAGGGCAAAGGTACCACGGTGGCCCTGCCCATAGCCTCACCTGTCAGAGAGTGAACAGTGAGGCTCAGTACTGGCTGGGGCTTGGCTAGGCACATCGGGAGCCAAGCGATGTGAGGTGACTCCCCTTTGGAGAGGGGCTCTGGGTCCCTCGTTTCTGCGGACACACACACACACACACACACACACTATAGGATGAACAACACCAGCCTGTAGATAGAGCCCCACTGTGTACATCTGAGGGCTGGGGGGAGGAGACAGGGAGGCCCATAGGCCAGGCTGGTAGACTGAACTAACCCCAGGCTTATCTTTTGGGAAGATAGGGATGGTTCCAGAATAACCAGGATGCAGAATACAGGAGATGGTAAGATGTCGCTGCCAAGACAGGTGACTGGATAGGGACACTTATGCCAGGGAGTGGGGGGCTGGAAAAAGGCTACAACAGGGAAAGCCATGTCTTGGGGTTCTTGTTTGGCTTGGGGGGTGAGGGGTACCCACAGTGCAGGAGCTGGGCGGAGATGAGCAGAGCTAGGCTTGGGGTTGGGTGGGGGAAGGGCCGGGCAGACCTGGGTGGGGCACTGCTGGGTAGGGGTAAGCTGGGTTTGGGCAGGCTGAATGCCGCAGGGCATTGCTGAAGGAGAGTGGATCGGAATAGATAGGACTACACTGGGCAGGGCAGGGCTTAAGTGGGTACAGCAAGGCTAGGCAGGGCTAGATAGAGCAGGGCTGGGTTGGGATGGGCAGAGCAGTGGAGATGGATTAGAACTATGGCTGGGTTGGGCTAAGGTGGGTGGGACACAGCTGAAGGGAACGTCGGTGAGGATGGGAGGGGTGGGTAGGTGGGGGGTAAGCATTGTGGGGTGTGGCTGGGTGAGACACAGCTGCACACAGGTAAGTGGGGCTACGCTGGGTATGGATGGGGCTGTGCAGACTGACGTGGCGGTGCTGGGCTGAGGTAGGCAAGGCTGCAGGGTTGAGCTAGGTAGGGCATGGTCAGACAGGAATAGGCTGATTTGGCTGGAGCTGGGTAGAGGCAGGTGGGGCTAAATTGGATTTGGCAGGGAAGGCCTGGGCCGAAGTGGATGAAAGGGCGCTGAGCAGAAGTGGGCAGGGCAGAGATGGGGTAGGAGGAGCTACATCAGTTCGGGCTGGACTGAGACCAGCAGAGCAGGTGAGGCTATGATAGAAGTATGGCTGGATGAGGCTGGGTCAAGGTGGGTGTGGTTACGCTAAAAGGACCTGGGATGCTCTCACATGGCAAGGCTGGGCAGACCTAGATATGGTGGAACTAGGCGAGAAGGAGAGGCTCGGCCTGACGCTAGTGGGCAGGGATAGGCAGGACGGAATAGATTTAGATTGAGCTGGGCAGGATGAGGGCGGGGCTGAAGTGGGTGGGGCCAAGCAGAGCTAAAGTAGGTTGGACTAAGCAGGGTAGAATGTGATTAGGCTGAGGTGGGTGGGGCTAAACAGCGTAGAGTTTGGTTGAGGTGAGGTGGGTGGAGCTAAGCAGAGTGTAGTGTGGTGGAGGAGGTGGGTAAGGTTTGTGTGGCCGGGCTGATGGGTGGGGCTTAAATAAGGTGGGTGGGCAGAGCTGGATGGGACTGAAGTAGACAAGGCAGGTGTGGGTAGGCTGGTCTCCCACCCACCCGTTTCCGGAATGGAATGAGGAAGGATCTTACTATAAAGAACATCAAACACTTCCTCTACCATCTTCTGCAGCAGGTACACATCCGAGCACTGCTCCAGCGAGGACCGCGGGATGCTCCGGCCACCACCTTCACAGCGCAGCACCTTTTTAGGGTGTCCTGCTTCTGGATCGTTCCATAGGGGTCCCCCTGTGCGACAAGAGCACATGGGCCGTAGGTTGGTGTCAAGCAGGTGCACATCCGAACTCTTTAAATAGTCAGCTTTAAATGTCAATTTGCCACAATCTCAAAAGGGCAGTCTCCAATGAATTACCGAGATCAGTGTTTCTCAACCGGTGGGTCGACCCTTCCCTCCCTTTGAGGATGGGTGAATGGGTTAAAAAGTAATTTTATGGTTGGGGGTCACCACAGCATCTGGAACTATATTAAAGGGTCTTGGCTTTAGGAAGGTTGAGAAACACTGATCTATATCAATTGACCTATGGGCTTTAAGTGGGGAACTGTTTTGATAGTTAACCTACCCAGCCCATCGTGGGCAGCACCATTCCCTAATAATGGGATTCTAAGCTATATGAAACATAAGAGCAAACAGCCTCCCTGCTCTTGACTGTGGATGTGATGTGACTAGTTGCACGAACTTCTCTGAAACAGTAAGACTGCAACCCAGGAATCATCAGCCAAACAAACCCTACCCACAACCCCTAGTTTCCCAGAGTACCCTCCACCCCCGCGTTGGGAGAGATGTTAGCATGTCTTTATGAAATATGGGGTTTTTTGTTTTTGGTTTTGGTTTTTTGAGACAGAATCTAAGTAGACAGGGGCTGGCCTTGAATTCACTGAGATCTGCTTGCCTCTACTTCCCAAGTTTAGGATTAAAGGCGTAATTGAAGCTACATCAGAACAGGGAACAGGATGAACAGGATTAAGGGGCCTAGTGGCCCCTTCCAGCTTGGAGCTAGCTCTTCTTGGAAACCTTCCAAGCTTGAAATAAAATATCTAAATTCTGAGTGCTATAAATAGTGACTTTCAGGCTGTGGAAAATAAGGTACACTGTTCCCCGGGAGGCTTGGCGGGAGAGGGAGGGCTACAGGACCCCACCACACCTACTACCGGAGCCTAGTCTTAAAGACTACAGTCTGGAAAGTATCTATATGATCAGCTATATACCCTATACATACAGTACAGGGTATATAACTATACATGCAGTGCTGGATTATTTTGGGATGGCTAATCCTGGGGATAAGGCTCAGGAAACCATGAAAACTACCAACAAAACCAACAATGGCTAGTGCCTGGGTGTCCACAGGGACCCCTGGCATCCCTGCAACTTCCCCCCCCCCCCCAATCTATCTCCTTGACTTTGAAGAAGCAAGGATCTAAGAACTGGAGTCCTGACTTTGAACTATGCACACTGTGGGGGCATTTCCTGTTTGTTGGGGTGGCTTGAATAAATAAGAATGAACCCCATATGCTCTTATATTTGAATACTTGGTCGTTAGGGAGTGGCACTATTTGAAATGATTAGCAGGTATGGCCTTGTAGAAGGAAGTGTGTCACTGTGTCACTAGGGGTGGACTTCAAGGTTTCAAAAGCCCATGTCAAGCCCAGCGTCTCTCTTTTCCTGCTGCCTGCGGGTCAAGATTTAGAACTCTCAGCTACTTCTCCAGCACATCTGAGTGCCATGATGATAACGGACCGAACCTCTGAACCTGCCCAAATTCAATGTTTTCTTGTATAAGAATTGCTTTGGTCATGGTGTGTCTTCACACAGCAACAGAAACCCCAACTAAGACAGTTGTCACACTGAGTAAATCTGAAATTAACTAAAACCCAAATGACACGGCACACCTGTGAAGAAGTTTGTTCTTTCTTTTTAAAGACATATTTATTTATTTTATGTATGTGAGTACACCATGGCTGTCTTCAGACACACACCAGAAGTAGGGCATCGAGCAGGGGGTGACGCACGCCTTTAATCCCAGCACTTGGGAGGCAGAGGCAGGTGATTTCTGAGTTTGAGGCCAGCCTGGTCTACAGAGTGAGTTCCAGGACAGCCAGAGCTACACAGAGAAACCCTGTCTCGTAAAACAAAAACAACAACAAAAAAACAAAACAAAAACCAAAAGTAGGGCATTGGATCCTAGTACAGATGTCTGTGAGCCACCATGTGGTTGCTGGGAATTGAACTCAGGACCTCTGGAAGAGCAGCCTGTGCTCTTAACCACTGAGCCATCTCTGCAGCCTGAGGGATTTTTTCTTAATTAAATCATTTGAAGTGGGAAGACTTGCCACTTCTAATCTTTGAGGTGGAAAGATAAACCTTTAATCCAGATCTTTTGAGGTGGGCAGATCCAGCCTTTAATCTGTACCACACCTTCATTTGGCAGCCAATTTAAAGGACATGGAAGAAAAAATCTAGCTGGCGCTTTGCCTGCTTGCTCCCTCCCAGGCTTGCAAGCAAGCCCACTCCTTCACCAGTATTAGAGCCTACTTCTTCTGGATTCCAGTGTATACTGAAAACCAGCTGAGACCTCCAGCCTCATGAAACAAACAACTACTGGATTCTTGGACCATGTGTTGGTGGACAGCCATCTGTTGAACTAGCTAGATCACAACCTGTAAGCCACTCTAATAAACCTAATAAACTAATAAACCTTAAAAAAAATTATTACATATATATAAAAAATTTATATCGCAGACATACATATGCAATAATTTTTTCCCTATAAATCCTGTTCCTCTAATATACACACCTTCAATCCTGGGCTGAGTCTCTGGGTTAGGATAATATGCCCACTGTGACTCAGTTTCTCACTCTGCACACCGTGGGTGACAATTTCCTGACCCTCTGAGAAAGGTAATGAGGTTTCAGGCCAATAGCCCAGTGTGAAGTGCTTTTCAATTTTGGGGATGGAACCTAGGGCTTCGGGAATGCTAAGTAAAACGCTCTACTGCTGGGCCACCATGCTGGGCGATTCCAGGCGGGCACTCTTGTGTCTGACCCAGAGCTATTCATACCTATAGCCCGTGTGTACTGAGCATTTCCTGGCCAAAAAGAACATGTCATCTCACGTGACATTAAGGCTGACGTGACCTTACAAGTGCGATCCACTCACACGATGTGCTAAATGTCTTAGCTGAACAACTATGGCTGGCCCCTATCCTCAAATGTATTCAGTCAAAAGGCAGCAGTAAGGCTGGGAATGAATGTGACTCACTTGGCTCAATGCCTGCCTAGTATTTGTCAAGTTCTGAGTTCCTTTCCCTCATGGGAAAAATGGAGCCAAGAGGACCAGGAGTTCAAGGCCAGCCTGGGCTACAGGAGAACCTAACTTAAAACAACAAGGGGTCAGCGAGATGGCTCAGCAGGTGAAGAAGCTTGCGGCCAAGCCTGAAGACCTGAGTTCAATTCCTAGTGGTGGAAAAGAAAACTGACTGTAGCAAGTCTCCTGATGTCTGTATTCATGCCACAGCACACACCTCTCTATATAAACAGAATATAACTTCAGAACAAAACAAAAAGAGAAACCATAGTCAAAAATTAGTAGACCAATAGCTGAGGGTGTAGTTCAGTACCAGTGTACTTGCTTCATAGTCATTCATAAGGGTACAGGTTCGATCCTAGCACCATTGAAAAATAGAGTAGAATTGTAGAATTGGGTGAGTGTACTGGGTCTCAGTGTTTCTCTCTGAAAATGGGCACATAGGTGTTGGGTAGTTCTGAGGCTCAGTGACAGTAGCTGCCGGATAGTCTTAACAGGTTCCATTTGGAACAACCTTGTGTCTTTAAGGCTGGACAAAGCAGGGGGAACAGGGAGAGGCCAGGACCCTTGTCCTTTAGGAAGAACAGGGCCCTAGTCATGGAGAGAACACAGGGTACTCACGGCAGAACCTGAGGAAGTCTGACTGTAGTTCCTTCCGAGTGTTCAAGAACATCCTTCCCTTCTCGGTGCCCATCACGAAGACGCTCTCATTGTGTACCGCCACGCAGGCCACCTCCGTGTTCAGCTTGGAGAGCGCCGAGCACTGTGGGGGAGAATTTCAATATCCCGGTTTCAGGAAAAGAATCTCTATAAGGAGGGCTGTCAAGATGGTGCAGTGGATAAAGTGCTTGCCTTCCAAGCACAAAGACCTGAGTTCGATTCCTAGCATTTTCGTGAAAGCGTTGGGAGAGAGGCTGAGGGTCTGTTAGCGGGCAAAGCATTTGCAGCAGAACGTAATGAACGGAGTTTGGATCTCCAGCGCCTATATAAACGGTGGGCAGCAGAGGCAGCTCTCCTGTGTCCCATCAGCTGAGAGACGTAAGCAGGTGAGCCTGCGAGCAGGCTGGCTAAAGGCTAGTCCAGGCAAAGGCTGGGTTCAAGGGCAACATCGGCCTGCCTCAGTACAGAAGACAGCAACGGTGGAAGAGGCTGGCCTCCACGTACAGCGCGATCAAGTCGTCACTGGCCTGCCAAGCATAGAGAGCCTCCTTTCTAGAGTGTTCTTGCTGTGTGCTGCCAAAGGTGCAAACACACACACACACTGTGTGTACCAGCCAGGTATATACTCTACTTGATGAATACAAGTAGACTAGAATACTACTTCAAACCACTGTGAGATCCTGTCTCAAAATTCAAACAAGGTGATCTACCCCAGATGTGTCTGACCTCATCTTATCTCAGAAGCTAAGCAGGAATGGGCCTGGTTAGTACTTAGAGACACCCGGTAAGTACTAGGTGCTGTAGATTTAGATGGCCCACATCTGTAACCTCAGCATTCGGGGAGGCTGAGGTAGGAGGATTGCCATGAGTTTGTGGTCAGCCTGGGCTACACAGTGAGTTCCAGATCAGCCTGAACTAGAGTAAGGTCCTGTCTCAAACGGGGGGAATGGCACTGGGAGAATGACACCCAAGGTGGAGTTGTGGCCTTTACATGCATGCATCCAATACCCCCCCCCAACACCTGCACCCACACACACAGAATTCTCAATGGCCACACCAAATTGGCTTACCTGGTTATCACCAGGACTACAGTATATAAATCCCTAGAAAGCAAAATCCTGTCTGTAAACCTAGTAGCACACAGTTGGCACTTAATAAATGCTGGTCTTGGGCTGTTGAGATTGCTCAATGGTTAGATCCAGGTTGACTACTCAGTACCCACATGGCAGCTCACAAGAGTCTGAAACTCCAGCTCCAGAGGATTCAATACCCTCACAGACAAACATGCAGGCAAAACACCGGTGCATATAAAATATAAATATATAAGTGAGCGAATGAATGAATGAATGAATGCTGGCCTTGAGCCATGCATGGTGTGACATGCCTTTAATCCCAGCTCCTGGTGGCAGAGGGAGGTGGATCTCTTGAGTTTGAGGCCAGCCTGGTCTACAGAGGGCGTTCCAGGACAGCCAGAGCTACAGAGAGAAACCCTGTCTCAAAAAAACCCAAAAAATAAAATAACATAAAATAAAAGCTGGTCTTCATGCCAGTTAGCATTTTAAGAAGTTCTGTGCTGTGTGATCCTAGAACAAGTTCTTCAACCTCTCTGGGCCACAATCTCACCCCTTATGCTGCCCTAAAGCAAACAGGAGTACCCTGGGGAGGATGCCATGAGTTTCAGGACAGCCTACGGTTTGAGAGACTGACTCAAAATGCTGAGGGTACAAAGTATTGCTGGCGGCGTGGTCCATCAGCGCCATGACAGTCACGGCCACCACCGTTGACAGGCTGGTGAGGTTCAGGATACATGTGGTTCAGAACTATACAGAAAGGAGGCTCTCTCTGCTTGAGACCAGGAACTGTGTACTTGATCACACTGTGTGACCTCAAGCAAGATTCGGTCTCCTTTGAGTTTCCACTTTATCATCCTAAAATGCTAATGAACACCAGGCAGATCTACTCTTCGGTTTGCCCCTGCTTAGGTTTGTGTGGGGGTGGTGCCAGGATTCGAGCCTAGAGCCTGCTTCATGCTAAATACTTATTTTATTAGTGAGTTTATTTTGTAGCCTAGGCTGGTCTCGAACTCATGATTCTCCTATTGTAACCTCCCGACTCTGTGATTCCAGGAGTATGTATGTATGTATGTTTGTATGTTTATGCATATCCTGGTGTCTATACATAAGTGTGCATGTGTTTAGAAGCCAAAGGATAACCTTAGCTATTGTTCCTCAATTTGTTTATATTAAAGGCAAGGTCACCTACTGGCTTGAGTTTGCTAAACAGTCAGTCCTCCTTTACACTGAGAGTATAAGTGTGACCTATCAGGCCTGACTTTTTTATCTGGATTCTGGGGGATTGAACTCAGGTCCTCATGACTGCAAGGCAAGCACTTTACCACTTGAGCCATCCTCTCTAGTTTCCAGCAATAAGAGATTTTGATGGACATAACCTCTCCGTTCTCCCACCCGGCCAGACACTCACCATGGAGTCTAAGGCAGACACCAGGCTGTTGATGAGCTCGTCCTTGCGGGTGAAGGTGGAGTTCCAGCGCTCGGACCCACAGCCGTTGGTGGGGATGTCACAGTGTTTCCCCAGCAAGGCCATGGTCACCTAGAGAGAACAGAGAGGACACAGTGGGTAGTAGACACATGGTATAATTGGGTAGGCAGACCTGGCTCCCAAGGTCACCTGGGCTTCACAAGTGGGACCAGAATGCCAGCTGGCCTTCCTTGCCCATTATTCAAGGGCCTCAAAGCTATGGCAGAGATTTGAACTTCCACAGGCGAGGAGACAGCAGCTACTGCAGTAACCTAGAGGTATCTTAAACGAATAACATATAATTATTTCCTCCTATTTGAATGGAACATTCCCTCCTAGAGGGAGGATCCTGAGATTCAAGGACAAAGCAACTTATACAACTCAGGAAGCTCAGGAAACTCATAACGCTCAGGAAGCTTACAAGACCCAGGAAACTCAGAAAGTTGTAAGATTCACAAGGCCCCTCGCAAAGATTTTAAATGCAGAGCAATTATGTGTAAGAGTACAGGGTACTCTTCTGTAGAGCTGTCTGCAGTTCATACAGACTTCTAGAGATGCAACTTTTTGTGAGTGACACCAACCATGATGAGGTGGGCTTTGGTAATGCCTTTTGAGTCACCTCCATTACCCATGACGACAAGTGACCAGTCGCCCACTGTGGTGGCTTGAATGAGAATAGCCCTCACAGGCTCACATGTTTGAATGTTTTATCCCCAGTTGGAGAACTGTTTGAGAAGGATTAGGAGGTGTGGTCTTGTTGGAGTGGGTGTGGCTTACTACAGGAGGTGTGTCACTGGGTAGTGGGTTTTGATGCTTCAAAAGCCCAAGCCAGGCTGTATGTCTCTTTCTGCCTTCTACCCAGAGATATGGATATAAGGCTCTCAGCTACTATCCCGGTGCCATGCCTGTTTGTTTCCTGCCAATGATGACCATTAACTAGCTAGCCCCTGAAACTGCAAGCAAGGCCTCTCTTAAATGGGTTTTGTTTTTCTCTAAGTTGTCTTGGTCATGGTTTCTCCTCACAGCAATAACAATAACTAAGACACCCATGCTTCGGGCAAATAACCATTCACTCATTCACCAAGCTAGTCTCCAATAGAATTTTCTTCAATCTACTGTGGGTACCTTCCTGGAGCAGACATTTGGTCATGTCACTTCACAAAAAAATGGCATACACCAGCAACATAGCTGAGGGTTCTGCTCCAAGAACGGTACCTAGGGATTTAATCCACCACCAAAGTGAGGCCAATACCATCCTAGTCTGTCATGAGCCCAGTACTATGACAAGTCCTAACTGCCAGTGTTTTCCACAAACGGAACACAGGTCACACCGCTCATGGCTGTCTACGGCCCACACGTTTTGAACAAGGCCTTACTTTCCAGCTGCCTAAACTCTGGATCTTCCTCTTTCTGCCTGTCAAGGACTGAGATTACCAGCCTGTGTCCATATCCCCAAAACCAATCCTGTGGGAAAGGCACCTGACTGCCTCACCCATGGCTTAACTGGGCCTTGCCCCCATCAGCTCTGTACACGCCTCTGGACTTGGTCACAAGCTCCCAGATCAAGGCCACTGTTGAAGCCTGAGTCGGCTTCCTGGATGTGGGCCATAGAAGTGGAGCAGGTGCAGACAACCACGATGGGGCACAGGCTACTTCCTCAAACAAGAGCTTCTCCAGGAAAGGACTTTGTACTGACCTACTGTGTTCCCCACAGTTCCTCCTTTAAAGGCTCCTTTGTGCAATCCTAAATCCAAAGACAAGGTTGCTGACTGCTGGTGGCTTGTTTGAGCCTGTTCTTCCAGAACAGAAATCCAAGAAGCGGGAGCGAGGGGGTCCCACTTGCTGCCTCTGAGAGCACCTGCCCCTCACCACCCTAAGTAAAAGGAGGTAAGGGACAAAGGCAGAACACTCTCTGGGCTTGTTCGCCAGGGCCCTCTAAGGCCCCTGGCTGGGTGTGTCATCCAGCCACAGAGCTGTAGATCCACACCCTGTTTGCCACCTGTCTGCCACCTGTCAACAAGGATTCTAGACACTCACTGGGTGGGGTAGCAAACAGCCAGGTGGCAGGGCCTCCAGGCCCACAGCCTTAAAAGGCACCAAGCCGAGGATGTCTACCGGACACTACAACTGACTCCCAGACTGTAAACTCTGCAAGAACCAAACTGCATCTGTCCACTAGGGCTGACCATCAGGGCCCAACTCATTGTCTGGGGTGTGTGTGTGTGTGTGCAGCCAGGCCAGGCACAGAATCCCGGACACTCTCCAAACCTGGCTGCAGTGTCCTGGGAAACTCAAGACAGCAGCAGGGGCCATAAGGTACCATATGGGGGTAAGAAGATGCCTCAGCAAAAAAAAAAAAAAAAAAAAAAAAAAAAACCAGCTCATTAAACAGAATGGAGAGCAGCTCTGGACCCGGTACTGGCTCCGCAAAGACACAGCTTGAGCTGAGCGTCTTTTTCTGTTCTAACCATCCCAAGGCCATGGCCTGGAAGCTTCTAGCTTCTGTACAATCTAATTTTCCAAGCTGATTCAATTCAGCTTCTGCCCGAGTTGCCCTGCCTGGCCTCATACTTTTGCAATCTGTTCTAATCTTCTGGCTCCTTCTCATGCTCTCGCTTGTCCTGTCTTCACCTGTGTCTAGCCTGTTCTCTCTGCCACCCTTGCCAGCAAAACTGCCACACGCACACCTCTCTCCACCTTGCTGCCTTAAGTAACCTCTTTCCTGTGCTGTATTCGAGAGGGTGGGGCGTGTCCTATGTCTCACTCATTCTGTCCTATCTTTCCCTGATATGTTACTTTATCTGCCCCTCAGTTAGACATTACTTTCAAACATGGCCGCTTCCTTCTAAAACTAACCGTACCTTCTTTGTTAGGGGTTAAAGGTACATACGAAGGGTGTGTCAGTATTCCAGCCAGATCTTACTGTAATCCAGGGCGTGTCTGCATTCCGGTCAGATCATATAGACCTAGGTTTTGGATGTGATCCCTTGCCAAAGTAACCAAATTGCTGGATTAAAGTCCCCATACAGGCTCAGATCTGCTCTTAGACTACAGGAAAAAACTGGCTTTACGGCCAGTGAAATGGCTCAGAGGATAAAGGCGCTTGCTAAGGACCCGAGTTCGATCCCCAGGGCCCACATGGTAGGAGAGAACTGACTCCTGCAAGTTGTCCTCTGACCTCCACAGGCATGTGGTGGTATGCACATGCTTATAGACAGACAGACAGAGACAGACAGACAGACAGACAGACAGACACACACACACACCACCACCACCACCACCACCACCAAAATAAATAAAAATGTAGGGAAAAAAATGGACCTAATGGCCCTCCCTGTTATCTTAGCTATTCAGATGGCCAAAGCAGGAGTATCCAGGTTCAAGGAGAGCCTGGGTACAGAGTAAGTTCAAGCCATCCTGAGAAACTTAGTGAAATTCCATCTCTACCAACAACAAAAGATTCAAAAAGAGGGCTGTGTATATGGCCCCAGCCACAGACCACATGCCTAGAATCCCTCAGTGAAGAGCTAGAGGCATGATTTTAATGGAAGACCACCAGTCTACCATCTCCCAGTGAGGGGCTGACGGTGTGGCCCAGCAATGGAGCACCTGCCTAGAATCCCCCAGTGAGGGGCTGGGGGCGTGCCTCAGCGGTAGAGCCCCTGCCTAGAATCCCCCAGTGAGGGGCTGGGGGTGTGGCTCAGTGGTAGAGCCCCTGCCTAGAATCTCACAGTGAGGGGCTGGGGGGCGTGGCTCAGTGGTAGAGCCCCTGCCTAGAATCCCCCAGTGAGGGGGCTGGGGGCGTGGCTCAGTGGTAGAGCCCCTGCCTAGAATCCCCCAGGGAGGGGCTGGGGGCGTGGCTCAGTGGTAGAGCACCTGCCTAGAATCCCACAGTGAGGGGCTAGGCTCTACACTAGAGCCATCTGCCTGGCAAGTTCAAGGTCCTGAATTCCACCCCTAGCATCACAAAAATAAATTACCAATAAATAAGCCAAGCCAGGTGTACACATCTATAATTCCAAGCATTTGGGAAATAGAGGCACACAGTGAGTGTGAGGCCAGCCTGGCTATGAGACCCTGTCTCAAAACAAGTAACAACGAAAATAAAAACCAGCTGGATGTGAAGGTGCGCACCTTTAATCCCAGCACTCGGGAGGCAAGTGGCACGCACATGTCTGAGTTCGGGGCCCACGTGGTCTATGTAACAAGTTCCAGACCAGCCAGGGCTCCACAGTGAAAGTGTCTCAGGAGATGAAAGAAAACTCTGTATCGTTAAGAGACATCGGGAATACGACAGATCACTCAAGGATATGGGAGAGGGTCCATGGTGAGGATGCTCTGAAAAGAGGCTGCTTTGTCCCCTTTCTGTGGCCCCACTTCACCCTGGTGGGATGCTGGGGAGGGTCTGCTGGATAACTGTACTCACTCATAGCCAAGACATCCACTAGTCTGGGAGCCTGAGGCTTCCTGTATACCCAAACCCTACAGCTATGGCTGCCAGCTACTCCTTTGAGCCCTTGTGCCAGTCCCAGCCTCCCAGCTGCCCAGACCCAAATCAAATCAGGGCCAGGCAAGCAGCAGAAGCTGGCACTCTTGACCTCCAGCTCATTCCAGACTGCTCTGACTCCTCCTGGCCAAGGTCCTAATCTACTTAGGAGAGAACCTGGGACTCCGAGCCAGAGGACCCGGGAGACGGAAGGGAGCTGGGCTGTGGCACTATCCTAAATCCAGCCTGCTCGGCTTACAGGACCCTCCCATCTCCAGGATAGTCTGGGTGAGTTGCCTGCTTTATGTAGGAGCCAAGAGAAGCCTCAGGCCCAAATAGGTTAGGAGCACAAAGGTGAGGGGAAAAAAACGGGGCTGGTAGGCTGGCTCGGTGGGTGAAGGCACCTGCCACCAGGAATGCCAAGTTTGATCCATGGGATTTGGGATTTGCATGGCAGGGGACAACCAGCTCTGTAAAATTGACCTCTGATCTGAGCATGCATCAACCATGGCATATGTGTGTGTGTTCACACAGAACACTAATTTAAAAATTTGATTTTTTTTAACCAATAAATAAGCCAGGTAAAAGTAAAAACTGAATTTTTTTCTTTTACTTTTAACGTTAAGGAATGAAAAACAGGAAGCATGAGATATGATAAACAAATTAAAGGCCCAGAGGACAGGACAGGAGAGGGGAGGGTAAGGGAGAGGAGGGGAGGGAAGAACAGGGGAGGGGAAGGAAGAGGGGAGAGGAAAGGAGGGACCAGACTGGTAGAAGAGAAGACCCAGTCCAAAACAAGTATAGTAGACCACCAGAAGGGATGTGAAAGACCAGTGTGGCGGCTTTCGCCTATGATCCTAGCACTCTCGGAGGTTGAGGCAGGAGGACTGTGAGGTGCAGGTTACCCACGGCTACACAGTGAGACTGGATCTCAAGGCACAAGGACAGGACCAGTAAGGTGGCCTCCTTGTTGGCCTAGGTGCCTGACACAAAGCCTGACAATCTGTGTGGAATCCCCAGGACCCAAGATGGTGGAGAGAGAACGGACTCGCATACATCATCCTCTGGTCGCCACACACATGCAGCGACACTGCAAGCATATGTACACACACATAGTAAAAACAGTATCAAAGAAATCCAACACCCTTGTCTCCGAGGCAGGCGCTGTGGGAGCTGGGCTCACTCACCCTCTCACTCCCGCGCTGTCTTCGGGCCTAGGGGAGCTACCTGCGCCCTCTCCATTCACTCCCTCAGACACAGCCTTGTCAGGCCAGCAAGCCTACAGCCCAGCCTCACTCCCGGGACCCCATCTTCCCCTCTATTTTACTAAGGGTTTGTCTTTTTGTTTGTTTGTTTTTCCAGACAGGTTTCTGTGTGTAGCCTGGGCAGTCCTGGAAGTCTCTCTGTAGAGCAGGCTGGCCTCGAACTCATAGAAACTTGCCTGTCTCTGTCTCCTGAGTGTGCCCAGCTACTATGGGTTTTTGTGACATAGTCACAAAAGGTTGGCCTCTAAATTGAATGTAGCCCAGGATGACCTTGAACTCCTGATCTTCCTGCCTCTACCTCCCAGGCACAAAGTCCGGCTCTTCTACTTTCTCAACAGAACCAATTGTGATCTGAAATGACCTGTTTACACACTTCGTGATGGATTTCTTTTAACTCCTTGAGGCCAATCACTGTGCCATGGGTACTGACTCAATCCCCACAGCCCAGAATCTCTGCGAGACTTTTCAGGTATTCAACACCTAAGGAAATAACAGTGATTCAAGTTGCCTGGAGCTCCCTATGAAAGGTACAACTTGGAGCTGGACAGATGGCTCAGCGGTTAAGAGCACGGACTGCTCTTCCAGAGGTCCTGAGTTCAATTCCCAGCAACCACATGGTGGTTCACAACCATCTGTAATGGGGTCTGGTGCCCTCTTCTGGTGTGTCTGAAGAGAGCGATGGTGGCGTACTCATATGCATAAAATAAATAAGTTAATCTTTACATTTTAAAAATAATTTAATTTAAAAATATTTTAAAAGAAAGAAAGAAAGAAAGAAAGAAAGAAAGAAAGAAAGAAAGGTGAAACTTGAACAGTCAGAGAAATGGTTCAGTAGTTTTGGGGGCTTCCCAGCTCTCACAGAAGACTCCTATATCCAGCTGCTTACAACTGCCTGTAACTTTAGCTCCAGGGCATCCAACACCCATCTTCTTGCCTTCAGAGGAATCCTGCACACGCAGCATTGACACAGATACAGACATACACAGGATTTTTTTTTCATTAAAAACAAACAAACAAACAAACAAACAAACAAAAAACATTGGAGACCATTACAGAAAACCACAACTGGCTAAAACTTTCCCAACAGATACAGCCCCAACACAACTCCTGCACCCAAGGCTCAGGAAACATGGCGGAAGAAGGTTTCGAGAGCCAGGACCGTGGAGTCTTCTGTGAAGTCACATCTCCTAGAACTGGCAGGGAAGCCACGCCCATGCTACCTGAATGATTTGCTGCCTAAACAAGACGACGCAAACAATGACCACACCAGTAGACACGCCATCTTGAAATAGGAAAATCTCGCCAACCTTCATCCTAGCCAAAGGTAATTAATGACTGGTGAGAGAGAAAACTAGCCCGTCCCGAGGATGAGCCCCCAGTTGGTCATCCAATACCAAGCGGTCATCCCTGACATCACAGACATATAAGGAATACTAAATAGATTTAGCAAATTGCATGCATGTCTTTATATGTTTACATATGTATGTACAAGCCATGGATTTTATTTATGTGTTTATGTATGTAACAGTAATAGCCAAAGGAAAGGTGGCCAGTTTGAAAGGAAGTAACTTAGAAGGAAGAAGAGGACATGAGGGGTTGGAAGAAGGAAAGAGGAGAAAAAAAGTGATGTTAATACATCTTAAAGTTTTAAAAGGCGGGGGGTGGGGGCTGGAGAGATGGCTCAGAGGTTAAGAGCACCGACTGCTCTCCCAGAGGTCCTGAGTTCAATTCCCAGCAACCACATGGTGGCTCACAACCATCCGTAATGAGGTCAGATGCCCTCTTCTATGTCTGAAGAGAACAGCAGTGTACTCATAAACATAAATAAATAAATCTTTTTTTTTTTAAGTTTTTTTTTTTTTTTTTTTTTTTTTGGTTTCTCAAGACACGGTTTCTCTGTGTAGCCCTGGCTGTCCTGGAACTTACTCTGTAGACCAGGCTGGCCTCGAACTCAGAAATCCGCCTGCCTCTGCCTCCTCCCAAGTGCTGGGATTAAAGGCGTGCGCCACCACTGCCCGGCCTTTTTTAAGTTTTAAAAACAAAAAAACTTTGCACCTTGGAAGCAGGTTGTGGTGGTAGTAAACCTGTAACAACAGCACTCTGAAGGCTTAGGGGGACTGGTAAGAGTTCAAGGTCATCTTCAAGTCAAAATTTTTAAAAAACAAATAGAGATGTGGCTCAGTTGCTAGAGCACTTTCCCAACGCCATGAAGCTCTGGGTTCGAACCCCAGCCTACACACACTGGGCATGGGAGAGCATGTCTCTAATCCCAGCACCTGAGAAAGGCAGGAAGTTCATGGCTACCCATGGCCCACACTGCAACCCGCAGGGCCGAGGAGATGGTTCAGTGGGTAATACCACCCACTCCATAAGCATGAGGAGCTGAGTTCAAATCCCCAGTGCCTAAGCTGAGTGTGACTGGGCATGCCTGTGATATCATCATTAGGAGATTAAGAGATGGATCCCAAGCTGGCCAGCAAGCCTAGCCAACATGACCTGCTTCTGGCTCTGTCTCAAAAAGAGGAAGACATGGGATGTCCTGCTGGGCTTCTGCATGTGACTGCCTGGGCAGGCCAACACACACACACACACACACACACACACACACACACACACACCAAATAAACATGGTACAATGAAAATACAAAGTATATCCCATCTGGAAAAGAACAAGGAAGACTGATGGACTGCACAGAGATCAGGGGCAGAGCCACAAAACTGAAGACACCCAAGGGGCCCGAAGCCAAGACAGTCAGTGCCAAGGAAGCACAGCCTTGGCAGATGGCCCCAGGGCTCACGCTGCTCGGTCTGCGCTGGCCAGCAGAAGGGAGGGAGAGGTGATCTCAGAGTCTTCTATTCTTTCCCAAGTTCTGGATCAACTAAGCCCAAGTACATGTCTCAAGGACACTAATACCGTTTGTAAGCCGGGCACGGTGACACTCAACTCTTTTAATCCCAGCACTCAGGAGGAAGAAACAGAGAGATCTCTGTGTGTTTGAGGCCAGCCTGGTCACACAGCGAGTTCTAGGACAACCAGGGTTACGTAGAGAGACTCTGTCTCAAAAACAAACAAACCAAAACAAATAAAAACAACTTTTTGAGACTGTTCATGTAGCCCAGGTTGCCCTATAACTCATTATGTAGCCAGGGACTATTATGCTGCTATATAACTCATATCAAGCCAGGACCTTGAATTCCTGATTCTCCTGCCTCCTCCTCCAGAGAGTTGGGATTATAGACCTACACCTTGTTTTATGTGATGCTGGGACTAGAACCCCGGGAGAGCCTCCTGAGCATTCAACCAATTTAACTGCAGCAATTGCCCATTTGTTATATTTTTGTTTTGTTTTTGTGACAGGGCTTCCTGTGTAGCCCTGGCTATCCTGGAACTCACTGCCATTAAAGGCATTTACCATTTTTTTTTTTTTTCTTTTGAAACAGGATTTCTTTGTGTAGCCCTGGCTGTCCCAAAGAAACTCCATAGACCAGGCTGGCCTCAAACTCACAGAAATCCACCTGCCTCTGCCTTCCGAATACTAGGATTAAAGGCCTGCATTCCCCGCCTCCCCACCCTCACGTGCCACATTCTTACAAGGAGACTTGACACAGAACAAGCAACTTGAAAATGAGGCTTGGTCAAAGCCAGATAACTCCTGCCTTTCATCACAGCGCTGGGGGGAGGAGGGGGAATGAATCTGTGATCTTGAGGCCAGCCTGGTCTACACAGTGAGTTCCAAGCCACATAGGGCTACACAGTGAGACCCTTTCTCAGAAAAAAGGGGGGGGGTAGCTTGAAGAACCGAATGGTGACGTGACTTAGCATTCTGTCTCCCCACAGCGTGTCTGTTGAAGGCTTGGTCCCTAGCTGATGGCGCTACTGATGAGTGGTGGGGTCGTGAGGGTACCACATCGGTGACCCATTGAGGGGTCACAGCGGAAAGGGCTAGGAGGAGGTGGGGCTTAGTTGGGGGAAGTGGGTCGCTGGGGCCTGGACTTTGATAGATGTATCTCGTTTCTTCACCCCTCCCTTCTTCTCCCATTTCCCCCTCTCCCTCTCCATCTCTCTTCTCTGCTTCCTGGATGAATGCCATAAGGCAAACATTCTCCTACTTCTCCATCCCCACACCTCCTGGCTCCAAGACCATGCTCTCTGCGTCATATCCAAATGAAAGGAGCCAGCCGACCACAGACTGTGAGACCTTAGAAACTGTGGGTCAAAATAAACCTTTCCTCTGCTTAAATAGTTTCTCTGGGTATTTTACCACACTATCAAAATGATTAACACACATGGCTCCAAGCCAAGGCATGCCAACACCACCAAAGGTCAGCGGCAAGGAAGGAGTGATTCTCCCTGACCCCTCAGAGGGAGCTGGGCCCTGTCTCCACCTTGTCTAGAGGTGCCTTGTTTCTCCGTTGAGCCTCCTTAATCTGAAAATATGACATCCAAGATGCTCCAGAATCTAAAACTCTGGGTGCAGGCTGATACGATGCCACAGGAGGGAAACGTATCCTGACCTCTTGTAGCACTGTAAAGAGTCACCCAAAATTACCTTCAAGAAGGACACAATGGTGCACGCCCGTAGTCTTAGCATTCAGAAGGTTCAGGCTTGCGGATTACCCTAAGTTTGAAGCCAGTCTGGTCTACAGAGTGAGTTCTAGACCAACCATGGCTAGATTACGAGACTCTGGCTCTAAATAAACAAGCAAACAGATTTTTAAAATGTTAGGCTCGGCTGGGCTAGCCTATAATCCAGCATTTAGGAGGTAGAAGCAGGAAACTCGGGAGTTCAAAGGCAGCTTGGGCTATACAAGATTTCTGTCTCAAAAATATCTACCAACAACCAGTGACTCGTCTGGGTATAGCGCCATACTGCTGTAATCATAGCACTTAGAAGGATCAAGAGTTCAAACCCGGGGGCCCAGGGAGATGGCTCGGTAGGAAATTGCAGGTTGCACAAATGTAACACCTGAGTTTGGACTCCCAGCATCCATATAAAAGCCAGGTATGGCAGCCCGCACCTATAAACCCAGTTCTGAGAGGCAGAGACAGGCAGATCCCAGGAGGCTCACTGGCCAGCCAGACTGGCAAAAACCCAGCAAGCTCCAAGTTCAGTGGGAGACCCTGTCTCAAAACAATAAGGAAGAGAAGCGCTGGAAAAGACACCCCAACACGAACCTCTGGACTCTGCACGCACCTACACAGGCGCACGCAGAGATGCACACACGCGTGCACACCCCAGCACGTACACACAGTTCAAAACCAGCCGTAGATACATAGCATGCTCAAGGCCAGCATGGACTACATAAGACCCCGTCTAAGAAACGCCAAAAACAATAAAAAAAAAATAAACAAATAAAATAAAACTACATAAAACCCAATTAGCAGCCAGCAAGGTGACTCAGCAGGTGAAGAAACTGGTAGCGTGTCTCCCGACCTGAGTTCAACCCTTGGGACCCACATGGTAGAAGGCAAGAAGTACCTTCTGCAGTCTGCCCACGGCACCTGCCTGCCCTTCCTCACCCAGTAAGGGAAAAAAAAGGTGTTTTAAAATCATGGGGCTGGAGAGAGAGCTCAGTGATTAAGAGCAGGTACTGTTCTTCCGAAGGACCCTAGTTCAGCTCGCAGGACCAACACTGGGTGGCTCACCACCTGTAATTCTAGCTTCGATAGTCCCTGGCTTACCAAAGCCCCTACTCTCATGTGCACATACCCACACATACATATATACATAATTAGAAATAATAAAAATAATTTATTTTTTAAAAATCAAATTACCTTCAGGCTACGTGCATAAGGTACAGTTGCAACAGGAACCAATTTCTTGTTCAGACTGGCGTCCCGTCCCCAAGGTATTTCGCGATTAGACATGAATATTCCAAAATCCAAGGAAATCCCAAATCTGAGATGCTTGTGGTCTCAAGGGTCTGGCTTGTGCTTCTTGCTGCAGCCTCAGGACCATCCTCACAGGCTCCTACACTGTTCAGCAGACTCACCCCCTTGTTCTCGGGGCCCTGGGACAGACACACAAGGCCTCCCAGAGGCTCAGAACTCCACAAATCGCAGGTCTGGGTCTGCTACTAAACTCCTTACTCCTCTTCCCCACTGGAAACCCCACAAGAGCCACTGGAGAGATCTAGAATCTTCTGGACCCGGGAAAGGTTCTCTGACTCAGTATCACTGTCCTGTGGACCAGAGGAGCAGGTGGTGGCGCCAACGCCGGGAGGAAAACGCAAAAGGCGAAGTAGCACGCACGCCACCCAAACACAGCCTCCGCACCAGCCGCCACCATATGCTTGTGTTTCTCCAAAAAGAAGCCCGAGAGAACAAACAAAAGTCAGCGTCTCCTATCCTGGCTGAGGGGGAAGAATGTTGTTTTCCCCCAGCAACCCACGGTCCCCATTTCCTGTCCTAAGAGCTGCCCAGAGGAGAAGGAATTGCCCAGGGCCCTGAATTCCAGAATCCCCCGTCTGTGTTCTGCCCATAGCAGCGAGAGAACCCTGCCTCCCAGCTCCCCTCTACCCAGGCCTGAGTCCAGGCTGTATGGCCCGAGGGGATTATTTATTTGTTTATTTGTGTGTGGGTGGGGGGGGTGGAGCCAGGGTTTCCCTGACAATCCGCCTCTGCCTTCCCAATGCTGGGATTAAAGGTATATTAACTGTATATTAACAGAGGTAACCACTGTGCCTGGCTACCTGAAAGGGGATTTCCAAGCAATGTCTAGCCGGCTGAGTAGGTTCAGTGAGTAGAGGGTTGGTCTATTTGCAACCACCCAGATTTTGTCCTCAGGACCACAGAAACCAGACACGGTAGCAGAGGCCTAAATTTCTATCACTGGGGTGGAGGCAGAAGAAACAGCCGTTCATGGTCGTCCTCAGCTACACAGCAAGTCCTGCATCAGCCTGAGCTATAAAGAGGGACTCTGTCTCGAATAATTAAGTAGGTTGTTAGAGATACAGCTTGGTGGTAGACTATTTGCCTAGTATTCGTGAGGTCCTGAGTCTGGGTCCCAGCACCACAAGTTTGTCCCCTGGTGCATTTCATAATGGACATATCACATTTCCGGTTGGTAACCAGGGAGCCCAAAGCCTGTGGTGTGAGCTGCCCTTGACGGCAAGGTGGCGAGGGCTTCGGTGTACTGGGTTCTGCAATGGACACAAAACACAGACATGAGCCATGCGATCAGACGCTAAATGCCAGATAAAGGTCTGATGGAATCAAACTTCTTTCGGAAGTTCCCTCAGATTCAGACTATAACAGGAGAGTGTGTGTGTGTGTGTGTGTGTGTGTGTGTGTGTGTGTGTGTGAACTGATATATACCCAAAGCTAAGTGGAATTCTTAGTATATCTTAGGTTAAAGTGTGACTGGCTCTGTAGCACGTTTCCCCACTGGTGGTGATTATATCATAATAGCTCAGACATCTTACTTATCTGGCGTTGATAAAATACCAGACAAGCTCGGTGAGGTGGCGACCATCTTTAGTCACAGCAGTCAGGAGAGGAGGAAGGTAGATCTGATTTCAAGGCCAGTCTGGTCTATATACAGTAGGAGTTCCAAACCAGCCAGGGCTACACAGAGAGTGCTGCTATAGTTAGTTAATTAATTAATTAAGGAAGAGTTAATTAGGACACAGTGTGGAGAAATACAGTCCATCACGGCAGCAGGACCATGCGGCAGCTGGTCACATGGCGTCCACCACTGGGAAACAGAGAAAGGTGACTGCTGGTGACTGCTGGTGACCGCTGGTGACTGCTGGTGACCCCTGGTGTTCAGCTCACTTCTATTTTTTTCTTAAGAACCAACACACCCAGCCTCTTTGGTTTCTTTTGGTTTCTTTTTATTGCATTTATTTATGTGTGTGCACATAAATATACCACAAACAGTGCACCTGTGGAGGTCACAGGACAACTTTCAGCTCATTCACGATGGGTCCTGGGGATCAAACTCAGGTCGTCAGGTTTGGCGGCAAGCGCCTTAACCCACCAAGCCATGTTGCTGGTCCTTGTTTGGCTCATCATTTAAGACACTTTATGAGGGGATGAGAAGACAGTTTAAATGGTAAAGTGTTTGCCACACGAGCATACAGACTGGAGTTCATCCCAGAGGACCCCCATAAAAGGCTGGGGTTGGTGGTTGCCTATCTCAGCATTAGGGAGGCAGAGAGAGGCTGGTCTCTGAGGCTCAGTGGGCAGCCAATACTAATTGGTGAGCTCAGGTCCCAGTAATAGACCGTCTCTAAAAACAAAGTGAGGGGGGCTGGAGAGATGGCTCAGCAGCTGAGGCATTCATTCTTTCGGAGAGCCCAGATTCAGGTCTTAGCATCCGCATGATGACCCTGTACCATCGATATAACTCCATTTCCAAAGGGATCCGACACCTCTGACTTCTTCAGGCACTAGGCCCTCATGTAATACACATATGCAGGAAAAATATTCATACAAGTCAAATAAATGTATATAGAAGAAAAAAATTAAAGACAAAGGTAAGAGGTTAAACAGATGACAGGGAGGTTGAGTATGTGCTGGCCTTGCTGTGGGCCCAAGTTCAATTCCCAGAATCCACGTTGGGTGACTCACAGTCATCAGTACCTCCAGAAATAGAGCATCTGACACCCTCTTCTGGACTTCTTAGACACATGAGTGTGCATATATATTTTTGTTGTTATTATTTTGGTTTTTTGAGACAGGGTTTCTCCGTGTAGCCTGTAGACCAGGCTGGCCTCAAACTCACCAAGGTCCTCCTGTCTCTGCCTCCCAAATGTTGGGATTAAAGGCATGGACCACCACTGCCGACTCAGAGATATCTTTTATGATAGGGTCTCCCACCCAAGTACTAACCAAGTCCAACCCTGCTTAGCTTCAGGCATGTCCAGTATGGGATGGCCAGGGATGAGACAAGGTCTTACTCAGTCTCCTAGACTGCCCCTGAACTCCTGTTGTTTCTGCCTCAGTGCCCCAAGGGCTAGGATCAGAGGTGCGAACCACCACACCTAGCTTAGCTTCTCAGTTCTACAAGTTAAAGACAGCCGCCCAACTAGAGCTGAGGACCGCAGCTAAGACATGAGCCCAACAACTTACAGTGCATTCTCAGCCACAGGCACCGCCTGAATTCATCCCACTGCCAACATCTGGGTGTGGAGGGGCCCACCTACTGTCTCCCCAAGGTCTGAGTCCAGGATTTCCGAGTTCACACATAGCAAGCACGTTGGGAGAATGATTGAAGATGTCAATATCCCTACAGCCCAAGAAGTCCTCATCTTCTGGGAAATATCATCTCAGGTTGGATGGACAGGATCACTCCCACTGACACGTGGCTTCTCAAGAGGATTTCACATAGCACACACTCATCCGAGCACTTGGGAGGTAGAAGATGGAGAATCTGAGTTTGAGACCAGCCTAAGCTAGCTCTACAGTGAGAGAGACTTTTCCTTGGAAAACCAACCGGGGCCAGTGAGATGGCTCAGGGGGTGAAGGTAACTGCCACCAAGCCCAAGGACTATTTGATCTAAGGGGTCCACACAGTAGGAGAGAATCGACTCTCACAAGCTGCCCTCTGGCCTCTCCACGCATGCGTGACACACATGAGCATACAAAAAAATAAAATAAGCACACAAGATGGTCTCTGCCTCCACCCACCCCCCCCAACACACACACAAGCGGCTGGCCCCATTTTTGTGCAGCCTGGCTCAGCAAAAACCATGGCCAAGGTCACAACAGCTCACACTGTCCCTTCTTAGTTAGCCACGATGGTAAATAAAATGAGAAAAGAAATTTTCAACCAATTTAGAAAAACACCTCTTACCCAAGCGTGCTGCAGCAAGCTTACACTGCCAGCAGTTGAGAGGCAGAGAAAGGAGGGTTGGGAGTTCAAGGTCATCCTCCCTGACACAGAGAATTCTGGGGCAGTGTGAACTACATCATTTCTTTTTACCAAAAGATGAACAAGGAAAAGAGGAGAAGAAGAGGAGAGAGAACCACGCCTGAGGCCAGAGAGACGGCTCAGTGAGTAATGGCACCTGCCACCAAGCCTGATGACCCAAGTTCAAGTCCTGCTGAGACTCACATGGTGGAAGAGAATGAACTCCTGGAGTCTGACCTCTGTCAGACTCGCTCTCAAATAAAATAAAATAAATACATGAGCAAATAAATAATAAAATAATTTGTGGAGAAAGAAAACCATCTCTCGGCACTGCTAAGTATGCTTGCAGTGTCCTGATACTCGGCTAGACGTGCCCCTCATCCAACTACCTCCATGAAGGTTCAGCAGGGACAGGCTATGTCTCAAGATCTCTGTATCCTTACCCTGCGTCACACCAGGATTCCACAGGCTCTCCCACGAGCATAAATCTTACATCACTTGCAAACGCAAATTTCTTTTTTTTTTTTCCCCCTTTGATACTAGAGATAGAATCCAGGACCTAAAGACCTATGCTTAACAGGCCAGTGTGTACCACTGAGCCACGCCCCCAGCCCCTCACTGGGGGATTCTAGGCAGGGGCTCTACTACTGAGCCACGCCCCCAGCCCCTCACTGGGGGATTCTAGGCAGGGGCTCTACTACTGAGCCACGCCCCCAGCTGGGAGATTGTGGGCAGATGCTCTACCATAGCACTATATCTACAACATATGGGTTGGTTTTGTCTTGTGACAATATCTCCCTATGTGGCCCATGCTGGCCTCCACCTGTGGTAATTCTTGCTTCAGGCTATGGTTATTTTTGAAATTTGATTTACATTTATCAGTCTATTAGAGGAGGGGGTGCCACATCAAGTACGAGGCAATCAGAGGACGACTCTCAGGAGTCAACGTCTCCTTCCCCCAGATAAATTGAACTCAGTTCGTAGGGCTGATGTCATGCACCATTACCCTCTGAGCCATGTAGCCAGCCCCACAGCCTATAGACTCTTTAAATGAGGGTCTCACTATGTAGCCCAGTTTTAGCCTTGAATTTACAATCCCCCGCCTCAGCATCCCAAGGGCTGGGATTACAGGTGTGCCCCATCATTCATGGGGACATCCTTTCCTTTTCAAGCAGATGTCTTTTAGAGAAACAAACCTTCAGCCTCGTGATTTCAGCACGCCTCCTGTCTGTTCCCTGGAGCCCCGTCTACTGGAAAACACATCAGATAGGCAGGCCAACCTCCGACTCACGCAACATCAGGGCTAGATGTTGAAATGATGAAGAAAGATTCCAGGTGCGAAAGTTCACGATATACAGAGTTCAAAGCCAGGTCAAACCCTGGCCTCGGAAGTCAAACAGCGAGGGAGATGGCAAGATGGCTCTGCGGGGCACAGTGCTTGCCGTGCAAGGATCTGAGTACAATCTCCAGCACCCATGTGACATCAGGCTAGGCGTGGTGGTGCCTCAGTGTTGGAGACAGAAAGATCCCTGGGGCTCAGTGGCTGACCAGCCTAGCTTAACTGATGAGTCCTGGGCCAGTGAGAGATCGTGTCTCAGAGAACAAGGAGATAGCTCAGTGGGTAAAAGTTCTTGCCACACAAGCCTGACTCCTGAGAAGACGTGAAAAAGCCGGCCGCAGTAGCAGGACAGCTAGCCCGGAGGACACAGTGGTAAAATGATGGAGACCCTGACACAAAGGAGAATGGAATAGAGGAGCAATCCAGATTATCCTCTGACCTGCACACCATTACCATGGCCATATACATGACTGTATACACACACACCCCATACACATACACACACACAGGAGTACACACTCATGTATACATGCACATACATGACCATACACACACACATGTACACATATGCACACATGCACACTCTCATGGGCGCGCGCGCGCACACACACACACACACACACACACACACGCATATGCAAGCGCACATGAGCGTACACACTCGTGTACACGTGCACGCATGAGTATATGCACACACGCACACATGAACACATGTGTGTACAAACACGCATGAATGCATGCACACAAACACACACATATTCAAAATTAAAGTAGCCGGTAGCTGAGAAGTTGCCCACTAGAAGTTGCCCTCTAGCCTCCACATGTAGACATACAAACACACACATAACTTTTTTTTTTTTTTTTTTTAACAACTTAAATGTTTAGGGAGATAGCTCAGTGGTTAAGATGTTTACCGTACTCGCAAAAGAACCAGAGAGGAGGATGCTGAGGGGGCGTGGTGGCCCTCCTGCAGTTCCAGCCTTAAAAGACAGAGACAAGGGATCCACAGAGCAGTTATAAAGACTAAGCCGTGTCAGTGAGCTAGCTGACAAGGCGGAAGAGAATGGAAGGAAGGTTTTCAACATCAACCGTGGGTCTCCACCCACGTGCGCACCTACACATGTAAACAAACATATCTACATGCACAGACAACACATAGCTCACATGGAAAGCAGGAATAGTCACATGGTATCTGAGAAGAGTGAGGGACTAGTGACAGTAGGCAAGTGGGCAGCTGGTAAAGGTTTGTTAAAAAAAATTACTATTATGGTCATCACTTGGAATAAATAGTGTTTTCCACTTTTATTTCATTTTAATTTTAGACAGGCTCTTGGTAAGTTACCCAGGCTAACCCTGATCGAGTGTTCTACCTGCTTAGTAGCTAGAATGCCAAGTGTGGGCCACCGCGCCCTGCACAAGTTTTTTTTTTTTTTTTTTTTTTTTTTTTCTCCTCACTCCCACCCTGTGAGACAGAATCTCATTTAGCTGAGGCTGGCCTCTAATTCAGTATGTAGCTAAGGATAACCCTGAACTCTCATCCTTCGGATCCAAGGGCTAGGATTGCGGGCAAGTGCCACCATGGCCAGATGTGGGCAGCGGTGCAGGGAATGGAGCCCAAGGAGGTTCAGGGGAGCACTTCAGGGGAGCACTCCACCAACTGTGCTCCATCCTCAGGCTCCCAGCTGAGTCTCCTGTAGCCAAGGGTAGTCTCTCACAGTAGTGAAAGCTGTGCCCCCCGCCTCCCAAGTGCATGAATCACAGGCACGCAACACCACCCCTTGTGTTACCTTTTCTTTTTGACTGTTTTCTCTTTCATAAACGACCTAAGGCCCCTGCTGTAGGCATGTAACTACCTTGGGAAGCAGAGACAGAAGCTTCGTTCCTTCAAAACAAAATAGGATCCCCGGAGACGGCCCTTGCCTCTAAAGCCCAATGACATGGGTACAATCCCCAGGACCAACATGGAAGAAGGAAGAGAAGCCACTCCTGAAAGCTGCCCTTTGACCTCCATATACATACACACATACAAAAATAGAAGTAATTTTTTTAAAAAATCTTTAAATATTTAAAGATTAAAAACAAGAGACACGAACATCCAGCAGTGTGGCCCCACCCTCAGGACAGGAAAGGGGTTCCCGGGTAAGGCCAAGGATAGGAAGCAGGCACTAGGTTTCAGGTCCGGGATTCATGGCACCTTCTAGTGATGCTGGGGCAGTGGAGTGAGGGACAGGGATGTGTTTCAGGTCTAGCTATTAGAAGTCCCTCCTCATCACAAGTTGAGAATCCTAGGATGGGGAGAACTACATAATCCTAGAGCCCAAGGGTTCAGAGTCTCAGGGCAGGGATCTGAGTCCTTCCCTATGTACTGAGGCTTAGATTCCTCAGAACTCTCTGTCATGTCTCTCCAAGACCCCTACCCCCATCCCCGCAAAGGCCCTGGTTATAGCGGGAGGGGTCCAGCTGCCCTGAGACTGCCCCTAGGAGGGAAGGCCAGGCCTTGGTAAGCAGACAGTTCCTTTGGAGGGTCAGGTTTCCACCAGTTATTTAAAGCCTGGCTCCTGGCTCCTGGTAGGCGACACTGGCAGCCGCCTGCGTGACCAGGATGAGAAATCACAGCGCTATCTGGGACCTGAGTGCCTATGGCAACTGGCAGCGTGGCCTTGGAGACTAATCTCCAGGCAGCAGGGCCTCTCCTGGGGCAGGTTACTGTTCCTCAGAGGGCGGCCTCTGGTTGGGGGATGGAACAAGCCCCTGGCCTAGCAGAGAGGACATCTGGCCAGGTGGAACTTGCCACAACACACACACACACACACACACACACACACACACACACACACACAGGCAACAATAGAAATGGTCACACATGTAGCTTACACACACCACACCAACATGCTTGGGCTTCAAGCTGGGAAGGGACATCTCGATGACAAGACAAGAAAACAGACTCCTGGGATTCAAACCAGTTTTTGTGGTTTTGTTTTGTTTTGTTTTTTGTTTTGTTTTGTTTTGTTTTGTTTTGTTTTCTGAGGCTGGGTCTCAGTCAGCTCAGTCTGGCCTCTAATTCTCGACGTAGCTGACAGGGACCCTGATTCCTGATCCTCCCGGTTTGTCCCCCTAAATGCTGGAGGACAGTCATGTATCACCACATCAATATACATGCTGACGATGGGACCCAGGGCTGGCCGCAAACTCTCTATGTAGCTGAGGATGGCTTTGAACTCCTGATTTTCCTCCCACAGTCTCCCCAGTGCTGGAATTACAAGCGTGCACCAGCAAATATTTGTTCCTTTGACTACGATTGCACTCCAGCCATGGTAGAAATGTGCGGGGTAGGAACATAGTTCGGCTGGCCGAATACTTCCCCAGCAAGCACAAAGCCCTGGGCTCAGTCATAAACTGGACCTGACCTCAACAAACAAAAACCCTCAAAAGACAAAATTAGTGGCAAGCAAGAAGCATAAAATGATGGGAAGCAATGGGGGGAGTGGCTCCCCAAAGGAGATGATGCCAGAGCTGACCTCAGCAATGCGGTCATCAAGGGGGACGCCTGCCCCACCCCAGCCCAAAGTACCCACCTCCCAGGCCACAGAGCAGAGCAGACTTTGAAGGCTTGCCAAATGACTGGCTGCCCAGGAAACTCAGCCGCCAGCCTGGGCCGCCCACGTGTCGCGGTCAGGGTTGAGCAGGGCAGCGGCCTTGGCTGGAGGCTGGGCAAGTGGGTGAGGTGGGGATCAGGGCTGCAGTGATGAGGTGAGGAGCAGGAAGTGGTGGGTGACGACGACGACGTCGACACTCAAGCAAACAGGAACCACACACAGAAGGGCTTAAAGCAGGTGCAATGCCCAACAGGGGTCAGGGTTATGGCAACATGTAAAGCCACCCCGGGGTCAAGACTGGAGTCTGAGAAGGGAAGATGTGAAGCCTGAAGCAGACAGGAAAACGTCAGAGCAGTGATTCAGGGGCACATGGGGTCCTGAGGAAGGGCAGCTGAAGGAATCCCTGAGACACCCAACTCAAACATTCCCATGGATGTCAATATCCTGGGAAAGAAAGAAGGCGGGAAGGGAAGAAGCTGAGCCTCTGATTAAAGGATTCCCAAGGCCCACGGAGGTTATGGGCCTGGGGCAGGGTCCCTGGGCTGGAGAGAGCTATGAGGAGTACCATGGAGGACTAGAGAAAGCAGCAGAGGCATAGGACAGAGAACCAGAAAGGAGGCATTAGGGAGATTAGAAGACTGGCCACCGACACCGGCAGGGAGGCAGGCCAAAGGTCAGGAAAGACACTAGGACACAAAACGTAGGGGGCAGGGATTTGAGAGGCCAAGGGAGTCTGGTAAGAAAGGGACACGTGAGCTCCAAGGAGCTTCCTTCTTTTGGAAGGAAAGCATGGTCGAATGGAGACACGCACCACTCAGGGTTAAGGACCATGCTTCCTGAAGCCTCTTCCCACACGCCGAGTTGAAGACCCATGTCCAGAGGGACACCCATACTCCACGCCCTTTCCAAGGGCCCAGACACAGGTTAGAAACTCAGGTGATCACCTCAAAGCACAGTAAAGGGTCCCCTCCTCATGGCCAGTTTCTCGTACGTTCCATCTGGTGGGAAAGTGGTGTGGCGGTCCGACCCAAAAGCTTGATGTGGTGGGAGATGGCGGTCCCAAGCAACCTCCCTTCTCACTGGGACCAATGCTGACAGACGGAGCCAACAACAGTCTCTGTTATACAGCAGGGACTCTATAAGCAATCACACATCCGGGGACAACCACAAAATGCCGGGAGAAAAAGCACTGCTGGCCAATACCCAGTGCACACATCAACAAACCAAGACACGTGACACCGCTAAGTCAAAGAGCTTTGATTGCTTGTTTGAGACTGGGTCTCATGTAGCCCAGGTTGGCCTCCCAACTTGCTATGCAGCTGAGGATGACTTTGAACTCCTGATCCTCCTGCTTCCCCCTTACCGGGGCTGGGATTACACGTATATGACACTACGCCTGGTTTATGTGGTGCTGGGAATGGAACCCAGACAGTAAGTAAGTACTCTGTCAATGGAACTGCACCCCAGCTCTAGGCCTGATAATTCTTATGAGCTCACATAATACAGTCGATCCGTCCTCAACTAAAATGGCTGTATCTGGGTGACTGACAGCAGATGGGGTAGAAGGTGCCAGCATTGGCATAAAAAACCTTCCTGCAGATAGTAACATTGCCTAGAATCCCCCAGTGAGGGGCTGGGGGCGTGGCCTAGTGGTAGAGCACTTACCTAGAATCCCCCAGTGAGGGGCTGGGGGCGTGGCTCAGAGGCACAAGGCTAGCCTCACAAGTTCCTCTCCTTACCTCGGCTGCCACCTGGACACAGTGAGAGCTACCTGTGAGGCCACGCGGACAGCGTCTGACACCAGGCTAGGCATCCCTGAGTGCTGATTCCTGAGCAACTGTGATAACCAAGTTCTTCCCCATCCCCCAAAGCTCTGGCGTCAACTCTCGAATACCGTCCATGTGGCCTCCACACACAGGTGGAACGGAGCAGGACATGAAAGCCTATCTTTCAGCTGGAAGCCCAGGAGATCCTGACTCCCAGCAGGGTTCATGCTTGTCCACACGTAAACCAATATATTTACTCCAGTACAAGATGGATGTCAGGATAGAGTGCTGAGAAGCCAAAGCTGAGACAGCACCAGCCCCGGGGGCGAGGCTGTAGTGGGAGGCCCTAACTGGTGTCTCTGGAGACCCCTCTGCCAGACGTAAACACGCCTTCTGAGAAGATCTAGGAGGTGGAGGGGCATCAGGTCCTTTCATGTCGGGAAATGAAGGCTGCATGGAACACAGCCAAAGGCTTTGGGATGATCTAACCCTGGGCGCTGGCTGGGGGACGGGGCGGGGGCGGGGTACGACTCACCCTTCTGAGCTAGCTGCCCCGCCCACTGCTGCCTGCCCTTCTACCCTCTGAACCAATGGGATGAGGGCAGAGCCCCCAGGAAAGGCTGTGCAGTACGGGATCGGGATACCTGGCTTCCACAACCTCCGTTTCCCTATCTGCAAACGGAACTTGAACTAGGAGTTAGTTATCTGAGGGCTCTCTTGGCCTCAGCCCCAGCAGGACAGTCAACAACCTTTTCTTCCTTAGTCTGGTTTCTTCCACTATCTGAACCAATGTCACAACATTCGCTATAATCGTTCGGCCACACCGTCCTGCTGACCGCTGCCCCTGCCTCTTCCTGGCCGCTCCCCAGCTGCTGCTCCTTCTGCTCTTACTCTAAGTCCTATACAACACAACATCCAAGAAGCGGCTCTTCGTGGATTTCATCCCAGGTCCCACTTGCCCTGTCTCAGTCCTACGCCAGCCTACCTAATGTTGTGCGACTCTGATTAACTGGACAGAGAAACCCACGCCTCATGAGCAGGCTACAATTCCTAGGACAGAAAAAGAAGAGCTTAAGTTTGTATTTTACTTTTGAAGACGGTCCTACCCCAGCTGGCTCCGTTCCTAGTTTTTCAGTGACTGGATACTGATTCCAGAGACTGGATGGCAGTCTGGGGATGAAAAACTAGGAACGGAGCCAGCAGGGGTGAAATGGTAAGTTTGGAAAAAGCAATTATGGAGGGGCATTGACTAAGTCATGACCAGGTTCCAAAGAGATGCTCATCCTTTAGGCTCTCACTGCCCTCCCAAATTCCTCAACTCAAGGCCTCCTGAAAGCTGGCCAAGCATCTTACAGCTGAGCCACGCCCCCAGTCCCTCAGGGGGGAAGTTGGGGAGGATTCTAGGCAGGGGCTCTACCACTGAGCCACGCCCCCAGACCCTCACTGGGGGATTCTAGGCAGGTGCTCTACCACTGAACCACACCCCTAAACCCTCACTGGGGGATTCTGGGAAGATGCTCTACCACTGAGCCACGCCCCCAGCCCCTCACTGGGGGATTCTAGGCAGGTGCTCTACCTCTGAACCACACCCCTAAACCCTCACTGAGGGATTCTGGGAAGATGCTCTACCACTGAGCCACGCCCCCAGCCCCTCCCTGGGGGATTCTAGGCAGGTGCTCTACCACTGAGCCACGCCCCCAGACCCTCACTAGGGGATTCTAGGCAGGTGCTCTACCATTGAGCCACGCCCCAGCACCTCACTGGGGGATTCTAGGCAGGGGCTCTACAGCTAAGCCCCGCCCACCCCTGCCCTGCCCATCTTTCCTCCTCTACCCCATGCTCAGAAGTCTTCAGAGCTCCTTGTAAACCATAAGCAGATGGACACAGGGGGCTGGAGAGTTGGTTCGACAGTTAAGAGCCCTGACTACTCTTCCAGAAAACCTGGGTTCAATTCCCAGCACCCACACAGCAGCTCACAACTGTCTGTAACCCTACCTCCAAGGGATCTGAGACCCTGACACAGTCATATACACAGGCAAAACACCAAGGCACACAAGATAAAAATAAATTATTGAGAGAGAATGGACGCAGCCCATCAACTAGAGACACAACACCTATTCCAGAATAAAACCCAGGCAGCTGCATGTGTGACTCATACATGTGATTCCTCCCTCCATTTGGCAGGGGAGGATCCTGAGTTTAAGGGCAAATAGGAAAAAAAACAAAAAAAAACAAAAAACAAAAAAAACAAAAAAACAAAAAAAAACCAAAAAACAAAAAACCCAAAAAAACCCAGGGCTTTTGATACAAAAAACAAAAAAAACAAAAAACAAAAAAAACCAAAAAACAAAAAAAACCCAGGGCTTTTGATACAAAAAACAAAAAAAACAAAAAACAAAAAAAACCAAAAACCAAAAAAACCCAGGGCTTTTGATTCAATGAACCCACGCCAGGATGGGGCAACATGTAAGATACCCCATCTGCCCCCATTATCATGGCAACCCCCTGTCTTGGTTGCCATGGTTGGCAAGACTCAAAAGCCATCAAGTAGTTATACAACCCTCTGCTGTAAGTACAGAGGATCCAGGGGCAGGAGATGGGATCTCAAGTAGCAGTCCGGCCTGGCTTTGAACTTGTTATACAACCAAGACTGACTTTGGACTCCTGATCCTCTTGATCCACATCCTGACTGCTGGGATTACAAGAATGCAGCACCTATGTCTGGATTTACTTTGTATTCTTTGTTTTATTTTGTTTGAGACTGGGTCTCACTATGTAGCCCTGGAAGCACTGAAATTTGCTATACAGACCAGGCTGGTCTCTAACTCTCAGAGATGCCCCTGCTTTTGCCTCCAAAAGTGCATGCCAACACACTGGGCTTACTTTCTATTTTGACCCAGGTTTAGTGAGTTGTGCAGGCTTGCCTTGAACTTGCTCTGCAGCCCAGACAGGACTTGTACTTGTGATCTAAATCTGACATCTATGTCTACTTCCAAGTACGCCTTGGACCCTCTTAAGTACAGGGAAAGGTGCTCAGGTATGCAACTGTGAGCTAGACTAGTTCTGTCCAATCTTACTTGATGGAAACTGACTACTCCGTCCATGAGCATGACAGACAGAAGGACACCTCTCTCATGTGTGGCTGGGCCTCAAGACTCAGGCAACAGGACTCTTGGGAGAAACTCGTAACACAAGCTTGGAGAAGCGGAGAAGATCAAGGACACTAGCCACAAAAAAAAAGGTCTTCCAAGCTGAGACCTGCAAGCGGTTATTGAGTCCAGGAAACAGACAGGCAATATAAAAACATTCTTTATAGCCAGGAGGAGGTGGTGATGGCGAAAGCAGCATGCGTTTAATCCCAGAGGCAGGGGCTGGGAGGCAGAGGCAGGCACATCTTTGTGAGTTCAAGGCCAGCCTGGTCTACAAAGGGAGTTCCAGGACAGCCAGAGCTACACAGATCAAACAACCAAAATTCTTTATGCTGGGTGTGGTGATGCGTTCTGGAGGCTGAAGCAGGGGGACAGCCTAGGCTACATACTGAAACCCAGTCTCAAGCAAACAAAACAGCAACTGTTATCTGGGATGGCAACCAGCTTGCCCTAAGTCACCATGTCAGTACCCAGGCTTCTAAAACAACTGATCTATCAGCTGGAGAGATGGCTCAGTGGATGAAGTACTTACAGCGTGAGTATAAGGACCTGAGTTCAAGTCCCCAGACCCCACACAAATGCAGGACACTGAAACACACACCCACAGTCCCATTCCTTCTACTACTAGGTAGGAGAATTCCCATAACCTCACAGGCCAGCCATCCGTGAGGTCATAACCAGGAACAAATTACCCTGCTTCAAAGAAGACAGAAGACAAAGATCCCACCCTAAGAGTCATCCTGTGATGTCCACGTGAGTGCCATGATACGGCAGGCACGCAGGCATCCATATCCACACACGAGAATGCATGCACACAAAAGACTTAAGAAACAAAAGTTCAAGCCGGGCGGTGGTGGCGCACGCCTTTAATCCCAGCACTTGGGGGGCAGAAGCAGGCGGATTTCTGAGTTCGAGGCCAGCCTGGTCTACAGAGTGAGCTCCAGGACAGCCAGGGCTACACAGAGAAACCCTGTCTCAGAAAACAAAAAACAAACAAACAAAAAAAAAAAAAAAAAGAAACAAAAGTTTAAAGTAACTATCAGCCATGGGTTCCAACCATGGGAATCTATCAGCCAAGATTCCATTTCAAAAAGAGAGATGGGAGGTTATGCAGGAAAAGGTGCTTGCTGTCAAGCCTAATGGCCCAAGCTCGATCCCTAGGACCCATATGGGAGGAGGGGAGAGGTTATAAATGTCCCTTTTATTTCCTTAGATGTATATATATATCCAAGCTTTACTTGGTTTGGGCTGAGTCCAGAACATTTCTTTCTCTGGCCAAATTATTCCTAGGCCTGGAAGCTTCTAGCTTCTTCCAAACTGACTGATTCAATCTGGTTTCTCTTGGCTTCTGCCTGAACCGCTCTGCTTGGCAATCTCTTCTAGTTTTCTGGCTTCTTCTGCCTTCACCTATGTCACCTAGCTTATTCTCTCTGCAACCTGCCTCTGTAAAACTGCCATATACACAACATACCTCTCCCTTTCCCTGCCACCTCTTCTTCCTCCTTTCCCTCTCCCCCCAATCCCTCCTCTCTCAAGTAGCCTCTCTTTCCTGTGCTGAGAGATGGGCATATCCTATTTCTGACTCACTCTGTCAAATCTTTTCCCCGATTCCTGACTTTGACAGCCTCTCAGTTAGACGTCACTTTCAAACACAACTGTTTCCTTCTACAAACTAACCTTACCTTCATTGTTAGAGATTAAAGGTGAGTACTAAGGGTGTGTCCATACTCCATCCAGATCACACTGTAATTCAGGGTGTGTCTGCATTCTGGCTGGATCAGAGAGACCTAGATCTTTGAAGTGATCCCCAGACAGAGAAGCCATGTTACTGTACAAGAACTGACCCCCGCCTGAATCAGCTTCATGAGTGTACCATAGTGTACACACACACACACACACACACACACACACAAAGAAGAAACTTTTCCTCCTAAGATTGTTCTTAGTTCCCATGATGCTTTACTCTGTTCCCAAGGTGAAGTCCCTTGCCCAAAGCTACTCAGAAGGTCAGTGGTCAGGCTGGAACTGGAACCCACTCCTGCCTGGCTTCAAAGGCCCTGATGTTTGCACTGAACTCCCCTGTGAGCTGGGGGACGCCCTGCAGCAGCACCATGGCCTCTGACTCAGGAAGACCATTTCAGCTTGGAGGTGCTGAGACCACAGAGTCTCAGGCTGTGGCTGGCCCAGGGTGGGCGGGCAATGGATTCGGATCAAAGAGGAGGATGCGGTTTGCCCACCTGCCTGGGAGCAGGGCGGGTGCTGCGTCGACACCTGGAAACCAGGGTGCACAAAGAGGGGAGTCACCTCCCTCGAAGGGCCCCACTCACCCCAAGCCTGGGCCTTGCTGCTAGAAGCTGCTATTCCTGAAAAACCAGCTCCTAGATAAACAGGAGACCAACCTGGCCCAGTCACAAGAACCCCCAGAAGCCGCAAGGACCACCCTGGAGGTGGGTGGGGTGGCAGGGGTCCTGTTCTACTGATGGGCCACCTGAGAGTATTCTGGGTCCCATCTGCACCAGCCACGGGCCTGGAGCTTCCCAAAGCCTCTTGATGAGTGCTGGCCCCAAGGGTCCAACCATTAAGGACTGACTTCAGGAGACAGGGAAGGGATATAGGGATACAATGGTGAGGGAGGGGGTGGGTGCTGAGGCTGGCCAAACTTGTCAGAGGAAAGCCAGAATAACCATACACACACACAAAGTTTTGAACCCCCCAAACTCACAACTGGGCCTGTAGCTTAACTGCAGAAGTTTGCCTAGCATGTGTCCTGCCTTAGGTTCTAGCCACAGCACTAGGAGGGAGAGGAGGAGGGAAGGAGGGAAGGAAGGAGAGGAGGAGGGAGGGAGGGAGGGCCCATGGGCATGAAAAGAAACAAAAGCCACATTTAAGCCAGGAATGGTAGTGTACACTTGCAGCCCCAGCACTCGGGAAGCTGAGAGAGTTGGATCCAGAGTTCAAGACCAGTCTGAGCTATATATAGCAAGATGTCATTTCAAAAAGGGACAGGCAAGATGGCTTGGCTGGTAAGGGCGCTTCCCACCATTCCTGACATCCTCAGTTTCGACCCCCATAATTCACAAGGTGGAAGGAGAAAACAGACTTCTACAAATTGCCCTCTGACCTCCACATGTGCACTGTGGTACATGTACACACACACTCACCACACACACACACACACACACACACACACACACACACACACACACAGACAGACAGACAGAGGGCTCAGTTGTAAAAGACTGTTGCCTCGAGCATGCACAGAACAGTTTGATCCCCAGGACTTAATAAACCAGGGCATAGGGGGTAAAAGCATGTAATTCCAGCCCTTGAGAAACAGAGGCAGGAGGATTAGAAATGCAAGGTCATTCTTGCCTAAATACCAAGTTAGAGGGCAACCTGAGACCCTGTCTCAAGAAAGGGGAGGAGGAAAGAAAAAGGGAGAGGGAAGGCCCATCATACACAGACACCCTTCCCCGCTGCACACGCATCCCCCTGGCCCCCGCCGCCAACCAAGGAATACAGCTTTCTTCTGTCTCACATAAATCACAGCCACGGCTGTGAGGGCCACATGGCCCTCCCATCCTGCGTCCCTACCCACAAAAGGAACTTAGAATTTCCACAGCAAACAGCAGCTACAGTTGACACATCACCGGGACCCCCCCCCCTCCTCCCAGCTGACTCCTGGAGCAAGGGAACATAGGAGACGAACATGACATCACACAGCAGACAGCTCCCTGCCTGGCACCATCCCAACCATAGCCCTGCTCAGCCCTACAGCATAGACTGTTCCAGAGCCCACCTGGGCTGCAGAGGATCCAGGACCAGAGGCCCCGAGGGCAGCAGCAGGAAGGTGTAATTTCATCGTAGGAGCTCGCTGTGTGAGTCACCAGAAACGAGGGATGAAATTCCAGCTCCTGAGATCAGGGGTGGGTGCATTCCTGGCCCAGAGTCGGCTCTCAAAGTGGGCATGGAAGATGCTCCTGTACAAAGGGGAAAAAGGTTCCCCCATTTTGAAGAGTTCCAACCTGAGCACACAAGTTCTTTAGGGATGCCTGAGATGTAGCTGGTGTGTGTGTGTGTGTATGTGTGTGTGTGAGACAACCACAACACAGGGACTGACAGGAACCAGGCCTGGTGTGGACTACCTATAATCCCATCATTTGGAAGACTGATGCAAGAGTTTCAAACTTGTCCATTTTACAAAATGAGTCCTAGGCCAACCTGGGCTACACAGATAGACCCTGTCTCAAACAAAAACAATTAGGAACTGGGGGCGTGGCTCAGTGGTAGAGCCCCTGCCTAGAATCCTCCAGTGAGGGGCTAGGGGCGTGGCTCAGTGGTAGAGCCCCTGCCTAGAATCTCCCAGTGAGGGGCTGGGGGCGTGGCTCAGTGGTAGAGCCCCTGCCTAGAATCCCCCAGTGAGGGGCTGGGGGGCGTGGCTCAGTGGTAGAGCCCCTGCCTAGAATCCTCCAGTGAGGGGCTGGGGGCGTGGCTCAGTGGTAGAGCCCCTGCCTAGAATCTCCCAGTGAGGGGCTGGGGGCGTGGCTCAGTGGTAGAATGTCTGCCTACCAAATGCAAGGCCATTGGTTCAATGGTGGTGAAGGGGAAGAGATCAAAAGGATTTATTCCCGGTCTGAGCCACACCGAGGACAACACTGAGTAGAAGAAACCTGCCTCCAAGGCCTACACACTCTGTCATGCCATCCATGTGACAATCTAGAAATGTTGAAACTAGAGACAGAACATTGATAGTAACTGTCAGGTATAGGAGCTAGCAACCCACTACAAAGAACTGAAGGACTGCCCTTGCTCTGATAAAGGTGGGATCATGTTGGTGCGCATGCCAAGAAAGACCTGTGTTGGTACGGGCTTGTCACCAGCTAGCCCTGCAGCTAGCCCTCCAGAATACACTGACACCGGTGGGAGCATCTCTTAGGTGCTACCTACAGATTACCACAGGGCACGTGCCCTGTGCGTTTCCCATTGGCTGGTGGAATGACCAATGAATAGATGAAAAAAATAAAGACTCCCTTCATTTTCATTTTCGTTTTCGATCTTTATGTGTATGCGCTAACCTGAGTTTATGTGTACAGTGTGTGTGCAGGAGCCCAAGGAGGCCAGAAGGTGGCATCGGATATCCTGGGACTCATAATCCTCCTGCTTCAGTCTTCCAAATGCTGGGATTACAGGTCAATGCTACCACAGGTAACCCAACCCCCCTCTCAGGGTTGTTCTGTCAACAAAAAGATCAGAAGCATTATCTACATATTACATTTTACTGTTTTAGTTTTACTATTGATGTGTGTGTGCGTGTGTATAAGGTATGTGTTGGACATTAATGGACCACGGTACAAATGTGGAAGTCAGATGTGGAAGTCAGAGGAAACCTTACAGGAGTTGGTTCTCTCCTTCCATTGCATGGGTTCCAAAGCTTAAACTTGGGTCATTAAGCTTGTACATCAAGTGAGTGTCTTCACCCACTGAGCTATCTCTCTGACCCTATCCCAGTCTACATTTTATAAGAAGCAAACTGGCAGGGCAATGGTGGCATACACACTTAATCCCAGCACTCAGGAGGCAGAGGCAGGCAGATATCTGAGTTTGAGGCCAACCTGGTTTACAGAGTGAGTTCCAGTACAGCCAAGGCTATACAAAGAAACCCTGTCTTAGGGCAGGGGGAGTGGGTCAAAGGTCACCCTCCCTTAGGGCAGCAGTAAGAGATGGGACTTAAATGAGGGCACTGAGTTAGGATGAAGTCACCATGACGGCATTGGTAGGTTTTTAAGAAAAGAAAAAGAGAGGCTGCAATATGATCCATTGATTAAAAACACTTACTGCTCTTGCAAAGGACCTGAATTTGGTTCCTAGCATCCATATCTGGCAGCTCACAACTACCTGTAACTCCAGCTCTAGGGGAGCTGCTGCCCTCTTCTGACCTCCACAGGCCCCTCCACACATGCGCCAACCCACAGTCACACATCGATAATTCAAAATGAAATCTTGGGGCTAGAGAGATGGCTCGGTGATCAGCACTTGATCTTACAGAGAGACCAGATTCCCGGCACTTACATGGTGGCTTGAAACTATAACTCCAGTTCCAGGGGATCTGATGCCCTCTTCTGAACTCCCCAGGCACCAGGCATGCAGCTGGTACACAGATAAACATTCGAGCAAAACACTCGTACACATAACATAAAATAATTAATAATAAATAAAAACTTTTTTTTTCTTTTTTCTTTTTTTTTTTCCGAGACAGGGTTTCTCTGTGTAGCTCTGGCTGTCCTGGAACTCACTCTGTAGACCAGGCTGGCCTCAAACTCAGAAATCCACCTGCCTCTGCCTCCCAAGTGCTGGGATTAAAGGCATGCGCCACCACCGCCCGGCAAATAAAAACTTTTTAAAAAATGACGAGAGACACAGACTAACACTTGCTCTGTCTCACCATGTATGCCTCACACCATGAGAGCATCTTCCCATGGAGAAGGCTCCCACAGGGTGACAGTGAATCTTAGCACTTGGCTAGACAGAGCTCTGTGAGTTCAAGGCCAGCCTGGTCTACATAGCAAGTTCCAGGCCATCCGGAGCTATACCCTGTGTCAAAAAACAAAAACCAACAAATAAAAACTCTTGCCAGATTAACCTTGTACTCTAAGAACCTCAAACTAAAATTCTTCATTCATGAACTCTTATCCAGCCTGCAGTATTCAGTTATAGCCATAGTAAACAGGCGGAGACATTCGCTGTGCCGTTTCTTGTCCCCGCAACAGAAGCAGCCTTTCTCCCCAGCCTGTGACCATCACAGGAAGAGACCCAAGAGACTCCCATCTCGACACTGAAATGAGGACAGCAAAACAAAAAACAAACAAACAACAAAAAACAACAAAACAAAACAAACAAACAAACAAACAAAAACCTGTCTTCTAGTGTTCAGTTTTGGCTTTATAAATCTTACCACATAGCCCTTGCTGGGCCAGAACTCACAATGTGGACCAGTCTGCGCCTTGAATTTAGAGATCCTCTTACCTCTGCCTCCCAAAAATAGACACCAAAACAAGAGGTTTTTCACACTTGGGATCTAAGAGCCTTAAATCTTCATGTCACCCAGACCTCTCTGGAGATAGGGGCCCTGTGGCCCCAGAATAAAGTCAACTGTAAACTCCACTAAAAAGTTAAAAACACCAGATGGGATGACTCCAGGTTAAAGCACTTGCCACCAGGCTGATGTACAACCAAGTTCGATTGTACAACCCACAAGGTGGGAGGAGGGAGCAGACTCCTGTCTTCTGAGCTCCACAGTGGCACGTGAACAAGCATGTGCGCGTGCAAGTGCTTGCGGCACAAGCATGAGAATCTAAGTTCAATTCCCAGAGCCCATTTTAAGGAAAAAAAAAAAACAAAAAACAAAAAAAAAAAAAACTGAAGAGTCGGTGAGATGGTTCAGTTGGTAACTGTCCTTGCCACCGAAACCAATGACCCGAGTTCAATCCCCAGGACCCAGGTGGTTGAAGGGGAGAACCAATTCCTTAAAGTTATCCTCTGAACTAGACACAAGCACCTTGCTGCACTTGCCTGTGATGCACACGCAATAATAATTAAAGAGGGGTGTGGTGGGCACATGTAATCCCAGCACTGAGGAAACAGAGATAGGCAAATCCCCAGGGCTTACTGGTTAGTCAGCCAAACTTACTTGGCAAGTTCTAGGCCAATGGGAGACCCTGTCTCAAAACTTAAGGTGGAGGGGCTTAATGGCTCAGTTGCTACAAGCATGTTCTGAATATACAGAGGACCCCAAGTTTCCTTCCCAGAACCCATGGCAGGTGGCTCACAATCACCTGTAACTCCAGTTCTGGGAGATCCATCCCTTCTGTCTTCTACTGGCCCACACATGAATGTGTATACACACACACACACACACACACACACACAAAATTAAATATAAAATAAATCTAAACAAACAAAACCAAAGCGAAAAAATAAAATAATACAAAGCAGTCAGACAGTTCCTAAGAAACAAAATACCCAAGGTTAACCTCTGGCCTATACTCCCCTCTTCCCCCAAAACACACACACACACAAAGTTAAGAGAATTACATATCATTGCTCTAACTATCCCTCTGCCCCCATACCCTCAGTCCCCTACAGGACAAAGCTGTAGGGATAGCAGAAAAACCCTATAGAGTGATTTTAATCCAAGAACATGGCTGCTCTGGCAAGGGATCATATACAAAGATATGATCGAGCTGGAATGCAGACACGCCCTAAATTACAGTGTGATCTGGCTGAAATACAGACACACCCTTAGTACACACCTTTAATCCCTAACAATAAAAGTAAGGTTAGTTTGTAGAAAGAAGCAGCCATGTTTGAAAGTGACGTCTAATTGAGAGGCGGTTAAAGTTAGGAATCAGAAAAAGATCTTACAGAATGAGTCAGAGATGGAATACTCCCAACTCTCAGCACAGGAAAGAGAAGCTATGTAAGAGCAGTGAGAGAAAAAAAGGTGTTGTGGTGTGTGTGTCTGTGTGTGTGTGTGTGTGTGTGTGGCAGTTTTACCAAGATAGTTTTACACAGGCAGGTGGCAGAGAGAACAAGATAGACACAGGTGAAGACAGAAAGAGCCAGAGAATGAGAAGGAGCCAGAAGACTATTGCCAAAGTTAGTGTGAGGCCAGGCAGAGCAATTCAGGCAGAAGTCAAGAGAAGCCGGAATGAATCAGTCAGCTTCCAAGATTAGATTGAATGGAAGCTTCCAGATGTAGACCTAGGGATAGTTAGAACAGAGAAAGAAAAGGCTCTGGACTCGGCCCAGGCCATGTATTCACATGGCTTGGGTGTGGCTCTCATCTCATCCCTTCATCTGAGGAAATAAAACATTTACAAAACCCCAAGATCTCCAGTTCAGGGTGCTCTATAAATGAGCAGTAGTTCTCAGTAGAATTGCATCATCCCTGATGTATCTTCAGTCCAAATTTAACCAGGCGACCTTATTTTTATTATTAGCTAAATCTGGACTTCAGAAGCAGGGTGGTCCTGAAGGAAGGAGACAGGTGGACCCGCAAATAGCTCCAGGGCAACAAGGCTCCACTCAGGGTCAGGAAGAACAGTGCTTGCAGGGAGTCCTACACTCCCTGTGCAGAACGCTCCATGAGTCATTCCACACCCATGGATAAAGTCCATCCATTGAAGAAAACCTTAAACCATCTCCACAGAGTCTGCACTGAGCCTCCTGCCCATAACCATCACCTGGGACACTGTGTCTGAAACTGACTAAGCATCCAATCACAGACCATGTCAGCTCGGTCCTTATAGAACCTGACCCAAGCCAGGTGCAGACAGATTCGAGGGCAAAGATTCCTCTTGGGTCATAGGGCAAGGCAGGGGGTGAGCTGCAAGGGGGAACCCAGGCTCCCCAGTTTCCCATGCTGCACGGAATGTGAGTAACCATCAAAACAAGAAGACCAGAAGGGAGGCAAGGCAGCCATGCAGAGCTACCCATGGGGAAGAGCGGAGAAGTATTAATCTTCTTTTATTTATTTAGTGCAGTGTTTCTCAACCTGTGGGTCACAACCCATTTAGGGGGAGTCGAACTACCCTTTCACAGGGGCCGTCTAAGACACAGATATTTATGATTTATAACAGCAGCAAAATTACAGTTATGAAGTGGCAACAAAAATAATTTTATGGTTGGGGTCACTACAACATGAAGAACTGTATTAAATTGTCACAGTGTTAGAACCACTGGTTTAGCGTGTGTGTGTGTGTGTGTGTGTGTGTGTGTGTGTGTGTGTGTGTAAACAGAGGCCAGAGGTCAACCTCAAGGACTGTTCCTCTAAAGGCATCTCTAGATTTTTTGTTTTGTTTTTGAGACAGGGTCTCAATATTACCCCAGCTGGCCTGTAACTCACTTCGTTACATAGACCAGGCTGGCCTCGAACACAAAGAGATTCATCCCTAAGCAGTGCCAACACCACCACTCCCAACTGCCTTGTTTTCTTTTTTTTTTCATTTTTTTTTTTAAGACCAGGCCGTTCTCTGGGACTTGACACTCACCAAATGGGCTGGGTGGACGGGCCAGCAAGCCCCCAGGGGTCCATCAGTCTCTGTATACCCAGTACTGGAATGACATACATGCACCCGCCATGCCTGGCTTTTGACGTGGGTGCTAGGATTGAACTTAGAGCCTTGTGATTAGGGGCCAAGCACTCTACCTATCTCCCCAACTCCAATTAGAGCTGTCAAGACCACACCATGCCTGCTGCCCAGGGCTCCCCACTTCTCAATGCTATTCCACTCCTACAGGCCAGAAATCTGTCTTTCTCCAGGTTCACCTCCCCTGTAGGTCTCTGCTGGGACCACTCCACTTTCAAAAGGATCCATGTCTCCACCTCTCTTCATTTGGGAGTGTCTTTACGAAGTCTGAGCTCAGGCAGAGCACTTGCCTAGTACTTGGGAGGGCTGAGGCAGGAGGATCACGAGTTCAAGGACAACCTGGGCTACATAATAAGAGCCTGTTTAAAAATAAAGAAAAAGAAAAAACAGCTTGGTGTAAGGTCTGAGCCCTCAGCCAGGACCCCACTCTGTTCTGTGGGGCTTCTGAATTAACCCCCACAAATCTTGCTTTTCAAGTGCCTGTCGAGGTTTCTGCAAGCCCCAGGCAGCTGGCTTGTCCCAAAGAACCTCGCTTGTGTCACTGGCTGCTTGCCCCCCCCCCCCACACACACACATTCCTGAACAGAGAGATGCAGTAAGACTGGGAAACAGTGAGAGGCTTGTGTTTAGGGGAATACATAGTTTGGGGTAATTGACAGGGTGTCCCTTGGGAACCAGGCATGAAAGATGTCCCAGAAAAACACTAGGACTATTATTTACCATGGTGTAATCCCAGCATTTGGGAGACTGAGGCAGGAGGATTGCCCTGAGTTCCAGGTTAACAGAGGATTGTATTCATTCATTCATTCATTCATTCATTCATTCCAACATGCAGTGGCTCATGAGGAGCAAGCTTCATTCCCGCTTAAATCTAGTCTAACCAAAAGACACACTCAGACAAGTGAGAGACGGTCAGGAGAAAGCCAGGACGGTCTGGAAACGCAGATGTGGTAGGCTCTTGGGACGAAACATAACTAGCCAGATCTTGAAGTTCAAAAGAAAAAGAGGATAATTCTACACGTTTCCATGGCCCTCCCTAAGTCAGGCAGACTGAAGGATCCCGAGGGCGCTGCCAGGGTGTCACAGGTGGGCCAGGCTAGGAGATGCTGTCTCTGGTCCCGAGGCCACATTCAAGACGTGATGAATCCCACCCACCCCCGCCCCCCTCAAGCCTTCCCACCAGGGAAGCTCAACCCAGGTCTCCAACAACCCAGCTATTACCCGAGCGTGCACACACCCCAGTCTTTGCACACACAGCAACTGAGCAGCTGCTTCCAAGACCTCTGTTATTATGGCTGCCTTTCGGACTATTTCCAAGTACCTAGCAGTAGACTGCCGCGTGTCAGAGGCTGGCAATTGGTATCCTGGAAATGAATGCCCCTTCCGCCCTACATCTAGACCACAAAGCGCTTAAGTAAGTTAGGCATGCCCCTCAAGATACTGTCCCCAAGACCAAACTCTCAGGGCCAATAACCAGACAAGGGAAGCTGCACAGATCTGATCCTTCCTTGTTTCCCCAGCTAGGATCCCCTGGGACCCTTGGAGTTGGAACTGGCAATTTCTGGGTCATCCTCAGAGCTGGCTATAGAGTGAGAATACAGTGCAAGCCTTCCACAGCCCAGCAGGCTAGGGGGTTCTGACACCCCCACCTCCATGCAAGGCCTGTTTCTAGGTCTGCTGGTAGATTTTCTAAAGAGGCCAAAGTCTATCTCACACACTCCTGGAACCCTAAGCAGGTGACTTATGACGGAGACACACGGGACAGTATCGGCACCCCATTTTGATCCCCCACTGTCCAGCCCCTCCCAGCTGCCAGCCACCAGCCTCCTTCCACTTCCTCTTGCTCCAAATAGAATAAATAATCGATGCCGGTGCCCTTTTCCTCTGGGAATGACGCTGCTAAAATAAACGAACGGATCAAGTCACCTCCCAAGGCCAGAGGTCTTAGAGGGCCCCACCAGAAGAACGGGGAGCACTGACCACTAAGCACCCAGGAACAGCTCTGCAGTCTGAGCCGTAAGAGAAGCCCCTTGTAAATCCCCACTCCTCTAAAAAGCTGCCGAAGCCCAGCCTTCACGCCCCACATTCCAGATACACACTCCATCGCTGAGCCCGGCTCCTCCTGAGTTCTTTCGCTTCCCCAGGAACTGCCACCTCTAGTCTACTCCTGGGAGGCCGGGTCGCCAGACCAGATGCCAAGCTGGAGCTCCGCTAGTCTCCTGACAGAGCAGCCAAACTCTGAGAGCCATGGTCCCCCCCAGTTTCCCTGGGGCTTAGAGGCCAGGAAAAGGTCGCCCTCCCAGCCCCTGACTGGCTGCAAAGCTGGGTGTCACACCGGTCGCGATCACTCCTAGAGACTCCGGATGGGGAGACTCTAAGCACCCTTTGGCCCCTCCCCCTCCTCTTCAAGAACTCAGAGACCACCCACAGCCGAAGCTCCCTCAAACTTGTTCCTTGGCACCCTCTGTGCCCCTTTAACTGCCACCCTAAGTCTCTTTGACTCACCCCCAACCAACCAAAGAGATCCGGCTCCCACCATGCAAGCCAGCCCCTTTACAGGATGACCCCCCAAAAGAAACCACCGCTCTGGGGCAGTGTTCGGACTCAGCTTGAGCGTTGGAAGACAGGAGAGGAAAAGGGGGAGGGGGAGGAAAGCTTCTTTCCGACGCCCCCTCCACCAACCTCCCCCGGCAGGGTAGCACCACTGACCTCATTCGCCCAACTGTATCCAGGCCTGCTGGGCTCCAGGCCAGTGGGGCGCTTCTCTCTCCACCTCCAGGGAATTCGAGGGTGAGAGGGGTGTCTGCTTTCCCCGATTCCAGCAGGTATCCGGAGGGAAGAAGCTGACCATCCCAACCCATCCCCCTCCAAACTCGAATTATAATCCCGATCACGTGCACACACACCCCAAAAGGCGGGCCTTAGAATTGAGACACCTGGAGGGGGAGGGGAAGGGACCTCCCAAGCACACAACACACTGAGGTGGGGGGGCGGGTGCAAAATAAGGGTTCCAAACCTAAGCAAGCTCCAGTACACCCCCTCTCCATCAGCCTCCATCCCATCCCCCACCTCCACCCCCACCCCCAGTCAAACTTTCTCCTTTTTTACCTTGCAGGATCCCCAAGCGCTCCGGGCGCCCCGGCCCGGGCCCGGTGGCCAGGACTCGGTAGATCCAGTCGCCTCTGGTTGCTGAGTTAATAATCCGGGAATGGGGGACAGGATCAGTGGAGGGAGGGAGGGAAGGAGGGCGGACGCGGTGCGGGCGGCCGGCCGGGGGCTGCGCGGGGCCCCCACCCCCGGCGCGGGCTGCGGCGGAGGGCGGGGCGCGGAGCGAGCGCGAAGCCGAGCCCGGGCTCTGGGAGGTTCTCTCTTTGTTCTGTAATCCCAGTAAGATTGCCAGCCATTCGCCCCGGCCCTAATCCCAGCCCCGCGCAACACCACCCTCCATTGGCTGTCATTTACATACGGGATTAGCCCGCACGGCCCGCCCCGTGCCACCGTGGGGGAGGACTCACAACCTCAGGGCCTTGAGACTCCCCCAGCCGCGGATTAGAACCCCCTCCCTGGAGAGATCAGAATATATCAAGGTCACCCAGAGGACGCCTGGAGGATACCTAGGTGGTTTGCCCTGCTGCTCACTCTTATGCCTGGAGTGTCCAAGGTCAGAAGGAAGGGACCCCAGGTTTCTATCTTGGATGGCCTGGCACAGGCATTTTTGTTTATTTATTTTTATCTCGGGATCTCAGAAAAGCCCTGGTTGCAGTCAAACTGTTTTAGGGTCCTGAACACTCAGGAACTGAAAATGAAAATAATAGTGAATAGTGATCTTCCTGGGTCCGCCTCCAAGTGCTGGGATTATAGCCTAGACATAGGAAGACTCGAACCCAGAGCTTTCTGCATGTAAGGCAACATTTCTGCCTACACAACTACACCCTAAAACCCTTATTGTTGTTGTTTTGGGACAGTTTCACATACTCCACACTGGCCACAAACTCTCTATGTAGTTGAGGGTGACCTTGAACTCCTGTCCCTCCTACTTCTACGTCCCAAATACTGAGATTACAGGTGAGCGCAACCACACAGAGTTTTGGGACCTGAGTTTTATTTTACCCTCCATCTGACCTCCTGTATACTATTAAATGGGGGAGATGGGACACTGGGGGATACCCCCTGAACCTCCCCAAAGCCATATGTCCCAAGTCAACCCAGCAGTTGGTAACTAGGTGGTCTCCTGAATCCTTGGCTAAGCCTTTGCTGGAATAGGCAAAGCTGAGAGACACGTACCAGACAAGTCCCCAAACCATCACCTAGGGAGACTGTGCCCGATGCAGGACATGGTGGAATGAGCCTGTGGTCTCATCACTCAGGAGGCTGAGGCAGGACCGTGAGGCCAGTCTTAAAATTATATATATATATATATATATATATATATATATATATATATATATGGCTTAGTGGCTTTTATCTATAATCCTAGGGCCTGGAAGTTTGAAGCAAGAGGATTTCTGAGAGTTTGAGGGTTTGAAGCCAGATTGGGCCCATAAGATCCTGTCTCAGAAAGTGAAAACACTCTCACACCTAGTGAGTTAGGAATATCATTCAGTCAGTGAGGAGAATGGTTGTCTAGCTTGCTTGAAGCCCTGGGTTCGACTTTCAGCCCCACATAAAACCAGATGATATGGTACAGTAACTGACAGACAGGAGGACTGGAGGACAAGGTCATCTAAGCAATAAGGCTAGTTTGAGGACAGCCTGGGCTACATGATATGCCGTCATAAAAACAAGCAGGAATCTACAAGATCCTGCCGGACAGTGGTAGCTTATGCCTTTAGTCCCAGCACTTAGGAGGCAGAGGTAGGAGGATCTCTGAATTCAAGACCAGCCTGGTCTATAGAGTGAGTTCCAGGATAACCAGGGCTACACGGAGAAACTCCGTCTTGAAACAAAACAAGCCAGGCGGTGGTGGCACACACCTTTAATCCCAGCACTTAGGAGGCAGAGGCAGGCGGATTTCTGAGTTGCAGGCCAGCCTGGTCTACAGAGTGAGTTCCAGGACAGCCAGGGCTACACAGAGAAACCCTGTCTCGAAAAACCAAAAAAAAAAAAAAAAAGAGAGAGAGAGAGAGACAAAAAAGAAGCCACCAGATCCTAACAGAACCTCTCTGGTCTCCTTCCAGACCTCCCCACACATACACATTAAGCCCAGATCTTAGTGACAATTTAGTGACCTTGGATCACCATCTCTGGGGACAGGCTCACAAGCCTCCTCTCAGTGGGCCAACCAGAAGAGCCCTTGAGCCCACAGAAGGGTTTAGGCAGAGCACCAGGGATCAGAAATGAGGCCATAGGTGATGGGCCCCTAGAGACCTAATAAAGCCTTGGGGCCTTATTAACCAGGCCCTCTGACCCACTTACATGGTGCCTGCCCTGGTTTGACACCAAAGCCAGTGCAAATATCAACGATCTGGCAGCTGGGTGTGTGTGAGTTCAAATCCTGGCTTTTCCACTTTCTACCCAAGTGACCTGGGGCTTGCCTTGGCAGTTCCTCCTGTCTGAGTTTCCACTTCCCCCTTCCCATAGCCTCTCAGCCAGCAACAGGCTGACTCCCACAGCGTACAATGCTGAGAACAGCCACCCCTTAGTAAATGTCTGCTAGATGCTAGTCATGTTACACGTAAGATCTCTATGTCTTTTGGGTACTGGGGACCTTCCTGTTATTCCAGCTACCCGTGGACTGAGGCAGGAGGATTGAAAAGTGATTGTCTGGCAAGATGGCTCAGTGGGAAGTCTGATGACCTAAGTTTGATTCCCAGGACCCACATGGTAGAAGGGAAGAGTCAACTCCATCAAGTTGCCCTCTGACCTCCAGTCATGTGCCATGACACATGAACGTGTGTATGCAAACTCATACACACACACACATTTAAAAATGTAAAGCTACCCCAGGCTACATAGTGAGAACTTGCCTTAAAATGAAAGGGGTCTGGTGTGGGGGCCCATGGGTTTAGTCCTAGCACTTGGGAGACAGAGGCAGGTGGCTCTCAGTGAGTTCGAAGCCAGCCTGGTCTACAGAGTGAATTCCAGGACAGCCAGGGTGGGGTGGTACCCAAGGGGGGCCTTCCCCTTCTCTGAGGAGAAGGGGATAAAGGGGAGAGATTTGTAAGGAACTGGGAGAAGAGGATGGGGGGTTGCAATAGGGATCGAAAGTGAATGAATATATAAAGTAAAAAGAAAGAAAGAAAGAAAAAGGGTCTGAAATGGTAGCTCCGTTGCTTAGACTCTTGTTTTGGTGTGTGTGTGTGTGTGTGTGTGTGTGTTTTATAAGCACAAGGATTTGAGTTTGATCCCTTTGTGAACCCAGGCAAAAAGCCTGAAGAGATGGCTCAGCAGTGAAGAACACATACTATGCTGGTCGAGGGCCTGAGTTCAGTTCTCAGCACCCACTCTGGGCATCTCACAGCGTCAGCTCCAGGAAATCCAACACGTACACATACATACTCACCCACAGACACAGACACATACCCACCCACAGACACAGACACATACCCACCCACAGACACAGACACGTACCCACCCACAGACACAGACACATATCCACCCACAGACACAGACACATATCCACCCACAGACACATATCCACACACACACACACACACACACACACACACATATATATGTAATTTTATGTTAAATGTAACGTTGTTGTTGTTATTGTTGCTGTTGTTGTAAGCTGGAGTAGGTGCCTATGCCTTTAAACTCAGTACTGACTGCTAGAAACAGGAAGATACTTGGGGTCTCGCTGGCCAACTATATAAGCTCCAGGAGTTGATTAGAGACCTGTCTCTAAGAGGCAGGTGGATTTCTGAGTTCGAGGCCAGCCTGGTCTACAGAGTGAGTTCCAGGACAGCGAGGACTACACAGAGAAACCCTGTCTCAAAAAAAAAAAAAAAAAAAAAAAAAAAAAAAAAAAAAAAAAAAAGAGAGAGAGAGAGAGACCTGTCTCTAAGAAGAAAAAGTGAAAGAAAGAGAGAGAGAGAGAGAGAGAGAGAAAGAGAGAGAGAGAAAGAAAGAAAGAAAGAAAGAGAGAGAGAGAGAAAGAAAGAGCGAGCCAGGGAGATGACTAAATCTATAAGGGGCTTGCCCCATTAGCCTGAGGACCTGATTTCAAATTCCCAGAACCCATATAAAAACCAGATGCCAGCCATCTTTATATCCCAGCACTCAGGAGGGAGGGGCAGGTGGATCTTTGTGAGTTCGAGGCCAGCCTGGTCTACATAGCAAGTTCCAGGACAGCCAGGGCTACACAGAGAAACCCTGTCTCAATCCCCCCCCCCCATAAAAGAAGGGATATATACATACAGGGTCTGTGAAACAGGTGGAAGGGAAGGCTTGCCTTCTGTCCTCCACAAGTGCCAGTATGTCTCCATTCTCTCACATACATAAATGTGCATACGAACACACATGTGCACATGCTAACTCAGCAGAAAATAGAGGAAGACGCCTAACACTGACTTCTGGCCTACGCACACATACATACCTGCATGCACACACATGTGAACATACTTATGAATACATGCATATCACACACACACACACACAAGAAAATTAGGAGGGTGTGGGAAAGGAGAGGAGCCCCTCCCCCCACCCCCCACCCCCGGAATCTGGTTGAAGCCTCTTTCTCCGAGAATCTAAGGCTCCAACCCAGTCAACGTTTGCTTGAGGCCGTTCTCCCGTTCCAGCCCCAAACCCGTAATGTTCCACCAGCCTCACAAAGAAGCCCTGTGTAAGTAACCCCAGTGGCTCCTAGTCTTACCGTATCAGCTTGTCATTCTGCCCAAGGCCCCTATCCTATAATTTCAATTATCAAAGGGGATAGCAAGATAGCTTAATATGTAAAGACACTTGCCACCAAGCCTTGTGGCCAGAGTTTGAGTCCCTGGTCCACATTCTGGAAGAAGAAAACCGATTTCCACAGTTGTTTGTCCTCTGACCTCCAAGTCAGGGTGCCATAGCACGTGTAAATGTACTCAAATGAATAAATAAATGTAAAAAAAAAATAATAAAGAGGGGGAGAAAGTTGCTTAGCAACCGTTTGAGATGTTGAGAGCCATCGAAATGGTCTATTTGTCTGCTCCTAGGATATTTAAGTGCAGCTCTTCCACGAGAGGCTTACATCCAGACTCTTCTTATGTGTGTCGTGTGTGACTTAGTTCTCAAGTGAATACCTTTCTCTCACCTGCCAACCCCCAACACCCACTAAGGCAGGTTCTATGTAGCCCTGGCCAGCCTGGAACTATGTTAAGTATGCTGACCTCAGCCGGGCGGTGGTGGCGCACCCCTTTAATCCCAGCACTTGGGAGGCAGAGGCAGGCGGATTTCTGAGTTCAAGGCCAGCCTGGTCTACAGAGTGAGTTCCAGGACAGCCAGGGCTACACAGAGAAACCCTGTCTCGAAAAACAAAACAAAACAAAACAAAAACAAAAAAAACAAAAAAAAAGTATGCTGACCTCAAACTCACAGAGATCCTCCTGCCCCTGCCTCCCGAGTGCTGAGATGAAAGGCCTGGGCACCACACCTGGCCTCTTTCTTTTTTTAATAAACTCAAACTCTTCTTCACACCGGGCTCCTCTTCAATTCTCTTCTTCCTTGGAACAAGGGCCTGGTTTTCCCTGAGGAGAGGTCCATAAAAGATCGAAGAAGCCCAGCAGGCTCCCGAGGGCTACGTCATGGAGCGGTGCCATTGGTCCCTGCTGCCTCTGTTGGTTTCTAGAAGGAATATTTCCTTCACCCCAAATCCTAGACCTGAGGGCCCTGCAGTGTTGTGGCCTGCAGGGGCAGGAGATCCTCTCAGCTCAAAACTGCGGCCCACCATCTACCGAGAGACTCTACGGCAGCAGGAATAGAAAGAAAGGTTGGGTATAAAGTCCCTCCTTCCTGCCTCTGGGTTCCTATTGCCTCCCAGAATGACCAAACGAGCAGCCATAACTTTCCTTTTCCAGGCAGAGAGCACGGAGCAATTAGTACAACAGAAGGCTTGCCTTGCTACGTCCGATATTCCACTTGGTCACATGATAAAGACTTTTGTTGTCATTTTTTTTCTTTCCCAAGACAGTATTTCTCTATGTAGCCCTGGATGTCCTAAACTCACTCTGTAGACCAGGCTGGCCTCAAATTCAGAGATCCACCTGCCTCTGCCTCCTGAGTGTGGGTGCAGTGTGTGTGTGTGTGTGTGTGTGTGTGTGTGTGTGTGTGTGTGTAACGAGACTTCATGTGCCCAGGCTGGCCTGAAAACCATTCTCCTGCATGCACCTCCTGGGAGCACCTAGTTCATGGGCTTTGTGCATGCTAGGCTGGCACTCCTACCCACTGAGCCGCATTCCACACCCCACTGACTGTTTGTAAAAGTGGGTGTATTGGGACACCCTGCTTCCCTGTTACCCTACAAACTCCTGTGACAGACAAGATCTGTTCTCTCCCTGCTGGTCAGTGGGGACAACTGTTCACAGGACTCAGTCTCTGCTCCCTCCAAGACCTGGATCTCTGCCCTCCATCAAGCCAGTCTGAGCTCCACTGATGCTATGCTGGACCACCTCGCATTCATTGCTCCTCGCTTCCTGGAGTTAAGCAACCAGGATGGAATGGCAGAAGACAGGTGAGAGGGCGACCTGTCTGTGAACTCTGAGGAAGCCAGAGGCTAGACTACTTAGGATGAGCCCAGAGAGGGCAAAAGGTGAGAGATCAGAGAACCTGAGGGCTTACAGGTTTGGAAGCCACAGGATGCAGAAGGGGGCACTTCTGCAGCAGCCAGGGAGAGCACAGGAGGGATGAGCTCAGGACACCTCAGACTGGGCTTGGGGATTTAGCTCAGTGGTAGAGTGCTTGCCTAGCAAGTGCAAGGCCCTGGGTTCAGTCCTCAGCTTTGGAAAAAGAGAAAATGGATTTCTCAGACTTCTGCCAGTCTTTTTTTTTTTTTTTTTTTTTTTTTGCCACCACTGTGGCTTTTCTGCTGTCTTCAGAATCAGGAGTTTATCTGATAATTACTGTTTATCCATCCTTTTAAAAATCAAATTTTAGGGGCAGGAGAGATGGCTCAGCAGTTAAGAGTACTGGCTGCTCTTCCAAAAGTCCTGAGTTCAATTCCCAGCACCCACATGGTGGCGCACAACCATCTGTAATGGGATCTGATGCCCTCTTCTGGTGTGTCTGATGACAGCTGCAGTGTACTCATATACATAAAATAAATATTTTTTAAAAATATATTTTTAAAATAAGAAACGTAGTCAAGCCTGTTGGCAAATGTTTGTAATCTCAGAAGATGAGAGAGTGAGACAGGAGGATGGCCATGAGTTCAACGCCTGCCTGAGCGACATAGAAACATTCTATCTCAATAAAAAAAAATAGGAGTTGGGATGTAGCTCAGTAGGTGGAAGACTTGCCTAGGAGGAACAAAGTCCTGGGCCACCCTCACCTCTAAATACACTGTGTGTGGTGGCACACTTCAGAAATCCCAGCACTTGGGAAGTAGAGGCAGAAAGATTAGGAATTCAGGGTTATTCTTACTATGTCGTGAGTCCGAGCCAACCTGAGACACATGAGACTCTGTCTCACAAACATTCTTTATAAATAAAGTAAATATAAAAATGAGATAAAGGGTGGAGAATTAACTTAGCAGAGCACCTGCCTAGAATCCCCCAGTGAGGGGCTGGGGGTGTGGCTCAGTGGTAGAGCCCCTGCCTAGAATCCCCCAGTGAGGGGCTGGGGTGTGGCTCAGTGGTAGAGCCCTTGCCTAGAATCCCCCAGTGAGGGCTGGGGGCGTGGCTCAGTGGTAGAGCCCCTGCCTAGAATCCCCCAGTGAGGGGCTGGGGGTGTGGCTCAGTGGTAGAGCCCCTGCCTAGAATCCCCCAGTGAGGGCTGGGGGCGTGGCTCAGTGGTAGAGCCCTTGCCTAGAATCCCCCAGTGAGGGCTGGGGGTGTGGCTCAGTGGTAGAGCCCCTGCCTAGAATCCCCCAGTGAGGGGCTGGGGGTGTGGCTCAGTGGTAGAGCCCCTGCCTAGAATCCCCCAGTGAGGGGCTGGGGGCGTGGCTCAGTGGTAGAGCCCCTGCCTAGAGTCCCCCAGTGAGGGGCTGGGGGCATGGCTCAGTGGTAGAGCCCCTGCCTAGAATCCCCCAGTGAGGGGCTGGGGGCGTGGCTCAGTGGTAGAGGCCCTTCCTAGAATCCCCCAGTGAGGGGCTGGGGGCGTGGCTCAGTGGTAGAGCCCCTGCCTAGAGTGCCCCAGTGAGGGGCTGGGGGCGTGGCTCAGTGGTAGAACTCTTGGTTAGATAACCTCTCAGTGAGAGGCTGGGGCATAGCTCACTGCAGAGCACACACTGAGCATGGGCCTGGATTCCATCCTCTATAGCATAAAGAAAACAAACCAGAAGAGGTAAAGCGATGGCTCAGAGATTAAGAGCAAAATCTGGTTCCAGGACAGCCAGGACTACACAGAGAAACCCTATCTCGAAAAAAGCAAAAAAAAAAAAAAAAAAAAAAAAAAAGCAAAATCTGCCCTTGCAGAGGACGTGGGTTCGGTTCCAAGCACCCACTATACATGGTAGAGTTACAGTGGCCTGTAACTCCAGTTCCTAGGGATTCTCTTCCGGCTTCTGTGGTGTATATAGACATACATGCAGGTAAAACACTCACATGTAAAATAAAAACAAAAAAAAGTCATTCAGATTTTAAAGAAACTTGGATATTTTCTGGAGTCAACTGATCTTTCCTTTTTAAAGAGTATAACTTGGGTGCTGGAGAGATGGCTCAGTGGTTAAGAGCACTGACTGCTCTTCCAGAGGTCCTGAGTTCAACTCCCAGTAACTACATGGCATCTTGCTCTATTTCTAGGTAACACAGGCTGGTCCTCAAGTTGCTGTGCATCCCAGGCTGGCCCCAAACTGCCTCCTTCTTCTGCCTTTCCAGTGCTGGGATTAAAGTGAACACTGTCCTGCTTGCTCACCCCAGGGTTTCTCAGTTACCCTGCACGGGTTGCTTCTCTCTGTCTCAGGGTCTCTGCCTCTCTTAAGGTGTCTCTGAGAGTACATAATTTCTCCATTTCTGTCTTCCTCCATCTCTGGGTGTCTCCTTAGGCCTGGTTCCCTTTCTACCTCTCTCCACCCCCTGCCCCCGCCTCCGTTACCTCTCCTCCTTTGGAATCTTTGAAGAACAGAGCCAGGCATGTAATTGACTCGGCCCGTCTCCATGGTTGCAGCTGTGGCGTTACTGAGAGATCAATTTGGAGCGCCGGGGCTCCTTCGTAATTGCACCTTAATAGTTTGTGTGCGGCGGAGTGAAGAGGCCTCACAGAAGACAGTCGGGTTAGCCCAGGGACCCTGGCTGGAAAAGCTACGTGGGGGCAGCAGTATCTCTTAGGTCAGGCCTCCGGAAGGGGACACTTGGCCAGGAGTGGAATAGGGCAAGAGAGGCTGCCCACACTCCCTCCCTGAGGTGCAATGCCCCACCCGCTGGGCTCTGCTCCTGTTTATAATTTATGCTTATGATCAAAATTATCAGCAATAATGATAACGTGATTATAATTGCCAAGCCGTCTGGCTCAATTGCGATGCTGTTGGTAAATATTGTGATAGAGCCAAGCATGAGGCCCCCTGCTTCCTGGAGCTTGAGGGACAGCAGGGGGGTGGGGTTGCCACCGAAGGAGGGAGGGAGGGCCGTGCCCCGTCCCTTCTCCTAGCCAGGACCCTCCACAAGTTCCAGAAAGCTGCCGGATTTGCTTGTTTGTTTAATTTTATTATGTGTCTCTGTGAGTGGATTTGTGCATATGAGTGCAGGTGCCCCTGGAGGCCAGAACAGGGTGTCAAATTCCCCCAAAGTTGGAGTTACCCGTGCTAGTGAGCCGCCTAATGTAGGTGCTGGGAACCAACCGCAGGTTCTCCACAAAAAGGGCAGCAGGTGCCCTTTTGCATTGCACTGTGTTGTCTTCAGACCTGGTTTAGTTTGCTTGTTGAGACAAGAGTCTCATGTTGCAGCCCAGGCTGGCCTTGAACTCCAGGCAACCCTTCTGCATCAGCCTCCCAAGGCTGAGGTGATGGAGAACTCCCACCACACCCAGCAGCAGCGCTATCTTGCATCATGGGGGTGGGGGTGGGGGGACATGAAGCCCAGAACGACTCTTTTAACTGACAGAGAAGCAAGCACGCAGGCAGGGTGAAGACCTGCCTAAGGCGAATCTGTGGGCTCCATCTGCTCCACAGTTTGGAGCCCCCACACCTTGTCTTATTATTATTATTATTATTATTTTTTTTTTTTTGAGACAAAGTCTCTCTGTGTAGCTCAGGCTATCCTGGACCTCACTATATGGACCAGGCTGGTCTGGAACTCAGAGATCTATCTGCCTCTGCCTCCAGAGGGCTGCCATAAATCCCCAGGCCACTCTACCTTAGTAGAGGCCTGGGACAGTTCTGGAAAAGAGCTTGGGACCTCACACATGCTACAAAGGCGTTTTTACCAACGGAGCTATGCTTCCTGCCCCACTTACGGATGGTCAGAGTTCCGGGTCTGGGTCAGGCTGGTCTCTACCTGGAGATCTAAGATCCTCTGAAAGCCAATCTTAAAGTGTCTTTTCTTCTCCCAGCCAGGCGGATGCAGCCCTGTTTCAGTGGAGGCATTGTGCTTGAATTTAGGTCAGGTCTATTTTAATTCTACTGAGGACTCAGGTCGACTGCCTTCAGGGCTGAGGAGGAGTGTTGGGCCAGCTGAGCTGCAGAGGGCTTGGGGAAGATGGGTAAACAAAGGGAGGAGACACGGAGGAGAAAAGGGACAGGGGCCCAGGATCCCAGCCCCACTGAGGCTCCTTCACCCTCTCTCCTTAGTCTGGTGTGGAAGAAGCAGACACGACCTCAGAGACTGGGGATTCTACTCAGTTGGCAGAGAGCTTGCTTAGAATACATGAAGCCCTGCGTAACCAGGCACAGTGAAGCAAACTTGCAATCCTAGCACTCAGGAGTTAGAGGTAAGAGGATCAGAAATTCAGAGCCATCCTTGGCTACAAAGCCAATTTTGAGACCAGCCTGAGCTAAGTGAGACCCTGTCTCAATTAAAGCAAAACAAAACACACAAACAAACAGGCTATAAACCAGGCATTGTAGCTTAGACCTGAAGTCCCAGCACTCAGGAGGTGGCGGCAGGCTGATCAGGTGATCATTAGCTAAACAGCAAGTTTGACATCCACCTGGAGTCCATGACACCCAGTCTCAATAAAACAACATTGAAAAGAATACAGGCTAAAAGCGAGGCATGGTGTTAAAAGCTTGTAATTCCAGATTTGGAAAGGCTGAGGCAGAAGGATGGCCAGACTCTGTCCTGAGATCACATAGTAACTAGCAGCACATACAACCCAGAACTCATTGCTACCCTCTGGCTGGGTGACCCAGTAGAGTTACAAAACCTCTCTGTGCCCCACTGCTGTTCTTGGTTGTAAGATGGATTAAGGTAGAATCTTTGTCACAAGAAAGCTTGATGATGTAAGCCATCGGAAAAGCAGACCATGAGCCCTTCCTGGGAGTCGGGGACAGTAAATGGGAGTCTTTGGGAGAGGAATGTGGTTTTGTGTTCCTCCTCCTCCTCTCCCTCCCCTCTTCTTCCCCCCTCTTCCTCTTCCTCCCCCTTCCTCTTCCTCCTTCTCTTCCTCTTCTTCCTCCTCCTCTTCCTCATCTTCCTCTTCTTCCTCCTCCCCTTCTTCCCCCTCCTCCTCCTCCCAAGTGCCTGGCAGCCTCTCCTCAGCCTTGTCTAGGCTCATTGAGATTCTTAACTGCTTGGGTAAACAGAACCCTTGTAAATTGCCAGGTCTAGTGATTGATCCCCTAAATGGGTGTTTATTGGAATCAGGGAAGCTACGTACATGCTTTGCTTTATAATTCATTTGATTGGGGTCGGGAGGTCGGTTCAAGACAGGGTTTCTCGGTGTAGCCCTGGCTATCCTGGAACTTGCTCTGTAGACCAGGCTGGCTTGGAACTCACAGAAATCCACCTGCCTCTGCCTCCCCAGTGCTGGGATTAAAGGCATGCGCTGCCACCAGCACCACTGACTGATTTATAATTTCTAGTCTCCCTCTCGGCCCCCCTGCCCCCTGGTTGTACTTAAGGAAGGGTTGGGTGGGAGTGAGGGCCCAGAGTCCATCTCTTGTGCTTGGTTCAGCCGTCTCTGTGTGGAAGGACACCTGACAGGAACACAGAGACACAGCCCTTAGTTTACTGTTTTAGAGCCTGGAGTGTTCTCCATAGTGCCCAAGAATTGATAACCAGAGACTCATTCAATCCCAGGGCGATTCATGGAGACAAAACCAAGTCTGGACAATCAGAGGCCGGGGGTGTGGCTCGGTGGATAAAGAGCATGTGTGCACCAGTCCTTAGATCCCACCTCAGCACTGAGTACATTTAGCATGGTCATGCTCACCTCAGGAGGGAGAGGCAGAGAAGTTAGAAGTTCGAGGCCATCCTCAGCTACACAGGGAGTTGAAAACCAGCCTGTGCTATATGAGACCAATAAAAGAAGCATCCTGACAGGGCTGGAGAGATGGCTCAGCCATTTAGAGCATGCACTGTTCTTACAGAGGACTTGAGGCTCCCAGCACCCACAGTGAGTAGCTTACTACCGCCTACATCTCCAGCTGCAAGGGGTCTGACGCCCTCTTTTGACCTCCACAAACTTCTGCTCCTGCATAAACTCCTGCATGTTCACATGCTCACAGAACATACACATACACTCAAGTACAAACACATAAATATTAAATAAAGAAGTCTTTTAAAAACTAGCTTGCCACCAGGCAGTGGAGGACCATGCCTTTAATCCCAGCACTTGAGAGGCAGAGGTCAGCCTGAGCTACAGAGTGGGTTCTGGGACAGCTTGGGCTGTCTCAAAAAACAAACAAACAAACAAACAAACAAACAAAACCAGCTTGTCTCAGAGGCCTAAAAAAGGTCCTGTGTGCCCTGGTACTTAAGAGCTACCATGGCTCAGTGGAAAAGACCCAAAGTCTCATTGCTCCAGGCTGATCCAGGCAGCCAGAGTGTCTCTGTGGGGCAGGCTCGGGGTCAGAGTGAGGCTGTGTGAATAGAATAAAGGTAACTATTGCTTTGGGTGTCAGGAGAGGTGGGTAACGGACCAGGAGACTTCGCAGGTCACATGCAGAAGAGAGACTTGGTGAGAAGTGACTTTAAAAATCTTTGTTCAGTGTGTGAAAGGATTGCTCTCCAGGAGCTAGAGGAAGCGGGAATGTATTGACGTCCCAAGCTATTATAGCTGGGGAATCCTGTCCCAAGGACAGGCTCCAGGACCCAGGAGCCTGGATCTTCCACAGGAACATGTCTGGAAAGCTCACTTCAATCCCGAAGTTAACATCTTCTTCCTGCTATTTTTAATGTAGCTACCTCGTTAACATGCAAATGAGCATCCCCAGTCTTTGCATAATTTCCCCCAATTAACATTTGCGAGGAACCAAAGAAAGCAGCAGATACCCCCCCAGCCCCCTCCAGAGTGGTCCTCACTCTTGGAGTACAGGCTCCGAAAGCAAAGAACAGGGTCCCTTTGTTCCAGAACTATGACACAGGCAGGGACCTGTTGAGACCTCTTTGTGAATTCACAGGACGCAAGGGACACATGCGGCATCATGACTTAGGAGATTTGCGCAGTTCTGGGGTTTAAAAATCTCAGTCTCTTCTCATTCCTTTAAGGGGATGGATATGAGGGGCCCATTTCCTATACGACAAAACTGAGGTCTGGCATGGGAGAAATTGTCCAGAGCTTCTGTGGGGGTTCTGTGGTGAAATTAAACTGAAACCCATTTCACACCGTGGGGAGTACCATGAGCGGGAAAGTGGAGGGGCTGGAGAGACGGCTCAGTGGTTTAGAGTGCGTTTTGCTTTTGTAGAAGATCCAAATTTGGTTCCCAGCACCACTAGGGGTACTTATAACTGCTTCAGGGGATCTGATGCCCTGCTGTCTCTCTCTGGTAACTGCACACATGCACATTACACATACAACCATAAATAGATTTTTTTTTTTTTTTTTGAGTAGGGCAAGCCCAGGCTATAAGGAAAGGAAACCCCTTCTGTACTCCAGGTCTCAGTCCCAACCTGCCCCCCTACAAGAATCTTACCCAGAGTTCCAATTTTTCTAAGTTGCTTCACTCCTCAATCTATCAGACAATGGACTCTCTCCTTCCAGGATACTCTGGTTTTCTGAGCTGGTCTGTGACTTCATCAAGAGCACATAAAACCCCTCCATAAGGTACCTTCTTGTTCTCTGGTTCCTCCTGTGGACTGGCAGAGATCTAGGCACACAGAAGCAGCTATCTCCAAATGCCTGTTTTTGAAATACACAGTAGGATCCCTGAATACAGACTTCTCTGCTCTTCAGTTACCTAGCATCCCTCAGTGTCCATGAGAATATCTTAAAAACAGAATGTAAACTCTCGTTAACATAGTGTTGGAGATCGAACCTAGGGTCTTACACACAATGAACCACACTTCCCGTCCATCACTGGGGGAATCTAGGCAGGGGCTCTACCACTGAGCCACACCCTCAGCCCCTCACTGGGGGATTCTAGGCAGGGGCTCTACCACTGAGCCACGCCCCCAGCCCCTCACTGGGGGATTTTAGGCAGGTGCTCTACCACTGAGCCACACCCCCAACCCCTCCCTGGGTCTACCACTGAGCCACACCCCCCAGACTCTCACTGGGGGATTCTAGGCAGGGGTTCTACCACTGAGCCACGCCCCCAGCCCCTCACTGAGGGGATTCTAGGCAGGTGCTCTACCACTGAGCCACACCTCCAGCCCCTCCCTGGGGGATTCTAGGCAGGGGCTCTATTGTTGAGTTATACTCTTAGCACCCCCCCCCTTTAAAAAAATATTTTTTTGAGATGAGGTCCATGCTACTTTGAACTTTCTGTTCTCTGCCGCAGTCTAGTAGGTAGCTGAGATAAGAGGCTTGGCCTACCCCTTTAGGTTGCTTGTTTATCAAAAAAATCTTACAAAGCTTAGGTTAAAAAAAAAAAATCTTTTGATCCTCCTGCCTCAGCCTCCCAATACTGGGATTACAGACCTATTTCCAAGTAGGTGTGTCTACAGAAAACTGACTCCTGGCCAGTAAAATGTGACTAAGAATATCTGTGGGAATTCTGGAGCATTCCTTTTCTCACAGTCTTCATTCTGTCCCCGAAAATATAGGTATGATGTCTTGAGTCCTTTCATTGTGGACTCTGAGGTGAACTCAGTTTGAAAGAAACGTACAATTATGATAGGACAGATAAAGCCTAGCATTCTCTCTCTCTTAAGGTTTTCTAGAGTAGCAGGATGTATAGAGTAGATTTATATATACATATATTATTATGATATATACATGATTCATTAGAATGACTTACAGACTGCGGTTCAGCTAATCAAACTTTGGCTGGAGATGAACAGAAAGCCCAAGAATGCAGCTCAGTCCACCAGGCTGGAGGTCTCAGCTGGTCTTAGCATACCCTGGAATCCTGGAGAAGCAGTCTCTAATGCCGCTGAAGGAATGGACCAGCCGGCCAGGCGAGAACAAGCAGGCAAAGGACAAAAGCTTCCTTCTTCCGGGGCCCTTAGCTAGGAGCAGGTGTGGCCCAGATTAAATCTGTATTAAAGGTGTGTCTTCCTGACTCAGAGATCTAGATTAAAAGTGGGTCTTCCTACTTCAACTTAAGCAAGAATTCCTCACAGGTGTGCCCTCCATTTTTGGGTTTTAGTTCATTCCAGATGTATTCAGGTTAGCAAACAAGAACAGACATCATACACTGTGCTTCTTGTGTGTGCATATGTGTACATGAGAGAGTGTATGTGTGTGTGTGTGTGCGCGCGCGTGCGTGTGCATGCCATGGTTAGAGAACAACTTACTGGCATTTTTCTTCAATTACATGGGTCATGAGATCATGCTCGGTCATGTGGCTAGGTGGCAAAAACCTTAACTGTGGCGTCACCTCTCTGTGCTCCATCTTGTTTTAAGATACAGGGTTTCTCACTGACTTGGAACTTGGGCCCCCAAGGCTCCCTAACACTGGGATGATAAGCACATCCCACTAAACTCAACTCTTTTACATAGGGTCCTGGGGGTTAAACGCAGGCCCTTGTTCCTGCAAGGCAAACGCAGGGCAGGCTGGGCCATCTCCGCAGCCCCTGATCAGTAATCTTCATAATAGATCAAGGAACTGGAAGGATGACTCTGGGATTGAGAACACTTGTTGCTTTTACAGAAGACCTGAGTTTCCTTCCCTTCTGTCTCCTTACCAGGCAGTTCACAACACCGGTAACACCCAGTACATCCCAGTTCCAGGGCCTCTGACGCCCCTGTTGGCCTTCATGGATACTTGCATGTCACAGTGCTCATACAGACAAGCATGCACACATGCATACATATAAATGCAAATAGAGAGAATTTTTTGCCAGACATAGTGGCACAGGCCTTTAATCCTAGCACCCAGAAGGCAGAGGCAGGAGGATCTCTGTGAATTCTAGGCCAACTTGGTCCACAAAACAGGTTTCAAAACAGCCCGAATTCTGTTACAAAGAGAACTCCTGTTTCAAAAAACCAACTAACCAGAAAAAAAATACGTATCACATACATATATGGATATACATACATGCACATATGCATGTATGTATATACATGTATACATATATGTATGTGATGTATGTGCAATATAAATGTAATTATATGTATGTGTAAATATAATACAACATGTAAAATAAAAATAAAATATATAATTTTTTAAAAGAGACTGTTTGAATCACGGTGTTTGTTTTTTCTGGTCACGTACACTTTCCTGTTCTACATTTTGTTTTGAAAGTTTTACGACTTTACTTTTTCACACATACTTTCTTGATCTGGGGATGGCTTTTGCTTCCGTGGGAGGTGGGAATCTATTTTCATTCTTTGCCCATATGGACACCTAATTGTCCTTGCACAATGATTCACAGAGTCCAAAACACAATATAAGGTGTTTCAGAATAAATTGATGAAAGATCTTGAAGGCTCAAGGCCTTGATAGCTAACACTGTAAAATTAACTTAGGGATTTACATTATTATAATAAAAAAATACTCACTTATCCAGGCATAGGAGTTTTACATTCAAAATTCCAACAGTGTTCAGGTGGCTGAGAACAATGCCACGAGTTCGAGGTCAACCTGGGTTATGGAGTCTCGAAAAGCTAGCCGTGGGAGCCAGGCATGGGGGTGCACATCTTTAATCTCAGTGCTTGGGAGGCTGAGACAGCAAGTTATAGGCCAGCCAGAGCTACATAGTGAGAGTCTGTCTCACTAAAATTATTGGAAGGGTCTGTAGAGATGGCTCAGCTCAGAGTTCTTGGGGCTCTTGGAGTTCTTGAGAACTCAGGTTTGGACCTCAGCATCCATGATCAGTGGCTCACTGCTGCTTCTAACTCCAGCTCCAGGGCATCCAGCACCCTCTTCTGGGCTGCATGCGCAGCAGCACACAACTGTACACACACAGGAACATGCACATGAATAAAAATAAAGTAACTCTTTGAAAACAGCAATGTTAGATATAATAAGATCAAGAAACAAGGGCTGGAGAGAGGGTTCAGCACTTAAGAGAGTGTACAAAGGGGTTGAATTCAGTCCCCAGTACCCACAGTTGGTGGCTGACAATCACCTGCACCTCTAGTTCCAAGAGATTCAGAGTATTCTTCTGAATTCTACAGTATCTGCACTCACAGGCAGATACCCACATACAGACACATTGTGTTACTCAGGGTTCTCTATAGTAACAGAACTTACAGAACTAACCTCTCTCTCTCTCTCTCTCTCTCTCTCTCTCTCTCCATCTACATCTATATGCAAGTTCTTTTTGACATAGTCATAGAGAGTTTGGGACTGAACCTACGGCATTAAATTGGGCAGGCCATACCCCCAGCCCCTCACTGGGGGATTCTAGGCAGGGGCTCTACCACTGAGCCACGCCCCCAGCCCCTCCCTGGGGGATTCTAGGCAGGTGCTCTACCACTGAGCCACGCCCCCAGCCCCTCCCTGGGGGATTCTAGGCAGGGGCTCTACCACTGAGCCACACCCCCAGCCCCTCACTGGGGGATTCTAGGCAGGTGCTCTACCACTGAGCCATGCCCCCAACTCCTCACTGGGGGATTCTAGGCAGGGGCTCTACCACTGAGCCACGCCCCCAGCCCCTCACTGGGGGATTCTAGGCAGGGGCTCTACCACTGAGCCACACCCCCAGCCCCTCACTGGGGGATTCTAGGCAGGGGCTCTACCACTGAGCCACACCCCCAGCCCCTCACTGGGGGTTACATATGCTCCCAGAAAAAGGTGAGGCCCAGGTTAGAGGTGGGTTTTCCCAGCTCAAATGATTAATCTAGATTTAATTTGGATTGAAGGTGTGTTGTTTCCCAGCTCAAAACGTGTGGATTAAAGGTACATCTCCCTACAGCAAAGATCTTGATCTTCCTACTTCAAATTAAGCAAAACTCTCTCACAGGTTTGTCCTCCATTTTTGTGTTTTAGTTAATTTCAGATATAGTCAAGTTAACAACCAAGAGTAACCACCACCGCACACGATAAGGACTATTATTATTATTATTTTGGTTTTTTATTTTATAGTATTTTATTATTATTTTGGTCTCTCTGGGTAGCCCTGGAACTCACTCAGTAGACCAGGCTGCCCTCGAACTCACAGAGATCCATCTGCCTCTCTCTCCCAAGTGCTGGGGTTAAAGGTATACATCATCACCACCCAGATTCTTTTTCCTTCTTTTTATATTGATGTGTGTGTGTGTGTGTGTGTGTGTAATGCATGTGTATGCATGTATGTTTGAATGTATATGGTGTCTGTGTGTGTGTGTGTGTGTGTATGTGAGAAAGAGAGGGAGAGAGACAGAGAGAGATTGAGAGAGAGAAAATGGACCCACGTGTACCTGCATCCTGAGGCTGATGTTTGGAATCTCCTTGAGTACTCCTCCATCTTATCTTTGAGGCAGGGTCTCTTGGACCAACCCAGAATTCACCGATACAGCTCCTCTCAGTAACCAGGTTGCTCTGTGAATCCTCTGTCTCAGCCGTCTGGGCTGGAATTAAAGGTGAGCCTCCATGCCAACCCAGCATTTAGGTAGGGTCTGGGATCTGAGCCCACTTCTTTCTTGCTTATATGTAAGTACTTTCACTCCTAACCGCCCCCCGCCCCCCAACCTTTGTTTTGTATTTTGGAGATAGAGTCTTAGGTTGTCCATGCTGGCCTGAGACTCTGTATGCAGAAAACACTAGCCTTGGAGTCTGATCTTCCTGGCTCTACCTACCTACCAAGTGTTGGGGCTGAAGCTATGTTACATCACACTGAGCCTACAAACTGGTCTGGGGGTTTTGCTCATTGTATTTCTTGTTTCGTGTGGTGTATGTATATGCTCATGTGAGTGCATGCACTGTACATGTAACTACTCCTGCATGTGTGTATAGTATACATGTGTGTGGAGGCCAGAGGTGGACCTTAATTTTGGAGGCAGGAGTTCACCAAATTCGCTAGGCTGGCTGGCCAGCGATGACCCAAAATCCTCCTGTCTCCACCTCCCCCCAGCAAGGCAGCGTGTCTGAATTTTTTTTTTTTTTTTTAATGAGGGTATCGGGGTCAATCTCAGGTCCTCGTGCTTTTGGAACAAGCCCTCCACTGACGAGACCGTATCCTTAGCTTCCATTTCTGTTTATTTTTGAGACAGGGTCTTGCCATCCCTGGCTGGTCTCAAACCAGTGATCTTCCTGCCTTACCGTCCTGGGTGCTGGGATTACAGGTGTTGTCCATGGCACCCAGTCTCCTAACTCTTTGTTCAATAGTTGGCAGTGGGAAAGTTCAGCAGATCGTATTCCAGAGGACGAAGGGCAACTATTTGCCCAGAAACACACCAACCACTACCTCTGGGTGGAACTGATGGGGTGCAGCTGGGTGGTGGCTAAGGCATGGGGAGTTTCTTTTGGCAGTGATGAGAGTGTTCTAGAATCATGGCAATAAGTGTATAACTTGTGATTTATAATAAAACCCTGTGAATTGCATACTTCCAGTGGATGTGTCAAAACGAAACAAAACAAAACAAAACAAAAAAACAAAACAAACAAAAAACCCCCCAAAACCTCCAAACCCAGAACAACAACAGCTGAAGTAGATGCCTTTGTTTTGAATTGTCCTGATCTCCTGCATCCCAGACTGACTCACTATTAGCTGCAGATGACCTCCCTGCACAGATTGTCACCATGCCTGGTTCATGCATTCTGGGGTTGGAACCCAGGACTGTGTGCCGGGCAAGGGCTCTACCAACTGAGCTCTAGCCATGGTCCCAGGGGTTTTCTTTACACAGAGAAAAGGAGAGTAGATGAAAGAAACAAGATCAATGCCAGCAAGATGAAAACGTGGAAACCACAAAGGATCGGGGTGACGTCTGAGTCTCAATCAGCACACGGGGAATTAAAATTAGAAGCCAGGAAGAGGGACTTGAAAGTTCCTCTCGCTGGATAAAAGTGGAGAGATTTAAAATAATGATAAAATTAAGTGACAGATAAAGATGATTCCAGAAGATAGGAGATCAAAGCCTGGAGCCTGGATTAAAAGATTTTTTTTAAAAACTATCAACTTTAAAGATTCAGGAGAGGTCTAATTGGATGCAGGAGGCCACCCAGGAGATGAAGTCTTTTAGGGGAGCTGGCCCGGGAAGAGGAGGCTGCCATGTTTGTTTTCTAAACATGATAGAAGCTTAAAAGGTAGGAGGACTGAGAAAAACTTATCTCAAAAGAAGAAAGCATCCAGCCCAGAACTGGAAGATTCTAGAAAAAAAAATGTCCAGAGAAGCCAGATATGATAGTATACACCTGTCATCTCAGCACTTGGGAGGTAGAGACAGGAGGATCAAGAATTTCAGGTTATTCTTAGAGTTGAGGCCAGTTTGGATGAGTGAGACCCTGTCTCTAAACAAACAATGAAACAGCAAGGCAGACAGAGAGAGAGAGAGAGAGAGAGAGAGAGAGAGAGAGAGAGAGAGAGAGAGAAGAGGCATAGAGAAAGAGAAAGATACACAGACACAGAGACAGACAGACAACAGATAGCCAGATACAGACAAACAGAGACAGATTGACATAGAGACGGACAGACACACAGACACACAGAGAGAGACACACACACACATAGAGATAGGTAGGTAGATAGATAGACAGATAGACAGATAGACAGACAGATGACTGATCTGATACCTCTTCTGTGAACAAACACATGGACAGGAGTGTTGGGAGCCGCACTAACCCCACGTTCGGGTGGCCAAAAAATGTTGGGGCCTAAGCTGGCCTACTTTGGGCGGCCAAAAAAAATGTTGAGAACTGCACTAATCCCTGTTCAGGCGCCAAAAAATGTCGTGGCTTGAGCAAAATGTTGAGGCTCGGGCTGCCCCGAGTTTGGCAGCCACTGTATCCCGGTCCAAGCTGCTGCTCCAGTCCGAGGGTTGGGGTTCAGCAAGAGAGAGTGAGGCCGGACTCGAAGAATGGAGACCAGACAGAGTGTGATTCAATCCCGTTTATTCTTCAGTCTCTCCAAGTCCCAAGTCCTAAGTTCCTAGTCCCTAGCTCCTAGTGCCTCCAAGTTCCAAGTTTCTTCTTCCAAGTGCCAAGTGCCTAATGTCTAATAACTAACTCCAAGTTGTTCTCTCTAAAGTGTCTCCTAAAAGTGTCTCCTCTGTCTGATTCTCTCCCTAATGTCTAATTCTCTGCCGTCTGCCTCTGCCTTTTATGTCTCACTTCTAAGCCATGCCTTTTGGTCATGCCTTTAATCATGCCCTTAGGTCTTGTCTCTAAATCTGATCTCTACACTTCTAAATTACACACCTTTAATCTCACACACCTTTAATCTCACGCACCTTTAATCTCAAGGCATCTAAACCAAGATTATCAGAGCGTGCTCAGCTGTTGTAGGCTATTGTAATCCAAGTCACATGTCAGGGTATATGGCTCAAGATGGCTGCAAAGCTGATAGCCGCTTTCTGCTAAAAGTCGGCCCCCAACACAGGAGACACGGGGCTGGCTCATGGCAGCCCTGCAGGCAGTGGTCAGGCCTGTGGACATGAACTTGGTATTACACAGGAAGAAGTCTGAGACATAGTGACTTTGCCAAGAAAACAGGAGGAACATTGCAGAAAATTTCTGAGTGTGTACATGTGTGTACACATGTGTGTGTATGTTTGGGTGCCCCTGTGTATGAGTGTGTACGAGTGCACAGGCAATGTATGTAGGTGTGTATGTATGTGTATGCACAGGTGTCCCTACACGTAGCACTGTATGACTATGGCTGTGAATACACCTGTAGATGTGACTGCCCACATGCACTTGTGCACGAGCACGTGTCTATGTGCATACAAGGTATTTGTGCATATATGCATATATATGCATGTTTGGTTTGTATATATGTGGTATATGTGCTTGAGTATATTTGTATATATATTATGCAGGTGTGTCTATGTGCATATGAGTATCCATGTATGCATGTGTATTGTACAGGCATATGTTATGTGTGGGATGTGTAGATATGTGCTATTACTGTGTATATGTATGTTTACATTGTATATGCAAGTGTAGACATATATGTAGATGTATGTATATGTGTTAATATATTACACACATGTATATGTATATGTATATGATATATATGTATATGTATATGATGTATATGTATATGTATATGATGTATATGTATACATATATGATGTATATGTATATGTTGTATATGTATACATATATGATGTATATGTATACGTATACGATGTATATGTATATGTTGTATATGTATACATATATGATGTATATGTATATGTATACGTATATGATGTATATGTATATGTTGTATATGTATACATATATGATGTATATGTATACGTATATGATGTATATGTATATGTTGTATATGTATACATATATGATGTATATGTATACATATACGATGTATATGTATATGATGTATATGTATACGTATATGATGTATATGTATACGTATATGATGTATATGTATATGTTGTATATGTATACATATATGATGTATATGTATACGTATACGATGTATATGTATATGTTGTATATGTATACGTATATGATGTATATGTATACATATATGATGTATATGTTGTATATGTATATGATGTATATGTATATGTATGTTTTAGTCAGTGTTCTCTGGTCCAGCTATTCCAACAATGCTAGGTATAAAAGGAAGGTCCAAGAATTCAGTCCTTGCTCAGTCCATGAAGCTGGTCTTTGCTGTACACTGGAATCCTGAAGAAGCAGTCTCTGATGCCACTGAATGGACCAGCTAACAAGGCTTCCAGCAGGTGTGACCCAGATTAAAGGCATTTTTTCCCTCAACTCAAGTGATTTGGATTAAATGTACACCTTCCTGTTTCAAGATCCAAATTAAAGGTGTGTCTTTTTCTACTTCCAATTAAGCAAAAATCCCTTACAGGTGTGCCCTACATTTGGGGGTTTTCGTTAATTCCAGATGCAGTCAAGTTGACAACCAAGAATAGCCTTCACAATGCATGTAGATATAAAGTATGTGTATGTGTGCATATATGGATATTTATACACATATGTGTGTGGTATTGTGTGCATGACTATATGTGTAGGTGTCAATATGTACACATGTATTTTGTTATGTATATATGTATGTGTGGATAATTATGAGTGTATGCGTTCACATATAATGTATCAGTGATCACCCATGTGTGTAGGTGTGCCTATGTAGGTGTGTGTGTACACATGCATGTGTGAAGCATGTGCTTACATGAAAAGGCTTCTCTGTAAGGCTTGAGCTAGAAACTCAGGACCAGGCCAGAGTGGATAGTGGTATAGAAAGAGGTTAGCCTGGCCCAGTGGCACACACCTTTAATCCCAGCACTTGGGAGGCAGAGGCAGGCAGATTTCTGAGTTCGAGGCCAGCCTGGTCTACAGAGTGAATTCCAGGTCAGCCAAGGCTACACAGAGAAACCCTGTCTCGAAAAACCAAAAGAAAAAAAAAGAGGTTAGCCTAGGTTAAGGGAGGGTGTCCTAATTTGCCTTCTGTTGTAATAAAACACTGGCCAAAATCAAACTGAGATGGAAAGGGTTTGTTTGACTTACAGTCTATCATTAAGGGAAGCTGGGGAAAGGAACTTAAGGCAGAAGCCATAGGAGCTTACTGGCTGGCTGCTGGCCTACTGAGCCAGGGAAGAGGCTCCGAGGGTGACTCTGAGGACAGCATAGGAGACAGCCCATACTTCTCTCTGCTGTCACTTGAGAAAAAGGACAGGACACCTTGCCCAGGGTTCTAGACAAGAGCCAGAACTATGCGTCTTCACCTCAGCAAGGACCCCAGCAAAGACATTTGGAGTCGCTCTCAGTGGCAGACAGGGATCTGGGTATAGGAAGGGGGATCTGAGTCCAGGGCCATCAAGTCCTGCCTAACGGGGTCCTGGAGATAGATCGATATCTCCTCCTTTGCTGGCTTCTGTTGCTAAGATGGATGGGTGGACAGATTGATAACCACAGGGAGGTCTGAACCAAGCCTGGTGGCTTCTTGCGACCACCAGGGAACTTTAGGGCCAGGAGGGAGAGCCCTGTTGTCCCTTTGCTGTGCTGGCTTGCCAGTCAAGGTCTATGCCTTCTGAGCATCATAGAGAGGATGCTGAAGCAGAAGGTGCAACAGCTGAGGGCGACACCTTGTGGTGACTTATGTGCATTACAGGTGGGACTCTCTTTTTTTCTTTCTTTCTTTTCTTTTTTTTTTTTTTTTTGAGACAGGGTTTCTCTGTGTAGCCCTGGCTGTCCTGGAACTCACTCTGTAGACCAGGCTAGCCTCGAACTCAGAAATCCACCTGCCTCTGCCTCCCAAGTGCTGGGATTAAAGGCGTGCGCCACCACTGCCCGGCGGGACTCACTTTCTAAGTCTTGTGTATATATACGCACATGCATACCTTATACACGTGTTGTCATCTCCCCCTTTGTCTTTTTCGCTGCCCCCATTCACCTTTCTTTTTCTACTTCTTTCTCCTTCTGCCCCTTTCTCTCCTCTTCTCCAACCTCCTGTTCTCTCTCCTCCCGTCCTCTTCCCTCCTCCTCTCCCTCCCCAACCTCCCTCCTCTCCCCCTCCTTCTCTTCTTCGTCCTTCATGGCACCCAGGCTGGCTTTAAATTTACTGTGTAAGCTGGTTCTAAGACCAGGCTGTGGCCTGCTGTAAGTTACTCCATATTGGGTAAAACGGTGCCTTTATTTCAGGCTGTGTCTTTTATTTTACCACCTTTTGAATCCATTTTTGGGGTGGAGGATGATGGCTCCCGAATGGATCTACAGACACCAACGTCCACACAGCACAGACTAGTATGTGACTTATTCCTGGTGTAGAAAGCTGGGTGTTGGTGGCACACGCCTTTAATCCCAGCACTCGGGAGGCAGAGGCAGGCGAGGACTAGGACAGCCAAGGGATACACAGTGAGACCCTGTCTCAATAAGCAAAAATAAACAAATAAATGAAATTTAATAAGGGTGCCGCCCTTCAGGACGAATCGAGACTCTAGGGGCATATGGGTGATTGAAAACACTATCAGGAAATTATGTCTCAGTAGGCACACCAAAGAAAGGGTGTAAACCCCTCACCTGGAACCCTTAAAGTGATGGACACAAGCAGTGGGCCCCACACCCTCTTGTCATCTGACACCCAGTGTGTGAGTGAAGGACCAATATACAGAACACTCCAGGCTGCCTCAGGGGTCTCAGCTCAGCTTGAGGACTTTGGACTAGGAAAACACTGAATTCTGTGAGCCAGGCTTAATAAACCATCCTAGGAGAGCCTAGGAGACAGTCTCGCTGAGAGCTGAGGACGAAATCCAACTCAGGAGGCTTCAGAGGGAAACAACATTAGCAACTGAACTAAGGGACCATTCTTGGGATATTTCAGCAAAGACTGTGGCTGCTTTTTTTCCTAAGAATCTCCCTGAGCTTAAACTGAAGAGTTTGCTTTTGGTTTTTGGTTTTTCGAGACAGGGTTTCCTCTTTGTAGCCCTGGCTAACCTGGAACTCACTCTGTAGACCAGGCTGGCCTCGAACTCAACAGATCTTTCTGCTTCTGCCTCCGGAGTGCTGGATTCAAGGCCTGTGTCACCACGTTTGGCTTAAATGGAAGAGTTTTGGATTCTGTTGTCAGAGATTTTAGGTCAGCCTTATAGAGACTCTGCCTTGTGGGTTATTAGTGATCACTGTAATGCACTAGGATTGTTATCCAGAAAACAAACAAACTTTAAGGCAGGTTTCTGTGCACCAGAGACTAACCTTAAGTCCTCCAGGAATCTCTCATACCCTTCCACCAAGGTCAGCTACCTCGGAGAGGCACCTAGTTTCTGATGAATCCCAGTAGCCTGTCCCAGCTCAGATCCCCGCCCTGCCGACTCCCAATCTTCTCACTTTCCACCAGGTTGCTCGTCTTTCTGCTTCCCCACCCTCCCAGATAAAGCCTTGGCAGTTTGTTTCCCAATAAATCTTTCCTCCCACGGAGAAGTCTAGTTTAGTAGTTTCTCTATGCCACCGCTTATAGGACATATATAATTACGTTTTACAGGGGGTTACAATTAAGAGATTGCCTTGAAGTCTCAGGAGAGCCCTGTGAACCATGTTGGACTGAACTCATTTTGAATTATGAAATAGCTACAAACCTCCGGGGGCCAGGGAGTAGAATGTGGTGGGTTCTAATGGGGATGGCCCCCATAGGGTCAGGTCTGAATCTTTGGTCCCCAGCTGTTGGAACTCTTTGGGAAAGATTAGGAGGTGTGGCCTTGTTGGAGGAGGTGTCACTGGGGGGTGGGCTTTGAGGGTTCAAAAGCCCACGTCATTCCCAGCTAGCTCTCGCTTTCGGCCTTGTGCCTGTAGATTGCTCCAGCAGCACCGTGCCCGCCATGCCCCTCGCCATGAAGGTCACCGACTCGTGCTTGGAAACCGTAAGCCTCCTTCAACGCTTTATTCTGTAAGTTGCCTTGGTCACACTGTTCTGTCCCAGCAGAGAATAACCAGGACAGGATGTATGACACCCACAGACTTAAAGAAGTATGCTTGTGTGTGTGTGTGTGTGTGTGTGTGCGCGCGCGCGCGCGCGCGCGCGTGCGCAGACGCGCGAATGTGTGCCTGTGCGTTTGCACAAGCATGCATGCACACTGAAGTGCATGTGTGCACATGTGGAAGTCCAAGGATAAACTCGGGTGTTGATCCTTAGGGATGTAGTCCATCTCCTTTAAATCCAGCCTCTCTAAAGCACGTGCCCCCCACCCTCCGCCTCCACTGACCACTCACATTTGAGTAGGAATTAGCTGGTACTTGAGAGCAAAGGTAGGAGCCTCCCCCCCTCCCCCCAAGATGTCCAAGACAGAAGCAGGCAACAGCAGGAGTCCTGTACCTCAATCACAAGCTTTATTGTCCGAACATGGACTTGCCACACTTCCACAATTCCACTGGGGGGAGGGGGAGGGGTGGGAATGGCTGAGCCACCGCTGGCTGGCCACACCGGGTAGGCTGAGGGGGCCCGTCAAAGGCCAGTGCTTATGGGGAAATGGCTTCTTGCACACCTACCAGGTGCAAGCCCACTCCAGGGCGGGGCTCAGCCCCTTCTGGGTCCCTACTGTGGGAGCCTTTGGCTGTTAATTCCTAATCCGTGAGCTGCCCGTTGTGCTGGAAAGAGCGATATTTGGCTCTGCCGTTGGGCCACTAAAGCGTCAATTCTAGGCTCTAGGCTGCTGCTGTTAACTGCAAGTGCTACTCAAAAGCCAACGGGAAGCAGGGGGTTGGGCTGAGGGGCCGCTAATTCAGCTCCTCCCTAAGGACAAGAGCGCCACCTGCTGGTGCCTAATGGTGCTCACACAGGCCACCTGGGCCGATCCTTATGTGGTCCCGCCTTGGGAAGACAGAAGCAGGGCCCTCTGTGGGTTGCTGGGGTCTTCGGAGTAACATGGCAGGAGTTCCCAGAAAATAAAGGGAACCAGTTTGATTCCTCTCACCCAGCAAAACGCCGTCATGACTGCGTTGTTTAAAGAGTTTTCTACCTGTTCTTGGCTCTAAGCCCCAAGCCAGTCCCGGCTCGAGGACAAGGTAAGAAGAGTGGGTTTGCGTGCTCACCTAATACTGAAGCTGTCTGCTCAACGCTTTCTGGGCAGCAGATGGGAGGTGGGTAACACATACTAGCTTGGTGTCGAGGAATAAGGAGCCTGTCACCCCCAAATCTTCCCTGGCTAGAGAGGCCCAAGCGACCTTGTACCAATGTGTAAAAGGCTTAGCACGTGGAGTCGGGCATCCCCTCCCTAGTTTCTGAAGACTGAAGCCCTTCTTGCTGTGTTATGTGTCCAAGCAGGGGCCCTGCTCCATCTCTCAGGGGCTTGCAGGGGACCTGGGGACACCAGAAGGAAAGGGGGGGGGGAAATACCCAGGTGCCCAGACAAGCCTTCGAGGCAGCCTGCTATAGCCAAGAGAGGCCCAACAGGATCGCTTCAGCCTCTGCAAATTCAAGAAGCTGCTTGGGACAAGAGAGGTTCTTCATGGCTGGGCCCAGCTGTACCGTGCTCTGTGGAAGGCCGTGTCTGTGGGAGCCTCCTGGTCCGGCAGGGGGTTCAGGTGGGACGCGTCCACGGCAGTGAGGACAATATCGTTACAAACACAGTCTCATCTCCAAAGGGACAGTTCTGGCTCCTGCCTGAAGGTGGCGCTGTTGGGAAGCCTGGCAGGGCTTCTGGTGTGAGTAGGGCCGGTTCGTGGTGTCTCTTGGGGTCAGTGTTTGTCCTAGAGAGAACAAGGGCTTAAATATCAAGAGTCCTGAAGAATGAACGGGCAGATGAGGGAGGGACAAAGAAGAGAGCTGGGTAGAGAGTAGGGCATGTGTCAAGGCCCTGTGGCAGGAAAAGCCTGGATTCTACAAGGAAATCCAAGCATCTCTGTAGAGGATGGATCTGCGGAAGTATGAAGTAATATACAAGCCTTGATTCCACATCTGGAAGTTATGTTTCTTACAAGATTACTGGGAAAAACAAACCCTCATGTGGTCTAGACAGCAGTTCCCAGGATAGTGGCTACTCTGCCACACCAACCCTGCCCACATCAGCCCCACCAGCTGCCTGGTCCTCGAATACCTGGCTAGGAACAGTCTTCAAGGTCCTCGTTCCCAAGCCTGGTCCTCGTTAAATGCAGAACAGCTGGAAAGCCAAGGGCCAAGCTGGGTTTTACATGACTCCAGCCTCATCTGCCTGGGTCACACAGCTAGCTGGGGACATGGATGTTCCTAGACCAGGTGTTAAGTAAGTCATAGGCATTTGCAATAATGTGGGGGGTGAGGAGGGAAACTGGGACACTATGTTTCCCAAAATCAAGGGCTATGGGCGTGGCTCAGCAGTAGATGGCTTGCCTAGAATCCCCCAGGGAGGGGCTGGGGGCGTGGCTCAGTGGTAGAGCCCCTGCCTAGAATCCCCCAGGGAGGGGCTGGGGGCGTGGCTCAGTGGTAGAGCCCCTGCCTAGAATCCTCCAGGGAGGGGCTGGGGGCGTGGTCAATGCTAAGGCCCTGGGTTCCATTCTCAGAACCACAGGAAAAAAAAACAAGAAAGAAAAAAGAAAAGCAGGACCATTTCTGGATGGGATACACTAGTGCTAGAATCTTCCTAAGCAAGCATTCCAGCTGGGACAGGTCAGACACACACAAAGCATTCTTGTTCCTTTGTATATTTAGTGACTTCCGGAGGGTTTTGGTCAGAGGCCTGCTGGCTTGGATGACTTAAGAGAAGCCGCTGGCGCGCTTACCTCCTGTTTGTGGGCCTTGTCTGGCTGGTGGATACCGTTGGCAGAACCGGAATTGCTGATGGTCTGTGAGGGAGCGGAGGGGAAGAGCTACTGAGTAGGCGGCCAGGATGCAGTTCCACATGTAACCACAAGGGGGAAGCGATCTTCCCGATGGGACCAGCCAGGCTTGGAACCAAAGTCCTTTAGACTAGGTTTCCCGGGACAGCAATGCTTACTTCCTTTTCAGACTGGGGTTTCAAGGATGGGGCCACCCACCTTCAGACTGGGGATCCAGTGCTGGGACACTCTCCTCTGTCAGACTGGGGTCCCCAGGATGGAGCTGCCTCCCGTTTGGGACTGGGGTTCCCGAGGCTACAGCCCCGTGTGCTCACCTGAGTCCTATCTGAGCAGCCCCTCAGGGCCTCAACCAGCCTCTCCACCTGCTGGGCCTGGTCCAGTGCGTCACGCAGGGCATCCTCCGTGCTCACCAACTGATGCTGCAGTCGTAGCAGCTCCGGTGCTGAAGCTGGGTCAATGAGGGAGTAGCGTCTCTGCTCTGACAGAGACTTCTCCTTGTCCTGGAAGGGTGGAAGTGTGGGTGTGTGACCTGCCAGTGTGGGTGTTAACTGGAAACAGATGGATCAGGCCCCAACTCCCTTTTGAGTGGAGCGTGTGCCTTACACGGACCCCCCTCCCCCAGACTTCACTTTCCAACTTCTTCAAGCCCTAGAATCTAAGCCCCACCACCCCATCCTCACCGCAGCCTTTCTGTTCTAACCCAGAGAATCAACTCTCAATCTACCCAGTATTTCTCTCTCACTTCCAAGTCCATGTGACCCTTCCCCCACCCATGCCTGGTCCCTTACAAGTGTCTGCTCTCTCCCCACCATGATGCTGTGTCCACACACCCCACTTTGGCCTCCCACCAAAGCATTCCAAGACGATCTGTCAGGCCCAGCCTCCTCGATGCTCGCCCCGGCCTGGGCCTTCAGGCCAAGCTCAGAGCTTCTATGCAGACCTCCCTGTGGCTCCAGGACCCCACGCTCTTCATGTAGCTTCTAGCACTTTTCACTCTTCCAAGTGCAGGGCTGGTCCACCAGTATGGAGCCCCAAAGGTAAAAGTCTGAGGTCCCCTTTACCTGTGCCCACATTTCTGGGAAACCCACCAGCCCAGGACCTCATCTTCTCCCGTGTCACAGAACCATAGAGGCCATAAGTGTGTGCTGCTGGGGTGTGTGTGTGTGCTGGCATTTAACCTGCCAGACATAAAATGCTAGCATGGCGGCCCATCCTGATAACCCCATACCTAGGAGCAGATATGAAGCCCATACGGCTAAAGAGCTCTGTTTCAGATACAGGGTCTTACGTAGCCCAGGCTGGCATAGAACTTGCTATATAGCTGAGGATAACCTTGAACATCTGATCTTCCTACATCCATGTGCCCAGTGCTGGGATTACAGGCACAGGTCACTACATCTGATTTTAGGTAGCGCTGGGGACAGAACCTAGGGCTTTATTCAAGCACTCTGTCAACTGAGCCCCATTCCCTCAGCCCCCTAAGCATTCTTATTATCTCACCTTCCCCTCTACCCTGTGGATTCCCCCACCTCCAAGGCCAGAAACAGCATATCTAACCCCCACACCCTAAAGTGTGGGGGTAAGAAGAGGCCCATTCTCTTTGATCCACAAAACCCATACGCCAGAGACAGCCAGAGACGGCCAGAGACGGCCAGAGACGGCCAGAGACGGCCAGAGACGGCCAGAGACGGCCAGAGACGGCCAGAGACAGCCAGAGACGGCCAGAGACGGCCAGAGACGGCCAGAGCATCGGGCTGTAAACAGAAAGGGGGGTGGGGGCAGCTCTGTCCTATGCTGCCAATGTTACTGCCTGCGTCCATTCCCACTCATGGCGACTCAGCTCAAAGCCCAGTTGTTTCCACAGGAGGAGGAGCTTCAAGTCAGCACCCTGACTTGAACCTCTCGCCTTTCTATTAACAAAACCCCCAATACACAAGGAGCCCAGACCCTGGTTTCTGGTTGGATACCTCCCTGCATGGATGTTTTTGGCCCTCTATGTATGACTGACTTTTGCCCTCTGGCTCTGGACAGAGCAGACTCTTCTTGTTGGTGTAGGGACATCTCTGGTTATAACGTCTAAAAGGGGGCTGCTCCGCCCCTTCATCTGCTACATGCTTGAGATCCTGGAGGACTGAGTTTTCAACCCCCATGGTGACTCTAGGAGGTCGCTGGTCTCCTCAGCCTGGCAGGACAGCCCTGGCAAACCCTTCTCCCTGCCCCCACCCTCTGCCTGCACGTACCAGCCCGGTCAACTTTTCACGCAGGCCCCGGATGTCGTCCTTCAGTTTTTGTTCCTTTATCCTCCATTCGGCTTTGTGTACTTCACGGCTCAGGTCTCTCTCGGGCCCTGGGGAGTGGCGATTGGCTTCTAACAGCAACACCCTCAGCTCATTCAGACTCCTGGAGTAGGCAGACAGTCACAGAACCAGGGCATCAAATCTGCAACTCTGTAGTACAAGCCATGTGGCTGGAGGTTCATTACCACCAGGGGGCGCTAGCCACAAGGCAATGGTGGCGAGAGCCAAGCAAGAAGGGTGTGGGATGGGTCGGCCACACCCAAGAGGAACAGCATTGGGATGTGGGCCGATCAAGAGGGTTTTGCTGTTCTTAGAGCTTTGGGGTTTGTTTGTTTGTTTGTTTGGGAGATTTACTTTTGTTTTATGTATAAGGGTGTTTGGTCTTCATGTATGTCTGTGCACCCTGCACATGCTTGGTGTCCTCTGAGGCCAGTAGAGTGTGTCAGACCCTTTGGAACTAGAGGTATAGATGCCTGTGAGCTACCATGTAGGTGCTGGGAATCAAACTGAGATCATATGGAGGAGCAAGCAGATATCTCCCCAGACTCAGTACATTTTTTTTTGGAGTTTTTTTTTTTTTTTTTTTTTTTTTTTTTTTTTCTCCTGCATGCCAGGCAGGGTCTCTACCAACAGCGCCACATCCTGCAGCCTCAAGGGAACCTCTTGAATGCTGAGATCACATGCACGACTGTGCTAGGCAACCAGGCTGGATTTACAGATAAATGAGAACAGCATTTCAAAGTCAGAGGCCAGGCAAGATGGCTCAGTGGGTCAAGGTGCTTGCCACCAAGGCTGAGGACCTAAGTTCAATCCCTGGGGCCCATATAGTGGAAAGAGAGAGCTGACTTCTACAGGTTAAGTCTTCTGGCCCTCACACACATTTTCTGGCCAACCTCTCAGAGGCAAATAAAATGAACAAACAAATAAATGCTACTATTATTATTATTACATTTTTTTTTTTACAAATGAAAACAAAACAAAAACAAACCTGAAAAACATTTTGTTATTTGTGCTAGATGAACTGGGCATGGGGACTCCCCCCTATAATCTTAGCACATGGAGGCTGAGGAAAGAAGAGTAGGGGACTCAAGGCAAGTCTAGGGTGTTCAGGAAGAGCCTGTCTCAAGAAAACAAAAGTCAGGGCTGGAGAAACAGCTCAGCGGATAAGAGCATTGGCTGTGCTTTCTGGGGACCTGGGTTTGATTCTCAGCAACCATATGGATGCTTGCAACCATTTGTAACCCCAGATCCAGGGGATCTGATACCCTTCTGGTTTCCACACGCACCTGAATACACACGGTGCACATTCAGGCGCACACACACTTAAAATCATAAATAAACAAATCTTACGCGCACACACACACACACACACACACACACACACACAAGTTCCCTGACTAAATTTAATTGTTTTTAAAGTGGAAAGACATCCGTAAGACCCCATGTTAGGGGAGCATGCATCTCCACCGTGGGCTGCCGGGAGCACTGCGGTTAGGATGCTGAGGGGCTGGAGAGATGGCTCGGCAGTGAAGAGCACTGACTGCTCTTGCACAAGAGCCAGGTTCAGTTCCCAGTGCTCATGCGTTAGCTCACAATCATCTGTAACTCAAATTCCCAGGGATCTGATGTCCTTTTCTGACCTCTGAGAGCACCGGGCACATTTGCGGCACACAGACATACATGCAGGTGAAACACTTATTTACATAAAAGAAGTACATCTAAAAAGGTTGGAATCATAATGACAGCAATAGAAATAAGAAGAAAAAAAGAAAAGAGAAAAAGGATTCTGCAACCTCAGAAGCCGAGCCCTGGGCCACTCACCTCTCCTTTCGTAGCAATTCTTGGCTGATGTGAACCAGCTGGCCAGAGGCATCATGGGTCTTCCGGGACACGGCCTCCAGCTCCGCCTCTAGGCGCCTCTTCTCCTTCAGGAGCGAGTCTATCTTCTTCTCTCCTGATTTGTACTTGTTCTCTAGGGCTGGGGGAAGCCGCAGGGAAAGAGAGAGTACAAACACGGATGGTAACTGGGGGTGTGGCTCAGTGTGTACAGCGCTGGCCCCAGCAAATCAGAGGCCCCGGGTTCTATTCCCAGCATGGCTTAAAATGGAGTGATATCTAACAGGCCTGTGGTCAAGCACTTCAGGCTTGGAAGCAGGAGGATCAGGAATTCAAGGCCAGTTCTGGGGCAACCTGGGCTTCAGGAGACCCTGTCTCAAACACCAATGAGAGGCTGGTCTGGCCAGCGTGGGAGATGACAGTAATGCCACCCTAAGAGGCAGGCAGTGCCAAGCATTGTGCACAGGTCTATAATTCCAGCACCAGGGAGGCTGAGGCAGGAAGATCATGAGTTCAAAGCCACAGTGGCTACGTAGTGAGTTTTCGGCCTAAAGTCTAGGCTAAAGAGACCGTGTCCCAAACAAACAAACAATGAAAAAAAGCGTCAAGTCTGGGCAGTGACTATAGCTCGGTTAGTGATCGACGAGCATGCATGAAGCCCATGGAAGTGCACACCTGTCATCTCAGCACTTGGGAGGCAGGAGGAAGATTAGACGTTTAAGGTCATTCTCAGCTACGCTGGGAATTCAGAACCTGCTGTGACCTCATGAAACTCTGCCTCAGAAAAGAGAAAAAAGAAAAAACGTAGTATCCTAGTTAGCACTGAGTATCAGCTGGACACAGCCTAGACCCAACTGAAAACACAATTGCAACTGAGTAATTATCTTTACCAGGTTGGTCTGGGGTGTGTTTGTGAGGATTGTTCTGATTGTTAATGGATGCAAGTGGGACCAACCCACTGTGGGCAGCACCATTCCCTATTCTGATTGTTAATGGATGCAAGCCGGCCCAGCCCACTGTGGGCAGCACCATTCCCTAGACAAGTGCTCCTGGGCTGTCTAACAAAGCTCACAGCACAGCTGTGACAGCTACCAAGCCAGCAAGTAACCTTCCAGTGGTTTCTGCTTCAAGCTCTTGCTTATGTTTCTTCCCTGACTTCCTTCTATGAGGGACCACTGCCCAGAAGTGTAAGCCTTACACTTTTCAACAGCTACACAAAGCAGACCAATTCTCCCAACCAGCATCCCTGGCTCTGCGGGGTAGGGATACACTGTGGATGCTTACATTGTTATGCAGATGAGATAGAAGCTAAAACTAAGTCTTCACTTTGGCCCTGGGGGAGTCTAGATCCCACTGACCTTTGTGAAGTCAAGTAAATGTAACCAGGACTGGACGAGGGGAGTGGGACCATCCCCCAGGACTGGAGTAGTGGTAGTGCCGGTTCCCTAAGCAATGTCAAGAGCATTTTGAATTAGTGAGTCCCATACCTACCAATTCCAGACTTCTGCCCTCTCCTGGGCCTTGTTTATTTTGCTTTGGGCTATGGTCCAGGTTCTATGGTCTATTTCTTTTGAGACATAATCTTATGTAGCCCAGGCTGGCCCAAAAATTTCAAGATAGCCTCAACCCTTCTTGATCCTCCTGCCTCTACCTTCTGAGTACTGGGATTCCAGGTCCACAGCCCCATACCAGGCTTCCTGCAGTTCATGCTATCTGTCCTGGGGATCAGGGGCTGCATGGAAGAAGCCCATAAGGAATTCAACTCTTCAAGAAGGCCATGAGGAAAACTTGGTGGCATCTAGGGGCATGGACTCAGTTGGCTCTGGAAAAAAGGCAGTGCTTGCCCACTCAGGTACAGGCCTCAAGCCCAGCTCAGCTGGACCTGCAGAGCCGTAGTGCCAACCTCCACCGACCCCCAACCTCTTCCCCTAGGGAGGGAGACTTACCACTTACTTGGGCCCTGAGCATGTCCATCTGGGATGTCAAGGCTGTCACCTCTTTGTCCCTCTTGTTCAGCTTGTCCTGCAGGCCTAGGAGAGAAAGGAAAGATGGGGACCCATGAACACCCAAAGGCCAATAGTGTGGGCAAGTGGTGATGCCTCCTGGGGGGAATCCTAACAGGGGTCACACTCAGCCTCTAGGTCAGAGACTTTTCTCATCTTCTGAGTCACCCACCCAGAGGAGGAGGATCCAGTAGTGTGTGGTTTAGGGAACACGAACACAGATTTCCACCTGTTTGGCTTCCTCAAGCAAAGGATAGAGGAACAGTGAAATAAAGATGTTGTGGCCACAGAGCCAAAAAGGATCCCGTGTTGGGTTGCTTCCCAGGACAATGTTTAAAAAAAAAAACAAAAAACACTGATGGTTCTCAAGTTAATTAGTTTATCTGTCAATCATCTCTTTCATATAGCCCAGGCTGCCTCAAACATATTACATAGCTGAGGGTAACCTTGAACTTCTGGTCCTCATGCCTCTACTTCCCAAGTGCTAGGATTACAGACATGCATCTCCAGGTCCAGTTGTATGTGGTGCTGGGGATAGAACCCAGGGTTTTGTGCATACCAGGCAAACACTGTTCCAAGTCACACCCTCAGCCCCAACTTATATCTACTTTTCTTAAAGTAGAATTTTGAGATACAGTCCAAGCTAAACTTATCTCATGGAAATCCTATTTCACACGATTAGTTTTTGAGACAAGGTCTCAATATGTAGCTTAGGCTAGCCTTGAACCCATGGCAGTCTTGCCTAAGTCTCCCTAGTATAAGCATGTGCATAGCTAGTTTGTATCTAATTTTGAGGGGGAGGGGGTTTGAAACAGAGTTTCTCTGTGTAGCCCTGGCTGTCCAGGAACTCATTCTATAGACTAGGCTGGCCTCCCCTGCCTCTCGAGTGCTGGGGTTTAAAGCCTGTGGCACCACACCAGCTTACATCTAGCTAACTTTTATTTATATGATATAATTTATATACTGTAATTCTAACATTATCTACCCAATTAAAAAAAATAAGGTAAACACTAAACAAGTTGCAAGAGCCAGCACTAGGCATCAAGGCTTCTGTTTTCTAGGGGGACGGGACCATTACCAAGGTAAGAACACTTTACCACCTGCAGGTGGAAGCGTCTGAGATCTGCAGTTTCAGCCCTGCATCCTCTGGTTTCCCCTTTCTATAAATGTCCCAGGCAGGGAAGGCAGTCCTTTACCTTTAAATGTTTCTAAATCCTATTTATTTCACTGTGCAGATGTGTGTGTGCTACAGCTGGAAGGTAACTTGTAGACATCTAGTTCCCTCTGCCACCGTGTGCCACCTGAGATGGAACTTGTCAAGCTCAGCAGCGAGTCTTTACCCAAGGAACCATCTCCACGGAGCACGGAAAAGATTTTTTTTGCTTGGTTTCTTCCTGCCCCCTCCCCCGACCCTTTTGATACAGGGTTTCTCTGTGTAGTTAGTCCTGGCTGTCCTGGAATTCACTCTGTAGACCAGGCTGGCCTTGAACTCAGAGATCTGCCTCTGCCACCCAGGAGCTGGGATTACAGGTGTGTGCCACCGCCGCCAGGTGGGAAGGTGGTTCTTGAGACACTGAGATACCTGTTCCTACCCTGATGCCACAGCACCCTCTCCTGGAGGGGTGACTGCACACAGCAGGGGACTCTGACCGGTGACTCAGCTCTAAGGTGGCACCCAGCTAGCTTTCCACAAAGCCTGAACTCCTACCCGAGGCCACTCACCTTCCACAGTCTCCTTCATCCGAATCTTCTCCTCGGAAAGGTCATCGGACTCGATCACCTGAAAGGACAGTCCTGTAAGAGGACACGCTTGCCACCCTACCCAGGCCACACCTCGACTTGTGAAAAGGGACCTGGGGGATGCAGGGACCCAATGCAGGGCGAGCAGACACACTTTAATCCCTCTCCTTGAGAAAAGGGAAGCTCCCAGTTGGCTTCCAGCTGCCTTGTAGGATCCCCTGCCGCCCCTGAACTGCTATTTTGGGGAATAAGGAGCAGATGATGAAAGTTAGGACCTTTTCCATATTAGGCAAGTATTCTACCACTGAGCCACGCCCCCAGCCCCTCACTGGGGGATTCTAGGCAGGGCTCTACCACTGAGCCACGCCCCCAGCCCTATTGACTCATTAGACCAGATAAACTGACTTTCAACTCATTCTGTAGCTCAAGCAGGCCTCATGATTGTGATCCTCCTGCCGCAGCCTCCTCAGTAGCTAGAAATTACAGTACTTGAGTCACCAAGTCTGGTTTGGCTATATCCTTGGTAAAAATTATTAAATAGGTGTCTTTTTTTTTTCTTTTTTTGAGATCTGCCTTGGGAGTCTTTTCCAGAACACCAGCCATGACACTCCAGTCATAAAACAAGCAGTCAGTGAATATAACGGAGTGTGGATGGCCCACCTAGGGCGGGCTCATGTAAGAACTTCCATAAGTGCATTCTTCACAATACTGAAATAGTAAACTCAGAAGCCAAGGAAGAAAAAGTGGATTGAAAAAGAAAGACTGAGGAGCTGAGGAGCTGACTCACTTGGTAAAAGGCTTGTCTTACAAGCTGTAGGGCTTGAGTCTGGGCCCCAGAACCCACATTAAAAAAAAGCTGGGCACAATGGTGCACACGTGTAATCTGAGCACTGGGAAGCAGAAACAGGCCGATCCTTGGTGATGGGTGACCAACCATCCAACCTAGCCTACCTATATCATGTGTTCCAGGTCAGTTAAACTGTGTCCAAAAAAAAAAAAAAAAAAAAGATAGTATCCGAGGCTGACCTCTGACCTCCACACATATGTACCCCATACACACATGTGCATATGCACACACACATGTATCAGCAAGGTGGGATATGGTGATTCAAATCTGTAATCTTAGCACCTGAGAGTTAAAGACAAGAAGATTATGAATTTAGGGTTATCCTACGCTACAGGGTGAGTTTGAGGCCAGCCTGGGCTACACAAAACAGTATCTCAGACAAAAAATAAATAAATAAATAAACACAGACACTGGATTCCCTGAACACCACACTGCAGAGATACCATGCATGGATTAAATAGTCAAGCTCCTAGCTGGGCCCCTGTAAGGTTATTTTAAATGCGTTATTGGGGGCTGGAGACACTCGCAGATCCCTTGATTCCTTGGGCGTGCTTCCCAGCACACAAGCTAGGTGGCTCAAAGCCACTCGGAACTCCAGCTCCAGGGGCCCTGAAGCCTCTGGCCTCTATGGGCATTGGTACTCAACATGTGTACAACCATGCATGGTTAAACATCACAAATCTCGAAATAGACCACTGCGATGTGGAGCTCGGAGCCAGTTAAAGCATCCTTCTGGGCTAGAATGGACGGGGGTTCTCGCCACTCCATCACATGCCTCAAGGACCAATGAGGCTCGCTCATCCAGAGCAAGGACCATATCGCTGGGCACTTCTAGACTTGGGACAAAATGGGTCATGATGGCTGTGACCTTTCTAGAAGCTAAAGAGACATCTTCGAGTCCCCGGGTTGGTGTCTGATGAGACAAGGGCCTGGGATGGGCAGAGTTTCTCTGCCCTTCTTGTGGGTGGTACCCGAGTCCTGGGTACCAGAAGAGCAAAAGGAGGCTCTGGGCAGCCCATTCAATAGACGGCGTGTATTTGTTCTGTCACGCTGGAGATGGGACTGAGAACCTCTCCTAGGGTAGCATTCTAGTGCTCTGGCATTGAGCCACACTCTCAGCTCATTAAAAAAAAAAAAATCAACTTTGAAACGGAATCTCACTAAGCTACAGAGGCTGGCCTTGAACTTGCCATCTACTAAGTCACAGCCAATCAGGGTTCAGACGCTAGCAAAATGGTGTCTTCAATGGCTCTCAAAGCCTGTGTAGGAAGGATCAAGCAGGGTCCTCTCAGACTACAGTGGTCCCGATGATCCCCATGGCTCTGATGGAGAGAGACAGAAGCTCCTCCTCTGAGCGCCCTCCCACCCCCTAGGCTAGCTCCAGGAGCGTGGAAAATGCTCCCCAACTGGCACGCAGAGGCCACGCCCTTCCGGTCCCTCCCCAGCCGGTGGCCCCACACGAGCGAATGCAGCCTACATGGCTGTGCTGGGCTGAGCACAGGGACTCGACAGCCTGGAGTCTATTCTCAGCCACCAGCAGCTTTTCCCGCAGCCGCTCGGCCTCCTGCCTGCTCTGGGCTTCCGCTCTCTGTAACATCTCGTAATCCAGCATCTTCTTTTCAGCCAGTGAGATCTGTTCTTTGAGGAACTCGATGGCCTGAGCCTGGCCGCGGTACTCTACATCCAGTCTCTCCAGCTCCTGCACGCGCAGCTGGGCGTCACGACATTGGTCCTGGGCTTCTTGTAGCTCCAGCCGGTGCTGGCTGGCCTGCTCCTCTAGCTGTTCCCTCCAGTGTTGTTGCAGCCCGGCCAGCTCCTCCTGGGCCTCTTGCAGCTTCTGCCGCAGGCCCTCCTTCTCCTTCTCACGCATGGCCGTCTCCAAGTCGTGCTTGGCCTGCAGGTTACCTAACTCCAGCTGGTGCTCCATTTTGATGCCCTCCACCAGGGCCTTCAGTTCTCCAATCTCCTTCTGCTGGGCGCCTGGGCCAGAGTTCAGCGTGGCCTTCAGGTCCTCCAGGGATTTCTGGTGGTCGGAGGCCAGCGAGTCCAGCTTGGATTTCCAGTTGTCCATGAGGCCCATGTTCTCCGTGGTGGCCTGCTGGACCTTGGCCTTGAGGTCTGCCACCTCCTGAGCATACTTTTCGTTGGCCGCCCGGAGCTTGTCCACCTCCGCCTGGTAGGTCTTTAGCATGTGCTCATACTTGTCCTGGAGCAGGGTGCTGTCTCTCTGGTGCTCCTTGCTAGCCGACAGCAACCGCTCTCGCAGCCGCAGGGTCTCGGCAGCCTCTGGGTGGTCGGCAGGTGGTGGGCCTGACTGGAGGAGACAGTGTTGCAGCTCTTCGATCTCACCACGCCGCAGGCTCAGCTCTTCTTCTAGCTGGAGCACCCGAGACTTCTCAGCCACCGTGGTCAGCTAGCAGGAGAAAGAGACAAGTCAGCGGCCTACGATCAGTGCTGCGGACAAGGCAGCCATGATGGGGTGGTCAGATAATGGGGAGGTGCCTATCCCTAGCTGGGTATTGGCTGTTCTCGGGGACCCTACTGTATCCCAAATGATGGAGTGAATCAAATCCTCATTGCTTAGGTGGCTTAGAACACATCACTGCTCAAGAGAAGTTTGAGCTTAGAGGACTTTCTCAAAGCTAATGCTTTATGTGTATGCATAAATCAGTAATCCTCCTGCCTCAGCCTCCCAAGTGCTGGGATTACAGGTATGCACCACCATGCCGGGCTGGATAAGCTTTTTCTGACTTGCAGTCTGGTGGAGCTGTAGGTCAAGGGGCCTGTCTGGTGGGTGCTAAACCATCTAGTGAGTTTCCTGCACACAGCACTCTGGTACGCAAGTACCTATGATCACCTGGCAATGGACGCTGTGCACATGAAGCCATGTGTCCCCAGACACCCACATGCCCTGCACAGGGCTATGGCCACTATGCACAAACTGAGCCCTTGCCACAAGCCTCCGACTGTCTGCAGGGTGGTTTTCCTGATCAATGCTTGCTCCTGGTCAGAGTTCCTCCCAGCAGAGCTACAGCTGGGCTGGCCAGCTATTTGGACATACGTACGGTCCATGTACGACAGGTGTGGAGAAGCCAGCTGGGCTCGGAGTACGGGACATAGAACCACACCCTAGAACTGTCCGGACTGTTCTCCCTAACGAAGCTTCTCAGGACCTCCCTAACACTGTATGGCTATGGCCAGACTCCGAGGCTGACATCATCTCAATCTTTGGGGATATCCGGACATATAAAGCCCTATTTCCTAAGCCTCAGGTCCTCCAGGTTGCTGCTGCCACCTTAAGAGTCTCTGGGTTAGACCACTCTGGGTCTGCATTCCTGTCAAGGAAGCCCATGCCCACCCACGTAAAGGGCAAAGCCCTCCAAGAAGGCTCCTTTCTGGCAGTGGACAGGAAGGAGGCACAGGGAAGTTCTCACAAAGACACCTGCATTCAAGAAGCCATGAACGTGGAGGGAATCCCAGAGGACCAAGACCCCCTTCCCTAAAAGCACCACTTGGCCACAGTGAGCTTGACTTAAAAATCTCAACTGCCCTCCCAGAGGGGAGCACGGAAGGGACTCTCAAAGCAATAGTAAGAACAGCTGTATGATGGCAGAGGTAATGATTAAAAAAGCAAAGTGGGGCACCGACGGGCCAAGGCGCTGGCCGGGTGGGTGGCAGTGGCGGGCACGGTTTACCCTGTTATCCGCTAATTCTCTGAGCAGCCGCTCGGCCTGCGCCTTCTCCAATAGCAGGCTCTGCTCCAGCTCCCCAATGCGCGCGTGCTCCAGCTGGGTCTGGGTCTGCTCCACCCAGGGTGGGGGTTGGGGAGGGATGACAGGGTGGGCAAGGAAGGCAGGGACGTGGGGAATGGGATACAGGGAACAGGAAGCCGGAGAAAAGAAAGAAAGGGCGTGAGAAGGAAAAAGAGAGAGAAGAGAGAGGAGGCGTCATCTTCCGTGAACAAGACTGAAAACAGATCAATGAATGAGCCGGAATTGCTTGGGGAAGAGAGAGAGGTCTCAGAAGTGGGGTGTGTGAGGGGGCTGGGTACCCTCCCATCATTGTGGCCTAGCTGGGGGCGTGTTCAAGGCAGAGGCGGCCGTGGGAACCAACCCTTGCCAGCCTCTGGTAATGCAGTGGCAAAGGGTACCTCGGGGTCTTCCCTTGGGGGGGTTTAAGGGTCTTGTCTTTTTTTTGTTAGGTACATTTCCTTTATTCATTTAGTGTGTGTGTGTGTGTGTGTGTGTGTGTGTGTGTGTGTCTGTGTGTCTGTGTCTGTGTGTGCGCGTGCGCGCGCACGTGTGCATACACCACAGTGCATATAAGGGCAGTTAGAAGGAGTGGATTCTCCCCTTCTACCATGTGGGTCCGGGGGATCGAACTCTGGGCGTCAGGTTTGGTAGCAATCACCTTTACCTGCTGAACCATCTCCCAAGCTCTTCTTTTATAGTCACTACACAACTGCGGCAGGCCTTGAATGCCCTGTAGGCCTTGAGCTCCCACACTATCCACACGCCTCTACGTCCTGAGTGCTAGGATTCAGGGTGTGTGCTACTACATCTGTTTGCTTTTTGTTTTGTTTTGTTTTGTTTTGTTTTGTTTCAAACAGTTTTGCTATACAGAGAAGGCTGTCCTAAAACTCACTGTGTATCCCAGTCTTGCCTTGGACCCTGTAATCCTGACTCTGGACTTTGGTTTAGTTTTATGAGACAGGGACTCACTATGTTGCTAAGGCCGACCCCCACTTCCCAAGTATGAAGACTGGACCATGCTCTGCTTGGCCTGGAACTCAGGATGCAGTCCAGGATGCCCTTGAACCTGCAACCCTTCTGCCTCAACCTCCCTAGCACTGGGATGACAGGTATGTGCTACCATGCTTGGCTAACTCAACTCACACCATCTTGATTCTCCTGGGTGGAGACTGGGCTAACGCCCATTGCCCTTCTCAGAGCCTGGCTTGGTCGACATCCCTCCCCCGCTCTCTTCACCCTTCCCAGATTCTGCAGAGGACGCCTGGTCTCTGGAAGTACAAGGGCACCTTTGTCCCCTCTTTACAACACCCGTTTCATTCGAGAACAAAGCATGACATTCTCTGGGTGGCACAGGGCTGGCATTTGGATGGCCCATGATGGATCTCTGCAAGTAGGCAGGGAGGCAGAGAGGACACGTACCCAGGGGTACTCTAGGAGACCAGACTGGAAACCAGGTTTGTCCCCAGAGAGAGGGGAGGGTGCTGCTCACCCTTAGAGAAACACAGGTTAAAGCCGTCAACCCCCACTCAGACACACACACAACCCTGCAGCAAGTCCGGAAGGGGTGGGCGGGGCTTAGATGGCAGGGCTAATACTCCCATGCCAGCAAGAAGTGGCAGCCATGGAGACTCAGCCTGGAGCCCAGGCACCTAATGGCAGCAGTCAGCAGAGGAAGAGCAAGACGGAGGCTTTATGAGGATTGATGGAGTTTAGTCATGAAGACAGTAGAAGATGGGGTGACCCAGCCCATAGGGATCAAGTGTTCTGTTTGGGTCAGGGTTTAGGCTTTCAACTTTGTGTGTTCATATGCATGTGGAGACCAGAGGTGGATATTGGGCAATTTTGTGGGGCGGTATGGGGTAGGGGGCTCAAGACAGGGTTTCTCTGTGTAGCTCTGGCTGTCCTAGAACTCAACAGGTTACAGACTAGGCTGGCCTCAAACTCAGAGAGAGAGAAAACGACCCTCCTGCCTTTGCCTCTGGAGTGCTGGGATTAAGGGCATGCTCCACCCTGTTTCGTAAGACAGGGTCTCACTGAGCTATGCCAACCGGCCAGTTTCAACAATAAGGTCAGACACGTGCCACGCCCATTTTTGCTTTTGTTTCTTGGGACAGGACCTCTCTGTGTAGCCCTGGATGTCCTGGAACTCACTCTGTAGACCAGGCTAGCCTCAAACTCAGAGATCCGCCTGCCTCTGCCTCCCAAGTGCTGGGATTAAAGGCGTGCGCCCCCATGCCTGGCTGTGGTGCCCTTTTTTTATGAGCGTGATAAGCCTCATCCTGCCCCCCCCCACCCCCCGCAACCAGGGAGTTCTGGCCAGGTGATCAGCTGAGCCATGCCCCCAGGCTCCCCAATTTGAGTTTGTCTTTCGCTCTGAACTCTATCCCCTAGCCCTTGGTTTTAAATTATAAATTTTTAGATTTCTGTATTTATTTGATGTGTGTAAATGTACTTCCTTGCATGTATGTATGTTTAATACCATGTAGGTGCAGAGACCTTAGAGGCCAGAAAAAAAAATCAGATTCTCTGAAACTGGAGTTACAGATGCTTGTGAAGGACCAGGCGGGTGTTGGGAGCAAAACTCGGGTCTTCTATAAGAACAACAGGTGCTCTTAACCACGGAGCAATCTCTCTGGTCCCAGGTTTAGCTTTCTAAAAGAAGATTTGTTTTTCTATGTGCATGTGCAAGCATGCATGCATTCCCATGGGTGTATGTGCAGGTGCCTGTCGGGGTCAGAAGAGGGCGCTACAACTCTTGTAGCTGGAGATCTAGGAGGTCGTGAGCCATCTGAGACCGGAGCACCATGTTCTGTGAATGTAGTGAATACTCTCAGCCACTGAGTCGTCCGTCCCTACAGCCTCTTGGTTTGTCTTTTAAGATGGTTGGGAAAACAGACAAGGTGGCTACAAGCCTATAGCCCTAGCACCTACAGGCGGAGGCAGGAGAATTCTGAGTTCCAGACCAGCCCAGGTAGTGTCAAAAATCTCAACCCCAAACAAATGTGTGTGGGGATAAACTGACTTTAGCACAAAATCACATTTTGATTGCTCTGAATATGGTCACAATTTAGTCTTTAAAATAATAATAATAATAATAATAATAATAATAATAATAAAATCAAAACAGGATGTGACAAGTCTTTCTGGCTAAAGTGGCCCTGTGACACTGTTTGTCCTATCCTGTCCCCCTGCCTCAATGCCTGCCAGCCTACTGGCAGCCTTGGGACCAATCAGATTCTCTCCGGGGGATAACTTGGGTGGTAGCAATCTGGCAGGCAGGAATAAGGAGCAGATGTAGTAGAAGACACAGACAGACAGGCGGCAGACAGACAGGCTGACCCTGGAGTCGCCGAGGGTCTGTGAGCACCTGACACCACCCTGACTCCAGCCCCTTAAACTGCCAGCCCAGGGTGGTGTGCATGTGTGCATTTCCCTACAGCCGATCCTTGCTAAGATCTGTTGATGGGGGCAGGTGGAGAAAGTTCAGCTCTGGCAGCCCCCTTCTCCTCTCAAGCCCACCCATCTGTCCCCTACAGGGGGACTGCTGTCTTTCAGATAAGTCAGACATAACCACCTGTGCTGTCCCTTTGGCTGTAACAAAAGCACAAATCATAACAGCTTCAGGCTGGGATACTTGGCTTCCCTCCCCTCCCTTCCTTCCTTTCTTTTTTGAGTCTCAATTTATCCATTTATCCCAGGCTAGCCTCAAACTCACTACATAGCCAAGGCTGGCCTTGAACTTCTGATCCTCCTGCTTTTGTCTCCTGTGGTCTGGGATTGCAGGCATGCACCGCCATGAACAACCTTCATCGTCTTTTATAAGACAGGGTCTTACTATGTAGTCCTGCCTAACTTAGAAATCCACTAACCAGACTAGCCTTGAATGTGCCATGTAGCCAAGGATGACTTCAATTTCTAGCCTCCTGCCTCCACCTCCCTATGGTGGGGTTACCAGCGTGTGCTACCCTGCTGGGATTTGAACCCACAGCCCCTCACATGCTAAACAAGCATTCTCCCGACTGAGCTACATCTCCAGCCCCTTTCACTTTTTTCCAGTCAGGGTCTTGCTAAGAAGTGCAGGTTGACTTAGACTTGATACGTAGCCCAGGCTAGCCTTGAGCTTGTAATCGTCTGGCGTCAGCCACCCTAGGAAGCTAGGGAGCCACCAGGCCCAGATCAACCTGAGTTTGAACCCAGAAATGACCTATGGCTGTGACATCTAAGGTCCCTCAGGAACTTGGGAAATAGTCACACATGCAGACCACTGGGTCTTAGTTGTATTTAAATAAGCTTCCCCAGGATAGACACTCGGGCCTGAGAGCCTGTAACGGAGGAGACTGCCTCATTCTACAGTGGAGGAAGCTGAGGCTTGCCTAAGGGAAGTCGCTTCCAGAGGCCAGACAGGCCCAGCAGCACAGCCGGAAGAGCTTAGCTCCCTGCCTCACCTGGCCATTCCAGAACGTTCTTCCTTTTTCCTTTCCCAGGGAGCATCAAGAGACATAACAGGAAAGGTGGCCAAGGATGGCCTCCTGACCCCAGAGGTCTCTGCAGCCCTCAGGGGTAGGGCTAGATGCCTCCTCAGTGGACCTGAGGCCCTCTGGGCCCTAAGTCAGCACAGTGTGTTTATGAGCTAGGAACTATCCTGTTGTATCCACACCCTGTACACAGGTGGCAAAATGCTGAGGGTACAGGCTGGGGCAGCACCTAACAATTGTCGTCTCTACTGTATACACTTGCTGGTTGGTTGTATCACTGGGGGTAGTCTCTGCCTTCTTGAGCCCTGGCCCGCCCCCGCCCTCCCTCCTCTCTCTCTCTCTCTCTCTCTCTCTCTCTCTCTCTCTCTCTCTTTTTCCCTCTCTCTTCCTCTTTCTTCTCATGTAGCCCAGGCTAGCCCTAAACTCGCTATATAGCTGAGGATGACCTTGAACTCAGTTCATCCTTCTTCTACCTCCCAAGTGCTATGGTAACAGACTTATGCCCCCACTCCTGGTTTATGAGGTACCGGAGAGGGAACTCAGGGTTTCCTGTGTGCTAGGCAAGAGCTCTGCCAACTGAGATACAGGCCCAGCCAGTGAGCCCTGGTTCTGCCGCATATAAATTCTTGTGATCCTAACTGCTTCTTCTAGCCAGTCCTGCGTCTATGATCCCAGGAGTCTGGCTCCTGTGTCATTAGGCAAAGATCTACAATCATTCTTGACTCTATCTTCAACTGCCAACATGGGGTCCCCTGTATTCCTGGAACACAACCAAGCCCACTTGATACTAGATGCCCTAAGGCTGCCTCTCCTCCCTCCTCCAAGGTGGGGCTGTTGATTCTTCCCAGTGTTTCCACTGCAATCACCCAGGCCTCCCCAAGGAGGTGCAGGCTTGCTGCCTGAACACCAAGACCATTTCCCCGCGGCAAGGATTGGGCCTACGGTGCTAAGTGAGCAGTGGAAAACTTCACCCTTACCTCCAAGTCTCCTTTGGTGATGGATTCTTCTTCCACCCGGAACTGCAGGTCCTCCACCTTTCTGCGGAGAAGAAAAGAGGTAGAGATGGGCTTTGGGGGCCAATGATATAGCTCAGTGGTTGAGCCCCTGCCTAGAATCCCCAGTGAGGGGCTGGGGGCGTGGCTCAGTAGTAGAGCCCCTGCCTAGAATCCCCCAGTGAGGGGCTGGGGGCATGGCTCAGTGGTAGAGCCCCTGCCTAGAATCCCCCAGTGAGGGGCTGGGGGCGTGGCTCAGTGATAGAGCCCCTGCCTAGAATCCCCCAGTGAGGGGCTGGGGGCGTGGCTCAGTGGTAGAGCCCCTGCCTAGAATCCCCCAGTGAGAGGCTGGGGGCGTGGCTCAGTGGTAGAGCCCCTGCCTAGAATCCCCCAGGGAGGGGCTAGGGGCGTGGCTCAGTGGTAGAGCCCCTGTCTAGAATCCCCCAGTGAGGGGGCTGGGGGCATGGCTCAGTGGTAGAGCACCTGCCTAACACTAGAGGTCCCTTAGTTCCACACACACACACACACACACACACACACACACACACACACACACACACTGATGTACAAGCACAAAGGCAAGTGGACGTATACCAGGCCAGTTATGGCTCAGACGATGGAACCATCAGAAGTTTGTGGTTTAATCTTAGTCCCTGAGAACCTCAGAGTTGGGAGCTACCTGGAATCCCTACTTGAGGAGGGCCAGAGCTTTCGGGAAGCCTATTGCGCTGAACAGGAGCCTCCTTTCTCTCAGGATGTCCATGAAAAACAAGACAATAGTCTGAGCCATGTGTGGCAGAGCACAGCTCTGGGTGGCCTCGGCCAGCCTAAGCTACATGGTAAGACCTCGCCTCAAAACACCAAGTCAAGACAATGGCTCTTCAGTGGGCACACTCTGCCATGTGGGCCTGTCTCAGTAAAGAGGACGAGGCAGGCCCAGGGGCTTCCTCTTCACCAATCCACTCCCTCCTCAAAGCTGAGAGCTGAGGTCCCAGTATGCATTTTCTGGGCTGCCCACAGATGTAGATGGTCCCTAGGCTCCCCACTGTAGGAATGAAACACTCCCTTCAGGGACACAGGTTCACCTATACAGGTGCCAAACAAGCAGAGGACAGGGACAAGGCCCTACCTCTTACGGCCATTTACAAATGGGGTTCGCTGACAGCTTATGGTATGTATACCTATAAGACAACTGAAGTCCTAAAGTAACGCTACACAATGCTGGGACCTGCACCCAGGCCCTTGGCAAACACAGCTCCCGTGAGGCTTTATTTTGAAAAAAAAAAAAAAAAAAATCGTTTGAGCTTACACACAATGTATGTATGAACGTGTGAGTGTAGGAGGCCACGGTTTGATGGTATGTTTGTGTATGTGTGTATCTATGCACGTGAGTGTGCCCAAGGCAGGCTAGTTTGATGGTATGTATGTATGCATGTGCATACATGTGTGCATACATAGGCAGAGGCCAGAAGAGAGGACACTGAGTGTCTTATCACTCTCTGCCTTATTCCCTTGAGACAGGGTGTTTTGATGAACCCAAAGACAGACTGGAGGCCAGGAAGTCCTAGTGATCCTCCTGGCTCTGCCTCATCCCTCCAACACCACGATTACCGGCATGTGGACATACCCAGCTCTACATTTGTGCCGGGGATTTGAACACAGGTCCTTATGTTAGTGGCAAAAGCATTCGTAACCCACTGAGCCATCCCCCTAGAACTACATCAGGGTGGCTTTTTCCTTTATGATACTCTACCTTCTTTTTGTTGTGGTGGGCTCTTGTTAGTGTTGGTTTAGTTTGATTCTGGGGGGTGGGGGTGGGGACAAGGTCTCACTATATAGCCCTGCCTGCCTAGCCTGGAACATTATGTCGACTAGACTGGCCTTGAGTGGACAGATTCACCTGCTTCTGCCTCCCCAGTACTGGGGTGAAAAGTATGTGCCACCATGCCTGGTAGTCCTAACTGGATAGATTGGCCAGGAAGCTCTGGAGATCTGCAGAACTTGCACGGCCTGTGCTGGGTTACAGACCTGTGTGACCATGCCTGTCATATTGCCAGGGAGTTGAACCCAGGCCTCCTGTGTGGCAGGCGCTTTGCCAATGAGCTGACTCCCGCCTTGTGATGCCTTACAAGACTTGTTTTTGTTTTCTGGCATGAGATGCATCACCATGGGAACCAGATGTGTGGGCCAGGACTAGCATCTCATGAAGATATAAATAAAGCCTCATTTCCCTCAGTGAGACAGTAACTGCAGGACTTGGCTGAATGCCCCAAACAGATGCAAATGGGGGTGTCAAGACTGGGGGCTGCTGCCAGCATGGGGGAAGGAAGGACCATACAGAAGTCGGGATCTTTTGGGAAGGAGGTGAAGGACCAGCTCTGTATCCCAGCAAGAGACCCAGGAGCCTGTGTCTCTGGTAGGGGCTGAGGGACAAACGTGTCTGCATCTTTCCAGGGGTCTCTGAGTCTGCATCAGTGGGTTCCTGTCCCTGACTTTGGTTAAGGGCTTTTCTAGGAAATCAGGAGTGGGGGAACTTCTAATCTATCCCTGGGGAAGTCTCAAAAACTGATGTATGGGCCAGCAGGAGGCCTTAGCAAAGTGGTTGCTGCCTAGCCTGGAGTTCGATCCCTGGGACTCACACAGTCAAAGGAACCCATGTCCCCAAGTTGTTTTTTGGTGTTTGTGCATATGCACTACCCCCAACAATTAGATATAAAATAAAATTGCTTTTAACTGATAGACATGCCAGGTACAGCGGTACCTCAGCCTCCTGTTATCCCAGCACTCAGGAGGCTGAGGCAGGAGGGTTGTGAACCAGAGGCCAGTCGGAAGTGCATAAGAAGACCCTGTCTGATGGGTAAAACAAAGAATGGAGACTGAAAGAAAATTCGTTCAGTGAAGTACTTGCTAGGTGCAATGGCTAAACTCAGTGGTCAACGTGACTTTATCTGGATGGACTAGACCCAGGCTGCCGAGCATACCTGTGAGAGGTTCTCTTGTCCAGATCGCTGACGTGGGAGGACCCAGCCTATTTCTGGGCCACATCTTTTGGTGGCGGCCCATGTTAAAGGACACGGAAAAAAGAAGCTTTGGGGTTTTGCCTGTTGCTTGTCCTCACTCTTGCTGGCAAGTTCATCTATCCCACTGCGGAGGCACTCCTTCACCTGAATTAGGACCTACTTCCTCAGGATTCTAGCACAGACTGAAGACCATCAGCTCTCCAGGAGTCCTCTGGGACTCCAGCACCACATTGGGACTGCTGAGACTTGCAGGCTCATGGCCTGAACAACCACCAGCATTCTGCCATTTTTGTAATGAGATAGACATTGATGGATTACCTGGACCATAGCCTGTGATACACCCCCCCTCTACACACACACACACACACACACACACACAATCAGTTCTATTCATTTAGAATGGGACCTGAGCCTGGCATAGAGGTACATGCCTTTAAACCAGGAGGCAGAGGCAGGCAGATGTTTGTGAGTTTGAGGCCAAACCTGGTCTATGAGTTCCAGGACAGCCAGGGCTATGTAGAGAGACCCTGTATCAAACAAACAAAAAAAGCTGGGCATTGTAGCACACACATCTACAATTCCAGCTTTGAGAAGGCAGAGCGGAGGTTCCCTGGGGCTCATTGGACAGCTGGCCTAGAGTACATTATTCTTGCAAGAGACGTGTGCCAGAAACACATGACACAGGAGGACAGCACATAAGGTTGGTCCTGAGCTTCCACACAAAGTGCACATGCACACCCACACACATACCATGGGCACGTGCGCATATGTGCTTGCACACGCACACACACAAGAGCAGAACAGATCAGATGGGCACATCATCGTGGAGGGCAGAATGGGGCAGTGGACCCATGGAGTCTCTTTCCAGTGATCGTGTGATCTCAGCTTCTCCACCTATAACATGGCAGCAGCACCTGCCTGCTCTTAACTGTCACACTGAGAGAGATGACCCACGTTACAGACAGAACCAAAGTCCACAGACCAGGTACTGATCCAGAGTAAGACAGCCACCAAGGGAAGACGGTACAACTGGAACCCACAGCGGCAGCTTAAGAGCGCTTGCCGCTCTTCCAGAGACCTGAGTCCAGACCCTAGAAGTTACATCAGGCGGCTCACAACTGCCTGTAACTTCAGCTCTAGGGAAATCTAACAGTCCTCTGGCCTCCAGGCCAGGAAGACCTGCATACATATGCACACTCGAGTGAACACACACACAGACACACACACAAATACTTTTTTTTTTTTTTTTTTGGTTTTTCAAGACAGTGTTTCTCTGTGTAGCCCTGGCTGTCCTGGAACTCACTGTAGACCAGGTTGGCCTCAAACTCAGAAATCCGCCTGCTTCTGCCTCCCAAGTGCTGGGATTAAAGGCGTTAGCCACCACAGCCCGGCAAATACTTATTTTTTTAAAAAAAGAACCCAAGGCCACAATTCCTGCCCAGGGATTGAATTCAGCCCTGTACAAACTCAACAGACATCCTAGTACTGAGGTATAGCCCAGTCCTTCAGAGGGGTACTGTTTAGATAACAACTTGCTATGTAGATCTACCTGGCACAAAACCTGCTATGTAGACCAGGCTATCCTCAAACTGTGAGCAATCCTCTTGCCTCAGTCTCCTTAGTGCTAGGCTTATAAACATGAGTCACTACACCCTTACTGTGTAACAAAAAATTCTCTCTCCCTGAATTCCCAATCTTCGTGCTTCTTCCTTCTGAGTGTTGAGATAACACCACTCCCAGCTCCCAGTTTATGTAGCGCTGGCACTCAAACCCAGAGCTTCGTGTGTCCTAGGCAAACACTCTACCAACTGAGCTACATCCCCAGCCCCATTTGTGTTTGTTTGTTTTGTATTTGAAGGCTGTTGTGCTAGGTTGCCCAGGCTGAAATTGAACTCGGTACGTAGCCCAGGCTAGGCTGGAACTGCTGATCCCCATGTTTCAGTGCTAAGATTACAGACAGGTCTGTCTATGCTGCCACGCCCAGTTTCCCTGCACTCCTTCACTGGGCTGAGATGACGCCCTCTGGCCCAGAAGATGTCCACCACATACCTCCTCTCCTCCTCCAGCTGATTGGACAGATCCACCTTCTCTTTCCTCACGTTTTCCACCAGCATCCGTGCCCGCTGCAGCTTCTCCTCGGCTTCTGCAACATACTGACCCAGAGCAAGGCCAGGACAGGGGCAAGTCAATTCCAGGCTCTCTTGGGGACAGGACAAAAGCAGAGGAGGCAGAAGAGTCCTAGCTCCCTCTTCCCTGATGGTCACAACCAGGCAGGGATAGTGATGCTGACATGAGGAGAGGGGACGCAGGAGGGAAGGATGCAGAGATCCCACCGGGGAAGGGGATCCTAGACTCCTCTGAACATGGATATAATCTTGGCTTTGTGATAGTTGTTTTGTCTTAATGCTGGGGATCAAACCCAGGGCCTTGTATATATTAGCCAGTTGCTCAATGCTAAGCCACACCCCCCAGCTCCTCCCTGGGGGATTCTAGGCAGGGGCTCTACCATTGAGCCACGCCTCCCAGACCCTCACTGGGAGATTCTGGGCAGGTGCTCCACCACTGAGCCACGCCCCCAGCCCCTCCCTGGGTGATTCTAGGCAGGGGCTCTACCACTAAGCCACACCCCCAGCCCCTCACTGGGAGATTCTGGGCAGGTGCTCTACCACTGAGCCACACCCCCAGCCCCTCACAGGGGGATTCTAGGCAGGGACTCTACCACTGAGCCACGCCCCCAGCCCCTCCCTGGGAGATTCTAAGCAGGAGCTCTCCCACTAGGCCACGCCCCCAGCCCCTCACTGGGGGATTCTAAGGAAGTACACTACTACTGAAATACACGGTCCCAGCCGTGTTGTGACCTGTATTTATCCAAGCACCCAGGAAAGAATGAGCTAGCTCACAAATGGGCACAGGGAACAGAAAAGAATCTCATACAAGAGACAAGCATTAAGCCGGATACAGTGGTGCAGCCCTGCAATCTTAGCATTCAAAGAGAGAGGTGGGGCTAGGGGCAGGAGAGCTCTTGAGTTTGGCTAGCCTGTGCTACACAGTAAGACTATGTTTCAAGAAAGAAAGAAAAGGGGTGGGAGGCTGGGAAATTTGGCTCCATGGTGGAACACAGGCCTAGCACGCATGAGCCCTGAGGTTGGATTCCTATTATTGCAAAAAGACATCCATATAAACATCAGAGAAAAGGGCAGGAGAGATAAGTAGTGTCCCATGCAATAATAATAAGCCTAGTGTCTCCTAGGCTTGGAGTAAAAGGCCTCTGTCTCTGAGATATATCTCACAGATGCGTGTGGCCCGAAGCATTATCTGAAACATGAGCAGAGATGACCCAGAGATGGCCATTTCAGTTAGGAATCTGCACACACCATAGTAAATGCCAACAAACTGTAATTTTATATATGTATTTATTTATTTACTGATTTTGGGGTGCTGGGGACTGAACCTAGGGCCCTGTACACACGAGACAAGTGATCTGCCAATGAGCTACACAGGCCTCAACCTGACTACCTCAACTATTACTGGAAAGAGAGAAACGGTGCAGGGGTACAGGTGCCAAGCCTGACCACCAGAGGTCAATCCCTGGGGGGTCCACAGTGGACATAGAGAACCGATGTCCCAAGTTGTCCTCTGACCTTCACGTGCACACTGTGGCACACACGATCCTCTCCCAGAAAACAAATAAATTAAAATGCACCAGAAGATTTTAGAAAAAGAAAAAATTCAAAGGCAGTGGTGGCGCACACCTTTAATCCCAGCGCTCTGGAGGCAGAGGCGGGTGGATTTCTGAGTTCAAGTCTAGCCTGGTCTACACTGTGAGTTCCAGGACAGTTAGGGGTACACAGAGAAACCCTGTCTTGAAAAACAGCAACATAAAAAGGAGAGAGAGATTTAAAAAAAAAAAAAAAACTCAGCCAGGTATGGTGGCTCACACCTGTACTCCCAGCACTTAGGAGGAGGCAGGAAGGCAAAGAGTTTAAGGCTAGCCCAAACAACAGGGTGAGCTTCAGGCTAGCCTAGGCTGCAAAATAAGACTTGTCTAAAAACAAACAAACAAACAAACAAAACAAAAAACCCAAAAAACCCCAACCAAACCAACCAATCAACCAACCAACCAAAAAAAAAGCAGAAGTCAGTTTTTGACCTAGAAAACGCTAGTGTTGGAATATTAAAAGCAGGAAGCACAGGTTTAAAGACCAGCTCCCAACTTGATCTTGGCCAAAGGGCTAAGAAGTAGTTATAGGCTGCCTTCCAAGATGGGTCAGAATATGCTTGAACCAGGGAGTGCCACTATTAGGAGGTGTGGTCTTGTTGGAGTAGGTGTGTCACTGTGGGCATGGGCTTTGAGACCCTCCTCCTAGCTGCCTAAAATAGTGTATTCTGCTAGCAGTCTTCAGATGAAGACATAGAACCCTTAGCTCTTCCTGCACCATGCCTGCCTGGACGATGCCCTGCTCCCACCTTGATGATAATGAACTGCACCTCTGAACCTGTAAGCCAGCCCCCCCGCCCCAAAATGTTTGTCTTTATAAGAGTTGCCTTGTTCATGGTGTCTGTTCACAGCAGTAAAACCCTAAAAGATAGCATCCCTTAAAAAGAGTCCTATCTTGGAGAGAAGTCTGTTAAAATGCAGAATGTTCTAAAGGGAAATTAGTCCATCTTGTAGAGAAGCTTGTTAAAACTCGGAAAATATACAACTCAATAGCTTCAGGAAGTCCCAGAAATTGACAAGGTCCACTCTGGCCCTTCCTCCTAAGCTTATATGAGCAGGGGAAAGCTTTCAAGCAGGACAAGCTGCCTGCTAGGGACCCAAATCAACTGAGCTCATTAAGAGACACTTTCTAAGCTGTTGAGCTGGCTGTAGGTTGTGCAGTGTGCTCTAGGTCTCCAGCTTTCATGAGTGTGTGTAGCTTCTCCAGCCCCGTGGGAAGAGGTATTCCATGCACCCCGGAGCCTGCCAGCCACCCACCTGCTCATGTTGTGCCTTCAGCAGGGCAATTTCCTTCTCCACCTCACAGATATGGCTGGTAGCCTTGGCTACTTCGGCTCTCTCCAAGTCCCGCTCAGCCAGCAGCTGTTCAATGTGCTGCTGTTTCTCCTTCAGGGCCTCCTGCAGAGCTGTCGTTCCTGAGATCTTCCGGGCATAGCGTGAAGAGGTCTCTGTGAGCTGCAGAGAGTGGGCATGGGCGGGACTCAAGATATTGTACTGAATGCTCCCACTGGTCTCATACACTAACCCAGAAAGGGAAGTCTTGTCCTTCCCTGTCAGTACCCAGGATGCCCTCAATTCATTGCTGATTCACCCTCAAAGGCAACACGATGGCTGAGAGTCAGCCTTCAACAGGGATCACAGACCAAGCTATACTGAAGTCCCTCTGCCAAACCCAAGTGGCCTCCTCTTCTCTCCTTACCTAGGATCCATGTGACAGCCCTTTGGAATCCTCTGTTTGTATCTACCCCATACTGTTTACCCAGGGAAGATAACTAAGAAACCAGTCACATATATAACAAAAAATATAAATGGATCAATTTTTCCTATAAAGAGATCACATTCCACCAACCCCCAAACCCAACCAAGGGATGCCTGGATTCAGAGCAAGCTGGGGACAGAATAGGATGCTTGATCCTACCTTCACCCTGACATCCTCAAACTCCCCAATAGTCTATCCTTACCAGGCCACTACGGCTGGGCCGGCCACCAACAGAGGAGGCCACAGAGCTGACAGAGCTGATGGAAGAACTGCTGGGGCTGTGTGTCAAGGCGGAGACACCCATAGCCATACGCTTGGTCTTCTTGGCCTTGGCTGGACTGGTAGAAGGGAAGCCAATTCTGATGACCTTGTGGATTGGTGCAAAGAGACCGAACTTGGGTGGGCACTGGAAGTACCTGGGGAGCATAACAGAGCCACACTGATGCCATCATTACTTGGAATCTCTTCTACTTTTCTAATCCATCTCAGAGCCCAAAAAATACAAGTGTCTCTCTGGCCCTGACAGCCACACCCTAAAATGAGTCTCCCAGATGGAACAGCCAGGAATTACAGTACATACCTATACTAAGACATGAGAGGTGGAGGCAGGGGATTAGCAGGATGGGACTGACAAAAATTTACAGCCATGAACAGCTCTAGAAATACTGTTATGAAATTTGCTGTATACCACATACCAAATATAGTAGCAAAATTAAAGTGGGACCTCCCAGGTTGCATTGCTCTAAAAACCTACAAACTATCTGGAGTACCCTGGCTTTAACTTCAGTTGTTGCTGGTCTTACCCCCCCCCAAACTGTCTCTCTATTCATGGGGGTGCACAGAGAATAAAAACCCTGAAGGAGAGGAGCATGGTAGTAAAAGGATAAGGAGTTCAAGGCCAGCTTCTGCTACATAACGATTTAGAAGCCAGCCTGAGCTACATACACAAGGATATCTCAGAAAAAGAAGAGGGGGCAGAATATGAGTGCAGGACACCTGCAGCTCTTTTGCACCACTCAGGAAACACAAGGTAAGTAGAGCCTTCCTTTTTTTTTTTTTTTTTTTTCCTTTGGTTTTTTGAGACAGGGTTTCTCTGTGTAGCCCTGGCTGTCCTGGAACTCACTCTGTAGACCAGGCTGGCCTTGAACTCAGAAATCCTCCTGCCTCTGCCTCCCAAGTGCTGGGATTAAAGGCATGCGCCACCACTGCCTGGCTCCTGTTATTATTCTTGCATAAGTCAGCCCCACGCCATCATATGGCAAAGGGAACACAGAACAGAAGGACTCTCTCTCAGTGCTTGCCTGTGACAATGACCTCTGGCCTTAGATCTCTTTCAATCAATGGAATGATCATTCCCTCTGCCTAGCCTGACAGGCTGTTAGGAGGGAGAACATGTTCATCATGGTATGGTACTGCATGCCCAGGATTTCTCTGCCACCCTGTCTCCACCCCTTCTGATGGTCCTCAGGAGAGCCCCTCGTACCTGGTGCCTGCCACCGCCCCATCATTCTTTCCAAGGGGCTCGTCCAGCTCCACACCACACCACTCGCCTTTGGCAAAGTCCGTCTCCCCAACATATCGTACCACACCGGTCTTCGTCCCACCAACCTGTTGGCACATGGAGAGAGGCAGGTCCAGAGGATGCAGGGGACACAGGTTGAGCCTGGCAGAGGGCAGATGAGAAAGAGGAGAAGCCCACAGACGGCTGGGAGGGCCTGGGTTCTAATAGGTCACATGGCTGCTACGGGGAAAGGCACAGGTTTGGATAGACACACAGACCTGAACTCAAACCGGGATATAAGTTGCATGAGCTTGACCAAGTTACAGAACCTTCCAAATCTCAGTGCCTCCATTTACCAAAAGAACTTTTGTGATAGTTCAGTAATGTATGAATGTAGCATCTGCATGATGCTAGAGCCTCAGCAGAGCTCTCAGTAAAAATACAAAAGCAGTTTTCAGGGCTGGGGACATGGCCCAGCCGTAAAGCCCCTGCCTAGAATCCCCAGTGAGGGGCTGGGGGCGTGGCTCAGTGGTAGAGCTCCTGCCTAGAATCCCCAGTGAGGGGCTGGGGGTGTTGCTCAGTGGTAGAGCACCTGCCTAGGATTCCCCAGTGAGGGGCTGGGGGCGTGGCTCAGTGGTAAAGAGGTTTTCTAGCAAGCACGAGGTTCTAGGCTCCATTCCAACACCACATAAAAATTAAAAGTCTAGTGAGATGGTTCAGCAGGTTAATGCCTTGCAACCCTGACAACCTGAGTTCAGTTCCTGGAACCCTCAGTAAACAGAGAAAACTGACTTCCAAAGTAGTGTTCTGACTTCACATCCATGATGTGACACTAGTGCCCATCTACATATACACACATACATACATATTCAAACGTATATACACACACATATACACATACACACACATACACACATACATATATACACACATACATATACACACACATACATATACACACATACATATACATACATACAAATACACATACATGCATATGCATATATATACAGACATACATACATACATTTATGTGTACATATATGTATACATAAATATACACATACCCATTATAAATAAATAAATAAATAAATAGGAGAGAGACTCCTGAGCCCAGCTGAGGAGCTATTCTTGGCTCCTGGGGAAGGAAGACTCAGTTTCCCTCCAGGATGTGGTAGGTTGCCCCCTGGCTCTGTCTCCATGAGCATACAAGCTGTGATAACTGGATTCAGAAGATCATAAATATAAAGAGAGCATGAGGATGGGAGAAGGACCTGTTGGGGAGGGGTCAGAGGAGTAGGAGGTGTCAGGAGTGGATGTTGGGATCGATGTGATCAAGATACATTGCATACATGTATGAAATTGTTGACGTATAAATAAAAGGTTTGTTTTTATTTATTTTTGTTTTGTTTTTTAGGACAGGGTCTCACTATGCAGCCCTGCATAGCTTGGAACTTACTATGTAGACCAGGCTGGTCTCAAACTCACAGAGATCCACTTGCCTCTGCCTCCCATGTGTGGAGGTTAAAGGTGTGTGCTTCTACACTCAACAATAAAATGGATCCTTAGAGACTGGAGAGTTTGCTCAGAAGCTCGGTGTTCAGTTCCAAGAGCCCTCATGGGTGCTCACAGCCACCTGTAGAACTTCAAGCTATGCGTCCACATAAATTAGAGGCCCTAGTACTTGCAAAACCAGGTCTGTCTGGTCTAATTTTCTTTCTATTGTGATAAAACACTGTGTCAGAAAGCAACTGAGGGGAGGAGAAGGTTTATTTAGCTCACAATTCCAGGTGATAGTCTACTGGGGAAATTGAGGCAGGAAATTAAAACATCCCATCCACAGTCAAGAGCAGAGAGCGAACAAATGCACATGTCTTTTGCTTGCTTCTTACACTCAGTTAACTTTCTCTGTTCCTACAGAGTCCAGTATCCCCTGCCTAGGGAATGGTGCCACCCACAGTGGGCTTGGTCTTCCTATATCAACTGATAACCAAGAAAACCCGCTTCCCAGACATGTCCACATGCTAGTGTGACCTGGATAATTCCTCATTTGAGACTCCCTTCCCAGCTGATTCTAGATTGGGGCAGTTAAAACTGACCAGTACAAAAACAAAACAAAAACAAAAAATAACCAGTACACCACTCAAGCCTCCTAATGATGCAACCCTTTAATACAGTTTTTCACATTGTGGTGACCCTCAGTGAAAATAAAATTATTTTCACTGCTACTTTGTAACTGTAATTTTGCTACTGTTATGAATCATAATGTAAGTACCTAAGTTTTCTGATGGTCGGACCTGACCCACAGGTTAAGAACTGGTGCAGTACGCCTTCCAACGCCCAGAAGTTTCTCTCTTCCCCTGCCAAAAACACTATTTCCTCTTTCAGTGGAATGATTCCGTAATCATGCCCATCTCTCTAAATAGCATGCTGTCTGCTGTAACTTCTGTTTTAAACGTTAGGGGTATTTTTAACTGACACATAAGAATGGTTCACACTTCACTGATCCTCATTTTCTTAAGACTGACAAGATGGGGTACAGTGTGATTGTGCGGACAGGGTCCATATGTCTCCAATGTGTGCTGTTCAAATCAGGGGAACTATTGTTTCTGTTCCTTGATAGATCCATCTTTGTTGTTGTTGTTGTTATTGATTTGGGGGGTTTTGTATAGGGAGCCTTTGAAGATCCCGCAAGTCTTCATGATAAAATACAAACAAGGGGTTTGGGATACAGCTCAGTCGGTAGAGTGCTCAGATAGCATGTAGGAGGCCCTGGGATCCAACCCAGCATTGCTGCACTAGACATGCTGTAGTCCCAGCACTGAGGAGGTAGAGGCAGGGCGATCACGAGTTCAAGGCTATCCTCAGATACACAGCAAGGCTAATGATACCAGTTCATATATTAATATATATATATATATATATATATATATATATATATATATATATATATACACACACATACGCACACACATATACACATACATATATATGTGTATATATACATATATATATATGAATACATACTCATTCCGTTCTTCCCCCTCTCTCTGTGTATGTATATTGTTCATGTGACATGTACATGTGCATATGGCTCAAAGGTCAATGCCAAGTGCCTCCTCATCCCTCTCCGCCTTAGGTCTTGAGACAGGGTCTCTCCCTGAACCTGGAGCCCACAGATTTAGCTAAGCTGTTGGTCAGCAAGCCCCAGCAGGGATCCTCCTGTCTCCGCCTCGCCAGTGTTGGGATTGCAAGCGTGTACCCCCCATAGCCTGCATTTTTCACCTTGGTTCTGGGGGTTAACCTCAGGTCCTTTACTTACCTACTGAGATAGTGCCTCAGTGCTTTGCTGTTGTTCAGAGACAGGGTCTTGTTCTGTAGCCCAGGTTGGCTCACTTTGTAGCGTACACTGACCTCAGACTCACTGTCCATGCCTCGCTGCTCCTAACTTAATTTTCTAACACGTCTGGGCATTTTCTTATTCGGTATTCATATTTTTATTTCTCCCAGAGCCTTTGTGCTCCATGAATATTCATGTTCATACATGAATATTCATATGCACATATTTGTCTTTATATGAATATCTGTAGTGATATGAATATTCATGGTCCTATATTCACTGGTAGTCTGAAGTGCCTTCTCCTATTTCTCAGATGACTGACCATCTCCTGCACTGAAAGTTCTGGATACCATGGAGACTCCAGTGTTGGCCACCAGCCTCAGGAGAGTAGAGTAGGAAGAGGCTGGAGAGAAATCAGGGCTTTGGCCTGGAGCACAGAAATACTCAGCTTGTCCTCCAGTGTCTGCCTAAGGTTCACCTAAGAACTTCCATCCTCCTGGCTCCACCTCCCAAGAGCTCAGACAACAGGCGTGTTGGTTTATGGGGTGCTGGGGATCAAACCATGGGATTCTGTGCATGCCAGGCAAGCACTCTGCCAACTGAGCTACAACCCCAGTCTGAGATTGATGCTTTATAAAAAAGTGTTACTGTTGGGCATGGTGTCGGAGCGAGACCATCCTGGTGTGCACAGCAAGTCCCAGGCCAGCTAGGGTTACACGGTGATGCCCTGTCTAAAAAGAAAAATGGCTGAACTTAAATACGTGTTCCCCCCCCACACACACACAAAAAAAAGCTTGGTTAACGGCTTGGGGGGGGGGGGAACACTACTGATTGGAGATTAGATAAGGAAGGAAGGATTCCTCCTTGTTAGCCCAGCAATGTGTTCAGAGCTGGATGGGTTGTCAGGAGGCGGGGCCTAGTGGGAGGAAGTAGTCACTGCGTGCGTGCGTATTGACTTCTGTGTATCGACTTCTCGCCCCTAAGCTGTGCACTCAGCCTGTGCTCCGCTCCTCCATCTCCCCCTCCCTCTCTTTCTGACAACCACAAGGTTATCAGCTTTCTCCCACCATGCCCTTCGGCCCTGTTGTTTCCTGCTGACTACACCCCTAAAAGCAATGGAACTGGTCAACTTTGAACTAGACCCTCTCTTACGCTGTGCTTTTAAACCCATCTTTCTTCCCGTAAGTTCTTTTCATCTCAGGTATTATCACGGTCACAAATAAAGCTGACGGACACATATGGGAACTGAAACCCAGAAAGGTTAATACACATGCCCAAGGTCACACAGCAACAGGCTTCAGAGCCTGCGTTCTCTCCACGGTTATCCTATGTGGTACCAGCTTGGATGTTGTTCAAGCCCCCTTTTAGTCCCTTCACTGCTCAGTCCCTGGGGTCCAGTTATTCACGGGGGAATGAGGGGTAAAGAAAGGTGGGGTACCTAGCCAGGTGCCATCCACGCTTACCAGCACACGGTCTCCCAGATGGAGGTCCTTGTCACCACGTTTCACAGAACCACTGTCGGAGAGGTTGGATCCAGACTCATTGCCTGTCTTCACGGAGCTGTTAAGAACACTCTCCCGCAGGGGGATGACGCGGCCGGTGAGTGGGGGCGTGGCCGTGCCAGAATGCAGGGACAGGTTCTGGGCGGTGAGGGATTCCACCGAGTGGGCATCACTGCCCGAGCCCTCGGCCGTGGGCTGGCGGGTCAGCTTGGAGGGCCGCGTGAAGATGCCCTGTAGAGCCGGACACTCGAAGTAGCGCACGCCACCCACAGCGCCATCGTTCTTGCCCACCGGGTCGTCCAAGACCACGCCGGCCCACTGGCCTGGCGCAAACTGTGTCTCACCTAGATACTGCACCACGCCTGGCTTCACGCCATTCACCCACACCCTCTCGCCCACCACAAAGTCTCCCAGGAAGTCATCACCCACTTCAGCCGCCTTCGGACCTGGCTTCTCAGAGACCGTGGTGGTGGCTCCAGCCGAGGAGGGGCCCGATGCCTGCTTGTGCAGGGGAGACCCTGTGGATAAGTTAAGAGGCAGGAGTTAGGGCTAGCCTGGGAACTAGGGGATAGACAGCCAGAGCTGGAGGGTGTCAGCGATAGTTATCTTTTTGGGGAAACTGAGGCAGGCATGTTCGGCAGTGTGACCTGTGAAAGGCTTATTCCCTCCACAGAGTGAGCAACCCAAAGTCTTTCCTTATTCTTCTGGCACCCACCCAGGGGTGTCCAATGTTTGAGTTTCTCCGGGACACACTGCCATTGACAAAGTCCACACTGGGGCACGGGGGTGGGGGGGGGGGGGTGTTGGGAGTGTGGCTGACAGGGTAGAACACTGTATGAAGCACAAACAATGGTCTGGTGAGGTGACTCAGTGGGTAAAGGGCCTAATGACTTGAATTCAATCTTGGAGACACACATGTTGTTAAGAATCAACGTCCACAGGGGGTCTTCTGATCCCCAGTGACTCCAGATGTGTCTCACAGAATGAACGTCTCCCCTCCCCCCAAATAAATAAACGGATATAAAACAATCCTGTAGTGTGCTCGGCAGGCCTAAGCAGCTATAGGCGGTGACTCTAAAGCCCTTACTGGTGGCCGACCCCATCATCGAGGACCCCACTCTGTCTCTTTACATAAAGAACAAAAAGGGGTTCTGGGGCTGTGGGGACCCAGTGTGCCTATTCTTAGAAGAAAGCTACCAGCTCAGCTGTCCCTACCCTCAGCTGTCCCGGCCCACAGGACCCCCCAGATAATCTCTCCCGACCCCCGCCTCTCTTAAGGGTCACAGGTCCCTCCAACCAATTGCTTCGACAGCTGCTACAACTCAGGTCTCAAGTCAGTGATGTCAACAAAGCTGCCCTGATTTATTTTTCCTTTCAGCCATCCCCCCCCTTGGTCCTCCCAGCTGCCCCTGCCTCACAGAGATCAAACTCTTTTTAAATTCCTCACAGAGACAGGCACAGAGATTTCAGCTGCCTGGGGATGAGAGAGCACAGGATGCCCCTAACATAGCATCCTATTCCCCCATCAGAGTTATTTGTCACACACCGGCCAGGCTTGGCTAAACCCCCTCTCTAAAATAGTGCCTCAGTTTCCCCATGAGACTAGATAAAATGTATATGTATGTATGTGTGTGTATATATATATATATTATATATATATATACATATATATATAGTAACACACATATGTATATACACACATATGTATATACACACATATGCTGGGTTCTGATTTTTAATTTTTTTTTTTTTTGGTTATTTTCGAGACAGGGTTTCTCTGTGTAGCCCTGGCTGTCCCAGAACTCACTCTGTAGACCAGGCTGGCCTCCAACTCAGAAATCCACCTGCCTCTGCCTCCCAAGTGCTGGGATTAAAGGCGTGTGCCACTACCGCCCAGCTTAATTTTTTCTCAAGACAGAGTTTCTCCAGATAGCCCTGGCTATCTTGGAACTGGCTTTACAGACCAGGCTGGACTCAAACTCACAGATCCACCTGCCTCTGCCTCCCGAATACTGGGAGGATAAAGAATCAAAAGAAAAGGGTCATCCTCAGCTATGCACAGGGTCTGGAGCCAGCCTGGGCTACATGAGAACTTGTCTCAAAAAAACCATTTTTTAAAATAGGTTTCAAGTTCAAACTAAACCTAATATGCCAGCGCATGCCTTTAATCCTTAATTCTAGCACACAGGAGACAGGCTGGACCAACTCAAGGCCAGCCAGGTCTATATACTGAGTTCCGGGCTAAACAGGGCTACACAATGAGACTGTGTCCAACAAAAAGAAGTTCCAAGCGGAGCTTTGATGCAAAGGACTAAGGCCGAAGCGAGGAGAGAGACAGCTGGGAGTCTGGTTCAACAGCAGGTGTAGGACTCGATGTGGGGACCCAGATGGCACTGTCCCCTGCATGAGAGGACTTGAGACTTGCCTTGTCTTGGGCAGGGGACAAGCCTTCTCTTTTTTCTGTGTGTGTGTGTGTGTGTGTGTGTTCGTTCACACATGCACCATACATGCATATGCCATGTGTGTGTGGGTGCTAGCAGGGGCCAGAAGAGGGTGTGAAGTCTTTGGAGCTTCCTCTAGGTGGTTGTGAGCTGCCAACTGTGCCAGGGTGCTAGGAAATGAACCCTGGCTCTCCAGCACTGAATCTTTTTTTTTTCTTTTTCTTTCCTTTTTGAGTACACTGTAGCTGTCTTCAGACACACCAGAAGAGGGCATCAGACCCCATTACAGATGGTTGTGAGCCACCATGTGGTTGCTGGGAATTGAACTCAGGAACCCTGGAAGAGCAGTCAGTGTTCTCAACATCGGAGCCACCTCTCCAGCCCAGCACTGGGCCTTCTGTCCATCCAGACTCACTGGACTTGCCAGTTATCTGTCTCCCTCGAACTCGGTTTGCCATGATTGGAAACCACTTCACCCAACACTTCATTCTTTTTTTTTTTTTTTTTTTTTTTGTGTCTTGTATAACTTAGGCTAGCCCTGAATTTGCTATGGAGCCAAGGATAACCTTGAACTTCTGATCCTTTTCTGCCTCTCCCTCTGAAGTGCTGTGATATCAGGCACAGACCACCATGCTTATATAAGGTTAGAGTTGAAACCATGGCTTTCTGCACGCTGGGTCAACAGAGCCACATCCCAGTCCCAGCCACAACCTGTTCTGTTGTGTTTTATTTTGTTTTGTTTTGTTTTCTCTCTTTTTTTAACCTAAAGTTTTGGGGCTTGAATGCAGGTTCCCCATTCTTGCAAGGCAAGGTAGTTATGGTCTGAACTATTTGCCCAACCCTGGCAGCGCTTTTCCTTACCTGCCAAGACTCAGTCAGGAGGAACCCCAGCTCAATGAGCAACTACTATCTGGCCAACCCTTAGGTCACAAGGATGCCACAAGGGAGGACAAGCAAGGGCCAGCAAGGTGTGGGGGAGGGGCAGCACACAGAAGAAGAGAAGTTATAATTCAGCCAGTTGTGCATTCTGGAGCAGAATGAAGGAAGAGATCAAGGGCCGTGGGGGAACTGGGGGGAAGGAATGCTCAGCCTTGAATGAGGGTCCCCATATCTATTGCCTCACCAAGTTACCGAGCTGCTCCTAGCCTCAGAGAAACCTTCCCTGCCTACTCTGCCAAAAGGCCGGTACAGGGCCAGTGAGGTGGCTCGGTGGGTTAAGGTGCTTGCTGCCAAGATGGACCAACATTTGATCTCAGGGTCAAAATGGTGGAGGGGGAGAACTGGCCCACCCAAGGTGTCCTCTGACCTCACTTCAAGAGCATAACGTGGTGTGTGTGCATGGCGCGTGCCTGTGCGTGCACATACACACATACATACACACACACACACATATATCCAATTTAAGATGCTGGAAAGATGGCTCAGTGGTTAAGAGCACCGTCTGCACTTGCATAGGAGCCAAGTTGGGTTCCAGTCCCCACACTATGTGCTCACAACCGCCGTAACTCCAGCTCCAAAGGATCCCAGCGCCCTCTTCTGGACTCTGTGGGCACCTGCACTCCTGTACACATCCATACACAAAACAGACACATAATTTAATACAAATATTTAAAAACATATAATATTAATTTGGGGGGGGGGGGTCGAAGACAAGGTTTCTCTGAGCAGCCCTGGCTGTCACTCTGGAACTCACTCTGTAGACCAGGCTGGCCCCAAACTCAGAGATCTGCCTGCTGTGCCTCCAGAGTGCTAGTATCAGAGGCGTGCACCACCACCACCACACCTGACTGCAATATTAATTATTTTAAAAAAAACTCCAACACAGTCCTCACCTCGCACTTCACTCATCGAATGACCCCTCTCTTCTGGAAGGGCTTTGATGGGATGGGAATATGGCTCTGCTGGTTCAGAGAGCATTCACAGAGAAAGCCCACTCCCAACACCACAGAAACCAGATGTGATGGCACATGCCTCTTAGCACAGCATTTGGGAAGTAGAAGCAAGAGGGTCAGGAATTCAAGGTCACCTCTGGTGATATACAGTGAGTTCAAGGCCAGCCTGGGCTACATGAGACACCCCTCCCTTTTTTTTTAAGATAAAAGAAAAAGAAAATAAAGCCGGGGAGATGGCTCAGTTGTTATGTATATGCGACTGGTCTATAAGCCTGAAGATCCGACTTTGGATCCCAGAACCACCACAAATACCAGGTGAGCATGTATCACACTAGCTTCAGAAGGTAGAGACAGAGGAACCCTGGAGGAGGATGGGTGTGAGACGACCCACATCGATGAGCTCAGGGTTTGACTGAGAGACCCTGCCTTGATGACTAAGGTGAAAGAAGAAAGAATGAAGAAGGATCCCACAACCACCGCAGGCCAACACAGGCACGTGTTACACGTACATGGGCCTTACCGGGACCTACAGAGAGGACAACACACTATCAACTCTGGGATGAACCTGACTTTGCCCTAATGGCTTTGGAGGGATGACCAACATCCTATGCTAGGTCCTGGGCCTTCTAGGAGATGGTCACTTCTCTAGACGATCTAGTAACACAGGATGCTACTAAGTGCCATACTAAGATTAGCTTCCAAGTTCAAACGAGAAGTTCCTTACACAAAGTTAAGGGTACTTTGCCTGCGGGCTTTCCCAGAGCCTTTGATATGTCACTGTGCACCGTGACCACACAAGAGGGGTTAGGAAGAAGGTGAATCTATGATGTGTTACTGAATTTGCAGTCTCTGCCAGTGAGAGATACTGAACCAGGTGACGTGGGTCTCCCTGCCACTGCACGCCCACCTGTGCCAACTCTAACAACCCCTCACCCAGTAGCCCACCACAAGCCCTTGCTGACATCTCTCCCCCTCCTCCAACACCATGGTGCTGTGTTTTCTTACTTTGGGCAATCTACCTGCTGGGCTGCCAAACTTCAGCTCCAGGAATTCAACGTACACCAACTCCCGTCTAGACAGACCTTCCGTCCTTAGGGAGGTGCATTTCCCCCCACCACACTCCCAGCAAGAAACATACATACACGCTCGGAAGCCCTGAGTTTTCCGTTCCAAGCTCTTTCCTCTCCCCAGAGGCTCTCAAAGGAACAGGTCATGAAGGAAGAAGGAATAACGGACCTCCCCGGAATGACGCCCCGCTTCAATCAGCCTTCGGACAGTTCCCAACCCATATGGCGCCCACGGAAGGCTGAGTCTGTCCCACTACACAAGAAGAGTCCTCTGTAGTTTGAACACCCCCACCCTGTGGCACCAAGCCAGCAAGGCTGCCTCTGTACTCTGCTTCCTTGAAGGCATCCTCCATCTAGAAGGGCTCAGTATCCTTCCGGAGTCAAATGCTATTCACAATCCCCTTCTGTTCCCCCTATTCGAAGCCCGCAGAGCGCCGGGAACCCAAGTAGGGCTGGAGAGGGTGTGACAGGCTTCTTACCCTGAAATGAGCAGAGCCAGCTCCCCATGGAGAAGCTTCAGGCATCGGCCACAGAGCTAGGCAGGCAGGCAGGCGCTAGCCTTGGTCCCCGCCTCCCCAATCAATAGTGGACAGAACGTCAGGAGTATTGAGAGGCAGCCCTGCCCCCTGCCACACAGCCCCAGAAAAGCTCATCTTGGCTTCCCCACCCTGACGCCATTAACAAGTTTAGGATGTGGTTAGGGGAAGAAGTGGAGGAGCCGGCCTTAAAAGAATCCTCTTGACCTTGGCTGACTGAAAGTAGCAAGGGCAGCGGGAGGCCTGGTCCCCCCAATGCCTCAAACGACATCTCAGACTAGGCACCAAAGTGATGGGCAGGGAGTGGATGAGCAAGCCTAGACCTCAGTCCCAAGGAGGGTGAAGCAGGAGGATTGCCACAGGATCTAGGCCAGCCTGGATCACACAGGGAAACTATCTCAAAGGAGAGTCAGCAAGATGGCTCAAGGATCATTCAGAGAGGCACTTGTGGCTAAGATTGACAATCTGAGCTCAATCCCTGAGACCCGCATGGTGCGGGGAGAGAACTCGATCTTACAAGCTGTCATCTGACCTCCACACACCTGCTGGGTCACATCCGCCCCCACATATACACATGTGAAATAAATAATATAAAAATATACTTAAGAAAATAAACGTACATCTGAGGGGCTCAGATGTAGCTCTCTGACAGACTGCTTGCCTAGAATTTCCCAGTGATGGGCTGGGGCGTGGCTCAGTTATAGAATGAACTATTGATATTCGAATGAGGCAAAGTGAACGCTCTGATATGGTGGGGAGAAGCACAGCCAGGGAGAGCTCTTGAAGACCTGCCCCAACAATAGAAGTACAATGGCTGCCTATGGCCCATACTCCCTGCTTGACAACCCCAGATCCCAACTGCCCAGCACATCTTCCAAGGGCCAGAAGGGACTTCTCGGGCATTGAACTAGGAGACTCCAGAGGCTGAGGAGATGGCTCAGTGGTAAAGTATTTGCCACGCATGCATGAGGACCCGAGTTCAAATCCCAGGAGCTATGTAAAGCTGGAGACATGGTCGTGTACTCTCAGAGCTTGGACAGTAACATGGGTGAGTGAGGCGGGAGAAGCCCTTGGAAGCTCATGGGCCAGCTAAGCTGGTGCAAACAGGTAAATGGAAAGAGATCCAGTATCCCGTGAGTTCTAGGCCAGCTAGGACTACACAGTAAGACCCTATCTCCGAAAGAGAGACATAAACAATTCAGAAACTTCACAAACACCTGCAGTCCTCTGACCTCTGCATTGCACTGTGCACACCCAGTACATGAACACACACACAAGGTTAAAGGACACTCCAGAGAAAGGCTGCCATACATAACCTGATGGAATCTCCCTTCCCTGTGCAGAACAGAGTGGAGTCCATACCCAGTAGGTGTCTGGAGTTGTGAACCCTTTCTCCTGTCCACAGCCCAAGATAGATGCTAACACGGACCTGGGTCGTCCCAGAGCACCCTCCAGGAGTGCTCCATCCTATCCACACTCCTCCACCTAGCTCCAAACCTGCTCACCTTTTGAAACCACCTCTACTTGCACTCCAGGGAGATGCATGCTCCTAAAGTCTCCCCTGGGACCTTGCTGCATCCTGTGTCATGCTTCTGGGTACCAATACAAGCCTTCCCTGCTACACATGGCATCTATCCAGGCTGTTTTCCCGTGCCAGACCCTCTCTGCCCAAAGCTGACATCATGCCTTGGGAGGGAGCCACAGCCTAGCTTCCCAAGGCAGGCGCCAATTCGCTCATGGATCTCTCAAATAGTCCTGGGTGTTCCCCCACAGAGTCCCCAGTGCTTTGTTTTATCAACTGATTGATATATTTGTTTTGGGACAGGGGCTCTTATGTCCCAGGCACTAGCCTCAAGGATAACCTTTAACTTTAAACCCTTTCCCTATTTCCCAGTGGCCGAGGTGACAGATGTGCATCACACCTGGTTTATGTAGTGCTGTGAATGGAACCCAGAGCTTTGTGCATGCTGGGTAAATACCCTATCAACCAAGCTACATTTCCAGACAATGTCTGTCTGTCTGTCTGTCTGTTTGTTTGTTTGTTTATTTTTGAGGCAGGCTCTCCCATATTTAGTCCAGGATAACCCTGATCTCACAATCCTGAGTGCCAGCATGACTTATGAGCCATCATGCCTGGCACCTCCACTTTGGAGAGTGGGTGGCCAGTCCCATGGGTGAGTGGGAACCTGAGGGGCCAGCAGGAATGGGGACAGGTTTCCCTAAAACTGTTATTTAACATTATTCCCAAATCTCTTGGCACTGGCACCCCAAGGCATAGTAGAGCCTTTGCCTAAAATCTCCTAGCGAGAGCCTCGGGTGAGGCTCAGTAGTAGAACACCTGCCTACACACCTACAAACACACACACACACACACACACACACACACACACACACATCTGTGAGGGGCTGGAGTTGTGGCTCAGTGTCAGAACACCAATCTGGCATGTGTGATGCTCTGGATTAAATCCCAGACACTTGGAATAAAAGAAACTGGGTCCTCACTTGATGAGGGCCAATGGAGAAAGAATCCAGAAGAGACAATGGGCCTTTTTCCCTGAAGGTCATGTTCTGGCCTACGGCCAGGCTGGCTGGTACACTTCCCCAGCCACTAGCTGTACAAAGCCACCCCTGCTGGAGTGAGCTCAGCCTACTGGGAGCCTGTAGTTAAGCTTGTCTCTTGGTATTTAAATTTCTTTTTTTTTATATTTACTTATTTTATGTGTATGGCTGTTTTATCCCATGTAAGTGTGTCCACCACATATGTGCAGTGCCCAACCAGAAGAGGGCATTAGATCCTCTGGAACTGGAGTTAGAGATGGTTATGATCCACCATGTAAGTGCTGGCAGCCACGCTTGGGTCCTCTGCAAGAACAGCGAGAAGTATTCTTACCCACTGAGCCATCTTTCCAGCTCCTGGAAATCCTGTCTTTGTTGCTGTGTGTATGTATGTAGTATGTATGATGCTGGTTGTGTGCATGCCTGGGAGACAGGAATATGGTGTATGTCGGGGTGTGTCATAGTTCTTAGAAGATAACTTGCAGGAGTCATTTCTCTCTCTGTACCACGTGGGTCCAGGGATTCAGTTCACTAGCCCAACAATGTAGTTTCCCAACCCTCCTATTACTCAGCATCCTCAAGCTCCTCCAAGGAAGTGACCTGACTCAGGACAGTGGCCCCGTGGCCTCCCTATGGCAGGCAGTGAGCATGCACCCTTCGCCTGGATGACTGTACATTTCCTCTCTGGCCTAGTCCTCCCCTCGGCCCCATGGTCCATGCACAAAGTGGAGATAATATACCCTGGGGCCCCCTAGGCCACAACCTATACAGCTCTTCCTATGTTGGAAAGACACCTGAATCCCTGCCCTTCACCTCTACTTCTGATATCCCCCCACATCAGCTCCCACTCCTTCCCATACAGATGTGTCTTTGTACATGAATATGTTCATGTATGTGCAAGTACCCATGTACACGCATGCAGAAGAGGCCAGAGGTCAGTACCGATCGTCATAGTTTCACGTCTATTTCTGTGATAAGACATCCCGACGAACGCAACTTAAGGGAGAAAGGGTTTATTTTTAGCTCACCATTCCAGATGACAGTCCGTCATGGTGGAGAAGTCAAGGCAGACACCTAAACAGCTGCTCACATCACGTGCACAGGCAAGAGCACAGAGAAAGGAATGCTTGCCTGCTCAGTGACCAGCTGGCTTTCTCTACTCTCATATAGTTCACTGCCCCAAACCAGAGAACGGTGTGGGTCTTCCCAGGTCAATTAACAATCAAGACAAGCCAAATAGACAAGTTCACAGGCCAGCCCAACGGAAACCGTTCCTCATGAGACTCTCCTACCATGTCACTCTGGATTACATCAAGTTGACAATTAAAACTAACCACCATATTGGGTGTCTTGCAGCAATTACTTTCCCCCTCATGCTTCGAGACAGTCTCTCTGCTTGTCTGTCCCTCTGTCTGAACTTAGAACTGCAGTTCAGCTAGGCCGGCTGGCCAGCAGACACGGGGCTCCTCCTGTTGCACTGCCATGCCCTGTGTCTTACATGGATACTGGGGATCCAAACTCAGGCCCTCATGCTCACATGGTAAGAGCTTTACCAACCAAGAAATCTCCCCAGCTCTCAGATTGATCCGTTTTGGGATTTTTTTTTTTTTCCTGCACAAGTCAAATTAAATCCTGCCTCCACAGTTTTTATATCACCATTCCTACCCCTTGCAAGATCACTTCCTCTGCAAGATCTGTCTGTCTGTCTGTCTGTCTGTCTGTCTCTGTCTGTCTCTGCCCTCCCCCCTCTCTCTCCCAGCTGGCTTCTTCTGGAATGCCTCCCATGAATATGAAGACATCTGTTATATTACAGAGGAAACTGGGCTGTACTGGACCAGCGAGCCTGCTGGGAGTAGGCTGCTGGCTCACCTCACATTGCAACTTCTTTGGCTGTTTCCCTTCTTTGGCTCACACTTTCTGCAACGCCTACCACCCCCTCCCCCAGCACCGCTACCACCATCACCACCCCCACCAGCACCACCCCCTGACCCCAGTTTGTGCAGTTTAACCTCTTCCTGGTGTCTCCAAAACTCTGGGACAAGCCACTTCTTGGTGGAGTGTAACCTAAGCAGGGACCGTGTGGAGCTGCGCCTCTCAGAGTTACCCATCAAAGAGAAGAGGAAGAAACAACCAAGACTCCCATGGCAGACTACAGAAAGGCGAATCTCCAGCTGGGGGTGGCAGCTCTCACTTCTAACCAACCCCAGCCCTGTAGGAGGAGGCAGGAAGAGCATGAGCCAGCCTGAGCTATAAGACTGAGACCTTGTCTCAAAAACTAACCAAACTATTTCTAATTCTAGCACACTCTCTAGGGTACTCGGTGTTAACCGTCAATTTGACAGAATCTGGAATCTCCCGGGAGACGGGCCTCTGGGCATGCCTGTGGAATTATCATAATTCGTTTATGGGATATTGAAAGACTCATTTTAATGGTGGGTAGGACATCTGTGAGGAGGAAAACCTGGATGGTATGAAACAGAGACAGCTGGACAGGAGCATGCATGCGCCTCTCTGTTTCTTGGTGAGATCTGACCAATGGTTTCAAATTCCTGTTACCAAGACTTTCCTCACCATGATGGATTGAGTTCTTGAACTGTGAACCCCAACCCTTCTCCCTCAAGTTGCTTCTGTCAGGGTATTTTATCACAGTGACAGCAAAAGAAACTAAGGGACCCCCTTGTGGTTCAAAATTGCCCTGCTGGAGCTGAGGATTTGGCTCAGCTGGTAGAGCATTTGCCCATCATGCACAAAACCCTGGGTCCCATTCCCAGCTTGCAGACACTGGGCATGGTGGTGCACATCGGTACCCTTAGCACCTTAGAGGCAGAGGCGAGAGAATCATTGGATGTCTAAGGCTAGCCTGGGCTACATAATAAGTTTCTGAGTACTGAGACATGGCTACCTCTGAGTTATCCATACTCCTCTGTAAGTAACTCCAAGAAATTCCCTGGTTCATCATGTTAAACTCTGGTGGAATCTTTAATTTGCTCCATGGCTGGTATCCTCTCTGGGTGGGATACATGTTTGTTCTTGTCTCCCCAGGAAAAGTCTCCATCCCTCTCTTGGCCTCACGTACCTTCTTTGGAGCCACTGGCCGATGCCACCACAGAAGATGAAGCAGACCCGATGGACGGCCTGCCCACCGGACTGGAGTGCTTCCCCCCTCGGCCAGGGGGCTTCAGGCCACTGGGCTTCTGCATGGTGGTGCCGCTAGGAGGGCAGACAAAGGCAGATCACATCCTTTCTGCCATCCTTGGTCACCTGCGGACAAAACACAAGAGGGATGGAGTCATGATGTTCTCATTACGACCTTGGCCGGTCCCAGTGGTCCAGAAACTGACACAGCCCCATCAGAGGATGCCAATATTTCCTTTCTGTTTTGTGTGAGACAAAACAGGGTATCATGTAGCCCAGGCTGGTCTCAAACTCATGATACAGTAGAGAAAGATATTGAACTCCTACCTGCATCCCTGGGGGTGGGGTTTACAGATGTAGGCCCTACCTGATCTACTTGCGACTAGGGATGGAACTCAGGGGCTCCCTGCGCTGCACACACGGTCTCACTATATAGCCTAGGCTGGCTCCAATCCTATCCCAGCCTCCTGAGTGGTGGTTACAAGTGTGTGATTCTCCAAGCTTCACCATACTGTGTCATTTACAGAGAGAGCTGAGATCTTCACTTTGGGGCTGCTTGGGTGTGGCTGCAAGATGCTTCAAGAACTATCCTATGAGCACCGGGGACAGCTAGCTGGTGAGCCAGGCCACCACAGAAGGCAGCACAGAGTCAACCTGGCCTCCATTAACCCCACTTGCTTGTTTGGCCCACACCTATCTAAACGGGATCACCACCCTCACCAGAGAGGATCTAAAAGGAGAAAAAAAAAAAAAAAGCTGGCAGCAGTTCATTCCTGTAATCCCAGCACTCAGGAGCCTGAGGCAGGGGGATTGTTGCAAGTTTGAAGTCATTCGGGGTACACATAAAAATTCTGTCTCAAAAAACCAAGAATGAGAGGGTGGGAGAAGGAGAAAGGGAGATAAAAGAGAAACACACACACACACAGACACACACACACACACACACAGACACACACACACACACACACACACACGCGCGCGCGCGCACACAGGGGGTGGGGGAAGATCTACCCCTTCCTGGGGGATTCTAGGGAAATGTTTCACTGCTGAGCAGCACCCCACACCCTCTTTTCTTTTTTTCATTTGAGATAGTCTAAGTTGCTCAGGCTGGCCTTGAGCTTATCATCCTCCTGCCTCAACCTCAGAGTAACTAGATCCCATGCCTATATTGTCAGAATAACTAGATCCCATGCCTACATTGTCAGAATAACTAGATCCCATGCCTACATTGTCAGAATAACTAGATCCCATGCCTACATTGTCAGAATAACTAGATCCCATGCCTACATTGTCAGAATAACTAGATCCCATGCCTACATTGTCAGAATGGGCTACTTGAAGTTTTTCTCTACCAGGTGCACCTCACCTACACGTGATGCATTGCCACTGCTACCACAAGTTGCATAATCTTTCTACATGCATGCGTTGTTATGCCCCTGTGTATAGCCAGTGCCTTCCCTGCCTGCTCTTTTCTCCTCCTCCAAGGCAACCTTTTTTTTTTTTTTTTTTTTTTTTTTGTGGTTTTTCAAGACAGGGTTTCTCTGTATAGCCCTGGCTATCCTGGAACTCACTCTGTAGACCAGGCTGGCCTCGAACTCAGAAATCTGCCTGCCTCTGCCTCCCAAGTGCTGGGTGGGATTAAAGGCGTGCGCCACCACCATTGGCCCTCCGATCACTGCAAAAACCCTAAAACCTGCCATTGTTGATGATCCCAAGAAACCTACTGTGTGAAAAACCGGCTGCACCTACAACGCACAGTACTGAACCCACTGTATGCCACACGCCTTGTACAGATGTGGTCTGGCTATGTTCAAGTCTGCTGTAGAAGCAGCAGGCATCTCACAAGTAGAACAGTCACAGATCATAAAAGTTCAGAAACAGCTGAGTGTTAGGTGACATCTGTCATCACAGCACATAGGAGGCTGAGGCAGGAGGATGGAGCTTTAGGCTAGCCTACATTCCACAGGGAGGGCCTGTCTTAGGAAAGAGGGCTGGAGAAATGGCTCAGTCAGCACAGTACTTGCTGCAGAAGCATGAGGAGGGAAAGTCAATCCCCAGAGCTCATGGTGAAGAGTCAGGCATGAGGATTGTGGCGGTTTAAATAGGAATGGACCCCATAACTCATATATTTGAATGCCTCACCCTCAGTGAGTGGCCCTATTTGAGAAGGATTAGAAGGATTAGAAGGTGTGGCCTTGTTAGAGAAAGTGTGTCAAGCTGGGCAGTGGTGGCACACGCCTTTAATCCCAGCACTTGGGAGGCAGAGGCAGGCGGATTTCTGAGTTCGAGGCCAGCCTGGTCTACCGAGTGAGTTCCAGGACAGCCAAAGGCTATACAGAGAAACCCTGTCTCAAAAAAAAAAAAAAAAAAAAAAAAAAGAGAGAGAGAGAGAGAGAGAGAGAGAAAGTGTGTCACTGGGGCGAAGTGGAAAGTGGTTCTTTGGAAAGTCAGTTGTGTTGGGTGGTGTTTTGCTGGGGCAAACACGTGAAGGAGTGTTTTCCTGAAGTGGACCCAGGTGAAAGGTTAAGGCAGATCCTGAAGGAACGTTTGGCTGAAGCAGACACAGGAGAAAAGCTTGTTCTGCTAAAGCAAGCATGTGAAAGGACACACGATGAGAGATCCTTGGCTAACTACAGGCATGTGTTGATTGGTCCACCTTACACTGTGTAGTTAAACTCCATTTGTCGGGACTCCATAGACAGAAACGCACCGGAAAAATTTCTGGTGTGCTGTGCGGCAGTTTCTTGCTGCTTCGTGGACTTGGGTGGATTGACAGAGTGGTGTCAGTTGAGACAGACACATGTGTTAAGGCAAGACAGACCCGTAGAAGACACGTGATGTTTAGAGGGAGTACCTGATAGACAGGAGAGGAGACTGAGCTACGCTTGCTTATAGAACTCGCTGTGTAATGCACCTTTGCTGATCTTCACTTTGCTGAGAGAGCCACAGCTGAGAACTTTTCCTGGCCTTCCTCCCTGGTCCCTCCTGCTGACTTGTGCCGAGGCTGAGGCCTGACTTCTCTGCTAGGTAGTGCTACCACCGCTAATCCAATCCACATTTGCTAACCTGATTCTACTCCTTAGACTGCTGATGTATCTGCAAAGTATTTGTAAATGTTTCAAACTGCTGCTGCTGACCTGTGAACTCAACTGGCGATTTCCACACAACACAGAGCGTAGCTCCAAAGGACCTTTCTAAACTGTTCCATGTCCCTGGTATCCTTTCTTTTCCACTAACTCTGGTGGGAGGTGGGCTAAAAGAGAGGTTAAATATTTAAGGACCATCATTAAAAATAAGGTTTAAAAAAATAAGGTTATATTGGAGGGTGAGCTTTGAGGTCTCAATGCCTATACCAGACTCCACTCACTGTCTGTCTGTCTGTCTGTCTGTCTGTCTCTCTCTCTCTCTCTCTGAACCAGGATGCACCTCCCAGCTCCTTCAGCACCATGCCTGCCTCCCGCCATGAGGATAATGAACTATAAACTTCTGAAACTGTAAGCCAGCCCCAGCTAAATGTTTACTTTCATAGGAGTCAGGGTGTCTCGTCATAGCAAGTGACCAAGATAGTGACACATGCATTCAAAGCCAGTGCCAGGAAGGCAGAGATAGGTGGATTCCCTGGAGCTCCCTGGACAGCCAACTTGTCCTACTTGGTGATCCTCAGGGCAGTGAAAAACCATCCACACATAGATGCATACATGTGCATTGGGAATACACACACACACACACACACACACACACACACATACACACATAGTTGCAGGCATGTGCACACACACATGTAGACAGAAGAAAGGAGAGAAAGTGAAGGATGGATGGAGGGATTTAGTTTAAAAAAGGGAAATAAAGAAGGGAAGAAAGAGGGAGGGAAGAGAGAGAAGAAAAGGAAAGGACAGAGGTCTGGTGAGATGGTTCAGAAGGTAAAGGAGCTTGCCGCCAAGCCTGAGGACCTGAGTTCAATCCCCAGGTCCCACGTGGTAAGAAAGAACAACCCCAGTAAACAGTCCTCCCCATGTGCATGCAGCACACATGTGCTCCCTTGTAAAGATAATGAGTAATGCAGTGTTTAGAAAGAATGCATACTTATAGGACCAGGAGCTGGAAAGATAAAATTAATTTCACAGATTCCATCCGAGTGACAGTGTTGCAGCCATGATTGAACTGGCCCCAGGGCTGGTTCTTCCCTACCTCCTAGCCTGGTGGCCCTGCCCTAAAACAACATTTCCAAGACCCTGACCTCTGGGGGACAGCGCCTGCTTGCTTCAACTAACAAAGGAAAGCATGGAGCAGGCAGAAAGGAACCAAGCCAGCATTCAGCCAGTCCTGGCTACCCCAGCCAGGGGACTGGAGGGGACCGGAAAGGGGAGGGGGAGGGGAGAATGGTAGCAGGAAGAGGGGAGGAGGTAAAGGGCTGAGCTGGCCCTCTGTGACTCAGCTGGGCTCTGGGACAGAGAACTGGTTGGGGGTGGGGGGAGGACTTGGGAAAGCTGTGACATGGTGACACACTGGCCTCTGGCCACCGTGCAGCTGACGGCCGAGGCCATGACGTGAGAACCTGAGGTCTAAACCTAGTCTGCAAGACGCCTGAGGACATGAAGCCATGTGACAGTCCCAGGGGTTATCACCTTTACTGGGATGCAGGTAGCAGCCACGGTCAGCTCGGTCAGCTCGCAGTGACTTCAGCACAGAACAGGCAGAGGAAGAGAGATTTCTAGTTCTAGGTTGGGCAGAATGGCCTAGCAGGTTCAGACAATTGCCACCAAACCCGATGTCCTGAGTTGGATCCCCAGGGCCCACGTGGTAGAAGGGCGGAACTGATACATACACATGCTAAAAATGTAATAAAATGAAAGTAAAATAATAAACCAGCTTGGAGTGTAGCTGGGTTGGGAGAGGGCTTGCCTAGTATGCAGGAAGCCCTGGGTTCGATCCCCTGCACTCCTAAACCAGGTTGTATACACCTGTGATCTTTTTTTTTTTTTTTTTTTTTTTTTTGGTTTTTCAACACAGGGTTTCTCTGTGTAGTCCTGGCTGTCCTGGAACTCACTTTGTAGACCAGGCTGGCCTTGAACTCAGAAATACACCTGCCTCTGCCTCCCAAGTGCTGGGATTAAAGGCCTGCGCCACCACCGGCCTGGCACACCTGTGATCTTAAAAGTAGGGAGGCGGAGCAGGAGGATCAGAAGTTCAGGGTTATCCTCGGCTACATAGTGAGTCTGAGGTTAGCCTGGGCTAGAAAACCAATTTTAATCCCAGCGCTTGGGAGGCAGGGGCAGGTGGATCTCTGAGTTTGAGGCCAGCCTGAATTAGTTCAGGACAGCCAGAGCTACATAGAAAAATTCTGTCTCAAAGAAAGAATGAAATCGAGAAAGAAAGAAAGAGAGAGGGAGAAAGAAAGAGAGAGAGAGAGAGAGAGAGAGAGAGAGAGAAAGAGAGAAAGAAAAGAAAGAAAACCGGGGTCTAAGCATGGCTGCCTGGGGGGTGGGTGGAGTGCAGGTGCCTGAGTTGGGAAGCTTGTAACCCCAGGAGTATCCCAGATACTTGACAGAGGTCAGGAGGCCCATGTCACAACTCTCTGGTGACACTATTCACACAAGCATTGTCTGGCAACTCGGGTCTAGCAGAAGCAACAGGCCCCTCTGTGCTGTCCTCAACTGCCACGTACTGGAAAGAAACCCGAGCTGTCCCAGGGTTTCCATTTCAGCTGCCTGGAGGTGACCAACCACAGGACAGTAGGGGACAGGGCCCAGGATTCTGACCCAGTGAATCGGTAGTGGACTAGAGAGGGGAACAGTGCCAAGTAGAGCAAGAGGGAGCCCAACTCCTATGAGGTAATATGGCCCCGGGGCAGGGAGGAGGGCATCAGGATGTAGGCACCCTGGCCCAGAACTCCAGCCAGCTGCTGGCCCTGGCTCATTCACTGGGTACTTCGGCCAGAAGATATTCCCTCGATAAGGGTGCTAACTACTACTGACACCAGACATTTCCAGCCTCTTCTTTAAAAAAAAAAAATTATGGGGGGAGGGGTACATGCATGCCCTGTGCATGAAGGGTGCCAACTGGTGGGGAGGATCATTTGGTCATTTCTCTCCTTCCACAAGAAGTCTCCAGGGGTCGGACTCAGGTCATTGGGCTTGGCAGCAAACCCCTTACCTGCAGAGCCAACCTGAACCCCTTCTTTTCCGTATCTGATATACAGCCCAAGTTGGTTTCAATCTCTCTATCCTCCTGCCTCTTTCTCCCCAGTGCTGAGATTAAGGGCCCAGGACACCATTCTAACTGCATCTGGCTGAGGGTCAGGGAACATGAGCAGCTTTCTGTGGGTCACTGAGAGGCCACCCGAGTCCATGACCTCCCAGCCAAAGACCAGCCAAGGGTGAGTCTAGGACGGTCGGCCCCTCCCTGTGAGTCTTGCCAACTTCCAGGCAAAAACCAAAGTCCAAGCGCTAAACCAGCTGTGCCTCAGGCCTGGGACATCGGGAGAGATGGAGTCCATCTGCCTGGATCCCTGTCCCCACCCTCCTCCCCTCTCTCTCCCCTGGTTACCAGGGCCAGCAGGATGCTGGGAACAGCCAGGTCCACGCCTTGCACAGTTGTGTAACCCCTGCCAAGTGTGAAAAGAACGGAGATAAAGAACCTGGTTGGGGTCTTTAGACTCCCAGATAGGAGGCCTAACTACCACCATGTGGAGAGGAGAGGGACAGCAGCCGAGACCAGCGAAAGGCTCTGGGAGGGCCTCCAAGCCAAGGTGGGGCAGCAAGTAGACTCTATGGAGATACGACTTCAGGGTGGGAGTGGATGAAACTGAGAAGACCAAACTGCTCACACAACCAAGCAGGAAAGTCAGACCAACAGCGGACAGCCCCCCCAGTCAACCGCCAGCTTTGGTGTTTATTTTGGTTTCTTGCTTGCTTTTTGTTTTGTGAGACAGGGTCTCTTTAGGTTGCCCTGGATCTCCTGAAAGTCACGTAGATCAGGCTGGCCTCCAACTGATAAAATGTACCACCACCCAAGGGGGAGGGTGTTGTTTTTGTTTATTTATTTTTATTCTATGTGAATTGGTGTTTTGCCTGCACATATGTCTGTGTGAGGGTGTCAGATCCTCCAGAACTAGAGTTACAGATAGTTGGAACCTACTATGTGAGAGCCAGGAATTGAACCCAGGTCCTCTGGAAGAACAACCAGTGCTCTTAACCACTGAGCCATCTCTCCAGTGTACTTCTTTTTTTTTTTTTTTTTTTTTTTGAGACACTGTTTCGTGTAGCCCAGAGTAAGTTAAACTCAGGTTGCCAGTTTGCATAACAAACACATTTACTCTTGGAACCATCTCACCAGCTGGCCAGGTAGTTAAAACAAACAAAACAAAACAAGCCAGGCATGATGGCACACCCCGTTAGTCCCAGCACTCTTTGATGTGACTGTTTGAAATCTTGATCCTTCCTGGCCCCGCCTCCTGAGTGCTAGGATTATGGACAGGGGGTCCAAGTGAGCTTTTGTATGTAAGGTTATAGATCACTATAAAGACTTTTCTTTATTGAGAAACAAGTCTCTGCAGTGCAGCCCAGTTTGGCTTTGAACATTCTCCTGCCTCAGACTCTCCAGTGTCGCAGGCAGGACTATACTAAAACATACAGCTAAACAGTTTTGGTTTGGGTTGTTTTGTTTTGTTTTCAAGACAGGGTTTCTCTGTGTAGCCCTGGCTATCCTGGAACTCACTCTGTAGACCAGGCTGGCCTCGACTTGAACTCAGAGATCTGCCTGCCTCTGTCTGCCTCTTGCATGCTGGGACTAAAGGCATGGGCCACCATGCCTGGCTTTTTTGTTTTGTTTTATTCTGTTTAACTACCTGGCAGGCCAGTGAGATGATTCAGAGAATAAATGCTTTTGTTGCACACACCTGACAAACTGAGTTCAATTCCCAGAACCGGTGCAAAGGTGGAGGGAGAGAAGCAATTCCACAGAGCAATTCTCTGACCTCCAAAAATACATTATGGTGTATTTATAGGCACGCACACGTGGGAGTATACACATGCACACACATCAGGCATGATCACACACATAGAGTAATAATAATTTGGGTGTTTTTTTTTTTTTTTTTTTTTTTTTTTTTTTTTTTGTTAAAATTAAGCTGGATAGATGGCTCAGCTGTTAAGAGCACTAGCTGCTCTTCCAGAGAACTCAGGTTCAAATCCCAGCACCCACATGGCCGCTCAGAGAAGTCTGTAACTCCAGTTCCATGACTTCTGACACCCCCACACAGACATATGTACAGGCAAAACACCAACAGACATAAAATAAAAATACATTTTTAAAAAAGAGCATGGACAGTTCTCAAAAAAAAAAACCCAAAATAATAACAAATAACTCTTTAAACTTATATCAGATTCATTTATTTCATGTAAGAGTTTTACCTGTATGTATGTATGTATGTATGTACGTACATACGTGTATCGCATGTATGTCTAGTGCCCATAGAAGTCAGAAAGGGGTACTGGGTCCCATGAGTGTAGAACTGGAATAATGGATGGTTGGGAACCACCATGTTGGTGCTGGGAACGGAACCTGGGTCCTCAGCAAGAGCTTTAAATTTCCTAACTGCTGATTTAACTCTTAAGGCCCAATAAATTTAATAATATTTAAAAAAAAAAAAAAAGATGGAAAGAGATTCCTAAAGGCTTTCTGGTCTCCATAGACACACACATCACACGTCCACCTAAACATGTACGTATCACACACTTGTACACACACAGTCAAAACTATTCTTTCTAAAATATCTGTCTATATCTAACTAGGATTACAGTGACAGAATAAATGACAAAATCACAGGTAATTCCTTGGGTTCTGGACTTGGTACCATCAGACTGCCCAGCTGTGAACGAGCGACCTGTGCCCTGTGGATCTCTGTCCTCTGTGTCTCCCACAGGGCTCTGGCTTCCCCTGAGGGGAGGGGAAGAGAGGTCAGTGTGGTACAGTGGTACTGCACAGAGCGAGGACCATCCTCTGTGCCTCACTTCCCTGCAGCAAGCTTCTGTGTCAACATCCCGGATCCTCTCCCATGCTGGCAATGTCCTGAGCAGGCGAGAGACAGGAAGGAAGAGACAACGGATGCTGGGGTCTGGCCCTGGAATAGCATGGGAGAGCCCAGCCAGACAAAGGAAGGACTAAGATGGGGCAGCCAGGAGAAAGAACTTGCCAGCAAAGCAGGTCAAGGGTACCGCCCACACATCTGAAACTAAAACCCAGTGATACTGAAGTGGGTGGGAAGAATGGAAGAGACACACAAAATACAGTGGATCAGACATCACCAGGAAGACATCTGAGTCAGTACGATCTACCGATGCTCCCGAAAAGGCAGCCTCATCCTGACTACCAATGGAGGCTGCGTGCCAAGCACCCACCACACGCATGTACTGTTTTACTCATGCCCAGGTTTTCTGCAAAGTGGTACCCAGTGTCCTTGAATGCCTTCTCCCACTTCTCAGGGAGAGCAGAGGGGCGGGATCGAGCTTTTGCAAATAGTATTCCCAGTCTGTGTCTCAGGACCTAGGACAGCACCAGGCAAGTGGCTCAAAACTGCTCCATTCAAGAACCCAGAAATCTCCGGGTGGGAGGGAGCTGGTACCGTCCTTGCTTAACCTACACAAAGTCCTGGATTCTATCCCCAGGACCACACAGGCTCGGCCTCACACACAGGTAAATGCCTGCAAATAGTAGGTGGATCAAGAGCTCAAACTCATCCTGCCTTACACAGAGAGGTTGAGACCAACCTGGGTGAGGTGAAACCTTGTTTCAAAACCAAACAAAACAAAAAAAAAAACTAAAAACAGACAAAGGAACCGGAGAGATGTCTCAGTGGTTAAGAGTGCTGTCTGCTCTTCCAGAAGACCTGGGCTAGATTCTCAGCGTAGACACAGTGGCTCACAACTGTTAACTCTACTTTCAGGGACTCTGACGCTCTCTTCTGGCCTCTGTGGGTACTCCATAAATCTAGTGCACAGGCATGCACGCAGGCAAAACATCCGCATACATAAGAGAAAAAAAAAAAACATATTACAGGGTGGAGAGCTGGCTCAGAGGTTAAGAGCAGTGACTGCTCTTCCAGAGGATCCGAATTCAATTCCCAGCACCCACATGGCAGTTGACAACTGTCTGCAATCCAGCTGCAGGTAATCTGACACTCTCACACAGACACACATGCAGGCAAAACACCGATGCACATGAAATAAAAATAAATAAATCACTTTTTTTGGAAAAAGAAAAAAGATAAAAAATTAAATGACCCTCATCAGGGCCGGAGGTGTGCTTCAGTGGTACCTCAAATACGCCAGAGAGAGGCTAGGGGCACAGAACAGTGGTGGGTGCCTACCTAGAATCCTCTAGTGCAAGAAGTGTGGGTCAGCTGTAGAGCACCTGCCTAACTGTGCAAGACTCTAGGGAGGAGACGAGGGTAGGGCAGGAGAGAGCACACAGCCCTGTATTTATGTTGATTCCTCCCGGCCTCTTCTGCATCCTGCTCAGAAGACAGCAGTTCATTAACCTTTCTAGGCACTTCTGAAGGCATCAATTACAGTCCGTGTTTCACTGTGAGGACCAGGCAGGATCAAGGGAGAGAGGCTCTGGGGCCACAGAAAACACAGGGTGCTGGAACTAGACTCACCCACCCCCAGTCGCCAGATCTTGGGAAAAGAGGGTCTTCTCTCAACCTGGCCCAGGACACAGTTTACACAGAAGGTCGCATCCTTAAGTTCCTTGAGGCTAACCCACAGTGCTGAGGACAGGAGCACCAGACATTATCTAGTACCAGGATGGTAAGGTGTCCATGGCTCTGCCTCCCCTATCAGACCACCAGCTCCTATGCATAGCCACGCCCTAGTTGTTTATACACACCCACGCACGCAGGCACGTACATGCGCATACAACTTCAGGCACCCAAAACTTGCCTGATAGATAAATTATACCAGCTGTTCCCAGCCGCAGTCAACCACCAACTAAGGAGATGGGGGTAGCCCCCTTACTTGGTCTCTCTGGCAACCCAGGATTAAGGGGGATGCCACCAGGAGGGGTCTATGAACAGGAGCTGAAACCAGCATCTATAACAGTCACACTGGAGCAGGCTACAACTCGTGAGTCAAGGAGAGATGGGACGGAGGCAAGACGGTAGAGAAAATGAAACCAGCATCCAGAAAGAAACAGAAGGGGTGGCTGCCAGCCAGCTTCCTGGTCCAGGTGGCCTGGACTCCCTGCAATTCTTCAGTGACTAAGTCTTATTTCCACCTACTCTGAAACATCCTTTTGGAGCCAGCAAGACTGTGAGATGGCTCAGAGGGGAAAGTACTGGCTATTAAGCCTAATGACCTCGTTTCAACCCCTGGTATCCACATAGTCGAAAGAGAAACAACTCCCAAAAGTTGTTCCATGGTCTTCACAGATGCACACGCGCGCGTGCGCACACACGCACACACACCATAAATTCATTTAAGGAAATAAATAAATGTAACTGAAGAGCCTCCTTTTTCTTAACTGAATGAGGCTCTGATTCCCCGGGACAAAGAAGACCAGGCACAGTGGAGCTACAGAGATGGTTCCCTTAGTAAATCGCTTGCCGTACAAACATGAAGACTAGAGTTCAGATCCCCATCACCCACATCAAAAGGCAGTGCGTGCCTGTAATTACAGTATTAGAAAGATGGAGACAGGAGGAGCTCTGGGGCTTGATAGCAAGCCGGCCTCACTGAGTCAGTGAGGTCTAAGTTAAGTGAGATACCCTGTCTCAAAAAAATAAGGTGAAGGGCCAGCAAGATGGCTTAGTAGGTAAAAGGGCTTGCCACCAAGTCTGGTCATTTGATTTTAATACCTGGCGTCCATTTCTCAGAAACAGAAAATGGATCCCAATAAGTTGTCCTCTGACTTCCATTATGCGCCCAAGCGTATACACACCCATCCACACCCACACGGAACGAAATGCACAGGGGCTGAGGAAGGCAGAGCTAACCCCAAGCCTCTACACACTCATGTCTACCCAAATGCTTGCACGCACGCATGCATCCACACACACATGCATGCACACCTACAATCCCAGAACCTGGAAAGGACACTCAGAAGTTGAGACTAGCCTCCAGTATGGAGCAGGTTTGAAGCCAGCCTGTGCTACATGAGATTCCCATGTCAAAAGGACAGAAACTCCCAACAACAGGGTATCAAAGGGTCCCTCTTCTAATTCGGTGTCCCTTCCAGAACAGCTGGGTTCAACAGAAGATGCCCCCTACTTACAGCTTATGAAGAGAACTGAGGCGACCTTAGTGGAGGCATACAGAGTCTGGCCAGCTGATGAGAGAGAGAGAGGAAGAGAGAGAAGGAGAGGAAGAAGGAGAGAGGGGAGAGAGGGAAATAGAGAGAGGGAGAAAGAGAGGGAGAGAGGAAGGGAGAGGTAGAGAGGGAAAAAGAAGAGAGAAAGGGGGAGGGAGATGGGGAGGGAGCGCGAGAGAAAGAGGGAGAAGAAGAGGGAAAGAGGGAGAGGGAAAGAGAAGGAATGGAAGAGAGGGAGGGGGAGACAGAGGGGGTGAGAGGGAGAAGAAGAGTGAGAGGGAGGGGGCAGGAGAGCAAGAGGGAGAGAGGGACAGAAAGAGGAAGAGAGGGAGATGAAGAAAGAGGAGGCAGTCCCATGGAATGCAAGGCCTGGGCAATTGTGTGGGCTCCAAAGGCCAGACAGTGTTTAGACTTTGTACTGAGGTGTCGGCAGAGAGTACGACTGTAATTATGCTTTAGAGAAACAGACCTTGACTTTGCAGAAGATGATGTGCCCCTCAGGCACACAGTAAGTACTTAACCAATACATGGACAAAGCACACAGTGGTGCCTACCTGTCATCCCAGAACTCTAAAGGTAGAGACAGGAAAACCAGCCTGGGCTAAAATGTGACTCTGAGGCCAGTCTGGGCTACAGAGTGACTTTGAGACCAGCCTGAGCTACAAGGAGACCTTGTCTAAAAACCAAAAGCAGAGAAAGTACTGTAGTTCACTGGGTGAACTACTGGGTGCAGTGCCTGCCTAACATGTCTGAACCCCAAGTCTATCCCCAGCACCATATAAACCTGGAGGGGGTAGCACACACCTGTCAGCCTAGTATTGGGAAATGTGGGCTGCAAGAGCAGAAGTTCAAGGCCAGGGCTGTGTCAGTCTAAGGCAAGGCTAAGATACTCTGTGTATCTCCAATACACAGAGTCAGGGCTGGAGAGATATCTCAGGGACTGAGACCTAGGTTCATTTCCAGACAGCTCACAACAGTCTAACTCTAACTCCAGAAAAAAAATAAATCTTAAAAATAATGTGAAAAAAAAAACCAACAAATGAATAAATTTATTTATAAAGTCAGAACCACTGGACATGGTGGGCGCATGTTTAGTCCCAACACTAAGCAAACACATATCTATGAGTTTAAGGCTAGCCTAGGCTATATAGTAAGTTCCAAGCCAGCGAGGGCTACATAGTGAGACCCTGTCTCAAAAGGGGGTGGGAGGAGTTAGAACCAAACCTTCCTGGCCCAGAGTAAGCACCTAATATGTGTTTTTTAAAAATCTGGGTAAAGACATAAATTCTCCCAAGAGCTACTGGGTTGCAAATGCAGACAGAGTCTCCCCTCTGGGCAAAGCGTCAGAGGCAGAGAAGGCAGGGTAAACAGAGCAGCTATGCACTTACACGGACCAGAGAGCGACTGGAAATCATTGAGCGTGTCTTCCGGGTGGGAAGATTTAGGGAGAAGAGGACAATGGCTTTGCTATCAGTGAAGGAAAGCAGGAAGAAGGAAGGGAGATAGAAAAGATCAGGCCCTGGGGTGGGGCTAAAAGGCCAGGCTGTATGAAGGTAAAAGGCAGCCAGAGACGAGGATAAGTCTCCTGCCCCAGGCTGAGAGCCACTTCCTGTAGCATTAAAAAAAAAAAAAAATCAACTGGGAATGTACCTCAATGGAAGAATAGTTGTCTAGTAGTCTAGAATACCCCAGGGGAGTGGCTCAGGGTAGATCATTTGCCTAAAATCCCTCAATGAGGGGCCAGGGGCGTGGCTCAGCGGTAGAGCCCCTGCCTAGAATCCCCCAGTGAGGGGCTGGGGGCGTGGCTCAGCCAGAGAAGCCAATGAAGTCTTAGGTTTAATTCCCCAAGTAAGTAAAGTCACAAAAACTCTGTCTCGGGGCACACGGTTTTCTCAAAAGCCCTAAAAGGCAAATCCCCAAAGTACTCCCATTTTTACTGATGGGGAAACAGAGACAGCAAGGTATGATATCTTGACCGAAGCCACACAGCGATTCAAGTAGCAGCGCAAGGATCTGTCAAACTCCCACATCTGAACTCCTGCTCCTTGGGACGAGTGTTCTGGCTGCGAATTTGGGGGCTCTGAGTAGGCACTTCCCACTTGAGTGCCTGGTTAGAAGAGCTGTGTGTGCTTCTCCAAGGCTCTTCAGCCGTTGGGGTTCCTCGATTCCTAACCTCCTCATCCTGGAGGCTCCACTCCCACATACTACCCTTTTAAGCACTGCTGAAACCCATGTTTCTGTCCTGTGCTAAGTGGGCACCTAGCGTACCCAGGAAGGAACCGGCAAACAGGCTCTTCCTTGAACTTCACGCCCCAGTAACCTAAATCTTTCTCTGCCCATCTAAGCCAGAATGCCTCTTGTCCGGAAGCTCTTATGGGAGCCATCGCCTAGGTAAAAAGCACCCTTGGGTCTGGTCTCAGGGTCTGCCTTTAGGGTCTGCCCCACCCTCCAGCTGTGCCTCTTGGGGGCTCCTAGCTTCTCCACTTGCCAGGCATCAGTTTAGGCTGTGCTGTGCTATGCAGAGTAGCTAGCTTCCTCCGGTTCTGTGTACCTGCCAGCCCCTGGTGGTGCCAACCCAGGTGACAGCGACCTTATGAATGAAGGACTCATTGTTTACATTTACAACTGATGGGGAGGAGGCCTCTGGCTTACCGCAAAGGTAAAGTGGCCACACGTGGTGCTCTACCTCCTCCTCAGAGCACAGTCCTAGGCCAGCCCCACCCCCACCGTCCTCTGCCTGGGCACCCTTCAAGATTAAGGCCAATTGCCTGCCTAGTTCCACAACCCTCCAACCCCCTGCCCATTTGTAGTTCAGAAGATAGGAGCGGGATTTCAGAGGCTGGGTGCGTGCATTCCTGGCTGGGTTGTGATTCCTCTACCCCCTAAGGTGTTTCTCTGCAACGACCTTTCCAGGCTTGGGTCAGGCTCGGGAGGAGGTACGCGTGGCAAAGCCCAATGAGTCTGGGACAAACACACAGGCCCCGCCTGAGGAGTCCACGCGGCTCCTAGCCCTAGAGGCTCAGCCCTGCATCCTGCGTCGCCACTGCCCCTCCCTGGGGGGAGGGAAAAAAATCTGCTGCCTCACCAGCCACCAGCGCCAGCTTGGGGGGGCACCCCTGTGGAAAGCCACCCTGCCTGGGCCTCCCCCTTATCCCATCCTCTTCCAAGCTAGGCTCTCCAATCAAGTTTTGCTAAGGGCACCAACCAGGCGACCCCAGGTGGCGGGGCGGGGGCCTCCGTGTCTCATCCCAGATGCCAGGTCTGGAGATGAGGGTTGATGGCCGCGCCCACCAGGCTGTGTGCGCCCCCACAGAGCCTGAGTGAGCCTTCCCCAAGAGGTCTGCAGCTTGTCCAGCTTCCTGGACCCGCTCTTGGAAAGAGGACGCCAACAAACACACCCGAATCCCAGTTTATGGATGTGCACACCATCTGGACGTGCAATCCAGGGGCGCCCCCAACCCCAGCAGCGGTCTGGGTTAAGGAAGTTGGGGTTCACCTCGCCCACGCCCACCAGCGGCGGCGGCCCTGCCCGCTGTCCTTGCCCACGCGGCGACAATGGCTTGGTGATAGCACCCCCTTTTCTTTCCAGGATAGGGTGCCGCCGCCCCCCGCGACTCTGCGTCCTTTGTTGCCCGCGCGCCCCCATCGCGCGCGTCCCCAGAGCGGCGCCTACCTTGGAGCTCCAGCAGGAACCAGGACCCGACACCCCTCTCCTCCTCTTGGTCCGCGCGTCCCGGGAACAAGGATGCTGTGCCGGTCCCTTCACGCCGCTACCCTAACCGGGTCTCCCCGCTCCGAGTCGGGGCCTCGCACAGGATCTACGGCCAGAAGGGGGATAGAGGGAGGGGCCGATCCAGTAAACCCGGCCGCTGCCTGCGCGCCCCGAGGCGGAGCCGAGCCGAGTAGAGCCGAGCGGAGCCGAGCCGAGCGGGGCCGAGCCGGGAAGATCCGAGCCCAACGGGGCGGAGGCGAGAGAAGCCGAGCGGAGCGGAGCCCCGTGGAACCCTGCCAAGGCGAGCCGAGCTCAGCCGGGAGATGCCGAGCGCCAGGAGAGCTCAGCGGCCAGAGAGCGAACAAAAGGGGCCGGCGTAGCGGCGGGCGCAGGAAGGCGGGGCCCGGAGCGCCGGGGAAAACGGAGGGGGTGGGGGCGGTGCCCGCAGCCGTGGTCTCCCGGTTCTCAGGCAACAGTGACACGCAAAAACTGGGGAGCGGGCGGGTGGAGTAGTCTTCGGAACCTCGTCTTCCCCACCTAGACCACCTATAGCTGACTTGAGCCTTGGAGATAGATTTCACTCACACGCACTTCAACCCGAGGCATTTATGCGTGTTCCAGTTTCTGTTTCGACCATGCATTGCTTATGTGAATGTTCCATATTAGGAGACGGAGGCGCTTGTGAATGTAAGGGGGTGGGGCTGGGATCCGGAAGGTTTCCCGCAAGAGTTGACTGACTTAGGGACTGTGTTCAAAGAGGCGAGAAGAGGGAATAATACAACTGTAGGGAGAGCTTCAGATGTACCACCTGAAGGCACCCTGGTTCCACCAGACACTAGGCAGGCTGATCAGGAGGGCAAGCTGAGCGACATAGTGAGACTCTGTCACAAAAACAAACAAACAAACAAAAAACCCACCACCGAAACAAAACCTTACAGTCTCACTGAGCATGATGGTACATTAACCTCTTGACCTCAGTTTCCCCATCTTTAAAGGATGTTTAGCTTACCAGAACAAAAAAGGCAGTTGTGCCGGGCGGTGGTGGCGCACGCCTTTAATCCCAGCACTTGGGAGGCAGAGGCAGGCGGATTTCTGAGTTCGAGGCCAGCCTGGTCTACTGAGGAGTGAATTGATGCCGGCAGTAGGCTAGTCCTGAGGAGCTCAGCAGCAAAGAGAGCCCATGTGAAAAGAGTCAATTCCTCAGGAGTGGACGGTATACAAAGTGAGGGGGCGGTTCGAGAAAGAGCAAGTTCTGTGTAGCTAGATGGACAGCTTCAATGTTGAAATAGGACCCAAATCATGGCAGACTGGAAAGAATCCACCTCTTGGGTTGGGTCCTGGCTCAGGAGTAGAGCATCTACTACCTAGGACAGATACCTGTGAGGGGCTGGGGATGTAGCTCAGTGGTAGAGCCCCTGCCTAGAATCCCCCAGTGAGGGGCTGGGGGCGTGGCTCAGTGGGAGAGCACCTGTTTAGCATTACTGAGGCCCTTGGCTCCATTTCCACCAACAGAAAATTTAAATAGCTGGACATGGTAGCATCTGCCTTTAATCCTGAAACAGGCAGATCTGTATTAGTTTAAGTCCAGCCTGGTCTACATAGAGAGTTTCAGGCCAGCCAGTCAGGCCAGTGCGATCCTGACTCAAAAAGAAGGAAATTAATACCACAGATAAAAGTTTGCACTTCAACCATAGTTCTCTGTCTGTAAACCCTTCGGTGTGTGTCAGAAAGGATGAGGGCTGGAGAGGTGGAGACAGTGAAACCCTGTCTCAAAAAATAAAAGAATGTATACCGCTCTTGGAGAGGACCTGAGTTCAGTTCCTAGCGCCCACATTGGGTAGCTGCCTATAACTCTAGCTCCAGGAGATCTGATGTTCTCTTCTCGACTTTGGGGGTACCTTCACATACACGTGCATATACCTACACATGCGCACATAATTAAACATATAAAATAAAATATTAAAAAGAAATGGGAGCCGGGGTGCAGCTCGGTTAACAGATGTTCAATTTACACATACAGCCTTCGATTCAATCCCCAACACAGCATAAAACAGATGTGGTAACAAAGGAGAGGAGGAAGAAATATCATGAGTTCAAGGCCAGCTTTGGCTACACGACAAGCTGGAGAACAGCCCAGGCTACGTGAGTCCCTACTTAAAGGGGAAAAGGCACAAGGATTTGTTCAGGTCACAAGTTCCCATGTGAGGCACCTGAGCAGCCCGTTTGTGCCCTCAGGTAGTTGACAGAAGGAACCCCCCAACTGACATGCCCCCAGGTAGATGCTCAGCAAAAATCTCCCAGCTGAACACCTGCTTTGGGCTATTGGAATCAGCTCCAAGAGACCCACCTGGCCTCTCATGAGCGGAACCTCAAAGGGTGACTGACCTCTGGCCCTAGCTGTTGGCAAGCTGGTTCTCAGGAGGAAAGATAAAGCTTCCCTGACTGGAGGGTTTCTGGCAGGTACTGTATATCTCAACCACGCCCCCGATTTCACTGGGGAAATCGGGGCCAGTGCTAGCACTTCTAGGCCAGTGCTTTATCTGTGCGCTACATCCCCAACCCCTCCTTGTATTTATATTTGAGACAGCATCCAAGGTACCCAGTGCTAGCTTTGAATTCCCTGTGGTCTAGTACTCAAAATTCACTTGCCTTTGACTTTCCAGTGCTGAGATTCCAGTCATGTGCCATCATGTCTGGTCCTAGCCTATAATTTTGATATTCTGTGTGTATGTGGAGACAGGAATGGAATCCGGGACTTCTGGAATGCTAACTAAGCAAGAGCACTGAGTTCTCCCCCAACATCTTCCTGAAGATTTTGTTTGTTTGTTTTGGTTTTTTTTTTTTTTTTTTTAGATTTTTTTTTTATGTATATGAGCACACTGTCACTATCTTCAGACACACACCAGAAGGGGACATCAGATCCCATTACAGATGGTTGTGAGCCACCATGTAGTTGCTGGGAATTGAACTCAGGACCTCTGGAAGAGCAGTCAGTGCTCTTAACCACTGAGCCATCTCTCCAGCCCTGTTTTGTTTTTTTTGTTTTTTTTTTTTTTTTTTTTTTTTGTTTTTTTTTTTTTGTTTTTTTTTTTTTTTAATTGTTTTTCCACACTGGGTTTTTCTGTGTAGCTCTGGCTGTCCTGGAACTCATTCTGTAGAGCAAGCTGGCTTCGAACTCAGAGATCTGCCTGCCTCTGCCTCCCAAATGCTGGGATTAAAGGCATCTCCATTAGCTGATTTATTTATTTATTTATTTATTTATTTATTTATTTATTTGATAGGGTCTCACTATGTAGCCCTGGCTGGCCTGGAACCCACTATATGCACCAGGCTAGCCTCAAACTCATGACATCAGACTGCCTCTGCCTCCCAATACTGGGAGTTAAAGGCACACACCACCATGTCTGACATGGATGATATTATTTTAATTATGTCTATGTGTGTGTACTTGAATGGGAGCACCTGCCAAGGCCAAAGGATGGTTTAGACTTCCTCTGGAGCTGGAGTTACAGGTGATTGTAATGATCCATCCTTCTCATGTGGGTGCTGGGAACCGAACTCAGGTACGCTACCAAGAGCAGCAAGTACGGTTAACCACTGAGCCATCTCTCCAACTGTCACCTCCAGTTCTTTGCTGGAATATTTTTCCAGTCTCTGAATTGCTATTTTAAGCTGACCATAGTGCCGCAGGGAGCCAGCACTTGGGAGGCAGATGCAGGAGGATCTCTGTGAGTTCAAGGGCCAGCCTGGTCCTAATGAGTTTCAGGACAGTTGGAGCTACACAGTGAAACCCTGTCTCTAAGTAAGCAAGTAAATAAATAAATAAATAAATAAATAAATAGAAGCTGTTTCCATGGGAATTGGAAGGACACGAGAAACAGTCATGTCCTTGTGTGGAGATTCTTGTTTGAATGAAAATGGTAGCTTCTTCGTATTGGATCACAGCCTGGCCTTACAGCAGAACCCTGTGCATCCGGGTGGGCGTGGTGTTGCCATGGAAACGTCTGCTGAGCTGGCCACCACGGGGCTGCTTCCAGACACGTGGACTTGGCTGGTCCTGAATTCTTCCAGCCTAGAAGGAAGCAGAGCTTCTGCTTAGTTGGTACTGATGCCTCTGGTTGGTACTGATGCCTCTGATTGGTACTGATGCCTCTGATTGGTACTGATGACGGAGGAAGAGAAGCTGACGTCATCACGGGGACGCCACAGTTCTGTAGGTTATTCTGCTGACCTGACCTGGGCTTCTGAGGTCCTGGGAGCTTTTTTTTGCAGCCTTCTGGGTTCCCTGAGAGATGTCCCTCTGTAAATAAGACTAACTGCATGGTTTCAGCTTTGTGAGATAAGGTCTCATGTATGTAGCCCAGGCTGACCTCAAACTCTCCAGCCTGCAGCCTTGGCGTGCTGGAATGACAGGCATGTACCGTCATACTCAAGGTCTCTGTGAGCGCTTTGCCTGGGGACAGGGAGTCTTACGCTGTCTTCTTCCTCCAATCCTGTCCTAAGAACAGTACCAAGCCTAAGGGGACATCTGTTTAAAGATTTATTTTTAATTCTGTGTACATGTATGTACCTGAGTATAGTTTTCTCTGAGTCACAAAAGAGATCAGGATTCCCTGGAGCCCGAGTTACAGGTCCTGTGAGCTACCCAGCCTTGGTTGCTGTGAACCAAACTCAGACAAGCAAACACTCTTAACCATGAACCTATTTCTCCAACCCTGTAAAGGGACATCTCTTTTGAGCATTTTGGGCCCTTCTATTTCCTCCCAAAACATAGCGGCAGAGACAGATGGAACGTCACTGGTTTGACTTTGACTAAATAAATAAATAAAAATAAAACCTAGAGCTAAGTGTAGTGGTACATCCCTGTGGTCCCAGTACAAGAAGCTGAAGCAGGAGCATCACTGTGAGTTTAGGTCCAGCTTGGACATTTCATTTAAAAAAAAAAAAAAAAAGAATGCTGGATAAAATATCCATGCTGTTGCCTTCTGTATTACTTTTTGATTACTGTGATAAAACATCATGACCAAAGCAACGTATAGCAGGAGGGTTTATTTGTTTTACAGTGCTGGAGAGGCGAGTGTGTAACAGCGGGGAAGCGTTCAGCAAATGGCAGACAAAGCAGAAGCTGAAGGCTCACATCTGGAGCCGTAAGTGCAAGGCAGAGATAGTAAACTCAAAGGGGCCTTCCTCTTACGTTCTCAAAGCTCACCTCCAGAGGCACACCTCCTCCAAGGCTCGCCCCCTAAACCTGTGGAAATGGCTCCGCCTACTGGGGGGAACTCAGTATTCCACCTTTGGAGTCTATGAGGGACAGTCTCCCCGTAAGGTCATGAGGTAAGACCATCGTCCGCTCTTAAAATAATAGAGTTCCTTGTAAAATAAGTAAGTTTAGCTTTCTAGAAAATTCTTGTTTTGCTCCTTTGCCTGCAGCAGAAGAAAGGGAAATGCATTCAAGATTGATCCTTGTCTCTGGAACTGGGGAGCCAGCATCCAGACAAGTTTCTTTGATTCAGAAGCCCCCAGGATGGTGGCTGAAAGGCCCAAGAGGGGAAGGACAAACAAGGACATAACCAGCTTCTACAACAGGATGGGTTTAATTCGAGAAAAACCTTGGGAAGGGAGGTCTCCAGATCGGGGAAGTCAGAAAGCTCGCTGTCTGCTGACAGACCCGGGTAGATGGGAAGTTGGAGGGATTGGGGCTCAAACGCTTCTGTTGCCGGAAGTGATCAAAGAGTCTTGAGCAGTGACTGACATGTGTAGGTGATCTTAAACATCTCCAATGGCCAACCATTATCAGGGGGCAAGGGGTGTCCGGCATCTAGAAAAACAAGCCTAGAACGATTACTCTGGTTTGGGGAAACTACCACTATTTAAGCAAATTGATTAGCTCTTCCAAGTGGAAAGTCTGAAGCTAACACGGATGGTGTTCATTTCTATAGATCAGTAGGTAGAGACGGGGTGGGGGTCGGTTATGGTTCATGTAGTTCCTCCCTGCTAGACAGCGTCCTCCTCCGGGGGCTCTTGGGAAAGTCTCTTGTACTGGGACTCTCGAAGCAGAAGGATCTTGTCCACGTGCCCTTTGGTGGTGTTGTGAATGAAAGAACTCATTCGCTGGGATACAGAATGAGTCAGGCAATTCAGAAGACAAGGTCTGAAAACGAGCAGTACCAGGATAAAGAGAATAGGTCCCATGAAGGAAGTCAACCAAGAGGGTAGCCAGGGTCCCAGCCCCATCCACTGGATCCAAGAGCTCGAGCTGCTTGGACCGAGTTCCGATGCCCTTTCTCGAAGTTTCCTTGCCGCATACCGGACTACTCCAGACTGGTTTATGTAGAAGCAGCATTCTTCCTGGAGGAAGAGGCAGGTGCCCCCTCTCTCAGCCACAATGAGGTCCAGAGCTCTGCGGTTTTGGAGAACGACACCCGCCAACGAGTCTATTTGGTCTTGGAGGCTGATAATGGACATGGCTATTTCGTCTAGGCTCTCCGAGAGAGCCTTGGAAAGCTGTTGGAAATACATGGTTGAGGTGGTAATACCGGCGATGCCTAACCCGAGGGCGGAAGCAATGCCCAGGCCTGCAAGAAGAGGAAGGAGAGGAAGGGCTCGCTTCCGGCGAGAAGCGGGGACAGAGGAGGGAACTGTAGCCAAAAGCGGGACCGTTATGGTTTGGTTGTTAGGCAGGAGTTGAATATCCGGGTATTGGAAGACAAGGGTGCAGACGCCCGACCAATTGGCCGGGAGACAGACATAAGTTGAGTTTCCACAGAGGAAGAAAACGCCCGAGGAGTTGAGACAGAAGGAATATGTTAAGGAGACAAGATGGGAGAAGATATTTGGAGTGATACCCCCGTTTTCCTCAACAGTGGGCTCATACTCCCAGATTGAATATTGTCCAGAGAGGGCTGCCCCCATGAGGGGCTGGTACTGAAAGAGTGGATAGGGGTCTTTGTCTCCCTGGAGTTTAATCTTGAAGTATGTGGTATCCACAGACAGGGTAGTAGGGTGACTCGCATTGTTGGGTTCAAATAGGGTGAGGTTATAGCAAGTGCTAGACGGGAAGGAAGGACAGTACCTCCAGGGGGTGGTGGGGTAGGTGTGACAGTGGATGTCATCTACTGGGCAGGAGTGGTAAGGCTTCCCTGAGTTTAGGGTAGGGGGTCCTGAAAAGCGTAAGGGATTTCTCCATTTAGAGCCTGGCATGGCCATTAGAGGGGCAAAGGCATAGCTGTTGGACAGATCTACGGACTGGTGGTTGGCAGATGGGGAGAGCTGAAAGGTGTGATTGCAAAGAGAGGCAGGGAGATTGCCCACGAAGGTGGCATGTTTTGAATTCTTGAAGAAACGGGATATGCAGAGAGGAGCCTGGGAGGTGAGGATTGTCTGCGTGGAGAGTGATCCCCATATGGGGCGCTGGGCAGATTCGTAGACGTGGTCATTGGGGTATCTCACCGAGGTGAGGCGGGAGAGGATGGGGAGTATGCCTGTTACACTGGTGATCTGAAGGAAAGCAATGGCCCGTCGGTCAGGGTTGACAAAAGAGTAATGAGGAGTCAATGGGTGGGAATTCTGGAGGCGTCTCTCGAGGTCGGTAATAGGATAAGGGCCAGAGAGGGTCCGGGCAGAATACATGATACGAAGTTTCATGGGTGTCTCTGTCCAAGCCCTTAGTGGGGCTGGCATGGCTAGAGAGCGTTGAGTTTGGATGGATAAACAGACCCAGCAGTTGGAAGAGAAGGAAGAGTTAGCGTCCCGGAGGAGGCGTTGAGTCTGGTTTACCAGGGGCATCCAGCTGTCCGAGTAGGCAGAGGGGAACAGGAGGAGGCAGAAAACCCAAGGACGAACCATGGCTCTTCAGGAGTGGCCCACGGTGATGAGAGGCACAGAGACGCTGTCCTGAGACTTCTAAAGTCAAGGTTGTCTGTCGGTTAGTCCAGGAGTGATGGAAAAAGTCAGGGAGGCCACCGCTGTGCAGGCTATACTTACGGAGGTTGGACCTATGACAGTAGAAACACAAAGAGGGTCGTCCGAGGGTTAGTCTTAGAGTTAGGGTCTGCAAGCCGCTTTTGAGTTTAGTTGTAGCCGCTCAACAGATTATTTTCCTTGGCTTCTATCACGCCCCCTAGGTGTAGCCTTGGGCTACTTTGGCAATTAGCCACTGCTGGCAGAGGCAAGCTAATGACCTGATTGAGTTTGTAGATTAATTTGCAATTAAGTATAGGTGTCTCTTATGAAGTGAGAGATGCCCTCTCTTGCTAAAGGCGGACGTGAGAATGGAAGATGTGGTGTGCACACTTGGAGTCAGTGTAGGCACCAACTTTTTGGTATGCAACTGTCAGGCTCTGGTGAGAGCGATGGGCTCTGCCTGCTTTGTGGTGATGGTGGTGACGGGTGGAGTGGGGGAGGAGAGATTGGCCCTCTAAGGTGGTATCACCTGTGACAATTGGCATAGCCTTAAAAAGCCCTTATCAATATATCAGTTAGAGGGTCTCAATAACAGGAACATCTGTCCAATGACTATAAGAATGTAGCAAGAAGTCAGGGGGATCAATCAAAGATTGGGGGTCCTCTGTAAGGCTAAAGTCTACAGGAAGGAAAGTGGATGGATTAAGAATTTTACAGCTGGGGCTGGAAGGATGGCTCAGTAGTTAAGAGTACTGGTGCTCTTCCAGAGGACCCAGGTTTGATTCCCAGCATCCACGTGGTGACATACAATCGTCTGTATCTCTAGTTCTAGGGAATCTAGCGCCCTCTTCTGGACCCCATGGCTACTTCATGCCCAAGCTACAAGCATACATGCTGGCCCAACACTCAGGCAAAGAAAAAAAAAAAAATATCAGTTTTACAACACTGAAACATGATTAAAAGATTTTGTATAATCAGTATAACAAGCCAGGCAGTAGTGACACATGCCTTTTGTCCCAGGGCTCGGGAAGCAGAGGTAAGAGGATAGGAGGATCTCTGAGTTGGAGGCCAGCCTGGTCTACAAAGCAAGTTCTGGGACAAACAGGGCTACACATTGAAACCCTGTCTCAAGAAACCAAATAATAAACAATGTATATTAAATGCAAGAGGGAGAGATGGAGAGAGAGAGAGAATTGAATCACTTATGATTTTGGGAGGTACAGACAGTAATAAGTTGGTAGAAGGTGAATTTGGGGGCTCCTATGTTAAAGGGAGGTATCCCAAGGGTTTTCAAGCAAGAAGGCCAGCCATAGGCTGTAAGTCTACCTGCCTTTATGGACAGTCTTTGTAACATCAGCTAAGTTATGAAAGATGGTACAGAAAGGATGAGAGGTTTGGAGAGGGCTGGATGCCCTAGGGCAGTAATGAGGGCTTCTGAGCATAGAAGATGAGCTTAGGTAGGTTGGGAGGGTCCAGAGGCTCTGTGAGAGGACCACAAGCATCCCAGTGAAGAGAGTTACTAAGACTCTGAAGTTGGAGATCCAGATACAAAAGTAACCTGCTAGGCCCAGAAAGGAGAGAGATGCCATTCAGCTTCAAGGCGGAGGGAATCCCTTGGTTACAGATTTGCAATTTTGAGGTACACCATGGGAAGAGAAGGTTAGAATGGGGCCAAGATACATGACTTGAGAAGGGGTTATCTGAGCCTTAGAGGGGGATACCCAGGATCCCTGGCCGGCCAGAAGAGTAAAGGGAGTAGGTGTGTTGTAGGGACCGGTCGTCTGAAGGACTGGAGTGAAGTTGAGACTCAACAGGCCAGGACAAGATCCTCCCTAAAAAATTGAGCTTCTCTCCTCTCTCTCTCTCTCTCTCTCTCTCTCTCTCTCTCTCTCTCTCTCTGGTTTTTCGAGACAGGGTTTCTCTGTTAGTCTTGGCTGTCCTGGAACTCACTCTGTAGACCAGGCTGGCCTTGAACTCAGAAATCCACCTGCCTCTGCCTCCCAAGTGCTGGGGAGGACTATCTCAAAATCCTTGAGTTAACTGAGTAGACATTTGGGTGTCAGGGGCTGCCCAGGTAAATATGCAAAGGTCTTGACAAGAAGAGCCAAGATGGCACCAGAAAGATGCTAAGAGTATTTGCTTCTCTTGCAGAGAACCCTGGTTCAGTTTTCAGCACCCATTTGGTGGCTCACAACCATCTGTAACTCTAGTTCCAGGGGATTCTATGCTGACTTCTGACCTCCTCCGGTACAAGGTATACAGGTGGTACACACACATACATGCAGGCAAGACACTAACACACATAGAATAAAATAAATATTTTAAAAATAATGACAGTAATAATAACAACAACAACAATAGCAGCTAAGAACAGTAGAGAAAGCATCTTTTGAGATTAAGGATTGAGGACTGGAGAGATGGCTCAGCAGTTAAAAGCACTGACTCCGCCAGGCGGTGGTGGCGCATGCCTTTAATCCCAGCACTTGGGAGGCAGAGGCAGGCGGATTTCTGAGTTTGAGGCCAGCCTGGTCAACAGAGTGAGTTCCAGGACAGCCAAGGCTATACAGAGAAACCCTGTCTCGGAAAAACAAAAAACAAACAAACAAACAAAAGTACTGACTCCTTCCAGAGGTCCTGAGTTCAATTCCCAGCAGCCACATGGTGGCTCTCAACCATCTGTAATGGGATCTGATACGCATTTTGGGGTGTGTCTGAAGACAGTGACAGTGTACTCACATGCAGAAAATAAATAAATAAATAAAGCTAAAAGATAAAAAGAACTGAGAAATGAGAATTGGGTAGAGGACAGGTAGGATAGAATCCTGAAAGGTTTGGGGACTGCTGGATGGACAGGCATTACTAATGAGGTATAAATCTTGGACTGGGGAATAGGAGACATCTGACATTTGGACTGTCCGGATGGGGACACTGAGGGGAGTTAGTACATTGTAAGCGGAGGCTTCCAGGAGTCTGGCCGTCATAGGCTTCAGCTCCTTGGACTCCTTGGAAGTGAGTGGATGCTGAGCTTGCTGACCAGGGCAGGGAGTTCCTTTTTTAACTAGGAGTAGGGTGGGTAGCAATGGTGGGGGAGGAGGTAACTCCATCTGAGGATGAATGCCGGGTGAGAATGAAGGACAGCTGTATAAGTGTGGGAGACAGAGTTCTCAGAAGGGGTTGGGTCTGGGTGACAGAGCAGCAGAAAAGAGCTGCTCTGTGGGTGCTTTGTGAAAGAGTGAGAAGAGGCACAGAGCTCTCTAGAATACCGCCGCCCCAAAGAGGGATTGGACAACCAGGAATGACAGGAAGGAATGGGAAACCGAATGCCCAAATAGGCTATGCCGCACTGGTCTGGGCTGCTTAGATTTCCTAGGTATATCCTTCTCCCTAAGAGAGGGAGGGAATTCATGTCAGGGTTTAGTCAATCTTGACAAAACTGAACAAGCAACACCCCCATATTCAAAAACTACAATATAATCTTACCAGCTATTCACAGATTTTTCTCGGATCCACTGAGGGCAACAGATGAAGAAACAATCCCTGGTCCCAGTCAGTCCACCAGCTTGCCAAGTCGGAGTCCAGGCTCAGCTCGACTATTGGGACCTGGTAGAGAAAGAGGCAGTCTCTGGGTAACTAGAGCTGAATGCAATCTGATTTTGAGTGGTTTTCAACCCACGTAGCAGGTAGGGGCAAAATGGCAGCCCAAGAATGGGCGAGCTCTCTGAGGTGAGAGTCAGTCACTAAGCTTTGACGCTTCTTTCTTAGATCAGATGCCCTCACCCTAATCCTCCGTAAGAGCTCCCAAAGGTCAGAGGAAGGATGGACAGACAAAAGGATGGACAGACGAGGAAAGCAGATTCTACAGTCGAGGTCTCTAGATGGAAAAAGCAGAACGCTTCCTGCTTACAGAGCAGAGGGAGTTATGGGAGCCGAGAGGGGGAGTGTGGGGGTGGGTGGGGGGTGGAAGGAAGGGTTGGGGGATGGGAGTCAAAAGCCAATGCCAGGAGTGATTACAGAGTGGAGTAGGGTGTGAAAAGGATGCCAAGTGGGCGTGGTGGCACACACATTTAACCCCTGCACTTAGAGGCAGAAGCAGGCAGATCTCTGTGTGTTACAAAGCAACTTCTTCTACCTTGTGAGATCCATCTGCAAGGATACACAGCAGGACTCTGTTTCACCAACACGACAGAATGTCAGGTGATCACAAACATCTCTCATGACCAGTTATCCTCAGGCGTTGCAGGGTGCTAGGAGGATTCTAGAAAAATAAGCCCGGATTCATGCTGATTGTTGTGGTTAAGGGAAACTGCCATTAATCAGTTTACCAGAATGGAAGAAAATTTCAAGTTGTCATGACCTCGGCTAACAGTGGTGATCCTGGTTCCCCTTCACTGCAAGAATTCATGCCAGGCATAATGGTTCATGCCTTTAAATCTCAGAACTCAGGAGGCAGAAGCAGGCAGATCTCTATGAGTTCGAGACCAGCCTGGTCTACCTAGTGAGCCCCAGGCTCACTGGACTACGTAGTGAGATCCTGTCTCATACAAAGCAAAACAAAAAGAGTCCTTTCCCTAGGGAGACAGAAACAACATCTGCTCCCTCCACATAACATCCCAAATGACAGGATTGGAAAGTAGACCCAGTGGTTAAGAGCAAGAGCTTGTATTCTTACAAAGGACCCAGGTTCGATTCCCAGCACCCACATGGGATCTTACAATCTCTTCACACAGGTATTTGATGCATGGCTATACATGCACATGCAAAAAAACCACTTAGACACATGAAATAATAAAAATGAATCTTTAAAAGGAAATCTCAATGGCCAATCAAAGCGTGATTCCACCAAAGTAGAATATCTGAGTTTATCCAGCTTACCAGCAGGGCGTGGGTGATCCCGATCCAGCTTCCATGAAAAGGCTTTATCTGGCATGGATGGTGGCTTGTGTGTGCCCACGTAGACTGAGGTTCTTCAGTTAGTTTTCCCCAGTTTATATATTCTTGCATGACCTCAGACCACACCTCCAGGCTATGTATAATTAGAACATAGTTCTGTGGAAGGAACGGTTGGAATCTCAGGTGAGGGGTCCAGTGACCCTCCCCATGCCCTCCTTCTAAAAGGCAATGTGAAGAAGGACCAACAGAACCAGTCCTGATGGACTCTCTGTAGCAGATATGAACAGAAGCTCCCCCAAAGAAACCACATCTCACATAGAACCCTCGGCAGGGCCAATCAACCGTTTAGAACTTCTTAGGTTTGTGGTGAGGTGGGAGTGTCACAGGCCAGAGCCTAATTAAAATTTATCCTAGGCTATTGTTAGCTTTATTCTTTTTAGCCATTCCTTCCTCCGCTCTGTGCGTGATCTAATATCCTTGTGACTATCAGGTGAGGCGTTTGAAACGTACGCACTTAGCAGGCAACTAGCTTGCTCAACCCAGAAGCTAATAGTTTCTTCAGATAGCATCTGAACCCTATGGGAGAGGTCTCCCAGCTATGCTGTAGTCCACTGCTCTCATGCTTCCACCGACGTCATTGAAAGATGAATTGGAGCTAGGGAGATGGCTATGTAGTTAACTGTTCTTGCAAAGGATCCAGGTTCAGTTCCCAGCACCCACATGATAGCTGCCTGTAACTCTAGTCTGAGGGGCATCTGATGCCTTCTTCTGGTGTCTGTGGGCACCAGGCACACACATAGTACACACACACATGCAAGCAATCATTCAAACACATAAAATAAAAAAATAAATCTTTAATGAGAAAAGTGTGTTGGTTTATAACTTTCTCTGCTCTGTTTCTATAAAAACAGAATGGAGTTGATGCCTCCTTGTGAGACGGAGTTTTGAGTCACCTAAGTCTGTGTTCTCAGCCACGTCACTCATATCTGGCTTCAGAAGAAACCATCTCATACCCCCTTTGAACTGCACTGTGTCTCTGTGTCCACATGGACATAGCTCGTCTGAGGGCAGTGGAGGCTACTTTATTGGAAGGACCACATTCTACAACAGTGGTCTCAACCTTTCTAATGCTGCAACCCTTTAATACAGTTCCTCACAGCTGGGTAATGGTGGCGCACGCCTTTAATCCCAGCACTTGGGAGGCAGAGGCAGGTGGATTTCTGAGTTCGAGGCCAGCCTGGTCTACAGAGTGAGTTCCATGACAGCCAGGACTATACAGAGAAACCCTGTCTCGAAAAACCAAAATAAATAGATAAATAAATAAATAAATAAATAAAAAATACAGTTCCTCATGTTGTAGTGACCCCCCCAACCATAAAATTATTTTCATTGCTACTTTATGACTGTAATTTTGCCACTGTTATAAATTGGAATGGATATCTGATACGCCATCTCCAGAGGGGCCATGACCTACAGGCTGAGAAACAGCCTTCTACTATTACTTCAGGTACCCTGGCTTCTCAGACAGGCATTGCGCTGTCTGGTTTGGCTTTCCGTGGATTACCTCACTCTCTCTCAGTCCTTCATGAGCCTCATATGTCACTACAACCTCGGTGTCTGGGCTTCAGGTGTTTCAGAGCCACAGGCGGTCACTGGTTTAACTGCTGTGACATTTCAGAAGGGACTCCACAGTGCCTGGTGCAGAACAGGACTAAGAAACAACAGGCCCATTAATTACCCTGAAGTAGCTTCACCACTTATAAGTGCTTCAGCCCACAGATGGGGCCAGCGTATAAACAGCGTAGGGGAGACAGTCCCTGTGGGCATCATGTCCCACGGTGAAATGATCCACGGAGAAGCGAGAATGAGAACTCAACCAGGCTGGATCAAACTACATAGAAACTCTTTCACAAAGCACATGTGACCATGAGGATGGCTTCTACAGCTTAAAGGCCTAGAAGCTGGTGTGGCCTCTGACTGAGACAGCATAGAGGTCAGCAGGCTCTAAAGGACATGTGACATCTCCCCTAAGGATGGGTTCTATTACTTAAGAGTTAAACATGAAGGTCTAGGGACAGAAGAGTCTGGGACAATCATTATGCGGAATTTGCTCTCTTCAGAGAGCAAAAGGTCACCAGGTCAGTAACAATACCTACTCCTGTTTCTCTTGGTTTTCAAGACAGGGTTTCTCCATGTAGCCCTGGCTATCCTAGACCTCTCTTTGTAGACCAGGCTGGTCTCAAACTCAGAGATCCAGCTGCCTCTGCCTCCTGAGTGCTGGAGTTAAAGTCTCACAGTATCATGCCTGGCTGAAAAGGAGGTATTCTGTTTCCTCCATTTTAGAGACCCCTTATGTGTTTAGTATCCCTGGTTTCCTGTGAGTGCGGGGACTGCTGCCGAACAGTATGCAAAAGTGAATGCTCCTATTCAAACTGCTGTTGTCTCAGCCACAAAACCCTCTTGCAGCTTTTAATTAATTACCTTTGTGTGTGCATGTGTCTGAATGTATGCCACTTGTGCACATGCCCTCTGAGGCCAGAAGAAGGTATCGGATTCCCTGAACCTGGATTACAAGCTATCGTGGGTTGCCCCATGTGAATGCTGGGAACCAGAGTTAGGTCCTCTGCAGGGACAGCCAGTGCCCTTAACCACTGAGCCGCGTCCCCAGCTCCTCAGTTGTATTTTATTTTAAAAACTGTTGTGACAGGTTCCCATGTAGCCCAGGCTGGCCTGGAAATCTCTATGTAGCCAAGGCTGACCTTGAATTCCTGGTTCTTCTGCTTCTACCCCCTGAGTGCTAGGGTTACGGGGATGTGCTACGGTGCCCAGCCATTTGTTTGTTTGTCTTCCCATGTAATCCAGGCTAGTTTTGAACTCTCAGCAAACCTCCAGCCTCAGTTTCCCCTGTGGCTGGGATTATACATATGAGTCATCATGCATGCCTGACATACTGGCTTTAATAACAGAAAACGGGTTTCATGTTGTATGAATGATAGAAAAGCAGCTGTTTGTTTGTTTGTTTGTTTGAGAAGATTGTGTTGGCTGAGACCTGTAATCATGGCATCCAGAAGGCAAAGGCCTGTCTGGGCTGCAGAAGTGATCCAAAACCACTTAGGGCAAGTTACTGAGACTCTGTCTCAAACAATGAATAAGGGTTGAAGGTGTGGCTCAGTGGTAGAGCCCCTGCCCAGAATCCCCCAGTGAGGGGCTGGGGCGTGGCTCAGTGGTAGAGCCCCTGCCTAGAATCCCCCAGTGAGGGGCTGGGGGCATGGCTCAGTGGTAGAGCCCCTGCCTAGAATCTCCCAGTGAGGGTCTGGGGGCGTGGCTCAGTGGTAGAGCCCCTGCCTAGAATCCCCCAGTGAGGGGCTGGGGGCGTGGCTCAGTGGTAGAGCCCCTGCCTAGAATCCCCCAATGAGGGGCTGGGGGCGTGTCTCAGTGGTAGAGCCCCTGCCTAGAATCTCCCAGTGAGGGTCTGGGGGCGTGGTTCAGTGGTAGTGCCCCTGCCTAGAATCCCCCAATGAGGGGCTGGGGGAGTGGGTAGTGGTAGAGCACTTGTTAGCATGTATAAAGCCCTAGGCTCAACACCCAGTACCCTAAAGGGGGTGGAGGAGAGGGAAGACAGCATGTTAGGAATAGATTAACCCCTGTACCCAAGGTCCTCTTTTTAGGAACTAAGAAACTAAGGACTTCTAGCTAATAAACTTGAAGTGCAAGGAAGCCTAATCTGGTCTCTGATGTGGGTGTGTGCTGGCTAGTCATATGTCAGCTTGACACAAACTAGAGTTTCTGAAAGGAGGGAACCTCAGCTGAGAAGATGCTTCCACAAGATCCTGCTGTAAGGCACTTTTTAAAAATTCGTTATTGATGGGGGAAGGCCCAGCCCGTTGTGGGTGGTGCCATTCCTGGGCTGGTGGTCCTGAGTTCCATGAGAAAGCAGACTGAGCAAGTCATGAGGGGCCAGCCGGTAAGCAGCACCCCTCCATGGCCTCCGCATCAGCTCCTGCCTCTGGGTTCCTGTCTGCTTGAGCTCCTGTCCTGACTTCCTCCGATGATGAACAGCAGTGTGGAAATGTGAGCCGAATAAACCTTTTCCTGACTTGCTATTTCTTTGCAGCAATAAAAACCTTAACTAAAGGTACAAATCGCCCCGTGGTGATGGTGCATGCCCTTAATCCCAGCAGTGGGGAGGCTGAGTCAGGGAGACCTCTGTGGTTCAAGTTCAGCCTGGTCCACATAGTGAGTTCCAGGATGGTCATGACTACATAAAGAGACCTTGTCTCAACCCCCACGCCCCCACATAGGAAGAAAGAAAGCAGAGATAGGGAAGCCTCACTTAGGTTGGTGTCCTAGACTAGAACAGCTCAAGTGTGATATGATGGTGAACAAGGAGTCCTATTCGGGCCAGTCCTAGTAGACTGAGCAAGCTGTCCCTCTGGACCCTGCTGATGGCCTGGTGGCCAGTGGCACCAACAGTAGCCATGCCTCGTAGAAAAACCATTTGTCACTGCCAACACAGCTGAGGCTTCTTCCCCTCCAAATCACACCTCGGGCAGGTGTCCAAATTCCAATTTGTCTTCCAGCTGCACGGTAACTTGGACAGGCTGGTGTGGCCGACGGTGAGGCAGGGTACAGATGCCACAACCATTGTGAGGCCCTAGTGGGAGACTTCCAGGACTGAAAAAAAGTGAGGGATAAATCCTGTTTGCCCAGGAAGCCTCTTCCACAGTGGTTTTCCCAGAAGATTGTGCTTTCTCTCTCCTGCCCTCTAACCAACCACAGGCTACGAGCACTGGGACCTCTCTGCCTTCCCAGCCTCATGGAGGCAGGGAGTTAACTACAGCCATGCACCCCACCCTCTCTATGTGACCTTTAACCTCAACCTTTCCCACCTCCATGCCTCAGTCTTCCTCTCTGCAAAATGGGAACATGGCAGCAACTCCCCACACAGGAATTGGGGGCACCAAAGAGATAACCTTTTTCTTTCTTTCTTTCTTTAAAAAAAAAAAAAAAAAGATTTATTTATTTATTTATTTATTTATTTTATGTACATGAGTACACTGTCACAATCTTCAGACACACACCAGAAGGGGGCATCAGATCCTATTACAGATGGTTGTGAGCCACCATGTAGTTGCTGGGAATTGAACTCAGGACAATCAAGAAGAGCAGTTGGTGCTCTTAACCACTGAGCCATCTCTCCAGCCCCGAACTTTTTCTTTCTAAAGCTTTTCATTTGCTCACAACCTGGTATGCTGGAAGTAACATTGCACCCCCACTCCACTCTGTTGTTCCCCATACCTCTTCCCCTTCCACACCCCCCACAGCCTGAGTTCTACCTGCTGAAGTTTCAGTTACACAGCCAACCACTTGTCCTAAAGTATTGAAATGGAAACTTCTGGAAATTTCAGGCATGTAATCTCAGAACTTAGTAGGCAGAGATAGGAAAGTGAAAGTTTGAAGCTAACCTGAGCTATATAGTGAGATTCTCAGTCTCTGTCTCTGCTTCTCTCTCTCTCTCTCTCTCTCTCTCTCTCTCTCTCTCTCTCTCTCTCTCTCTCTCTCTTAAATGTGCACACACACCAATTCATAAATGTAAATTTTTGTGCCTTTTAAGTAGGATAATGGAATCTTTCACAGCTCCCCCCCCCCCCCATGCATCTGTCTTGTCTGGGATGTGAACCACCTCTCTGAGTCGTGTATCCTTGGTGTATACCTTACCCTCCTGCTGAGTGTAACTAATAATAGCCTTCTGAGCAGGGTATTCACAATGTATACACAACCCTGCCCTTAGTCGTTTGGTAGCTATCTGAATATCAGATGGATTGCTATCCAGTGTGTCTAAAGCTCTGGCCCCCAGGGAAGAGAAAAAGCTAGGGGCCCATCCTGATTGGTGGCAGACCAATTATTTGCATATCCATGCCCTGAGATTGGGGGGGGGGGGTGTTGCTTTTTTGTAGCTTGTCCAGTAGGTGGAGTGGGCGGGTCCGTATCAGTAGACAAATGGCTGCCCTACAAGGAGGAGAGGGGGAATCCGATCCCAGTTCCAGACAGAGTGCATAAACAGCTTAAGACCAATAAAGGAAAGTCAGGGGACCACTGAGAGGGGAAACTCAAAGTCTAGGAAAGCCTGGGTCTGTTTGAAGTGAGTGGATTATAAGCTCTAAGCCCCGTGTTCACTCAGAGTGTGCATCACTTGCCAATGAAACTTACTTCCACTTCACCTTGAACTTCTGTCTTTTCATTTAATTCCTGGAGAAGAACTTGAGCCTCAGATCCACAGGGTATGTGGTCTCCTCCCGTTAGTCATTCAGTGTGTGGCTGTTGACCCACTATGCGGTATGAGTGTCTGTTTTATCATTGTTAATCTCTACATCGCTTGATTTATAAACGAGCCTTGGTATGTGGGTAAAAGAAGGGGGAGAAAACTTATGGATGGGGTTTGGTACTTTTTCCTGGGGTCATTTTTTTTTTTAAAGATTTATTTATTTTTATATGCCCTGGTGTTCTTCTGCTTGCATATTTGTGTGAGGGTTCTAGATCCCCTGCAACTGGAGCTACAGACAGTTGTGAACTGCCATGTGGGTGGTGGGACTTGAACTCGGGTCTTCTGGAAGAGCGACCAGTGCTCTTAACTGCTGAGCCAACTCTCCAGTCCCTCCTGGGGTCTTACAAAGCATCAAAGGACAAAAGAGGATGTGCTAGCTAAAATACCAGACAAAACCAACTTAAGGGGTGAAGGGTTTATCTTGGCTCACAGTCGGTGGGCATGCAGAGCAGTATGTCACCTCCGCAGGAGCATGAGGTCTGGTCCCACTCATTATCCACATTCAGTGTGAGAGTCTTCTCACCTCCGTTCATCCAATCTAGAAACCCCCTCACACAAACCCCAGAGTTCTCTCTGAGGTGATTTTAAATGCCTCAAGCCGGCAATCAAGATGCTGTCTGTGTAGGAAATGGTGACAGGAGGTCTCTGGGGTGCAGTGACCATTGCTGTCCCAGAGGCAGGATGGTCAGGGACATATCTGTATGAGAGGCGGAAGTGAGGCTCCAGCCAGGCTCGGTGGGAGAGAGTGTCTTACGCATTCCAGCAGCCCACACAGCTGGAACCAGGAATGCTCAGAGCCTGGCTGTGGTGGAGCAACACCCACACAATTGATTCATCACCCCCAGCCCTAACAGCTACATCCTCTCAGTCATCCAAGGCGGGGGGGGGGGGGGGGGGGGGTCCGTTCGGACCCCCACTGCACAGTTTTGCCTCCTCACCTCCTCACTTTACAACGCCTTGTAGCCAGCCCCCCCCATGTGGGGCAGGGAGCACATGCGCAGGGCTTCCAACAGTCCCTGGTCCTCTCTCCTTCCCTGAGTCCATAAAACACACACACACACACACACACACACGCACACGCACACGCACACGCACACGCACACGCACACGCGCACATACACACACACACACACACACACACACACACACACACACACACGCACGATAGGGGGTTGGGGGGTAGGCCGCCACAGCAGACCTGATTCTAGCACATTCCCAGATGGTCCTCTTTAAGTTGGGAACTTCCTGTTTTGTTTTCTGCCCACATTTTTTTTTTTTTTTTTTTTTTTTTTTTAATTTGAGTCAGAGTTACAGTTTGTAGCCAAGGCTGGCCTGGCTCTCTGTAACCCAGATTAGCCCGGACCTGGAAACAGTTCTCCTGCCTCAGCCTCTCCAGTGTGATTACAGGCATGAGCCATCGTGCCCAATAGTGTTTCTTTCTTTCCTTTTTTTTTACAAATTTTCTTTATTTTCATTTTATGTGCATTGGTGTTTTGCCTGCATGAATGTCTGTTCAGGGTGTCAGCTCCTCTGGAACATCCAGTTACAGACGGTTGCGAGCTGCCGTGTGGGTGCTGGGAATTGAACCCGGGTCCTCTAGGAGAGCAGTGAGTACACTCTTAACAGCTGAGCCATTGCTCTAGCCCCTAACGGTGTTTCTAAATCTTAACTTCCTTTCCCATGAATCAGCAACAGGAACAAAATGTTTCAGGTTACCAACTCTGTGAGGCCAGTTTGAAAATGAGGGAAATTTGGAATACTTTTTGATTTGGACCAAAATTTAAAAATGGGAAGCAAGGCCGGAGAGGAGAGATGGCTCAGCAGTTCAGAGTATTTGCTGCCCTTGCAGCGGACCTGAATTGGGTTTCCAGCACCCAGGTCTGGAAGTTTGCACCAGCCCGTAATAACAACTCCAGGTGAGTCAGTGCTCTCTGCTTTCCTTGGACACCTGCACTCACATGGTACACACACACACACACACACACACACAAATAAAATCAATCTTTTTTAAAAAGCAGGGCCTGGCCGGGCAGTGGTGGCGCACGCCTTTAATCCCAGCACTTGGGAGGCAGAGGCAGGCAGATTTCTGAGTTTGAGGACAGCCTGGTCTACAGAGCAAGTTCCAGGATGGCCAGCATTACACAGAGAAACCCTGTCTCAAGAAACCAAAATAAATAAGTGGAAGGATGGATGGATGGATGGATGGATGGATGGATGGATGGATGTCTTTGCTGTGTGTATCTGTGGTGGTTTATACTCATAATCTCAGCACTTGGGAAGCTGAGGCAGGAGTATTGCCTCAAGTTGGAGGAAAGTCTGAGCTACAGGGAGACTCTATCTATAAGATAAACCAGAACTGCCAGGCAGTTTTCCACACCTTTAGACACTTTAGGGTTTGAGTGTTCAGGGGGCTGCACAGTGAAACGGTATCAAAAACCAAAACAAGGGCTCAGGGAGATGAGGCATCGGTTAAGAGCACTGGCTACTCCTTGGGATGACCGAATTTGGTTCCCAGCACCTCCACAGTGGTTCATAACTGTCTGTAACTCCAGTTCCAGGGGATTCGACGCCCTCTTCTGGCTTCCAAAAGTACTGTATGTATGCCGTACCTAGACAGATATGCAGGCCAAACACTTCCACACATAAAATAAGCAAAGATTAAAAAAAAAAAAAAATTAGCAAGGTCCGTGAGTGTAGCTCAGTGGGTGGAGTGGGTGGAGTGCTTGTCGATGGCAGGAAGCCCTGAGTCCCTCGCCAGCACCCCAGAAGTGGGAGAATGGTGAGCACCTCTAATCTCAGCACCGGATGGAGACGGGGCAGGAAGAGCTGAAGTTCAAGGTCCTTTTCAGATCTCAGTTCCAGGCCAGCTTGGACTACATGACAACTCAATAAAAGTAAAATAAAATATGTTTTTAAAGGAATAGGTAAACAAACTGACCAAAGAAAAAGAAAACAAGAAATTGTGTTCTTCAGGAAACAGACTTGTGAAGAAAGTTTGGTGTTCTAATTCCAGGAAATGACCAAGAACTACAAAAACTACTACAAAACTCTCCCGCCTCTGATCTCCTTGACCGCAGATGAAAAGTCCCTCGAAATCCCATACGGGAGGCGACAGCAACCAAAATACTAAACCACTTCTGGTTCCTACCAGCTGGCTGGCCTGGGTTTCTTCCCTTCGAAGCGTGGCCTAGAAACTCATATTTTATTCATGAAAACTGAGGCCCTGGGAGGCCTTGGCATAAACAGGATGTAAATATTTGCAGGCGGTTGAGGGAGAGGTGATATTTGAGCAGGGCTGTCCAAAGCCACGATGCGTGGGACAATGCTTACTTGGGGACCCGCCCACTTCCACCTCCGCTATAGGTTGAAAGTGGTGACCTGAACAGAAGTCCCGGTGTTCAGTCTCAGGGTGTTTGGAGCTCAGGTTTGGTATTCCGGTGTCCTTGAAGTGAGATTCCGGATAGTCTTTAACCCTCTCTTGCGTTCTGCCCTCCTAAACCCTTGGGTTCCTCCATTACTCTGCCCGCAGCTGATTCAGACTCTTAATTCTTACAGCGGTCTTGTTCCCACCCTCGCTAACTCCCCTTGGCGTACCTAGGTGGGTAAGAGTGGAGACTATGGAGCGGGGCGCGGTTGGCAGCGGGGTGCATGTTGGGGGGGGGGGTGAGATTCTAGCCAAGGGAGCTCTATCGTCGAACGGTGCCCCTTTCTTACTTTTTTCCCCCTAGGTTTTACGTAGTCCAGAGATTCCCAGAACTCACTGTGATGTTGAACTCCTGATCCTTCTACCTCCACGTCCCCATTGCTGGGACTATAGGCAGTGGTCACCATGTCTCTGTTCATGGCTACGTTATAACTGGGCCAGCTGGAATGACTTTATCCTGAATTCTTGTGTTCCCCCATGGCAGCTGCGGAAATTCCAGCACAAGGTCCCCAAGGTCTCTCTGTGAGCAGGAAGTGACACCTAAGGGATTGTCAGCCCCAGACCTATGTTTGCAGCTAGCTTCACTGGGCAAGCCTCTCCGAGGTTAACTTGGCCCGGCTGGGAGCTTCCTGGGGGAAACACGGGTAGCTTGGGAGGCGGAGGAAGTTCCCTGCCTCCTGAAAGACGTCCCTTCTGCACCATATCTGAGTTACCTCTCCCTCAGTCTCCTGCAGAGACAGTCCCCTGTAACTACCATTAACTAGGTCACAAGGTGGCTTTGGGCTTTCTGTCCCAGCTTCCAAAAAGTAACATTGAAAAGAAGCTGCCTCTGAGAAACGGGAGACCAACTAAGAAGACAAGGTTCATGGCCTGAGCCTTTTGGTGTACAGGTTCCCACATAGCTGGAGGGGCCAGGAGGGAGATGGTCACCCAGGGCTGCCCATAGCCCAGGCTGCACAGGAAGCTGACCCTATTTTCAGACAGGGCCTCCTGTAGCCCAGGCTGGACCCCTGATTCCCCATAAACTTAGAATAGCTTGTAACCTCAACCCCCTGAGTCCTGAGATTAGACCCAGCTCCGACCACACCCATTTTATACAGTGCTAAGGACAGAACTGGGGCTTTGTGCATGGTAGGCAAGGTGTTCTGCCAACCTGGCTACAGCCCCATCTCCAGTTGTGTACATTTTAACTCCCCATAACCCTCTGCGCCTTGGGTTTTCTTGTTTGACTTTGTTATTGTTTTGAGGCCTTTCTTCATGGTGATTCTTCCGCCTTGGCCTCTGTAGTATTACTGTCATACCTGCCTTGGGACACCTCTGTTTTGAAGAAGGATCTAATTTTAATTTTTGAGTCATGGTAACAGGTGGTCCTGGATGGCCTTAAAGTCACTAGGGAGCTGAGGATAACCTGCTCCTCCTGTCCCTATATCCTCTAATATTGAGACTACAGGCTTGTATCACTATGGGTGGGTTTGATGCATTGCTGAGCATGAAAACCAGCGCTCCGGGTATGTTAGGCAGACGCTCTACCCACTGAGCTTACAGCCTCAGCACCCCTCCCACCAATGCATCTTTTTTTGTTGTTGTTGTTGTTTTGGGGTTTTTTTGTTTGTTTGTTTGTTTTGAGACAGGGTTTCTCTGTGTAGCCCTGGCTGTCCTGGGACTCACTCTGTAGACCAGGCTGGCCTCGAACTCAGAAATCCACCTGCCTCTGCCTCCCAAGTGCTGGGATTAAAGGTGTGCACCACCACTGCCTGGCACAATGCATCTTTAAAAAAAAAAAATTCGTGTGAGTGTGTATGTGTGAGTGTGTGAGAATGTGTGTATATGTGCAAGTATGTATGTGTGTTGAGTGTGAGAATGTATGTGCGTGAGTGTACATGTGTGTGAGTGTGAGAAAATGTGTGTTAGTGTGTGAGAATGTGTGTGTGGGTGCATGTTTGTGTGAGTATGAGAATGTGTGAGTATGTGAGAATGTGTGCATGTGTGTGAGTCTGTGTGAGAATGTGTGTGTGAGTATACATGTGAGAGTGTGAATGTGTATGAGCGCACGCATGTGTGCGCTTGCACACTTGCACGTGTGTTACCCAGAAACTACGGCAAGAGTGGGAAGTCAGAGAACAACTTACAGGAGTCAGTCCTCTCTTCCCATTGTGTGACTCCTGGAGGCTGAAGTGAGGCCATCAACCCTGGCGGCAAGCTTTGCCCTCTACCTGCTGAGCCTTCTCTCTGGCCTTATCATTGTCTTGGTTTGTTATTTTATGGCTATGAATCTTTTGCACGCATGTATGCATGTGCACCTCATGCATGCCTGGTGTCTGGGGAAGCCAAAAGAGAGAACCAGTTCCCCTGGATGGCTTCCAACCACCACATGGGTGCTAAGGGAACCCGGTCCTCAGGTCCTTTCTTAAGTTCTTGACTTTTTTTTTTTTTTTTTTTTTTTTTTTTTTTTTTTTTTTTTTTTGAGTCTCCCTGGCCCGGTACTCACCAAGAAGGGAAGGCTGCCTGGCCATTGAGCCCTGGGGATGTTCCTGCCTGTCTCTGCCTCTTCAGAACTGGGGTTAAAAACATGCACCAATACACCTAACTTTCTCCCTACACCTCCACATATCAGATATGTACATTACAATTCATAACAGTTGCAAAATTACAGTTATAAAGTAGCAACAACTGGTCTACAGAGTGAGTTCCAGGACAGCCAGAACTACACAGAGAAACCCTGTCTGGAAAAACCAAAAACAAAAGTAGCAGCAAAATAAGTTTATAGTTGGGGGTCAGCACAGCATGAGGAACTGTGTTAAGGGGTCGCAGCATTAGGATGGCTGAGAACTGCTGGCTTAGACTATCTTAGTCTCTGTCAATTTTATAGACGTACACAACGTACGTGATCAGACACATCTCCACTCACCATCTCCCCGAGTCCCCTCATGACCTACTCCCTTCTTCAAACCTCCTTGATCTTTTATACCTCACGCAGGCCAGTCAATGCCACCCACATTTGCCTGAGTGTGGGGCCATCCGCCACAGTGTGGAGACCTAAACAGAGACAACACTCAAAACTAAACTGACTCTTTGGCTGGAAAGATGGCTCAACAGTTAAGAGTGCTTGCTGCTCTTCCAGAGGCCAAGAGTTCAGTTCCCAGACCCTAGGTCTGGTGGCTCACAACCGCTTTAGGGGACCTGATGCCCTCTGCTGGTTTGCTTGAACATCTGCACGCACGTGCATATACACAGAGACATACACAAACACATAAATGGAATGAAATCAATCTAAAAAATAAAGAAAATTGATTATCTCTTCCCCAGCTGCTATCAATTACCAATGTCTGAGGCATCCTGAATTCCCCCCCCCCCCATCTTTTCTGGGGCTTTGTTTGTTTCTTTGAGAACAGGATCTCACTTTGTAGGCCTCATCAGCAGGCACTGGCTAGCTATATAAACCAGGCTATGCTCAAATTTAAATATCCACCTGCCTCTCCTTCCAGAGAGTGCCAGAATTAAATGTTCCACTGCCCAGCCCTAGTTCTTCTTTCTTTGAGATAGGATCATGTTGCCAAGCAGGACCTCAAACCCAATGTGTAGTGGAGGGTGTGAGTCTTTTGGAAGATGCATGAGTCCCTGCATCCCATCCCCAGCACAGCATAAACCCAGGTGTGACTGTAGATACTTGACATCCCAGCACTCAGGATGTGGAGGCAGGAGGGTCAGGAGTTCAAGGTCATCCTCAGCCACATAGACACTTCTAGGCCAACTTAAGCTACATGAGACCTTACTCTTTTTTTTTAAATTAGAGGGTTGGAGAGATGACTTGCCAGTTAAGAGCACTTGGTGCTCTTGCAGAGGACCTGGGTTCCATTTCCAGCCTGCCTGCATGCTCATATCTGTCCTTAACTCTAGCTCCAGGAGATCCACGGCCTCTTCAGGCCTCTCCAGGTGCCACACACACACAGGGCACAGATACATACATGCAGGCGAAAACTTAAATACATAAAACAAAAACTAATATTTAGCAGGGTATGGTGACATTTAATCCTACCACCCAGGAGGCACACCAGGAGGAGAGCTGATCTATACAGTGAGTCCAGGCTGATCTATACAGAGGCCAGGCTGATCTATACAGTGAGTCCCAAGCCAGCCAGGGTTAAAGAGTGAGATAAAATAATAACAATAAAAATGTTTACTTATTAAAAGTAAATAAATAGCCAGGCAATGGTGGTGCACGCCGTTAATCCCAGTACTTGGGAGGCAGAGGCAGGTCAACCTCTGAGTTCAAAGCCAGCCTGGTTTACAGAGCAAGTTTCAGGATGGCAACAGCTACACAAAGAAACCTTGTCTTTAAAAAAAAAAAACTAACTACACTTGGGAGGCAGAGGCAGGCGGATTTCTGAGTTCGAGGCCAGCCTGGTCTACAGAGTGAGTCCCAGGACAGCCATGGCTACACAGAGAAACCCTGTCTCGAAAAACAAAAACAAAAACAAACAAACAAACAAAAACAAACAAAAAAAACCTAACTAACTAAATAAATAAATAAATAAATAGGTAAAAGCCAACCTAGGCAACTTAGTGAGACCCTGTCCTGAAATAAAAATAATGGGCAGGGGGTGGGAGGTAGGCTTAGAGGCTGGAGAGACAGCTCAGCAGTTGACTGTATTTTTGCTTTTCCAGAGGACCCAGGTTCGAATCCCAGCACCCTCATGATGGTCCAAAACCATCTGTATCTTCAGTTCCAGGGAATCTGACCGTCTTTTGGTTTCCTAGCGCACTGCATGCAGGTGATACACAGACACATGTGGGCAAAATATATTCATAAAATAAAAATAAGGAAAAAAAATAAAGCTGGGTTATACATTATGGTAGAGCTCTGGCCTATCACAAGGCCTGGACCCAGTCGCTGGTATCCCAGACAGAGGAAAAAATAGAATTGAAAACCAATTCCTGAACAGAAATCTTCAAGTTTCCAAAAGTCTTGTCTTGTCTTTTCTTTTTTCTTTTTTTTTTTCTTTTTTCTTTTCTTTCTTTCTTTCTTTATTTATTTTTGGTTTTTCGAGACAGGGTTTCTCTGTATAGCCTTGGCTGTCCTGGAACTCACTCTGTAGAACAGGCTGGCCTCGAACTCAGAAATCCACCTGCCTCTGCCTCCCAAGTGCTGGGATCAATGGCGTGCGCCACCACTGCCCGGCCCAAAAGTCTTTTCAATGGGACAGGCAACAAATCTTGGTTAAAGGTTTGGCCATAAGCTGAGCCGTGAGTGAGTGTGTTTCTGTTTTGTTGTTTGAGGATCAAACGTGGAGCTTCATAAGAGGCAAACACTGAGCTGCTGAGCCATGCCCCTTACCCCTCTCTCTGGGGGCATGCTAGGCAAGCCCTCTGCCACGAGGCTAAATCCACAGACTTGGCAATCTTTTCAATGTGTCCTTTTTTTGCATTACATTTTATTTGTATGTGTGTGTGCATAGTAGGGGAGTCACTTCTCTCCTTCCACGGAGTGGGTTCCTGTATTTATTTATTTGAGATACATCTGGCTCAGTTGCGCAGGCTGGCTTTGGACTTGCCATCCTCCTATCTTAGCCCCTTGAGTAGCTGAGACATCAGTATGGGCCACCATGTCCCTAGCTCTGAGTCCTCTGTATTAATTGTGTCTTCCTCTTAGAGCTCAGCCCCAAGCCTGCCTGTTCCATCAAAGCAGCCAAGGAGCTGCACTCAGCTGAACTCAAGAGACTGAGGCAGGGGGATCACAACTTTGAAGCCTACTTGGACTACGGTGGTGGCGCACACCTTTAATCCCAGCACTTGGGAGGCAGAGGCAGGCAGATTTCTGAGTTTGAGGCCAGCCTGGTCTACCGAGTGAGTTCCAGGACAGCCAGAACTACACAGAGAAACCAAAAAAACAAAACAAAACAAAACCAAAAAAAACAAAAAACAAACAAACAAAAAAAAAATACTTGCAAATACATAAATAAATAAATAAATAAATAAAAACCTGATGTCTGGGATCTGTAAAAGTAGCTTTCCGCCCTGTACATAACAAGGTATGAGGAAGACATTATTTCCTCTGAGACATAGCCTCCTTGGAATGCACACCCTCGGGGTAGCACAGAATGCAGTGAGCCTGCGCGTGGGTGTGTGCGTACATGCAGGGGCAGGCCAGGACTCTGCCAAAGGGCTCTCTGTGAATTCTTCAGATAATGAAGCCGACACACAGAGATCTCTGGGATTAGAGAGAACATACAAACCTAGGCTTTGGGGATGCAGCTCATGGATTACAGTGTTAGCCTAGGATTCATGAAGCCCTGGGTTTGATCCCCAGCGGGATTTTTAAAGAGGCTGAGGGGCTGGAGAGACGGCTCAGTGGTAAGAGCACTTGTAATAGCTCTTGAGTTCAGTTGCCAGTACATACATCCCCTCACAGCCATATGTAATTCCAGCTTCACGGGATCCAGTGGCTTTGGCCTCTACCGGCAATTACACTCACACGTGCATACCCTCACACAGACACACACACACACACACACACACACACACACATACATACATAATTTAAAATAATAATCAAAATAAATCTTAAGAAAAGGAGTGCTCTGGAGAGGTAGCTCGGGGTTAAGGGAACCTGTAGCTTTTGTACGGTTCTCAGTTCACAACTGCCTACAACTCCAGACCCAGAGGATAGGATTTCCTCTTCTGGCATCAAGGGCACATCCCCAACCCATAGATTCACAGCCCCTATCAGACCTTAGGCATGCATATACATACACATATAAATAAATCTTAGGGAGGGGAGCATGTGGTGCTACACGCTTGTAATCCCAGCACTTGTGAGCAAGAGGCAAGGGGATCCAAAGTTCAAGGCCATCCCGAGTTACATAATGACTTTGAGGTAGCTCAATCTGGGATTCTAGGCAAATGGTCTCCTCCTGGGCGGAATCCCTACCCCCTCACTGGGGGATTCTAGGCAGGGGCTCTACCACTGAGCCATGCCCCCAGCCCCTCACTGGGGGATTCTAGGCAGGGGCTCTATCACTGAGCCACGCCCCCAGCCCCTCACTGGGGGATTCTAGGCATGTGCTCTACCACTGAGCCACGCCCCCAGCCCCTCACTAGGGGATTCTAGGCAGGGGCTCTACCACTGAGCCATGCCCCCAGCCCCTCACTGGGGGATTCTAGGCATGTGCTCTACCACTGAGCCACGCCCCCAGCCCCTCACTGGGGGATTCTAGGCAGGGGCTCTACCACTGAGCCACGCCCCCAGCCCCTCACTGGGGGATTCTAGGCAGATGCTCTACCACTGAGCCACACCCCCAGCCCCTCACTGGGGAATTCTAGGCAGATGCTCTCCCACTGAGCCACATCCCCAGCCCCTCACTGGGGAATTCTCAGAACCACTCCCATAGGCCCTCTGTGACTGTTTTTGGGAAGAGGTGGAGATCTTTCCCTGTGTGAAGGCAGACAGATGGCTTTTAGTTTTTAGCGACTACATAAAATAAAGATATCAATCATCAATCTCTACCTATTCTACTACTGATGAATGCTTATTTCATTTTGTCTTCCCCTGAACCATTTTAATGAACATTCTAGTACACGGATCTCTGTCATCTGTGCAAGCATTTATTTACATTTTAGTGTGTGTGCGTGTGTGTGTGTGTGTGTGCCATATGTGTATATGCCCATGTATGCCTGTGCCACAGCACACTGTGCTGGTCAGAGCTAGCTTGCATGAGTCAGTTCTCTCTTTCCAACCACATGAGTCCTGAGAATTGAACTTGGGTCCATCAGGCTTGGTGGCAAGCACCTTCACCCACTGAGCCATCCTTATAAGCCTCAGGCAAACATGTCTGTGAGAGGAGTTGCAGAGATGGCTCAGCGGTTGAGTGCACTGGCTGCTCTTCCAGAGGAGCAGGGTTTGATTCCTAAGATCTATATGGCAGCCCACATTGTGTGTCACTCCAATCTCAGGGGCTCTAATGCCCTTTTCTGGCCTCCGTAGACACCTGGCATTGGTACTGTACTTAGATGCGTGCAGGCAAAACATCCATACACATAAATTAGAAAATAGAAACCCCCTAGGAAGGAAGGAAGGAAGGAAGGAAGGAAGGAAGGAAGGAAGGAAGGAAAAGAAACTGACAAGGTCTTCTCCAGAAACCATTAAGCTTTGCTGGGAAGTGGGGGAAATCAGTAGATAGGTAGGTCCTAGAAAAGAAGAAATTAAACACAAACAAGCCATACTTAGTGAAATACTCCAAGCGTTGATGCCTGCTATGGGAAGGTCAAGCCTGAAGATGAGGTCAGGCTGCACTGGCCTCTCAGTCTCAAGAACAAAACCCAACACCAGTCTGAGGATATGCCTGGGCTGGTAGAGTGCTTGCCTAGGATGCTTGGAGTCCTGGGTTCCATCCCCTGCTGTGCATAAACTGGACATGGTGATGCATGTCTGCAATCCCAGCATTCCAGAGGTAGAGGCAGGGGGTTCAGAAGTTCAAGACCAGGGTCTTACAATACCTTTGATCCCAGCACTTGTGAAGCAGAAGCAGGTGGATATCTGTGAGTTCAAGGCCAGCCTGGTCTACATAGTGAGTTCCAAGACAATTAAGGCTACATAATGAGACTCTATCTTGAAAGAAAACAAAGGTAAGAGGGAGAACAAAGAGGGAGACGGGGAGGGGGAGAGGGAGAGAGCACTTTTTGTCTTTTATCAGTCATTTGCAAAGGGATTCATGAGACACATCTTGTTCCAGCTGGGTGCAACCGGTCCCTTGTTGCAGATGAAGTGGTCCCAGCGGTGTCAGCAGGGACATGCTCACTGAGGAAATGTCAACAGACGGGAAAAAAATGAACGTAAAGAAAGACCACAGCTCAATGATATGTAGTACAGGGACTGAGAGACCACCCACAGCCAAGGTCTTAAAGGTCACCCCACATCCAGGGACATAAAATCTGTCCTCGGTGCCCATCTGTGAAAGTTCTCTCCTTGTTTTCTTACTGCTAAAGAGGAAGTGAGCTGGCAAAGCAGGGCCCCGAAGTAGGGGCACAGCCTTTAATCTCAGCATTCCAAGGACAGGGGCGAGGGGGTGGGGTGGGGGGGGATCTCGGCTAGTTCAAGTGCAACGGGGGTCTACACATCCAGGTCAACCAGGGCTATATAGCCAGTTCCAGGTCAGCCAGGGAGAGACACTGTCTCAACAATTCTCAAAACGCAAGGCAAGCGATTCAAAACTGCTAATGTTTAACTAAAGACTTCAAATGAAAACCTTTGTGCTTGCCAGAAGCACTTGGTGGGATGTGTCTAGGCAGGCAGACTATGGAAATGAGCAGTTTGCTCGGAAATCACCAGCCTTAAACCTTGAAAATGCTACCTTGGGGGAAAAGGTCTTTTTTTTTTTTTTTTTTTCCCTGTTGATACTGGTGATGAAACCTGGGGCTTCTGACCCAAACCCTATTATTTCTTTGAGACAGACTCTCACGTACCTCAGGCTGGCCTCCATTGCCCAAGTGTTGAAACTACAGTTATGTGTCATGTCAGCTTTTGTTGTTGCTGCTGTGTTGAGACAGAGTCTCCCTTATCTAGTCCTAGCCTTGCCCAGAACTCACTCTCCTCCTGCCCGTCTTGTTACTGTAAGAATGACAGGTGTGGCTGGGCAGTGGTGGCGCACGCCTTTGATCCCAGCACTTGGGAGACAGAGGCAGGTGGATTTCTGAGTTCGAGGCCAGCCTGGTCTACAGAGTGAGTTCCAGGACAGCCAGGGCTACACAGAGAAACCCTGTCTCGGAAAAAAAAAAAAAAAAAAAAAGAGTGACAGATGTGTATGTACCATTATTCCTGGCCAGAAAGTATCTTTTGTTTTGTTATTGTATTTTATTTTGTTGTATTTTTTAAATTTTTGTGATAGGGTCTCACTATGTAGCTCTGACTGGCCTTGAACTTACTGAACTTACAAAGATCCATGTGCCTCTGCTCCCAGGTGCTGGAATTAAAAAGACCTGTGCCACCAAGCCTGGGCCTAGAAAGTTATCTCTTCAAAAATACTTATTTTAGCCAGGCAGTGGTGGCACACACCTTCAATCCCAGCACACAAGAGGCAGAGGCAGGCAGATCTCTGAGTTCAAGCCTAGCCTGGTCTACAGAGTGAGTTCCAGGACAGGCAGGAATACATAGAGAAACTCCATCTTAAAAAAACCAAATACTGTGATTATGTGTATTCATGTGTATCTACATGTTTGGTATGTGCACATGAGTGCAGGTGCTCTTGGACTCTTCTTGGAGTCCAGAAGAGGGTGTTGGACTCCCCTGGAACTTGAGTTACAAGGGATGTGGGTGTTGCAAACCAAACTCGACAAGAACAATATGGTCTCTCAACCAGAGAGCCTCTCTTTAGTCTACAAAGTGAGTAGTTCCAGGGCAGCCAAGAGCTACACGGAGCTGTCTCAAAAAAAAAAAATCCATGAACGTAAAAAGAAAACAAAACGAACGAAATGAAATAGAATAGAATACAATTAAATAAGATATAATAAAATGTCTCTCTTTCCCCGCCTCTCAAACGCCAGCTCCTGTGGCCACTGCGGCCTCTAGCGGCCAGGGGTGGCTACGCCATGCTCTCTGCGCGTGCGCAGTAAGAGACCGCCTCTTCCATTACGCACTTCCGCTTCCCTCTCAGCGTTGCCCGGAAACCAGGACCCCAGACTTCCGTCAAAGCGTCATGGGGCGGAGCTTCGGGTGGCGGGAAGAGCAGGTACCGGAATGGAGGTTCAGGAGAGCGGCTGTGGCCCGGCTGAGAGTGGGGCGCAGGAGCCCTCGCCTGTCCCCAGCAAGACCGCCGGCCACTACGAGCTGCCGTGGTGAGCCTGCGGCCATAGTAACGCGCGCGTAGAGGTGATGGCGAGTGAGGACGGGCCGAGCTTCAGAGACCAGATCGAACCCGGGTTCGACCTGGGTCTAGGGGGGCATACCGAAGATGCAGATATCACCAGGAACGCAGATTTTTCTTTTTCTTCTTGAAGCTAGGTTTCTGGGTTTTTTTTCTTTCCTTTATTTATTTATTTTTTTTGGAGGGGGCCCTTGTCTTGTATAACCCAGGCTGGACTCGAACTCACTACGTAGCAAAGGATGACTTTGAACGTTTATCCTGGGGTGACAGGCATGCATTACTTCCGTAAAGCAGTGTTGGGGATGGAGCACAGAGCCTCGTGCATGCTAAGCAAGCATTCTACCGACTGAGGCCCATTCACAACCCTGGGTTTCACTGCAGCCCAAGCTGGTCTTGAACTTTCTGTAGTCCTCCTGCCTCAGCTTCCTAAGTGCTGGAATGACAGGTGTGAGCCACCAGGCAAAATTTTTATTTATGGAATTTGAGGGATGTGTGTCTCGAAGTTCACCTGTCTAAGTGATGCTTAAATGTGACTAATAGGGTGTCATGCAGTGCAATGCTAATGGCACCATTTTTTTTTTTTTAAGATTTTTTAATTTCATGTATATGAGTTCACTGTGACTGTCTTCAGACACACTAGAAGAGGGCATTGGATCCCATTACAGATGGTTGTGAGCCACCATGTGATTGCTGGGAATTCAACTCAGGACCTCTGGAAGAGCAGTCAGTGCTCTTAATGGCTGAGCCATCTCTCCAGCCCTGGCTTCATATATTTTTATTTGTTTAAAATCTCATGTAAAAAAATTATCAGCTTCAGCCAGGTGTTGGCACACACCTTTGATCCTAGCACTTGGAAGTCAGAGGCAGGCATATCTCTTGAGTTTGAAGCCAACCAGGGCTACACACAGAAATTCTGTTTAACAAAACAAAATCACTGTGTGTGTGTGTGTGTGTGTGTGTGTGTGTGTGGTGTGTGTGTTTGGTGTGTTTGTTAGGGTAGGTCTCACTACTCTAAGCTAGCTGTACATTTTCTATATAGCCAAGAATGACAAATTCTGATCCTACTGTCTCTTCCCCACCTATGCACAGGGGCTACAGGTATATGTCACTAGTTTGAGCTTTTAATTTTTTGGATGGAAACTGATGCCAGGCCACACACTATCATGGAGCTACCTACACCCAGCACTAGATTTTCTAAAGTAAGGGTTTTTTTGACACCAGACCACAGAGAGATTCCTCAGTTCACTGAACTATCTGGACTATCGAGAGCAATGGTTCTCAACTTTCCTATTGCTGTGACCCTTTCACACAGCGCCTCATGTTGGGATGTCCCCGAACCATAAAAGTTTTGTTGCTAATTCATAGCCGTAAGTCTGCTGCTGTTATGAATCATAATGTCAATATCTATTTGCCTTGGGCAACCCCTGTGACAGGGTCATTCATCAACCCAAGGGGGTCACGACCCACAGGTCGAGGACACTGACCTCAAGTAATACTAGAAAAAGTATTACGAAAGCTAGAAATGCCCCGCAGTGGCAGAACACTGTCTGGCATACTCAGGCCCTACAGTTTTATCCCCAGCACTGGAAAAGGAAAGAAGAGAAGAGAAAGAAGAGCGCACCACAGATGTAACTTAGCATTGTCTGGCAGTCATAGAAATAAGTAAAAAGAAAACGGACACCCACATGGAGTGGCATGCACCCGTTAGGTCATTAGCTACACAGTGACTTTGGGCCAGCAATTAGAGTATTTGAGGCTAAGCTTCTCAGCCTGAGTTTAATCCCTTAATTCTACATCTTGGAAGGAGAGAACTGACTCCCAGAGTTGTTCTCTTATCTCCACATCTGTGCAGATACAATTAATGAACATATATGGATCTATACTTAAAGTGTTCAGGAGGCTGGAGATGGCCGATCTCCGAGTTCAAGGCCAGCCTGCTCTACATCAGGAATTCTGGTCTGGCAAAGACTATGTAGTGAAACCCTGGCTCCAAAAAATAGAGAGAGAGGGAAAGGAAAGAAAACCAGCAGAAGATAAAAAAAGAGCAAGTGAAACACTATGGTCAGATCACAGTAGATCTACAACATCTGGACGCAGACCTGGAAAATGAATGGCCTTTTGGCTTTTAACATTACTTGTTTATTTCAAAAGCAGAACTTGGTGGTCTGGAGGCTGAGATAGACGGATCATGAGTTCCAGGCCATCAGGAGATGTGGTCCAGTTGATAGGGTGCTTGCTGTCAAGTGGAAACCCACATTTCCATCCCATCCCCAGCCCCTGTGGACTGGGCGTACTGATACATGTATTTCTATAATCCTAGAACTGGAGAGCTAGAGGCTGAAAAGTTGGAGTTAAAGGTCGTCCTTTGCTACATAGTAAGTTCCAGGCTAGCCTGGACTACATGATACCCTCTCTATGAACAAATAGATTCTAATAGGCACAGATGTTTGGGTTTGTTTGTTTGTTTTTAATTTTATGTCTAGGTGTATTTGGTGCCCTCAAAGGTGAGGAGAGGGAATCAGATCCCCTGAAACTGGAATTAATAGATGGTTGAGAGCCGCCATGTGGGTGCTGGGAAGTTAACCTAAGTCCTCTGGAAGAGCAGCCAGTGCTCTCAAGCACTGAGCTCTCTCCGGCCCCAAGGGAACAGTATTTTAATGAAGTGTCCAAGAGTCATTTCAAAACTGCTTGAGAGCTGCCCACACAGGCTTCCTGGGTATAGTCCCAAACCACCAATTGCTGCAACAGAGGGCAAGGGTAGGCCACCTGGAACAATAGCACACATGGGCCAGCACTGGCTGCCTGTCACCACAGACACCCTGAAGGTAGCCATATGGTATAACAAGTGGGTGCACCTGGGTCCATCGCTGCCTACCTGCAAATGGTTGTCAGGTGTGCATCGGGCCTGGCTAGACAGAAACCACAGCTTACTCTGGTTCCCTGTGCTGTGGAGCGGACAGGCAAGGAGCCAGGTCATACTAAAAGTTCTGTTGTTATCTCTTTTCATTTAAAGTCTTTTCACGTTTCTTTTTTTTTTTTTTTTTTTTTTTTTCTTTTGAAACAGTCTGTATAGCCCAGGCTGTCCTGGAACTCACTCTGTAGACTGGCCCCAAACTCAGAAATCCTCCTGCCTCTGCTTCTCAATTGCTGGGATCAAAGGCATCGCCACCACTGCATGGCTTCACATTTCTTTACTGGGGGGAAGGGGACTCTTGCACCCAACAGGTCAGAGAACAACTTCTAGGAGTCTCTTCTACTGCATGGGTCCCGGGCATCAAACTCAGGTGGTCAGGCCTGTCAGCAGGCACTTTCATCCACTTAGCCATCTTGCTGGCTTTTTTTCTTGGTTTTGGGTTTGTTGTTGGTTGGTTGGTGTTTGTTTTTTGTTTTTGTTCTTTAAGGTTCCCTTTATGTGTGAGTGTTGTGTGTGTGTATGGGACAGTGTGTGCACACAGACATGAAGAGGCCAGGTATGTATGGGACAATGTGTGCACGCAGACATGAAGAGGCCCGGCGAGGACATTGGATCCCTTGGAACCCGATGTTCCAGGAGTTTGTGACCCACTGTGGATGCTAGGAATCAAACCTGGGTGCTCTGCAGGAGCATGCACTCTTGACCACTGAGTCATCTCTCTAAGCCATTATTTTTATTATTTTAAAAATTTATTGAGGGTGTCTGATTTAGCCTAGACTGGCCTTGTACTTGTTATATACTCAAGGATAACCTTGAACTTCTGAACCCCCTGTCTCCACCCCCAAGATACCTGGGATTGCTACCACTCCTGGCTGATTACTTTAATTAATTAATTTATTTATTATGTGCATTGGTAGTTTTGCCTGCCTGTGTGTCTGTGTGAGGGTGTCAGATTCCCTGGAATCACAGGCGGGTGTGAGCTGTAGGTGCCGGGAAGGAATTGAACCTAGTTCCTCTGAAAGAGCAGCCAGCACTTTCAACCACTGAGTCATCTTTCCAGGCCGTGATTATTCATTTATGGGTGAGTGCCTTACATACAAGTCCCACGGTGTGTGCAGGACATCCGTTCTCTTCCTATGCCATCTTGGCTCCGGGAATTGAAGTAAGGCTGACTAACTGCAGAGAGTGCCTTTATGTGCACTCTTGCTGGCTTAAGGGCCATCTTGCTGGCTTCTTATTTCTTCTTTTTTGAGGTAGTTTATGTATATGGCAGAGGCTGGCCTGGAACTCAGTCCTTCTGGCTCAGCCTCTGTGTGTTGGCATTACAGGTAGCACAGCCCCGCCCTGTCAGAATTAGTAGGGTTGCCCTTTCCTGCCCTCTCTTCTGGGTACTGCAGGATAACCATGTCAATGTTTGCTTTTTCCTCAACAGGGTTGAAAAATACAGACCAGTGAAGCTCAATGAAATAGTGGGAAATGAAGACACTGTGAGCAGGCTGGAGGTAAGGGAGCCTGGAGGCCCGTCTGCCATCACATCATGGGTCCAGGAAGCTTGTGGGGATTAGGTTGCTGAGATGGTGACAGAGAGGCCACATCCACTGTTCCACGTGAGGTTGACATACACCTGATGACCAGAAGTTAAGGTGTGGTGATGGGAACAGGAGGCAGCCGCTCACGTGGCACCCACAGTCAGGAAGCAGGGAGAGATGGGTGCTGGTGCTCACCTAACTGGCTTGCTCTTTTTCGTTGGGTGCAGGACCCCAGCCCATGGGGAAAGTACCACCCACATTTAGGGTGGTTTTTTGTACCCCAGTAGAGATCAGAGTTGGTTCCCTTCTGCCCCACTGTGGGGCCTGGTGACGGATGGCAGAACTCAGCTTGGCAGCCTTTGCAGGTGCCTTTATCTGCTAAGCTGTCTTGCTGGCCCCTGTTTTTCTTTGTTTATTTTGCTTTTTTGAGATAGGATCTCACTAAGGTAGTCCTAGCTGGTCCAGAACTATAGTCCAGGCTGTCTTCTAACTCACAAAGATCTGCCTGCCTCTGCTTCCCAAGTGCTGGGATTAAATGTGTCTGCCACCACACCCCAGCTATTTATTTGGTTTTGAGATGGGATTTTTGGTATGTAGCCCAAACTGGCCTTGAGTCCCTGATCCTCGTGCCTCAGCCTTCCAGGTGTTGAGACTGAAGGTAGGCACCGCTACACCTAACTTTTTTTTTTTTTTTTGGTTTTTCGAGACAGGGTTTCTCTGTGTAGCCCTGGCTGTCCTGGAACTCACTCTGTAGACCAGGCTGGCCTCGAACTCAGAAATCCGCCTGCCTCTGCCTCCCAAGTGCTGGGATTAAAGGCGTGCACCACCACCGCCCGGCCCGCTACACCTAACTTAATGACCCTCTTTCACTCAGGTCTTTGCAAGAGAAGGCAATGTGCCCAATATCATCATCGCTGTGAGTACTCAGGACTGGGCCTGTGGGCATCTTGTATCCCACATCCATTTTCTGGCTGGGTTGTTAGGGAGTCAGGGGAGTAAGTGCCGACAGTGGGGAGTTGTGGGCCCAGCGAGACCTACATGGGACTCCTTTTTAATGTGTAAGCATGACTCCTTTTTTAATTAATTCACTTTTATGTGTATGGGCATTTTGCCTGCATCTGTGTTTGTGTACCATGTGCGTGCCTGGTGCCCTGGGGGCGGGGGGCGTGGATCCCCAGGAACTGAAGCTAAAGTCAGTGTGGGGCACTGGGGATGGAACTCAGGGCCTCTGGACAAGCAGCCAGTGAGTGAATGCTCTTAACTGCTGAGCCGTCTCACCAGTCCTCGGGTCCTTCTTGCCTGAAGCACTTAGGGGAACTCTTACCCACAGGGTCCCCCAGGAACTGGCAAGACAACCAGCATCCTCTGTTTGGCGAGAGCGCTGCTGGGCCCAGCCCTGAAGGATGCAGTTCTGGAACTCAATGCGTCAAATGACAGGTACGGTGGGCGTGAGGGCGAGGCCTCCTGCTGTACCAGCTCTGCTCCTGTCCAGCTCGTGCCTGGCACTTGAAGAAAGAAAGAACATAATGCTCTGGCAGAGACCAGAATTCCCTTCCTGCACCCACTCACCTTGCACCAGCTCACAACTGCTTAGAGCTCCAGCTCCAGGCCCCCCCTTGTTCCCTCTACAGGCCCCCTCCCTGCACAAGCTGAGCATCTACAAAGACATTCAAGCGTAAATTGGGCCACTGAGATTGTTTAGGTGGATAAACACCCTCACTGAGCAAACCTCAGAGCCAAGAGAACTCAGGGGACGTTGGAGCTGGGTCTTGAAAACTGTCTCTGACTCCCTCCCCCATTCCCACACAGGAGCCTTCCTCACGATAATGAAACGTTTCTCGGTCTGTGATGCAGGCACCCTTCTGTTTCAGGGGCATCGATGTGGTCAGGAATAAAATCAAAATGTTCGCCCAGCAGAAAGTCACCCTTCCCAAGGGCCGGCACAAGATCATCATTCTGGATGAAGCAGACAGGTATGGGCTGGACATGGGGTTCCCCAAGTAGACCAGGCTGGCCTCAGATTTTCAGTCCTCCATCCCAGAACAGCACAGATGATGGGGCCGTGCCGGCCCCAACCTGGCACCAACCTCCCTCTCACGCTTGTCTCAGCATGACGGACGGTGCCCAGCAGGCCCTCAGGAGAACTATGGAAATCTACTCCAAGACGACCCGATTCGCTTTGGCTTGTAATGCTTCAGACAAAATCATAGGTGAGCGGGCACCCTGGGCAGCTGTGTCCAGTAGGGCTCCCTTTTTATGTCTTTACTTTTTTCATTTGTCTTTGGTTTTGATTGTGTCTGTCCATCTGTCTGTCTGAATATACATGCCCTGGAATTAGTGTTACAGGTAATTGTGAGCCACTTGGTACAGGTGCTAGGAACCAAACTGAGGTTTTCTGTTTCTTCAGCCCTTCACTCTGTGTGTGTGTGTGTGTGTGTGTGTGTGTGTGTGTGTGTGTGTGTCTGTCTGTCTGTCTGTGTGTCTGTCTGTGTGTGTGTCTGTGTCTCTGTATGTGTGTCTGTCTGTGCTGAGGCCTGCCTTCCCTCCAGAGGCAGGACCTGACCTGCTTCCTTTAAGCAGTTAAAGGCAGGTGGTCAAAGGCAGGCATTTATTGGGGTGTGGGGACACACATCTGCACGCATACCTAGAAAAAGATCCTCTGCAGAGCAGGGGGCGGGGCTCAGAAAGCTGGAAATCCAGCCTCTGCTTCGAGTCTGATGGTCCGACGCTTGGCTCAGCTGTCTTCTGATGGCAGCCAGCCTTGCCAGGGAGCCCTCACTGTGCCATCTCTGACCAGAGCCCATCCAGTCCCGCTGTGCAGTGCTCCGCTACACCAAGCTCACTGATGCTCAGGTCCTCACCAGGCTCATGAATGTCATCGAGAAGGAAAAAGTGCCATACACAGATGATGGCCTGGAAGCCATTATCTTCACAGCCCAGGGAGACATGCGCCAGGTTGGTGGTGACCATTGCTCTCTGTCTTAGTCAGGGTTTCTGTTGCTGCATGAGACACCATGACCAAAAAGCAAGTTGGAGAGGAAAGGGTTTATTCAGCTCACACATCCACATTGCTGTTCATCACCAAAGGAAGTCAGGACTGGAACTCAAGCAGGAGCTGATGCAGAGGGCATGGAGGGACGCTGCTTACTGGCTTGCTCAGCCTGCCTTCTTATAGCACCCAGGGCCTCCACCCAGGATGGCACCACCCACAATGGGCTGTCCCCCACCCATTAGTCACTAATTAAGAAATTGCCTATAGCTTGTTTGTTTGTTTGTTTGTTTTTCCGAGACAGGGTTTTTCTGTGTAGTCCTGGAACTCACTCTGTAGACCAGGCTGGCCTCGAACTCAGAAATCCGCCTGCCTCTGCCTCCCAAGTGCTGGGATTAAAGGCGTGCACCACCATTGCCCGGCTGGCCAGCACAGTGCTCTTACAAGTTGAAGTTTGGGAACAAGTGTTGTGCCAAGTCTAGCTAAAATGAAGACTAAGGACCCAGCACCCTGCGGGGGGGGGGGGGGTTGAGGGGGAAGCTGCTGAAGGATGGGTGTCAGGTCTTGGAGAAGCAGGGCAGGGAAAGACATCATGGTTGCCCTTGGTGTATCCCCTGTCTCCTTCCAGGCACTGAACAACCTGCAGTCCACCTTCTCAGGATTTGGCTATATCAACAGTGAGAATGTATTCAAGGTACCAGGGCTGGGGGAGGGCTAGCCTGCAGCAGAAACCATTGGGTGGATGTAGGGCTGGGCATGGTAGTCCACGGCTGTGATTGTGATCCCAGCATCACCTATAGAGTACGACCTGTCTCAGAAAGGACGGGAGAAGGAAGGAAGGCAAGGCCTGATTTAGTAGAGTGCCTGCCTGGGTTCCACTCAGCACCACACAAACTTGGCATCCCATGCCTGTAATACGAGCAGTCGGGGGCTAAGGCAGGAGGACTGTGAGACACTGTCTTGTGCCCAGTGAAAGTTGGCAGGCACTCTCGGCTGGGTGAATGGGCTCCTGGCAGAGTTGGGTCCTTGCCTTCTTTGTTTCTCCACCTCAGTTCTGTCTCTTGTACCCGGGAGACCAATGCAATGGTCCTGGGAAGGTTCCACGTGTAGGTAGTGGAAGATGGGTAGATCCAGGCTAGCCTGTGTGTTACCTGATCCCTCACCTCCCTGAAGAGATGTTCTTACCCTTATCCGTGCTGCAGACTGAGCTCTGGTGCCCTGTCTGAAGTTGCTTGTCCTCCCCTGAGCCATCTCTCCAACCTTTTTTGTTTCTTTTCTTTTTGAGCCAGTCTGTAGCCCAGCCTCTGTCCTCAGGCTGCCCTCGAACTCCTGGTCCTACTGCCTCCATCTCCCTCATGCTGGAATCACAGACGCGTGCCACCATCCCCAGCTTACTCACCTATTTTAGAGACAGGTCTCAATATGTGGCCCAAGCAGTGTCTTTCTGGGCCTCTGGCTGCTTTGTGGTTTGTTCATTTGGGACATGAGGACTTTAATTGCATTGGGAGCTATTATTTTGGGGATGTCCTTGATAGTGAGAAGAGTGTTCCCAAATCCCATTCCAGTTGCTGGAGACTTGGTGAAAACTAGTCTGTAGGGACTCAAGATGTTGTGTCTCCTGATCATTTGCTCAGGTCTGTGACGAGCCCCACCCCCTGCTGGTGAAGGAGATGCTCCAGCACTGCGTGGACGCCAACATCGATGAGGCCTACAAGGTGGGCCTCCTTCCCCTGTCTCCATGGTGCCTTGAATCTCTTCAGTCAGGTGGAGGAGCCCGTGGTAGCTCGGGACTCTGCGACACTCCCCTAACACCTAAAATCACTGAGTTTCAGATAGACTTTCCTTGCTTTGCTCATCACTCAGCCAGAACCAGCCAGAAGCAGCTCCACAGAGGCCACCTTTATTGGGACCAGCATGGCAGGAAGGCAGGATGAGCTCATGGTAGTGGGAGCATGTGCCTTTACTTGTTTTTAATATGCATGAATATTTTGCCTTCATGGAGTCTGCTCATCACATGTGTCTCTGGAGCCCTTGGAGTCCAGAAGAGGGCATCCAGTCCCCAAGATTGGAGTTAAAATTGTGAGCTGTCGTGTGGGTGCTAGGAATTAAACTGGGGTCCCAAAAGAGCAGCAGTGCTCTTAACCACTGAGCCGTCTCTCCAGCCCCCAGGAGCCGCCTCACATCTTGTTGGGTCAGGAAGCATGTACCTGCTGCCTAGCTATAGCGGTTCCACCTCCTAAATGCACAGCCTCCCAGAACAGTGCCACCAGCAGGGCACCAAGTGGTATTTCACACTCAAGCCATGAAACTGATTCATAGAGGCTGGGTGCCCCGAGCAACAAATGCAAGCAGTAGACTGGAAGTCAGCATCATGACCTACTGGAGTTACATCCTACAGAAAGAGCAGCCAGCACCTCCAGTGATGGCACAGTGTCCTGGGTAGAGGACACGTCACATCCTGCTCTGTCTTCCTGAAAATCATGTTGAAGGCCAACCAGGAACCTAGCAGTTATCCGTTACCTGGAAGAGGAGGGATGAAGAAGGGTTTAGTGTGGCTGGAGGGACGGCCTGGTTCTCTGAGCAGATGCCAGTAAGTGTGGATGACTTCAAGTCTGTGTCAGGGATATGATTGGAGACCCTTTAACTGACCCCGAGTTTCCCATCAGTCAAGTAGGGAGACTGACTGGAGTTAGGGCAGAGTTGGACTTAGTGAAAAGTGGGGTACCAGGCAGGGAGACTGAGGGTAAGCTGGAGGCTTGTTACTAAAGGAGGAAGACAGCTAACTCTAGTCCCTGACGCTAACCCTCCATCCCTGTCTAACCCTAACACTGCTAGAACCCATCCCAAGGTGCCAAGGCTCAGTGAATTCTCCCTAGACACAGGCCCAGGCTACGGAAAGTGGACAGGAAGGGAGGAAGGCAAGGGACTAATGAAGTCCTGCCCTGCTGAGGTTGTCTGGTCCCATCATGCAGGGGCCTCTTTCTGACTGAGCCTGGAAGAGCTAGCTGGTGAGGAATTAATTCTACCTGGAAGGCTGGATAGACTTGATATCAGACCATCTTGCCTGTAGTCAGTGGGGCCTGCTGGGATCAGGAAGGGTTTAGTGTGGCTAAAGGGAGGGCCTGGTTCTCAGTAAGAGGGCTGGGTTACCCAAGGCACCCATGGGGCCCACTAACACCTCTGTGAGGTTCAGATGATCCTCAAGCCTCATGGGTCACCTGAGCCAAACCGTTACCCACGGGGTGATAGGCTAGGCCCACCAGAACCACCAGTCCGACTCTGTCTCCCTGTCCGTGAAGCTCACAGTGTTGAGAGCCTGCTGGGTCTTGTGTCTAGATCCTTGCTCACCTGTGGCACCTGGGCTACTCACCAGAAGACATCATCGGCAATATCTTCCGAGTGTGTAAAACCTTCCCGATGGCTGAGTACCTGAAACTGGAGTTCATCAAGGTCAGTCAGAGCTCGGGAATGTCTTGTGTGTGTTCACCTTTTGAGTCTTTGTGGTGTTGTTTATAGTCAGGCTCCCACAGTATTGCCTAAGCGGAGCTTAAGGGCATGTGCCACCACACTGCCTTGTGCTGGCTTCTCACTGCATAGTGCCTTCCAGATCTGCCGTGACGTGTGCCCATGCCCTGGCCCTTATCACTGAGCAGTATTCTGTGTGGCTGTCACTGTCACTTCTTCTCCAGGAAGGGCGTTGGGGTTTCTGTGGCTAAGGCCACTGTGCACAGGCATACATGGGCCCCCACACCTCCCAGCCAAAGTCTTGTTCTACCCAGGTGGGTTCCCAGGCACAAGACCACTGTGGCATGTGTACGCTGAACTTTTTAAGAATTCACCTGGGCTGGCCTAGTTGGGAGAGTGCGTGCCTCGAGTGTGCAGAGCCCTGGGCTTGAGCCGCCGCACTGCATAAGCTGGTGCTTCTGGGCGTGGGGTGCTGTCAGCCCTGCACAGAGAGACCTCAAACAAAACAGCAACGGCAGAAATAACTGGGTGTCCTTTTGCCCAGTTCAAACCCTGGAGGTAGAGGCAGAAGAGGCAGAAGCTCAAGGCTACCCTCAACCACGTAGGGAGTTTGAGGTCAGCCTGGGCTCTGAGACCCTAGTACACTGGGCCTGTAGCTCAGTGCTGGAAGATTTGCTTCTCAAGCTTGGAACACGCTTTTACAGTGCGAGCTGAACTTGAGTGAAGCCAGATCTGACCTGTTACCATGCCGCATTCTGAGGTCCTTGTGTCGGTTTTGAACCAACCACAAGTTAGCTGGGAAGGAACTAGTCCCCCTTACCCACCTGCTGCTCTCTGCTTGTCTTTCAGGAGATCGGGTACACACACATGAAAGTGGCGGAAGGAGTGAACTCCCTGCTGCAGATGGCTGGTCTCCTGGCCAGGCTGTGTCAGAAGACCATGGCTCCAGTGGCCAGTTGATTTGAGACATCCTCCACTAATGGAACTAGGGGAGTCCTTGTCGCTGAGACACTGATGTTCCAGCTGGCTTTCTGGTTGTGGGAGCTGTGTCTCAGCCTTTGCTAGAACATGCCCACTATGTGTTTTAGTTCTGTGAGAACAGGGTCTCTTGTAGCCCAGGCTGACCTTGAACTCCTGGTCCTGCCTCTTCCTGCCACCAGGACTACACCGGGGTTACAGGTGTGTGTCATGTTTGCTTTCTACGTACTAGGGATGGAACCTCGGGCTTGTGTGTATCAGACAAGCACTCTGCCCTTCGGTGTGTGAATTTGGCCTCAGGCCCTGGACATGGGGCATGATGGGAAAGCTCTGTCCTCAGTCTTGTTGTAGCTGATTAAAGCCTTTGGGTTTTTGTCTTGCAGTGCTTAATGCTTGAGGCCTTGGGGGAAAACCAGCATCTTGTTCCTGTCTGTTGTACCCAATAGTAGAAAGGGTGCCCCAGGGCCAGCAAGAATGTAGTGGGTCTGGCCACACACCTGGCCACTTAAATTCCACCCCAGAACCCACAAGAAGGTGGAAGAGAACTGACTCCACAACATTCTCTGGGGAGCTGGTGTAGTGTAGCACACCTTTAATTCCAGCACTCAGGAGGAAGAGGCAGGTGACCTCTGTGAATTCAAGGCTAGCTAGTCTGCATAGTTCCAGGACAGTCAGTGCTACATAGAGAGGCAGGCCTGTCACAAAACAAACAAAAAAGATGTCTTCTGGGTCTTGTACACATGCACAGATAATAAGTAAAATTATAAAAATCTTTTTTTTTTTAGAAGATTTATTTAGTTTATGTATAAGTACACTGTTGCTGTCTTCTGACACACCAGAAGAAGGCATTGGATCCCATTACAGATGGTTGTGAGCCACCATGTGGTTGCTGGGTATTGAACTCAGGATCTCTGGAAGAGCAGTCAATGCTCTTAACTACTGAGCCATCTCTCCAGCCCATAAAAGTCTTTAAAAATTAAAGAAATTAAGCCAGGCACAGTAGCATATACCATAACTTTTTACAATGATTCATTTACTTAATATGTATGAGTGATTTTTTATTTTATTATGTGTGGGTGTTTTGCTTGCATGTGTGTCTGCTCACTGCACACACGCAGTGCCTAAGACTAAAAGAGGGCATTGGGTCCCTTGGAATGGGAGTTACAGGTAGTTGTGAGCCTCCATGAAGTGCTGGGAATTGAAGAGCAGGCAGAACAGCTTAGCCATCTCCCCAGTTCTGAGAACCCATAATTCTAAGGAGGCTAAGTTCAAAGCTATAATAACTTACAGAATTCATCTCAGAATGAATTTGTGTCCAGGGAAAGGGGATGGACATGAAGTGTATAACCCATTCATCTCTGGACCTCAGGGTCATTTCTACTAAGAATCTTAAACCAGGCGGTGGAAGTACACACCTTTAATCCTAGCTCTCAGGAGGCAGAGGCAGGCAGAGCTCTGAGTTTGAGGCTAGCCTGGTCTACAGAGTGAGTTCCAGGACAGCTAGAGCTATACAGAGAACTGTCTGAAAAAAAAAAGAACAAACAAAACCAGCTTCGCTCTCCATTTCCAGGAAGGGTCTTTACCAGAGCCAGCTGTGGTGGCACAGGCCTGTAACCCCAACAGCTGGGGTGCTGAGGCAAAGGGATGCCACGGGCTCAGTGCCAGCCACCTGGGTTACAGTAAGACTAACAGATGGCTCAGCTGGTGAAGGCACTTGTCTGCCAACCCGAGCCTCATCCCTGGAGCTCTTATGAGGGCAGAAGGACCAGCTCTATAGAGCTGACCTCTAACCATGCCTATGTGTGTGGGTGCGCATGCACACACACGAATAAAGGTGGGAAGGTGGGTAAAGTGCTATGTAACCTTGACCTGAGTTTGGAGTCCCCAAAACCCAAGTAACAAGCCAGGCACAGGGACAGATGCCTGTGATCCTGGCACCTCAGAGCCAGGATCCCTGGGGCTTGCTGGGCCAGCAGGTCTGTCCAATCAGCAAGCTTAAAAGCTCAGTGACAGACACTTGTTCAGAAAGTGGGAGGGGTGAGGTGGCTCAGCGGTTGGGCTTGGAGAGGAGCCTAGCTGGGTTCCTAGCACTCCCGTGGGGCAGCCAACATGGGTCTGCATTTCAAGTATCCCAGTGTCTCCAGAAGTCTGCAGGCACCCACACGTGGAATATACTCAGACACAGTTTTTAAACCGAAGGCCAGGTGTGGTGGTGCCTCTCATCCCCATATGCAGGAAGCAGAAGCAGACATCTTGCTAGGGCTAGCCTGGTTTATAAAGCAAGTTCCAGGCTAGCCAGGCCAAAGGGCTGCACATTCTGCCCTATGAACACACACAGGAAGAAGTATTTAAGCAAAGGCATGTCTGCTCTTATTCTCACAGGGTTTATTGCTGTTTGGTGAGGGGACAGTTTTATTTCCCTATCACCAACCCACAAGGTCCCCACAGGAATGGAGGACCAGAACAAACTGGAGCCCACTAAGAAACCAAGGTGATCTCAGTTACCCCACATCCCATCCATCTGCTAAGGTTAGTGCGTGTAATGTTCTGAGACAGGGAGTCCCCTGACACTGACAATCTTAAATACGGCTCCAGCAACTTAAGTTAACTACAGAAAAAGTCATGGTAACAGTCCCAGAAAGTCAACATTCATAAGTAATTTGAGGTCCAAACAAGGAAAGGGGAAAAAAAAAAAAAAAAACCTACAAGGTCAGGTGCTTGATCCCAACACAAGGGCTGAGGCTGGAGGATTGCAAGTTTGAGATCATCAGCCTGAGCAACTTAGATCCTGCAGCCAAAACAAATTAAAAACCCCACAGATGCCTGTGCTGTGCCTCATTTTAGGTGTGGGATTGAGGACACATCTTGCCTCAGGTCCTGGACTTCCAATCAGCACAGTCAATATCCCCTGGGCACATGCTTTGCCCCCAAGAAGTCCAGGGCATCACTTGAGGGTTGCAGCTCTGGCGATTCCCAGTGTCTTTCAGGCTGTGTGTCAAGCAGTTCTGGTGCCCCTCTCAGGAGCAGCCACAGCCAGGGTGTGAAACTTGAGCAACCCTGGAGGACAGGCTTTATTCAGCAGGCAGGAAACTCACGATCCTCAGGCCCTTCAACAGAGAGGAGAGTTTTGAGGGAAAGGTTGGGGGTTGGAGAAATGGCTCGGTTGGTAAAATAGTTGCTACACAAGTGTGAGGGCCTGAGTTCAGTTTCCAGAGCCCACGTAAAATGACAGGTGTGGTGCACGCCTATAGTTTCAGCACTCCGAAGGTAGAGACAGGAGGATGGCTGTGAGTTGTGTGTGGTCTACATATCAAGTCCCATGCTAGCCAGACCACATAGTGAGAACATATCTCAACAAAAGAGAAAGCTTGCTTTTGACAGGTGTGGCAGCACACACCTGCAATCCCAGCATTCCATAGGGGAAGGCAGGAGCCAGATTCATTGTCCTTCTCATGTCATTCAAGAATTCCAGTGCTGAGCCAGGCAATGGTGGCACACACCTTTAATCCCAGCACTTGGGAGGCAGAGGCAGGCGGATTTCTGAGTTCAAGGCCAGCCTGGCCTACAGAGTGAGTTCTAGGACAGCCAGGGCTACACAGAGAAACCTTGTCTCAAAAAAACAAAACAAAACAAAAAAAAAAAGAACTCCAGTGTTGGCCCTGGCTAGCTGGCCGCCAACCTCTTCCATGCTCTGCTAGAGGCTGACATCTTGCTTCTACCTCCCAGCTGCTCTTCTGAGATGTTCTTCCCAGTAAAGAAGAAGAGAGAGCCTTTGTCTTTTTTAAATTTCAAAACCCTGTCAGTTCTATCCCAAGTCACAACCCTTTCCCCCTATCTGTCACCAGGAAACATAGTTTTGGTTTGGGGAATTTCTTGAAACAGAGGCTTCTCACTCTGTAGACCAGGCTGGCCTAGAACTCAATAGATCTGCCTGTCTCTGTCTCCCAAGTGCTGGGATTAAAGGTGTGTGCCATTATCTCTGGTATATTAAATTTTCTTATCTGCTTTATTATTTATCTGATTCTTTTGTTTTTGTTTCTTCCTGACTTTCCTTCCATTCCCTCTAGTGCGTACATGCTCGTGTGTGTGTGTGTGTGTGTGTGTGTGTGTGTGTGTGTGTGTTACATGCACCCATGTGTGTGGGTGTGTGTCCACGTGGAGGTCAGAAGTCAACCTCGAGTATCTTCCTCTATCACTGGGCCCTGGAGCCCACTGTTTCTGCCAGGCTGGCTGGGCAGTGAGCCCTGAGACCCACCTCCTCTGCACCAGGTTACAGATGTGTGCCAGGGATCTGAACTCATCCCAGGCTTACCCCCAGGGACCTCTCAAGCTCTGCTTCTACCATTTCCAAACAGAGCTCTGGCTTCAAACTCATGTAGCCCAGGCGGTTTCTCCTGATCCTCCTGCCTCCACCTCCTAAGTGCCTGGAATCTCAGTGCTGAGACTGCTTCCAGGCACTTAGGAGGCAGAGTCACGTGTCACCGCGCCTGGCTCCTTCATTTTACGTTTTAAACTTTGTGTTGTGTTTTCAGTGCTGAAGATGGAACCCAGGAGTTCGTGCATACCTGCCGTCGCTACTGCTGAACCATGCCTCCACCCGATATTGGTAGATTGTACGATAAGTGCTCTAGTACTGAGACAGCTCTGCTGGACACCTCCAGCACCCTGGACCACGTGTATGCTTCTACCCGGCACCGGGCTGGGCCTGCCTCTTCCCAAGTGGACCAGGTGGACTTCAGTAAGCCTGTCCTTTCTGGTTCTAGCAGGTTGATGAACACCCACGGGGCCGACCCTCACTCCATCCATCACCCCACTGCCGCTCCTCCCTTGAGCACAGGGCTCTTCCTTGGCCTGGGGCCCCTCCCTTGCTGTGAGCAGCTAGAGGGTAACACTGTACCTTCCTTCCGATTCTCTCCTAGATTTTCTCGGCTGCAGCCACGTCCCCATTCACGTAATCTGGCTCCTCATCTGGGCTTCCTGACAGGGACCTTTGTGCACCTGTGGATCAGGACAGGTAGTTATTGGGACCACTGACAGGTGTATCAATGCCGTTCGTTCGTTTCCCAGCCAGGGTTGCTCAAGGTCGCAGACCCCACAAATGACACAGGGCAAGTGTCATAAAGTGTCATACTGTATAGGATTCTTGGTGTCTGCCTGTCACTGTTTTTTGTTGTTTTTTTTTGGGGGGGGGTGTGTGGATGGGGTTATTGGTTTGTTTGTTTGTTTGTTTTTTCTCCCAGAAATCCTACTCCAAGACAGGGTGACCAAGCTCTGGAGATCAAAGCTGCTGGCAAGGGGGCTGTCTGGCAGAGAGCAAGGCTTCTGCAGCCTTGGCTACAATGAAGGCTGTGAAGTGAGCCAGACCAGATGCAGGGAAACCCGTCCAGGCCAACCGACCCTCTCCGGGATCAGCCAGTCGCCTGCTTCAGTCGACATGCCCCACCCCCTTGTCCCCAGCATTCTTAGTGGCCCCTGCCCTTGGGAGACATACCCACAATCCTCTTGGACTCTCGCCACTGATGGATGGATACTGAGTTCTGGTAATCCTCAGATTCCTCGACACCTGAGGGAGGTTATAGGAACATTCTGAGGAAGGGGCCAGCGCTCTTCCGCTGAGGATGGCCGCTGTCCAGGAGGATAATCCCCTGGACAGCTCCTTCCCCTGTGAGGGGTCTCCTGTCAGGACTTTGGGTGAACTTGACCAAAAGGCACAAGAGACTTAGAATCTTGGGGACCTGACTTCTTATTCATTAGGATGGGTCTAGCCCGGGGTGCCATCCCTGCCCTACCTTTCGTGGGAGGGGGAGCTTTACCTGACTCGGGGGTGCTGGGTTTGCAGATGAGAACATTCTCGTAGGAGTTGGAGTCATCATCTGTGAATGAATCCAGTCCGACAGAATAAGGAGCTGGCAGGAGACCTGCAGGTGGACCTTGTCTGCAAGCCCCAGATGTCCCTTCCCCCTGCTGCCTCCCCTGTAGGGCTCTCCTCCTGTCCTTCAGGGGCTTCAGTATTCTCTTAGGCCAGTTTTTTTTTTAATTTATTTATGCATTTTATGTATATAAGTTTTGTCTACACGTACATCTACACACCGCACACAAAGGATGGTATTGGAGCCTATTATAGACAGCTGTGAGCTGCCATGTGGTGGCTGGGATTTGAACTCATGACCTACGGAAGAGCAGTAGGTGCTCTTAACTGCTGAGCCATCTCTTCAGTCCCTTTGATCAGTTTGTTGTTGCTGCTGCTGTTGTTTTTCAAGACAGGGTTTCTCTGTGTAGCAACCCTAACTTTCCTGAAACTCGATTTGTAGACCAGGCTGGCCTGGAACTCACAGAGATCTGCCTGCCTCTGCCTCCCAGCAGGAGACCCGTTCTTACAAAACAAGAACAGAGGTCAGGTAAAGGCCCCTCGTGGTGGAGGGGGGAATTGACTCCCACAAGTCGTCCTGAGGCTGCCATGTGTGCCACACTCACACAGTAAGTAAATATGTCTCAAAAGATGTTAAAAAATAAATAAAGAGGGGAGGAAAAAGTGGATCCCTGCGTAGGCGACCACTCCAGAGCCAGCTGGGGACCCAGGCGGAAGGCCCTGCTGCCCTTGGCAGGCTCCGTCCCCTCCCTCCACTCTGCTCTCCTGTGTAAACCGGAAGTGCTCGTGACCAAAGGCCCAGGCTTATCTGTCACCAGGTGCCCATCTCCTCAGATGCTCGCACCCACAGCCCCGCCTCTGCTTCCTGTCCGGTCCCTCCACTCTGTCCCCATCCTCCGTGTGCCGCTGACCAGCTTCCTTCCGCTCCACCCACCTCGGCCTGTAGCAGGACTCCCTCCATGTCTCGGCAGCTCCGCAGACCCCATCTGCAGGAGGAGCTGCCTCCTCTCCCACATCCTCCCCAGCCCGTCCTCCACCTTACCTTCTGGGGGCTTCTGGAAACGTCCCCAGTTATAGTAGTCCGTGGAGATGGGGTCTCTGGGGGGAAAGAAACGGAGTGCAGGTTGCTGGGCAGGTCTGTCAGGAGGGGACCTTCAGGAGACGCCATGAGGGACTATCTCCTCCAGTTCACTATAGCTGCTTCCCAGAGTCCCTGACTACTCTGGGACTAAAGGGCCGTCAGCCTGGGCCACAGTTTTCCCTATTTGTGACATGAGGAGACACTGCTAGGGGTCATTTCTTTTTTTTGGGGGGTGGTAAATCAGATCTTTCTGCTTCTACCTCCCAAGTGCTGGGATGGCAGTCCTGTACCTCTACATATATACCCCACCCCGGATGCCCCGTATGTGTGTATGTGTCATCTATATAGCTCTCCTTTTTCTCTTTATAAATTTACATTTTCTTTTTCATTGTGTGCACGTATGTGCATGTTCACACATATGCGAGGGTGCCACAGCACGTGTGGATGTCAGAGAACAACTCTTGGGAGTCAGTATCTCCATCAACCCTGTGGGTCCCCAGAGATGTCAGACTTAATGGGCTGAGCCAGCTCTCTACCACCCTGTACCTTATAGAAACAGTATCTCTGTATCTCAGGCTGACCCGGAACTCCTGATCTCCTTCCTAAGTGCTGGGATTACTGGCATAAGCCACCACACCAGGTTTATGCAGGGCTGGCAATGAACCCCAGGACTTCATGCATGCTAGGCAGGCACTCTGAACCCCAGCCCCAGCCTGTTTCTGGAGGGAGGGAGCCACCTCTTGATATGTAGCCCACACTGGCTGTGATCCCCCTGCCTCAGCCTCCTGAGTGCTGAAATGACAGTAAGTGCCGTCATGTCTGCTTTGTGACCTGCCCTTCACCAGATGGCCAGGATGGGTGCCCACCCGCTACCAGATACTCAGTTTTTCAATCAGAGCCACACAAGGCCAGGGTCACCACATTAGAAAGGTTACCCAGAGGTGGTCTTCACTGAATGCCTCATAAAGAAGTGGGAGAGAGACTCGGAAACGGGGAAGGGCAGGCTCGGTCAAGGGCTACTCACACATAGGCAGAATCGAGCTCATCTCTGCTTCCTGGAAGAGGCCAGAGAAGATTTAAGACAAGCTAAGTTCCTGGCTGTGGCCCATTCCCTCCCCCCAGAGCTACCCACCTTTGTAGAAGTTCTGGTACCTAGGGGACTCAGGACCTGGAAGAAAGGCTAGGCTAGGCTAGGTTGTCTTCCCTCCAGGTCCTGCCCCAACCCACCCCAGGGTCTGCAGCTCAAGCAAGGGCCTAGGGGCTTTGGACAGTGATATCTCTGCCTTATCTATTAAAGCCAATTCCATCAACCCCCAGCCTCAGCTTCTCCCTGGAAGGCCTTCTGGAGCCAGTACTTGTCCCATTATCCCAGCCGCACCGAGGCTCATTCCTGTCTGGTGTCACTTACCCTCAAGGTGGGAGAAGAGCAGCTTGTTCTTCCTGCAAGAATGGAGCAGGGGCACTGAGATGTAACTCAGGGAGGGGAGAGTCTCAACAGGCCAGCCCTGAGACTCGGGGACAGAGTGAGGTCTAGTCCCAGCTCTGCCAGGTGCGGCTCTCCAGGTCTGGGCCCATGTGCTACAGAATGCTTTCCTACCTTTCAAGTGACTTGTCTGAGGCTGTGTCCGCCTGGGGTCCTGGCCTCACCTGCCTGGCCACTTTGGAGGGAAGCAGGGACAGAATATTGGCTAGGCACTCACCCAGCAGAGCCTTCCCGGTATATCAGACTGGCCTCAGGGCAAGGGACACAGAAGGGACCTTGATATGGGAAGTCCCGGCCCGAAACCAAACCCAGGATGCTTCAAGGACTCACGGGTGTACGTCTGCTGAGCCACAGCTAAGCCCTGTTCATTTTCTTGCCTGCGAATACACAAGGGTGTGCTGAGCTAGACTGACATGCCCCAGGCAAGGACACAGAAAGAGGACTGGGGAGTGGAGGGAGGGCAGATAGGGACAAGAGAAGATGGAAGAGCTGAGCCTGGGAATGTGTCTGTCTGTCTGTACATTCCTGGGTTCCCAGCACTCAAGGCAAAGAGGATCAGTGTGAGTTTGAGGCCAGCCTGGGCTACAAAGTAGGTTCTATGCTAGCCACTACTAAGGACTAAGACCCTAACTCCGAACCAAAAAATTAAAAAACAAATAAGCAGGCTTTAGCCATGGCTCAGGGTGGTCAGAGATAGAAGATTTTGTTTTCAGACCTCACTGTGGTTTTTCAGTTGCAAAAGGAAATGAGGAAGGGTGTGGGGGTGGTGGTGATGGGGGTGACAGGGCCTATTGGGGTGTGCACGTGAGGGCTGCACTGAGAATGTAGAAACTGCACACGCATTTAGTAGAGAGGGGTAGAGAATGGTCAGCTGGCTTCCTCCCTCCCTCCCTTCTTTCTCTTTTTTTTTCCTTTTTTTTTTTTTTTTTTTAAAACATATGGCCTTACTTTGTAGGGCTGGCTGTCCTGGACCTTACTATGTAGACCAAGCTAGCTTGAACACAGAAATCCACATGCTTCTGCCTCCTGAGTGCTGAGATTGAAGGAATTATATGCCACCATGCCTGTCCCTTGCCTTTCCTTTTATGTTGGGCATTGAACTCACAACCCTGAGCTACACACACCACTGAGCCACGCCCCCAGCCCCTCACTGGGGGATTCTAGGCAAGGGCTCTATCACTGAGCCACGCCCCCTGCCCCTCACTGGGGGATTCTAGGCAGGTGCTCTACCACTGAGCCACGCCCCCTGCCCCTCACTGGGGGATTCTAGGCAGGGGCTCTACCACTGAGTCACAGCCCCCTCCCACTTTAAAATGATTTTTTAAAACATGTATGGGTATTTTGCCCATGTACATGTCTGTCTACCACATGTATGTATGTATGTATGTATGTATGTATGTATGTATGTATGTATGCCTGGTGCCTGAGGCAGTCAGAAGAGGGCATTGGATCTCCTGGAAGCTGAATTAAAGACTGTCGTGGGTGATGGGGCTCAAATCCAGATTCTTTGGAAGAGCAGCCAGTGCTTTTAACCCCTGAGCCATCTCTCCAGCCCTACTTTTTAATTTAAAAAAAAGTTTATTTTATTTGTATTTATTATTTACATGTGTGTGGTGGTGCACTAGGCACATGGAGGCCAGAGGAAAATTTTCGCCAGTCTGATTGCCATCTGTGGCTCCCAGGGGAATCAAACTCAGGTTATCAGACTCTGGTGCCAGTCACTCTTACTGGCCGAGCTATCTGGTAGCCCCCTACGTTTTAAGTTTTGAGACAAGGTCTCATTGAATTGCCAGGCTGGCCTTGAACTCCCTCTGCAGCCCAGGCAGGTTCTGGAATATCTTCGGGAGGTACGAAGCCTCTCCTAAGTGTTTTTTCTAGATTCTGCTTTCGTTGTGCCTGGAATGCAGGTATCTGCCCTCGCTATGGCTGCCCTGTGTTGCCACATTCCCTCAGATAGCTCCCGGACTCTTTCTTTCCCTCCACTGTATGCTAGGCATCCATATAGAGCCTGCCATGGCGCAGGCTTGAGTGAGGGCCGGGAGTGGGGTTCCTGCGGGCTTCCCCCACCCCAGGGTGCGCAACTACGCCAAGCTGGGGCGACTCACTGGTTCCTCTGCTCGTAGATTTTCTCATTTCTCTTCACCCCTGCAAGAACAGAAATGGCACAGCTAGTGTCCCTGAACTCAGGGGGTGGGGAGGGCTGAAGTCTGGGACCCCCCTCTTTGTAACTCCACCAGGCCCTTGACAAGTCCCTTCCAGCTGCCTAGCATTGAGGGGGTTCTTGTCAGCTGGGTGTGGTAGCACAGGTCCGTGATCCCAGCACTCAGGAAGCCGAGGCTAGAGGGAAGGAACATTCGAGGCTAGCCTAGGCTACAGTGTGAAACAGTCTGAAAGAGAAAGAATTACAAGGAAGAAAAGAAGGAAAGAGGAAGGGAGGGAGGGAGGGAGAGAGAGGACTGGAGCAGGAGGCCAGGAAGGAGGGAGGGAAAGGAAGGAAAAAGAAAGGAACTTAATCCGGTTTTTGTAGGATGAGGATAACTTGAAATAGAGGGTGCCACAGGTAGCCCAGGATCCCCCTCTCGTCCTGGCTTGAGTGACCCCCATGATCCAGCAGACCCAGCGTCCACCCACACCCACTGTCCTCGGGGCCATCTAGGGGTCACCAACTGGTCCTGGGCACTCATCCTCCTGACCCGCCCATCACAGCCAGGTCCAGCCGCAGAGGCCTCTGGAACACACTCTTCACGGCCGACCCTCCCCATCACTTCCTGCCTGTGTGACACCTACCTGGGCGGGAGCAGTGGACACACAGCCAGGCCGTGGCCCCCAACAGCAGCAGCAGCGATAGTCCCGACACGAGCCACAGCAACCACAGCAGCTCCAGCGCGGCACTCATGTTGGCTTGGGGAGGGGTCTGTAAAGCTGCATTGGAGAGCTGTGAGCCAGTGGCTCCCTGGTGCTGCCCCACCCGATGTGATCCCTGTCTGATCTCTCTGGTCCACAGCTCCGGCACAGTCAATGGAACGGCCTTCCCTACTCCTGAATCGAACTAACCATGTCTCCCATGTGACCCTAACCAGCACGCCAACTACCAGACCAGTGTACTAGATACACTAGTACTGTGAGAGCACTAGATAGCACCAAGAAATTGTCTAAGATCCCAAGCACCCATTCCCAATCCATCCGGCCCCGAGAGACAGGCTCCTTAGTTCACAGGCGGAGAAACTGAGGCCGAGAAGCACCCACAGCTGCTTTGTGGAAAGGGAGGGCTCAACATTCAGTCCCCGCCCTAGCATAGGGGCTTACACCTGCAATCCCAGCAACTCTGGAGGCTGCCACTATTTCCAGGCCAGCCTAAAACAACATAATGAGTTTTAGGGTAGCCTGGGCTAAAGACTGAGACCCTGTGTCAAAAAAAAAACTGGAGAGATGGCTCAGCAGTTACGAGTGCTTGGTGTTCTTCCAGAGGACCCCCATTAGGGAGCTCGAAGATCATGACGACGTGTACACACACACACACACACACACACACACACACACACACACTCCTCTACCCTACTCATCCTTTTGCTGTATCATTCTGATGAACTCATCGTCAGTGGTGCTCTACTCTGTCCCCAGGAAGACCTAAATAGTTCCTTTTTTTCTAGCACCCAAGACCTCAGGTGGTGACACACGCCTTTATTCCCAGAACTCGGGAGGCAGAGACAGGCAGAGCTCTGAGTTCGAGGCCAGCCTGGTCTACAGAGTAAGTTTCAGGTCAGCTAGGGCTACACAGAGAAACCCTGTCTCAAACAAACAACAAAAATATAACAACAAAAGAACCAAGATTCTGGCCGGGCGGTGGTGGCGCACGCCTTTAATCCCAGCACTCGGGAGGCAGAGGCAGGCAGATTTCTGAGTTCGAGGCTAGCCTGGTCTACAGAGTGAGTTCCAGGACAGCCAGGACTACACAGAGAAACCCTGTCTCAAAAAAAAAAAAAAAAAAAAAAAAAAAAAAAAAAAAAGAACCAAGATTCTGCCTGTGGAGAGCTGGAGGATGCTGTCAGTGAGGATTCCTCTCAGAGGATATAACCCTGAGACGAGACATATACACCAGGGACAGGTCCCCGGGCCGTGGGACAGGACTCAGGGCCTCCAGAGTGAGGCTGGTCTTTGGGAGATAAAGAGGTGGGCCCGAGGAGAGGGGCCACGTCCAAGGCAGTGGTTGTCCCAGCCTTGGTGAAGCCCCGCAGTCTGGTGAATGAGTGGAGGTACAGCCCTCTCTAATGGGCTTATGAAACTGACTATTGCAGCTACAAGAAAACTCGGCTCAAGGGAGACAGATGAGGAAACAGTCTGTGCAATCACGCACGTGTGGAATGTGAGTGACTAAATGGCCACTCTGTCTGCGTTTGATCCCACCTCAAGCTAGAGAAGTTGTGGCTAAGCTGTAGAGCCCCTGCCTAGCATCCCCCAGTGAGGGGCTGGGGGCGTGGCTCAGTGGTAGAGCCCCTGCCTAGCATCCCCCAGTGAGGGGCTGGGGGCGTGGCTCAGTGGTAGAGCCCCTGCCTAGCATCCCCCAGTGAGGGGCTGGGGGCGTGGCTCAGTGGTAGAGCCCCTGCCTAGAATCCCCCAGGGAGGGGCTGGGCCGTGGCCTTTACTTAGGACATTGGCTGTCTATTAAAGAAACTCAAACTGAGCACATGGCACATTCCTGTAATGCCAGCACAGAGGTCCTCAACCTATAAGTTGCAACCCCTCTGGAGGTCAACAGGGGTCTGATATCCTGTATGTCAGATATTTGTGACAATTCATAACAGTAGCAAAATTACAGTTATGAAGTAGCAATGGAAATAGCATTATGGTTGGGGGGTCACCACAGCATGAGGAACTGTAGTAAAAGGGTTGCAGTGTTAGGATGGCTGAGACCCACTGCTCTAGGACTTCAAGAAACAGAGCCAGGAGGGCTGGGAGACCAAGGCTAGTTCTGGCTACAAAGTACAACCCCATCTCTGTCTGTCTGTGTCTGTCTGTCTGTGTCTGTCTGTCTGTCTGTCTGTCTATTTTAAGGGAGGGAGGGGTGCATGTCTATGGAGAGGGTGGAGAGCAGGAAGAGGAAGAGGAGGAGTGATTGAGATGGTGGGAAAAGGAGGAGAATCAGCTCACGCTGTCTCGCTCCCATACACCTGCAATCCCAGCACGTGTGAGGCAGAGGCAGATCAGGAGTTCGAGACTCTCTGTCTCAAATGGGGGGGAAACAAGAGCAGGAGGAGACTTGGGCACAGCACATGTAGGAGCAGGCTACATGTAACTCAGCACTTGCCCGCCTCATCCCACTTACGAGCGCAGGAGCTGGCCTGCTGAGTTCTCGTTCCTCTCTGTCGGCACCCCATGCCTTAGGAAGGAGAACCATTCTCCATCCAAAAGGCCTGGGCTACCAGAGTCCACTCCCTACTAGACCTGTTGTCTGGGGATAAGCAGGACTCCAGGAACCCTCAGGCCCCGGACAGAGTTAGTCAGGGCATCTATACCCTCTAACTGGCCACACAGGGGAGTTTGTCATGAGGCCTGTCATGGAGAGGATGAATGTAGCGTAGTGTCAGCTGTGTGGGTTGCTTCCATGACTCTATTCATCGTCACCGTTCTTAGCCATGTGACATGGGAAGGGACTGTCAGTAGCCTGAAGCAAAGGACTGAGGGGATATATTATCCTGCCTTAAAACATAGAGAGGCCTGGGGGCATACTCGGACATTTGCTTACAATCTCCCAGTGGTGGACCAGGGTGTGGCTTAGTGGTAGAGCAACTGCCTAGCATCTATCAGTATGTGTGACCCAACAGTAGAGTCTGCCTGCCTACAATCACTCAGTAAGGGATATACCCGTTTACCTAGCAAGGGCAAGGCATGGATTCCATTCTCAGCCTGAAGAGAGGGGAAGCTGGGGGAGGGGATGCTGGAGAGATGGCTCAGAAGTCAAAAGCATGCACTGCTCTCCCAGAGGACCTAGGTTTGATTCTCAACACTCATAACTATCTGTAACTCCAGTTCCAGGGGACCCAACCCTCCCAGTCTGTGTGCACCAGGCATGAATGTGGTACACATACATGCAAGCAAAACACTCATACACATGCATGGTGCTTTTGAGACAGGGAGTCGTTGTGTAGCCCTGCAGGGTCTGAAACTCACTGTGTAGACCAGGCTGGCCTGGAATTCACAGAGACTGGCCAGTGTCAGCCTCACAGATGCTGGGATTATAGGCCTGTACCATCATGTCCCAACTTACATCCTGTAAGCAAACCTAATGAAACTTACTGGGCCACTACCCTACCGTACCTCCACTGAGAACAGAACATGGAACCAGAAGAGGATCAGCTGGGCAGAGGGCGGGGACCAGTGGGAATTGGGGAGGACAAGAGAGAGAATTTGGGGGTGAATATGATCAAGATGGCATGTTGTATGGCAATGTCACAGGCCTATTAGTATGCATAGTTAATGCATACTAATAAAAAAGCCCCGAATGGGGGCTGGTGAGATAGCTTGCAGGTCACAGGCGCTTGCCTCCAAGTCTGATGATCTGAGTTCGATCCCCAGGAGGACCCACATGGTGGTTAGAAGTAACTCTGGCAAGTTATTTTCTGACCTACACTGTGCCACACACACACATCCATCCACACACAGGGCAATTTAAAAAGAGAACAGGTGTGAGCGCGTGGGGTGCCTCCTGGACAGGGTCCGGGGCGCGTGGGGTGCCTCCTGGGCAGGGTCCGGGGCGCGTGGGGTGCCTCCTGGGCAGGGTGTGAGCGCATGGGGTGCCTCCTGGGCAGGATCCGGGGCGCGTGGGGTGCCTCCTGGACAGGGTCCGGGGCGTGTGGGGTGCCTCCTGTGCAGGGTGTGAGCACATGGGGTGCCTCCTGGACAGGGTCCGGGGCTTGCTTCTCAGTTGGGGATCCCTCTGAGCCCAACTGTTTTCTTCCCAGGGAGCAGATGGAGGTTCAGAGAGGCGCATGGTATGTCACAAAGAAACACTGGAAAAGATGGAAATCCCGCGCAGGCCCTGTGCATTCCCTCCATCCCATCTGATGCTCTGTACCCTGAAGGACAGCAGGCAGGCTGGGGCTGCAGGAGGGGCAGCCCTGCAGTCTCAGAAGGCCCCAAGGGGCCAGGCAGGGCTAGCTGTGGGTGTGTGGGGGACCGCCACAGCTCTGTGGCTCTGTGGGTCAAAATAGCTCAAAGGGAAGTGGGCAGTTTTCATATGAACAAGGCTTGCTTCTGAGCGCTGCATCTGAGCTTCTAACCTCAATGGTCTTCAGTGAGTAATTGCTGCAGTGCTTATCCTTCAGAGAACAGAGGCCTGAGGGTCTGCTTGGATGAGGCACGCGACCCATCTCTCACCTGGGATGGCTTTATTCATGGGGTGCTACTCTGAGGCCTGTGGTCTTAGCTGAATTAACGTTTCTGTGGTTTGATCCTTTGAGGATCAAAGGTACTCACAATGGAGTACCGCCTGGCCTTGAACTCACGGTCCCCCAACTTCAGCATTCCTAATGCTGTGATTATGGGAGTGTACAATACTCAGCCTGACCAAATAACTTGGGGCTTCAAATGAGGTAGAGAGAAGACTCTGAGGAAACCTACTGGAGGCCAGCGGGCCAGGATGATCGTTTGTGTACGTATGTGAGTATGCCTAGAGAGAGAGAGAGGTCTGGCAGGCCCTGTCCCTGGCCAACCTGGGCCACCCGTTCAGAGCCAGAACCAAGAAGCCCACCAGCATTACAAGGGTTATCCATCAGAAGGTACAAGCTGGCTCAGGCCTGGGTGGACTTCTGGGGATAGCAACTTCCTCCTGGCTGGGACAGGGGCTGGGCACAGTTCCCCAAAGCATCCAGGTCCATCCACAGGCCTGTGGCATTAGCCAACTCTCCACAGATAGGAGAACCTCATATCTCTTGCTTTTGGCTGGCCCTCCCCAGTCATTGGTAGTGATAGAACCAGCCTAGGGGCTTCTTGGGGGGGGGGGGGGGGCTCAGAGGCTAAGGGGTTTGGGAAGCCAATGATAGACAAGTAGGTGCCTGGAGCCCCTGAGACAGGCTTTCCTTGAGGGCCACAGTGCCAGGCCAGGGCAGGAGGTATCAGGTGCCTTGGCTTCGGCTCAGTCTATCGCTAAGGGTCTTGTGGGGTGTAGCACAAGGGACACCTGCTCAGCTGAGCACCCCTGGGAAAGACTTACCTGAGAGCGAGGGCTCCTCACCATGGCCGCTTCATCCTGTGTCCGCACACCTGCCCAAGCTGACGCCAACACCACAGGCTCTGGCGAGCACCGGGCAAGGCAGTGGCTTCCTGTCACTACTGAATCATCCCTTCTACATCCGCCTTGGCCAGACTACTAGGGTGGTTAATGACAAAGTGGGTGGGGCAGAGGCAGAAAAAGATACAGAGATACAAAACGAAGGGCTGGGCATGGTGGTGCATGTCGTTAAATGCCTACACTTGGGAAGCAGAAGCAGGCAGGTCTCTGAGTTTGAGGCCAGTCTGGTCTAGATAGCCAGTTCCAGCCAGGACAAGTACACAGTGAGACCCTGTCTCAAAAAAAAAAAAAAAAAAAAAAAAAAAAAAAAAAAAAAAAAAAAAAAAAAGTCACTGGGTAATGGCACTTTCCACTGAGCTGGACAACTTGAGTTCTGTCACCAGGAACCATGAGGTAGGAGATAACTGATACCGGTTAGGTTAGTTGTCCTCTGATGCACAAGATTGTGTGCATCGTGTCTGTGAGCAAACATGCACGCACAGACACATGTACTCGCACACACCCATGGGGGTGGAGAGGCGATAAAAAAGAAAACAGAAACAGACACAGGAGAAATGGGAAGTGAGAGATGGGCCCAGAAAGACAGAAGGCCCAGCACACATACACAGCACATGCCCGGCATAGAGCCAGCCGCGCAGCGCATGGAGAAGGGAAGCATACAGTGAGCGAGAGGGAAGAGAGACAACCCTGGAGTTTGCATGGACACACAGATGTGGAGAGGACAGATGGAAAGTTCAGAGGGACACGTACACGCTTGCACGCACGTGTACCACAGTCAGACATAGGATGTGGGGAGACACACAGATGCACTGGTCAGGAGAGGATGAGAAAGACAGAGAGCCAGATACGTAGACACTGACAACCACGCAAGAGGAAGCCAGAGTCCTTCCAGCATCCACGGGCATCTGAGAGTGGGGATCAGAGACAGAGACTAGAGTAGTAGAATCCCAAAGAACAAATACTAACGGGCAGATAAAAGAGATGAGGGACAGAGGAGACAGGGAGGAAGATGGGCACAAAGATGTCAGCTAGAACAAAGGACCCGTGTGCCACAGACAGCTGGGCAGACAAGCTGCCTTTGTGTGTGTGTGTGTGTGTTTGTGGATGGTGGTGGGTGAATTTAGAGTCAGTCTTGGTGTCTTCCACTTTTTTTTTTTTTTGAGATAGAGTTTCTGTGTGGCCCTGGCTGTCTTGAGACTCACTCTGTAGACCAGGCTGGCCTTGAACTCAGATCTATGCTGACTCTGTGTCATCTACTTTTTAAAAACAAAACTACTGCCTGCCTTTATCACTTTGAAATTTTTGTATGTATGTATGTGTGGGCATACATGCCATGGAACAGTGTGGAAGTCTGAAAATAACCTGGAGTTGGTTCTTCCACCACGTGGGTCCCTGGAATAGAACTCAAATTGTCTATCTTGGTGGAAAGCACCTCTACCCACTGAGCCATCTTGCCACCTCATGGTTTTCATTTTTCTGTCTTTGAGTCTCACTATGTAGTCCTGACTGGCCTGGAAACTCAGAGATCCACTTGTTTCTTCCCAAGTGTTGGGACCGTACCTAGTTTCCATTTTCATTGTTCCCTTCATTATTTCACTGGCCCGAGACTCACCAAGTTAGTCCAGGCTGGCTGGTCCTGCAAACTCCAGATAGTCATGTCCCCAAAGCTGAGATTACATAGCTTCACTATGACACAGTGCTGGGGACTCAAGCTCAGGATCCTCAGGCTTCTGAGAGCTTTAGTAATTGAGCCACCCCTCCCCCACACCTCAGCCAAAGCTACTTCTCAGTTGAGATTGTCATTGCCGGAGCCTCCCAGTAGTGAGCAGGAACAACAGTTGGCACCAATGCCCCAAGTGACAAGGACCAACCACCTGCTCAGTGCACCCTGGAACTTGGAAAAGGTCAACACAGATGTTCTACCTGCTGGAGACATCCAGGCAGAAGGCAAGTTGATTCTAACATGCAATCTGCCATGTGTTTATAGTCTATCAGTGCCCCTGGGCTCCAATAGTCTGGGTGGTTCTTCCCAGTCTCTGTGCCCTGAGTCTGCTGCTGCCACCCAGTGGTGAAGCAAAGTAGCACAGGCATCGGAACTACTACCAGGAGACTCAGTGACCATTGAAGCCAGCTCCCTTAGAAATCTGTGCCAGCCAATAGTGCTTGATGCGTCCAGCTCATAGGACTGTTTCTTTACCATGGGGTCAGGTGGGGAGGCAGAGACCCCGTAGAGGCAAAGACTGGTCTCCTTCCCACACTTTCATAGCAATTCGGCATTTGCTGACCTTCTAGCACCTATACAGCACTTCATCCAGTTCTGGGGGGATTCATCTCGGATCCCTGGCATAGCCACTTGTAACCTCAGTTCTATGCCCCCTTCTGACCTCCTTTCTAGGGCCCCCCCGCACTAAGACTGGAACTGGCTGTGGATGTTGCTGTTGGTGCTTGCTTAGGTCCCATCTCCAGCACAGCACAGCACAGCACGATGCGGAGGCACACTGCTACAGTGCTCTCATTTTTCATTTTTAGGCTGCCTCTTGGCTATGTAGTCCAGGATGGGCCTTGAACTTGCAACCCTTCTGTCTCAGTCCCTGGAATTGCTAGAATTTCTGAAATACTCTGAATGTCTTGCAAGCATATATGTCTGTGCAACACTCATGTGCCTGGTTCCTGGAGGCCTGAGGTCGTCATCAGACCCCCAGAACTGAGTGAGGTTACACTGCTGCAAGCTGCTGTGTAGGTGCTGGAAGGTCAGCAAATGCTTGTAACTGATGCGTCAGGTCTCAAGCCTCAAACCGTGGCTTCTTTTTCTGAGACAGGATTTCTGTGTAGCCTTGGCTGGTCTTGTTTCCAGAGATCTGCCTGACTCTGCCTCCTAAGTGCTGGGATTAAAGGTGTGCACCTCCACTCATTCTTAATTTCAATAGTGTAATATACAATAGACTTCTACCAATCCCAAGGGCCCTTGGTGGTGTTCTGGGGATCTGACCCTCTCCTTCTGACTCCCTCCAAAGGGACAAGCTGGGACAGCCACCATTCTGCTAATCAGTTATTGCATCTCCCAGGGAGTCCAGACCAACTGGGGTCCAACAGAACACCACAGCTATCGATCACAGTAAGCATCTGCCTCTGAGATATCTGATGTTTGAGAGCTGAGGATGCAGCAAATTTAGATTTAGCAAGGACTTAGTTGGCTGTAGTTAAAAAACTTTTATTTTCCTTGAGAAACTTGTGAAAGTCCATTTCTTTCTGGGCACTGAACTCAGGCTGTCAGACATGCAGCAAATGTCCTTACAAGCCATCTCACTGTCCTGTCTTCAATTTTGTGGGTCATCTTCATGAAACAGCTGTTGCTCTTGAAGACTATCCGGGGTTCAAATACTAGTACCCACAACCAGCTGTTAACTTTAACAGTGTATGAAAATACGCTCAACCACACGAAGTCTTAGGGCCAGAGACACGGCTCAACGAAGCAGAGTACTGGCTGCTCTTGCAGTGGACTTGGGTTTGATACCAAGATCCACAAGACATCACAACTCTTGACTCCAGCTCCTTCCTTCAGCCTTTTGCTAGCCCCGAGTGCATGTGGCGCACGCACGCATGAAACACAAAGTCAGCTCTAGGATGCCAGAGATCTAGCCATCATGGGCACCCAGGTAACACCAAGAATCCTGCCTCAAAGAAATCAATACTCAGACTCTGGAGAGACAATTTGATTTAACAGAATGAATCTCAAAGGAAGAACACTTCAGGATGCAGTTTTGTGAAGTCAGTCTTAAGAACACCAGAGGCTGGCATGTGGCCGAGTTATAGTGTTTTCATGTAGCATATAGGCCTTCTGTTCAATCCCTAGGACCAAACAAAACAAAACCCCACAAAAGGAGAGAAACCAGGAATCAATCGTCTGAACTTATCTCCATTACTGATGTACATAGTCTGAACATGCAAAAAGAGCCTTTCCATTTGGACACTCTGCAAGGGCCACAGAGGTAGGAAATTAACCGTAGGTCTCTTTGGCATTTTAGAGGGGTGGTGTCACTATGTAGGCCACACTAGTCTTGAACTTAAGAGCTCTGCCTGTCCGCCTCCTGTGTGCTGGGACTGAAGGCGTGCCGTATGCCCAAACATGTTCTATAGAAGGGTGCTCTACCTGCATAGGCACTCACAGGCATGAAGGAAGGTACCAGCCCTCCTGGACTGGAGTTACAGATGCCTGCGAGCTGCCACGTGGGTGCTGGGAATTTAATCTGGGTTCTCTGGTGCCCTCAACTATTGAACTGCCTCTAGCCCCTCAAAGGCCCTCTTACCAGAGCTCAGACATCCTGCTAGACTGGCTGTCGAGCAAGTCCAGGCATCCTTCTGTCTCCATCAATCTCCCATGTGCTGGGATTATGGGTATGCACCATGTTTTACATGGATGCTGGACATGCTCACACAGTGGACACTGTGCTGATAACTAGCCAAGCTCCACTTTCTTCTTTAGAGGTTCTAAGAATCAAGCTTCTGTAAACTAGGCCATGTAACACACCATGGAGTACAACCCAGTGGCATAGTGCTCGCATAGCAGGACCGTGGTCTGACCATCCGAGTGGTCAACATGCCACCCCAGCTACTTCTAAATGCTTCTCAGCAGCACCCCCAAAGTTCAAAACACAACTTCACAAGTGGCCAGAAAGACAAGCAGTAAGGGTTATGTAAGGTTCTCTTTTATTTAAAAGATCATTCACAAAATACCATATCCATAGACTCACTTTCTGTCATAGAACTGAATGTGTTAAGTGTTTGGAATTCCATTCTTACAGAGTCAGCTGGGCGCCCAGCAGTGTGGATGGACGTGCCTGTTCTGTCTTTTCCGCACTGGAGATGGATTAGATCATCTGAAAGCATCGGCTTTGATTACAACCACGCAATGCATGTCTGTCTTAAGTTAGGTATTGGTGTTACACAAATGGTTCTTATCTCAGAAGCAGAGAAGATGGCAGGCGAGGGAAGGAGTGAGAGTTCTGTAAATTGCCGAGACCTTGCGACAAAGACAATCCCGAGCCAAGGGGCAGGCTGGCAGGAAGCTGCTAGCTGATGAGCAAGCTGTGCAGCTCTCAGCCCCCTTCCCCAGGCTCTAGTGGCTGGCTGACCCCTACCTGCTCCAATTAGAACAGACGGAGACTTGGTGCCAAATCCTTTTCCATGTGTTCACACACAGCTGTTCAAGCTAAAAGCAAAGCCTGATTGATCCCTGCTCTCTCTCAAGTGAGTGCTCAACACTGGCTGGGGAGCAGGGTCGGCTCCACAGAGGAAGCAGCCAGCCTAGAGGTTTCTAGACACCTAGGTACTGAGGGTCTCAACAGCTGGACAACCGATCAGAGACAAGTGCCAGACTCTAGGCCTTGAGCTGTGGTGGGGAGCAGCCTCTTGGGCTAAGCACCCTGGAGCAGACAGACACAAGGGAAGAGCGCAGACTCAGTGCAAGCACAGCTGCCCGCTGCAGCTCCAGCACCACCCCTGCTTCCCACAGGCCTCAGCTGCAGGAAGCAGATTGAGCTGCAGCGGGGCGCACCCCCAGGGGGCCTCCACGGCCCAGGAAGAGCAGGGAATGAGCTTCCACTTGGTCTTAAGAGCGAGCAGGAGCAAAGCCACGTGGCCACTGGCACCCAGGTCGCCACCAGTGCAGAATGTCCAGATTCCCCTGCACCCTTCTGGCCTCACTGTTTGACAGGAGCCTGCTATGCCTGAACAAGCTGCTGGGGCAGGTGATAGACCCCCACACAGCAGCCTCTCAGGACCAGCAGGCAGTTTCCTTCTTTTAAAGCAAGGTGCCTCCAATTCTGCATGCTCATCCCAGCTGGATACCAACAAGTCACCACCAGCCACCTAGCTAGTGGCTCCAGCTCTTTCCCAGAAGCCACAGCAACACAGAACTCGACATGCAGGTTGGAGAGAAGCTCTGAGAAAAAGCAGAGGACAGCACGCCCGAAGCGTGGCCAGGGCGTGTAAAGGAAAGAAAAAGCAAAGATGAAGCCCCTCAGCCCACCTTCCACACGTGACCGGCATCCACACCACGTGGGAAGGAGCAGGGAGAGGCCAGGAGTGAGAGGGGAGAGAAAGAAAACAGAAAGAAAGCACAAAACAGGCACTAGATAGATATAGCAAAGCCAAGAATGTACTAGAAACCACTTGTTAACAGCTGACATGCACTCACAAGCTCTGTGTTTCCGCTGTAAGGAGGACAGTGCCAGGTGGGAATGGGGCCTGCAGGGCGACCGGCTGCCACCAGGCTGTGGTCTTGCTCCAGCTCCCCCATGCCCCATTCCCTCCCAACCTAAGCTCATTCTTGCTCCTTCTGAACCACTTCCTCTCTGGGCCTGGCTCCCCCAAAGATGGCTGAGTTGGGGTTGGCTACTTGATTGAGGGGTGTTGCCACTGTCCGAGGTTTAAGCTGCAGCCGCGGTCTCTGTGCTCGTTCCTCTGGAAGACAGAAAATAACATGGGCTATATAAAATGGGCTCCGTGCCTTTGTGACAAGGCTTCATTTAGCCCAGGCTGGCCTCAAACTTGCTATGTAGCTGAGGGTAACACAGAACTCTGGATCCTCCTGCCTTTACCCATCTCTCTCCAAGTGCCGAGATTATGGGCCATCATGGTAAGACCTATCTAATTGCAAAACTGACTTACAAATTTGATGACTGACAATCCAGGCTAGCCTACTATTCAGATCAAGGTCAACGCAGGGCAAGGTCTAAAGGGAGGAGACAGTGAGCCGCAAGGATGCTGCCATACCTTCTGTGGGTTCTCTGAAGTCCATGTTGGAGCCACGCAGAGGAGGGCCATCTCTAAAGCGACTCCCCATTGGTGGGCCTGCTCGCCGGTCCCCAGGGCGACTGCCCCCCCTACCCCCTAAGAAGTCATCCCTGTAGCCTAGAAAGAAAACACCGAGTCAAAAACCGTTCACACTGTCACATCAACAGAGACACACAATGTTCTGCGAATTGATTTTTCAATGTAATGTTTGTCTAGTATCTGGAATCTTTTTTCAAAATTAAAGTATACAAAAACAGTGCATTTGCTGGGTGATAACACATCTGGGAATGGAGCCCAGGCCTTGTGCCAGGGAAGCTTTCTGCTGTTAAGCCATGCCCAGCCTCTCACTGGGGGATACAAGGCAACTACTCCATTCCGCTTGTCTTTGCTTTGGTGTGGACCACACAGTGTCAATCAGAGAGGGTGCCCAAGAGTTTAGGTACCTTGCACCCACAGTATAAACTGTAGCTTATTCAAGAGATGCTGAATTCTGAGCAAACAGAAGGCTTTTCTCAGAGGCAGGACTGCTGCCAGGTTTGAGGCCAGCCAAGATCTCATAGGAAGCCTCCATTAAAAACAAAAGACAAAATGGTGGTGGCCAGGCTAGAAATGACCTAGCTTTCCATCCACCCATTCACCAAGAGCCTGTTATTCTCAGAACTTGAGTTCAGTTCACAGTGCCCACACCACACAGCAGGTGGCTCAAAACTCCATTGCTTCCAGCTCTAGGGATAAAGATGGTTTCCATGGGCTCATATAATCCCATCAATAGGGAGATGAGAGAGTGGGTTTCTAGGGCGTGCTGGACAGCCAGTTAAGCTCTGGCCAATGAGACCTGGTGTCAAAAATAAACCAAGAGATGGCTCAGCAAGGTGCTTGCTGCCAAGCCTGCCAACCTGACTACAATGCCCACTTCCCACACTGAAGGACGCTTCCTCTGAAAACTGTCAAAATACACACGCACGCACGCACGCACGCGCCTGTGTGTAGAGGGGAGGTGGCAAATGTCTTTAATCCCAATGCTCAGGAGGAAGATGAACTGTGTTTGGGGCCAGCCTAAGCTGTAATGTGTTCCAGGCAAGCAAAGGATACATGGTGGGCTCTTGTCTAAACAAAACAAAACACCAAAATGGCACATAGAGGGCACAAGAATGCATTCAGAAAAATGTCTGCATCTTTTATTTGAATTCCCTTTGCAAAGTAGAAATTTCCCTGCTTCCAACTTACTACTTTCCAAGTTGTTTTAGGTCAGGGTCTTATATGTGACTCGAACACCTGAGAGCTTCCACCTCTGCCCTGAGCACTGGCATTATAGCTTACAGGTCATTCTAAGATGCCCTCTCTGACACTTGAGGGAGCCAAGCACATAACCAGAACAGATATACACAGCAGAGAATCACTCACACACCTGACCCCAAGCACAACAGGAAGGCTATGCAGAAAGAGACATGGACGTCTAGGAAGCACGCCATGAAAACCCCTATGTTTCTTTATAAAGTCGAGGCTAGCACACTGGCTGTTGTCTATGGTAGGTTTGTGTGGTGTAGGACTCAGGACCTTTCCTCACAAGATCTGCTGCTGAGCTACCTGTTCTATACTCCACTGGGACATTTCTAACTACTTTCTTCTTTAATTTCCCTTTATTTAAAAAAAAAAAAAAGAAAGAAAAAGAGAGAGAAAAGCAATAAGCGTGAATCACTCAAAAGAAGCCATTATTATTCCTTTAGAATACTGTCAAAATACTTAAATCAAACCCACACATGGGTTTTAGAGGGCAACACCCCTGGCAGCTGACCCTGGGACCTAAGGGCGGTAAGGCAAGGGCTCCGCTCTCTGCATTCCTGGCTGAAACAAAGCAGCTTGGGAAGGTTCTGGCTCTAGAATTAGCTATCCCCAGGATCTGAGACCTACCACCCCAGGAGCTGCTTCCTTGCCTGGGCTGGCTCTGGGACACATAGTGCACATTTCAATCAGAGGCCAGCTTATACACAGAACTACAGACCCACTGCACACTACTGTATTTTATTTCCAACTGCTACAGGACTTTGCATTTGTCTGTTTGTGCCTGTCATCCCTGCGGATGCAGACATCCTTTGATCATGGGTCAGCTGAGGAGGGATGCTGAAGGGCAGCCTATCTAGCCTCAAGTGAAGGAGCCAGAGTTCCACGCCCTTCACAAGAAATACTGGCCACCAGGATCCACACCACTGAGATTTCCTGGGCAGCTCTGGAGCCTCTGTGCTATGTTACTTCTAGAAAACACTTCTAATTCTTGTTGTACCACATAGGAAACACAAGAGTTATCCTGGCTATAGCCCCAGCAACAGGCTCAGGGGAGAGCAGGAGGGGCCTGGCCTGGCCTCTCTACCCAGTCCTGAGGCTTAGTGTATGCCTGGAGAAGACCTTTAGAGTCTCACTGGTGGAAGGAATTAAGAACCTATCTAGGTTGAACACTCCTGAGAAACAAGGGAACGAGGGAAGAGTGGAATGTTAAATACTGATACCAGAGTTGAAGTCATCCCGGGAATCCCATCCACCTCTAGATTCTCGAGAGCCACCCATTCCTGAGGATACACACACACAAAGAGATAAAAGTTGACGTCTGTGCTCATCACTCTTCATCATGACACAACCGTAATCGTTTAACAAAAGGGAACCTCAACTGACAAAGTGGCCTGATGGACACGTCCCCTGTGAGCACGTCTAAGGGGACACTGTCTTGGTTAATGACATGGGAGGGCCCAGAAAACAGTGGGCAGTGCCGCCTGCGGGCAGGTGAGCCTGGGTGGTATAAAGAAGCAAACGAGTATGGCGGGGAGCAGCATTCCCCAGTGTGCTCTACTTCAGAGCCTGCTTTGGCTTCCCTAGATGATGGACTGTAGCCAAATAAACGCTTTCTTCCTCAAGATGGTTTTAGTCACAGCAAGAGAACCCTATCTAGGAGAAGGCCATGTTGTTATATGTGCTGGACACTTTGATGTCAACTCAATACAAGCCAAAGTCACAAGAGGAGCGAACCTCAATTATAAAAATGCCTCCATTAGACTGGGCCGTAGGTCATTTTTAATTAGTGATTAATGTGGGTGGGGCCATCCCTGGGCTAATTAGTGGTCCCTGGTTCTATAAGAAAGCAGACTGAGCAAGCCATGAGGAGCAAGCCAGTAAGCAGCACCCCTCTGTGGCCTCTGCATCAGCTCCTGCCTCCAGGTTCTTGCCCAGACTTCCTTCAATGGTGAACAGTGATGTGAAGTTATTTAAGTCAAATAAACCCTCTCTTCCAAGCTGCTTTTAGTCATGGTGTTTCATCACAACAACAGAAACCTCAGCCACTTCAGAAATAGGACAAAACCTAAGCTCTCGGGGACCTGCCAGGGCTCTGAGCCAATGCTCAGTAAATGATGCACAGGGGTGGCATGCAGTGTGCGCACACAGCAAGTTCCATCCAGTTTTAAAACAGCTAATCACCTCTGTCATCAGGTCCGCCTTTCCTGAATCCAAAGCCACCTTTATCTTGTTTTCTGCCTTCTGCAATGTCCACACGAAGTGACCGGTCACCCAAGAGCTGAAGACAAGAAGACAGTTTCTGTATCAACAGTACACAGACCTCAGGCTGCTGCTTGTGCAAGGGAAGTTGAGGGTACTTACTGCACCGTCGTAAGTCAGAGCCTCCTTCAGGGAATCCACCTCATCAAATTCTACATAGCAGAACCCTGCAAGAAGACAGAAGCCACCTTGTATACACACCCTGGACTCGAGGCCTGCTCAGATCTCGTTAGCATCACTAGGCACCACAACTGTGCTGTCCCATTTGGGTGGCAGTAGATCCCAGAATATGCTGGTGTACCCTCCAACCCCAACGAAGTCTAATGTAACCCAGGCTGGCCCTCAAACTTTCTAAGTAACTAAGGATAACCAGAACTTCTGATCCTGCTACCTCCATCTCCCAAGTGCTGGAACTGCAAGCATATACCAGCAGGCCTGGCTTATGTAATGCTTGGGCTAGAACCCAGAGCCGTGACCATGCTAGGCAAGTAGTCCAGCAGCTAAGCCACATTCCAAGTTGTTAATTACATTCCATCAGGTAGAGAGTGCTAACTCAAAGGGCCGACACTCCTCCTTATATTTACGTATTTCCCTTTTTGCAGTGCTGGGGGTGGTGTGCAGAGCCTCATGTATATTTAGGGAAGTGCTCTGCCACAGAGCCAACCTCAGCCCCAGCCTTAAGACGCTTTTACTACAATTGTAAAACTTTTCTAGGACCACTGCAGAGCTGTGACCTCATTTAATGTAATCTAACTGGGAAGCAGACTTCAGAACCAAGTTAATACCCACAAAGCTTTGAAGGAAGGGGCTAACGGCGTCTACTAAATTCCTACTTATCAAATTTGTTCCAAAGTTAGATAGTCCTCAGCAACAGGATCAAGTTCTCGGAAGTCACAGGCTAGAGCCTTGTGCTTCTAACAACCATACCCCAACAATGAAGCTGACCCGGCTCTGCCCTGTGATGTCTAAGTCCAAGTTAAGGACTACAGAGCCATGTGCTCATCATGCCGTGCCCTACGTCCCTTCTCATAGGTCGCACTGTGTAGAAACCAGACCCCAGCCGGGCAGTGGTGGCGCACGCCTTTAATCCCAGCACTTGGGAGGCAGAGGCAGGCAGATCTCTGAGTTCAAGGCCAGCCTGGTCTACAGAGTGAGCTCCAGGACAGCCAGGGCTACACAGAGAAACCCTGTCTCGAAAAACCAAAAAAAAAAAAAAAAACAAAACCAGACGCCACTCGGAAGCACTAAGTGGTGCCTTGCAGATCTGTGCCAGCTACTGCTCTTCACTATTTGCTAGAGAATTCTAACCTGTGGCTGGCTGAGTGAGGGGAGTTTCTTTCCCTCCATGGATCCGGTGAGGGATAACCGGGAGAGTGATTCCCAAGTTCAAGGAGGTAATGACAGCACAGCCATGTACTCACCCTCTAAAGCTCTAACTCAACAAAATAATCCAAGATACAGACCCCAAGGCATCCCACACTGATGTAGTATGAAGCTAGGTTAAACCCAGAAGCCTTATGCAGGTTTGGTTTGCTTGTTAGCAAGCTGCCTGGGATTCCCTGACACCTGTGTTTACTAACCAGTTATACACCACGCCCAGCTGCAGGGACTGAAGCAAAGCATATGTAAAGCTGCCATTCATATACTTTTTTGCTTCTGGCTTGGCTTTCACTCTGAACTTCTGTTGAATGTACAGAGTTGAACCCTGGACCATGCACTTGGGTCTGGGAGGCAGGATATTCTTACCTACCTTTTCCATCCTTGGCCCATTCAGACAACATTGTGCAGGCAGCAGCTGTATGTGAAATGAACCTTCCCAAACAGGCAGCTTCCAGAGGGAGCCTGGCACCACTGAGGTTACTCTCTGAATTTATAATTACCAGGAAGCTACCAATAAAAATGACACAGCGAGGGAGAACTCTTTTCATAAAAAAGTTATTTTCAGAACTGGAGAGCTGGCTCACTAGTTAGGAGCACTGGCTGCTCTTGCAGAGGATGAAGATTCAATTCTCAGCACCCACATGGTAGTTCACAACTATCTACCTGTAAATCCAGATTCAGGCGGCCTAATGGGCTCACACATTGCTCCTGTACAAGCATGCACGGATGCACAACATTCACATACAGCGTAAATAAATTTACTTTAAAAAAAGTTATTTTCAGAGATGGACAAACACATGGATTTTTGTTGTTCTTTTGGTTTTGTTTAGGTGGCTCCTACACCTACAGAGACAATGCATAAAAGCTGGGCAGGCAAACCTGGCACACACACCATATCCCACTCCAAACCACATCAAGTGCAAAACAGCGTTTCCCAAGGGATCCTAGAACGGAGCTGATCTCTGCTTTTCGGACCAGGCTAACAAAGGACACTCAGCTAGAGCACTCAGCTTTTGGCTCACTCAACTAATTCATTTATATGCCTCCCCCACCTAACCTTCCGCACCTACCCACAATAAATACAAGCTTACCTTTAAATTTGTCTGTGTCTTTGTCTCTGACTAGCCGCACACTCCGTATGCTGAGATCCTTAAAGATAGCATCTATGTCACCCTGAACTGTGTTAAAAGGGAGATTTCCTACGTAAGCTGTGTAAGGGGGCTCTGTGGGTAGCTCCTTCTGGCTTCGGGACCCATGGCCACCAGCACTGCCGCGGGACCTAAAAGGAGAGATTCAGAAGAGTTTAAGGCTCCTGACCCATAACGGTAACCCACCAATCTATGTCCTCTGTCTCACTGTCTGCCCGGCATCCTTACTTTATCAAAAAGTGCCTGATTCTGGTGACAGAAACAGCCATATAAACACTATATAAGATAGTTCAAACACATCACATTGCCTATGACGATAGCTCCCTTGCTGGGCTGGAATCTGTAGCTGCAATGCTATGCAGTAAATAAAACCTAGGTCAATACCCTCCATACATATCACACAAAAAATATGGAACCACTCAGGAGCATGAAGGCAAGAGGATCAGGAGTTCAAGACTTGTCTACGCTCCATAAGACCCTGCCTCTGGGTGGGAGGAGACGGGCTACATGGTTTAGTCTAGTAATAGCACTTGCCATGTGTGCACGAGGACCCGAGTCTGCATCTCTGGGCTTTACTGCCGTTCAGCCTAGATGAATAGTGAATTCCAAGGTCAGTGAGAACCTGTCTAAGATAAGTTGGAAACGACTGAGGAAGATACCTGACAGTGACCTCTGACCTAATATGCACACAAATGCACCAAAAAGAGAGCGAGGTATAGACAGCTGCATATGCCAGTACCTAGGAGGTCACAGCAGGAGACAGCCATCCTCAGCTTTAAAGTGAGCTGGGGACCAGCCACAAAACAAAAAACCAAAATAAACTAGCCAGAAGAGATATAGAAACTCTTTTTTAGAGAAGACCACCGAAGCTTCATTTTTGTCTTTGTTTTTTTTTATTAGATATTTTATTTACACTTCAGATGGCATCCCCTATCCCCATTCCCCACCCCCCACCCCGTCTTTGTTTTTTTTTAAATCTTATTTTTTTTTTTTCAGACAGGGTCTCTCTACATAGCCCTGGCTGTCCTGGAACATATTATATAGACTAAGATGACCTCAAACTCACAGAGATCCTCCTGCCTCTGCTGCCTTCCTGGTGTAGGAGCTAAAGACATATTCGGTCATTCCCATCTGGTTTTTGCTTTTATTGTAGACATGAATGTTTGCAAATGAATGTTTTGCCTGCAGGTGCAAAATGGTAACACAGCAGGCGGGGAGCATTGGATCCCTGGAATTGAAGGTGGGGACAGTTATGAGCCACCACGTGGGTGCTGGGAAGCAGACCAGATCCCTTCTTTTCACATGTTCCACATCTCCAAGCCATCTCTCTAGACGCTGTGGTTAATCCACAATAGTCATTTCAATTAACAATCCACAGAATGCCTTAACAAATGCTGGGCATGGTGGCATGTATATACCTTTAGTCGAAGTACTTGGGGTGGGGTGGGGGGCAGAGACAGGCAGAGCTGAGTTCCAGGACAGCCAGGGCTAAACAGAGAAACCTTGTCCAAAAAAAAAAAAAAAAAAAAAAAAAAAAAAAAAAAAGGCAAAGAGGGGGCTGGAGAGATGGCTCAGAGGTTGAGAGCACTGACTGCTCTTCCAGAGGTCCTGAGTTCAATTCCCAGCAACCACATAGTGGCTCACAACCATCTGTAATGGGATTTGATGCCCTCTTCTGAAGACAGCGACAGTGTACTCACATACATAAAATAAGTAAATCTAAAAAAAAGCAAAGAACAGAGAAGAAAGAGAGAGAGAATGTCCTAACAAAGCTGTGTGGGACACATAATCCCAGTCCTTGTCCTTGAGACATAATGGAGGATCAAATCATATTTACAACAAGTATGATTCCATCTCAAAAACACACACCCAAACTCACTCCCCAAAAGGAAGTCCTGCAGCCTGACTTAGCAGCAGGACAGGCTTCTGAGGGCGCATGTGTGTGACAGCTCTGTTGATTCAACCCATTACCACTACTCTCATGCTCCCATCTCCCAAAGCCCCCTCTGAGTATTCCCAGTAAGCCACGTTGGGACGGAGTATCTCAAGACTGCTATTTACTGAAGCTTTAGGTGCAGCACAGTAGGTGAGCAGCAGTAACAGAGTGGAGTGCTCCTGCAGCCAATGCTGTGACAGTGCCAACAGCAGGACACCTTACCACACGCTACTGACCCTTGCTATTCTGACTGACCTTCTAATATAACCTGTAAGGCTCACCTAGCTGTGACGCTGTGTGGGTGGCACACGCAGCAAGGATATGCTAGATACAAGGATGTGACTCACTCACACCAGGACAAGATAGTGCAAGCTCTCACCACAGTACTCCCAATACCGTGTGACTTTAAGCACTGCTTATTTCTGGAAATGTGAGCTCATGAGTACACAGGTATGATGAGTAAGGTTTAGTAACAGTGAATACCTGTGTGGGAACAAGACCAAGCTCAGGAGTAAGGTGGTCACAGATGAGATAAGTCAGCACCCTGCTCAGAGGTAGCATTGTTAGCCACTCATAAGTACTTCCTTAGTAGGGCCAGGGCTAAATGGTAAAACCCTGTCTAGAGCAGGACCTCTGCCAATCACTTCTCTGAACATCAGTGTGTGTTTTCCTGTATGAAGTCCAGGCTGGCCAACCCTCCCAGCCTGGATGACGATACTCAGCATGCTTCCATTTTGCCTGTTACTTTATAAATGCTTGAAATATCAGCTTCATAAATGAAGCTAATTGACTATAAACCACTTCATAAATACCAAGTGTCATATAAAATTTAATAACAATCTCAGAGCACTCACGATTCGGCGCCACACCTGAGGTTATGATCTGAGCCAGGCACTTGGGACAACAGGGAAGACAGAAACTAGGAATCATGTAGGCAAAGCACAGAGCCTAGCCCCTCCCCCACAAGCTCAAGCCAGGTCTGACACCCACAAGCTCCAAGGCTCTATCAGACACCCATCACCAAGCCACAGCTCTGTTCACTAACCTAGGGGTTGACTAGGAACAACCTAGTGATCTATGACACAAAGGGATGTTTCAAAGTAGCAATAATTCAGGAAATCTAACCCTCAGCTGCCAAGTGTGACCCAAATCCTTTAGGCTGTCAAATTTTCCACCCCAATCAAATGGTGGACTTGTCTGGAGGTCAGAGCAAGGGTCTGGAAGGCCAAGTCCTACAAGCGCCCTCTAGCAAGAACCCGGCACACACCATCGACTCAGAAGTCCTCTACAATATCAGGAACCTGAGCTCAATTTTGCAGACAGCAGACCAGGGAAGCAGACTCTACAGATGGCTAGCAAAGACATGAAGGTTTCAAACAGATCAGGAGGAGTGACTACAGAAGAAATCAATCAGGTCCAGCACTCAGTGAAGGGCCTGTCTAGCAAGCTTGAGGTCATGGATGCTGCCCTGAGTACCACACACACACACAGAGAAAACAATGAAAGAAGGAGGGATTAGTGGAGGCTGGATATAGTCAAGTAAATGAAACAGAAAATCAAATTGGCCCAACTGGCCTGGTGGCACAGGCCAGTGATCCCAGTCACAGACACAGGAGGTGGGAATTTCAAATGAGGCCAACCCCACCAAGAAAGACTGTCTCAACAAAACAAAATACCCCAAAGTTTTTTTCTTTTTTTTTTTTTTTAAAGGATGTGTGCTCGAGGCCAGCCTGGTCTATCGAGTGAGTTCCAGGACAGCCAAAGACTATACAGAGAAACCCTGTCTCGAAAAACCAAAAACATTAAAAAAAAAAAAAAAAAAAAAAAAAAAAAAAAAAAAAAAAGGATGTGTGCTCATGTTAGTGTTAAGGATATATCTCAACAAGTATTTGTGCAGTATGGACAAATTCGGAGGCTCCACCATGCCTGTAATCTTAGTATTAAAGGCAACAGGAGGGAGTGTCAGGGGCACCAGGAGTCCAAGGTCATCCTTAGTTATATACCAATTCCTAGGCCAGGTAGGTAAATATGAAGGACCCAGTCTCTGAATTAAAATAAACACGCCAGGTGTGCTGGCATCCCGTTATTCCCAGCACTGAGGGAGGAGGCAGACGGGAGGTCAGATTTCTGTGTTGAGAACAGCTGGGTCTATAAAGTGTGAGTTGAGTTCCTTTATCTCAACAGTCTCCTTTGCCCAAGTCTTCATTTACTCTTCTTGGTGTTTCATATGAACCACATTCACACAAACAAACTTAAGGCTGGGTGTGTTAAGCCACATGGTGGTGGCACACACAGAGGCAGGTGGATCTCTATGAGGCCAGCCTGGATGACAGCCAAGGCTAAGAAACCCTGACTCAAAAAAACAAAAGGACTAGGTGTGTGGGTGCCCACACCCTTTATCCCAGCCAGGGCTACACAAGGCCCAGTCACAAAAAACACACACACACACACCCACCCCTCACTTTTCTTCTCTGTCTTTCCTTAAAGACAAGCCTCTTACTAGCCCTGTGTAGGTTCTGACGACCCACGACATTCCACACTTATCACCTAACAGTCTGCACTCGTCCTGAAGCTGGGCTTTGCACCAACCTAGACAGTACCCAAACTGGATAACGTCCACTCCACCATGCAGCTGGAGGGTTGGGGGATGGAGAGGAAGCCAGGCCTATGGCACACTCCGGCAATCAAAGTGCTTGAGCTTGGAGCAGGATGATCAGAGGTTCAAGGTCATGCTCATACCTAGGTCACATTACATAGCAGTCTCAGACTAATCATGTTAAGAGGGGGGTGGGGAGGAGAAAGAAGACCCGTGTCTCTCAACAAAAGTAGGACCACTTCCCACTTGTTGAAGGGTTGTTGAAGACCCCTCCACTAGACTGATTTCAGATACAGTATGTATTTGAGGGCACTATATACAACCAAATGTATGTCACATAGTAACACCCTGGGAAGAATCCATTTAACTCACAGGACAGTAGTGTTCTGACTGCTACAAGGTAGGCTACCACCCAGAGGCCTGGGGACAACCCTTGGATGTCCTTCCTCAGGTGTCATTCCTTGAGTAATGTGCAGAGATGGCCACACTGGTGCCTGTGGCTTTCTTTTGTTTGCTGTTTCTGAGACAGGTCCATGTATCCTAGGCTGCCTTCAAGCTATTAGCTATGCGGCAGAGGGCCTTGAGCTTCTGATGCTTCCCATGCTGAGATTACAGACATACCCAAGTGATTTACCTGGTGCTGGGGATGGAGCCATGAGCTTCATACATGCCAGGGGCACACTCCTACCTCCCACACATAAATTCCTTATCAGTTATTTGTAAGTACTCATTTATGTCACTGATAATTACACTAATTATAAAGAAAATTCAAGGCCGGTGATGGAGCAGCTGGCTAAGAGCATCTGTTGCTCTTGCAGAGAACCAGGGCTCCATTTTCAGCACCCACAGCTATCACAATGGGGTTTCAGGGAATTGGACACTTTCTTCTGATCTGACACACCAGGTATATGCACATGCAGACAAATCATTCCTAACACATAAAATCAATCGAGTAGAGGCACTTGGAAGGCAGAGCCAAGAAGTCTCTGTTTTAAGCTAGCCATGGCTACAGAATGAAATTGTTTTAAGAAAGTAAAAGCTGTCCTGGAGACCAGGCTGGCTTCAAATTGAAGAGATCCACCGGCCTCTGCCTCCCAAGTGCTGGGTTAAAGACACATTCCATCATGGCCAGCCAAGAAATTACTTTTTCTCCCCCCTCTAGTCCTTATTGTTTGTTTTGAAGCCAGAGTCTATGTTGTCCAAAGTCACTCTTTTACTTCATAATCCAACATAGCTGGGACAGAGAGCTCATGTCACCACACCAAGCTCAGGAACACTTCAATTTGTACTTTCAACAATTTCTAGTAGGCACATCTCAACAATCTCAGCCCTGTGGCTGAGATTAGTTCCGACCTAACTCTCCTGCTTGATGGCTTTTAATTAAGCACCCAGAGCCTTTGTTGCAAAAGTAAAATGTTACAAAAATGTTTCAAATGTAAAACCAAAGCTGGAGAGATGGCTCAGCAGTTAAGAGCACTGGCTGTTCTTCCAGGGGTCCTGAGTTCAATCCCAGCAACCACATGGTGGCTCAGAACTCTCCATAGGGGATCTGATGCCCTCTCCTGGTATGTGGATGTATATGCAGCAACACTCATACATTAAATAAATTAAAAAATAAAATGTGAAACCAGTACTTATATTTTATATGGTCAATGACCCAACAAAACAACCATAAACTCTGGGCTGGAGAGCCGAGAGGATTATGAGTACCTCTTCCAGAGGACTTGGGTTTGATTCCAAGCAACCACGTTTGTCTATAAGTTCAGTTCTAAGGGATCTGGTTGGTACCTTCTTTCTGGCCTCTCTGTAGGTACACACATGACGCACAGACACACACTTTGGCAAAATACCTATATACATAAAATTAAAAAACCCAAACCAAAACAGGAATCCCTGAAGGACAATTTAGGAGCTGGACCAAATGGTACATACCCGCCATTCCTGGAGGCACAGTGGTAAGAGCGAGAGGCAAGTTTCTGGCTAGCTCTGTCTACACACTGGTTCCAGGCTAGCCAGGGATCCATAGAACAAAAACCAATCAAACATCTGGGTGTAGTGGTGCCCACCTTTTAATCTTAGCACTCTCCAGGACAGCCAGGGCTAAAAATGCTGTCTCAAAACAAAACAAAATCCAAAAACCTAAACCCTCAACTGAACAAACAAAACAAAACAAAACAAAAAACTGCAAAAACAAAGTCCATGTAAGAGTTAGCATAACCATCTCCTGAGTTCTTGGAATTGCGTTTTGATTTGCTTGAGAACAATGCAATCCCTGGCCCCTTTTCCAGGCTGAGGATGGATCCGCATGCACATGGGTAAGCTGAAAGCCATGCTCTTTAGTCCTTACTTCCTGACAACTGGAGGACCACAGAACATCTACAAAACAGGCTTGGGTCCCTCCAAAGAGGTGCATGACCAGAGTCCCAGAACTTGGGAGGACAGAGCTCTGAGTACTGCTGAGTCTGAGGCCAACTGGGCCACATAATGAGACTGATCTGAGGCCTTAATAAAAGCTTCTGGAAACATAACTCTGAGAGCCAGGCTCAGGCCATAGCTATCGCTCCTATGTTCTAGACCAGGGAAAAGTACCTCACACAAATGATTAAGTACAACACGAGCTTCCCAATATATGCTGAGGCACCTATAAGGTTTAAGTATTGCACAGCATAAAGATAACAGCTGATATAAACTTTACTAACATAGCAATTAAAAGATCAATCATCAAAGATATCTAGTCACCTCTTTCTACCATACTGTAAATTTCTGATTCAGAGTGGAGAACAGGCCCTGGTTCAGTACTCAGCTGAGCAGTGAGAGGAGGGAAACAAGACTACAAAACAAAACAAAACAAAATCTACCCAAAACAAGTCAGCAAAAGTGGATCTGTTCTTCTGTAAGACATAGACTCAGTGACAATCTTTTTTTTTTCCACTTGGAATCCTTCTGCCGCAAGCTCCAGAGAAAACCTGTCTCAAAAAAACAAAAATCAAACATCCCCCCATGCACAAGAAAAAAAGAAAAGAACGGAGAGCCTGGGTGTGATGAGATATGCTTGTAATCAAAGCACCAAAACGGCAGAGACAGGAGAATGTTAGTTCAAAGTCATCATACCTAGCAAGTGTGCCACAACCTAGGCTACAAGAGACCCTACCTAAAACAGAACAGAAAAGGGTACTCAGGAGGCAGGTGCAGGAGGATCTCAGTCCCCAGCCTGGTCTACACAGCAAGTTCCAAGACAGACAGGATTATATAGAAACTGAGATGGCCCAGCTCTCACCAAGAGCACCAACTGTTCTACCAAAGCACCTATAGGGCGGCTCATAACTCATCCCAGACATGCCTCTTTGGACACCAGGAAAAGACACACACACAGGCAAAACACTCCTATCGATAAATGAGTAAATAAATACAAAGAAACTGAGAAAAGTACTTCCAAGTGAACAGGAAGCCAAGCTGAAATGCCTGGTATGGTGGGGCAGATCTTTAAATCCAGAGCTTAAACGTAGAGGGAGGCAGATCTGTTTTCCAAGGGTAGCCAGGGCTACCTACATAGTGAGATCCTATCCCCAAAAGAGAAACAAAACAAAGCCAGCTTGAAAATTTTAGTTCAAAGAGGTGTTAATAAGTAAAAGGGCTTTCAAAACAGCTTTAAGGGATGCTTTAAGAGTGTTAAGAATCTCAAATGAGCTTTGAGAGAACATCTGAGCAAACGGCTATCATTTTCATCTCCCTGTATTTAAATGAGTTGCATCTTGAGAGATTTAAATTTGTTTACTTTCTGTTTTAAAATTATTCCCGGGTCTCAACTGTGGCATGTGCTAAATGCAATGACCTTTCCTCCATCACCAAAGGTTGGTAAGTTTGTCCAAAGGCAGTTTTCTTCCCCTCTCAGATAAGATCTCACTAGGCTGTCTTAAACTTGGGTTTTCTCCTGCCTCAACCTCTACACTACGAGGATTCGGGTAGGAAAAAAGAACCCCAGAGCACATTTACTTTTTTCAAACTAGTAGAGAAAAATAACAACCCAACCCAAACCGAGCAAGATGGCTTATGCCTCTAACTCTTAATTCCACTACTGGGAAGGCAGAGGTGGGCTGAGTTCACCTGGTCTGCATGCTGTGTTCCAAGCTGGCCAGAATTAGACGCACACTAAGACCTTATCTTTAAAAACAAACAAACAAAACAACCGGACGTTAGTACAAATCCGATGTCTAGAAAGCTACCCCCAGGGCATTCATGTTAACATTTCATCCAATACCTATTTGTATTTTTATTAGCAAATAAAATGTGCGTGGCTCCACCTCACCCCCAACTTCCTCCTTATGGAAGCATGAATAGTGCCCGGTACATTACAGCAACCAAACAAGACTGTGACTCATTTTCAAACCTGGGTATTTAAAAGTGATCATTCTCCACCTAACAAAAGACACTTTGGGGGCAGCCACTTGGGAAACCTAACACCTCAGTAGAACTACTGTGATATTCTCCTGGCAAGTTACCTTTTCTGTGAAAGGGATAAAGGCCAAGTGTGTCCTTGACAAATAAACAAGACGATTAAAATGACTGTCCCATAAAACTCCTATAAGCGTTTTTTTTTTTTTTTTTTTTTTTTTAAGCAAGTGGCTGACGATTGTATATTTCTATTGTTTGGCAGGAGACTGAACCCAAGACATGCTAGACAATCGCTCTATGACTGAATCACAACCCCAGCTGGTAACGTGTTATTTAAAAGGGAACAAAATATCCGGGTGCTGGGTTTTTTGGATTTTTTTTTTTTTTTGAATTATGCACCAGGAGCTTTCTAGTTATCAATAAAGGATTTGGGGAGGTGGGAGGAATTTTTTTTTTTTTTTTTTAAAGTATGTTGTCTGTATCTGACCAAAATCAGAACGAAGCGAAAGCGAATTCTCCAGGTCAAGGAAGAAACTAGGAAGAAATCAACAATTTCCGCCAGAAGACACGTAGTATCTGTCAACCAGACAATCTAAAAGCCAGGGAGGCAGAGAGAAAGAGACACGCACGCTCCCCACTACGGTGGATTTGTTTTGGTTGAGGTCCGCGCTCCCTGCCTCCCTCGGTGGATCCGACGGTCCCAGGATCCAGACGCGAATCGGAAGGGAAATCGCCCCTCTCGCGGCCCGCGGGCCTCACGCAGAAGCGACCCAGGGACCCCGGCCGGCAGCGGGGACCCTGGAGCGGGGCAGGCGGCCGCTGCCTGCCTCCTTGCTGCAGCCCAGCCCGGAGCGCGCTGGGGATAAAGCTGGACGCGGGCGCCGGTTTCCCCGGGAAACCCTCCGGCGTCGCTGTGGTCTAACTTTCGGACCGAGGCCCCGCAATGTGCCGCGCTGGGGCCAGCGCAGAGCCGAGGGACCGATGTGCGCCGCGAGCAAGCAAGAGCCCGGCAGCCTAACCGTCGCCAGCCGCTCTCGGAGCGCGCCATTTCCAGGCCTCTCCTCGGGCCTGGTCAGGCCGCTTCCCGCCGGCCGTCTCGAGTTGAGCGCGGCAAGGCCGTCCCCTTCGAACCTCCCCGCACTCCGCCCGGCCGAGCCGCCAGCCCGCCAAACCGCGCCCCTCCCGCCTCACCCTCTACCGCCGCCGAAGCTGCTGTAGGCCCGATCGTCGTAGGTATCGAAGTCCGCCATTTGCCGTCTCCGCTCCTTGAGGAACCAGCGGGCCAGCGAGGAAGGACCCCGCAATATAACTCCTCCTCCCCCCTCCCGCCCCGCTACCGGGGCTGTCCGCCGCGCTGCCTGATCGCAAATCGCACGCACGCATGCGCGCGCCGCCGCGCCCGGCCTTGGGCCGACGGGGCCCGCTGCTGGCCCCGGCGCGCTCTGCGGCCCACGTGGTGCGGCAGCCAGCCCCCGGAGCGCCGCGCGCACGCTCTGCCCTCCGAGGCCCATTGTGTGCTAGCTTGGTGGTTTCACGCGTGGTTGCCTCTTACTGTCCTTGCCCCGCCCTGCCCTGGGGTCACCTACCTCTCTGGCGTTGTCTGTCATCCTGCACGCTGCTTTCTAATTATCACTAGATTCAGCTTGGGTTTTGTGGAGCCCTTGCTGCCCTGGAGCTGGAGCGCTGGAGCCGAGGATGACCTTGAACCCCTGGTTTTTGCTTTCTCCACCTCCTAAGGTCCGGGATGACAGTGTGCCACTGTGTTGGGCTCTCTGGTATCGCCTTAGATTTCTTAAGGTGCCCTAGGTCTACCCCGCTTGGTCCCAATTCTTCAGGACGAATGGTCGCTGGGTAAAGCTTAACCGAAGACAACCTGTTGTAGGTAGAGTCCCAGATGACCAAGGGCAGAAGGCTTGTAAGTGAGAACGGTGTGTGTGTTTTTGGGTGTGTGTAGTATGTGAACCAGATGAAAGGAAATATCTTCGTTTTTGAGAACTGCTACAAACTGGTAAATATCTAATCCCTACGCTAGGGAAACTGACAGATCAGATTATGATTAGAGGTCAATCTGGCCAAAATAATGGTGGGGATGGGGCACACCTTTAATCCCTGTATTCAGGAGGCAGAAACAGGTGGATTTCTGAGTTCAGTGCCACCCTGATCTACATATCGAATTCCAAGCAGCCAGGGCTTTGTGGAAAGATCGTGTATCAAAAAAACCAGAATAAAAGAAATCTTAAAGACAAAACATTGTATTCTCTGTCTGGGTATTGGGGAAGGGTGGTGAAGATAATGGTATAGGTTGTTTGTAGTTGAACTAGTAAGAGATTAGATACGTTTTACTTATGCAGAAGTCTCTGCTCTGAAAAAGAAAATTTAAGGGTGGGCAGGTCGGTTCGGTGAATGAGGATGTTTGTTACCAAGATTGATCTGCGTTTGAGCCCCAGGGCCCACATGGTGGAAGGAGAGAGCTGACTACCACAGGTTGTCCTCTGACCTCCACACAAGAGCTGGGGTGTGATATCTTTTTTCACGTTTTGCATGCTCTTTTACACACACACAAACACACGAATGCACATACGCGTGAGCACACACACACACACACACACAGAGGCTGTCAAGGGCTAGGTACATAGACCCTGTCTCAAAAAAAAAAAAAAAAAAAAAAAAAAAGAACCAAGGTGGACAGCTCCTAACAAGTGACTCCTAAGCCAGGCAGTGGTGGCAAAGGCCTTTAATCCTAGCATTCTGAAGGCAGAAGCTAGGAATCTGAGGCTAGCCTGGTCTACAGAGTAAGTACCAAGACAGCCAGGGATACACAGGAAAACCCTGTCTTGAAAAACCAAGAAGGCGGGGCAGTGGTGGCGCACGCCTTTAATCCCAGCACTTGGGAGGCAGAGGCAGGCAGATTTCTGAGTTCGTTCGAGGCCAGCCTGGTCTACAGAGTCAGTTCCAGGACAGCCAGGGCTACACAGAGAAACCCTGTCTCGAAAAACCACCAAAACAAACAAACCACCACCAACAACAACAAAACAAGAAGGAGAGGAACCTCTGGACTTCAAAGCACTTGAGCATTCTTGTACCCCTGACACACAAGGACACAATGTTTTTTTGTTTTTTTGGTTGGTTTTTTTTTTTTTTTGGTTTTTTCGAGACAGGGTTTCTCTGTATAGTCATGGCTGTCCTAGAACTCACTCTGTAGACCAGGCTGGCCTCCAACTCAGAAATCCACCTGCCTCTGCCTCCCAAGTGCTGGGACTAAAGGCGTGCTGCCACCACCGCCTGGCTAGGATGCAATGTTAAAAAGCAAAACCAAACCGAGGGGCTGCAGAGGTTAAGAACACTGTCTGCTGTTCCAGAGGACCCCATTTCAATCCCTAGCACCCACATGGCAGCTCAAAATTGTAACTCAGCTTCAGGGGGATCTGACAACCTTTTCTAGCCTCCGAGGGTATCAGGCACAGGAGAGGTACACAGACACACATGCAGGGAAGACACCCATACGTACAAAATAAAATAGCCACAAGAAGCCCAGCCAGAAGCCTGATCTGCATTGCATCTTCTCAAAGTAGCAATGGCTACATGGTGAGAATAAGTGATCCTGGGGTTTTCTGGGGATTTGATAGAGATTACAATATTCTTGGATATGCTGAGGTGTAGTTGTTACAATGTAAAAGAACCCTGTAGCAACCTCAGGTCTGGGAAAGGATGACATGAAGTTATCAATTAGGAGGCTCGAAGGGCAATTGGTTTAGATTTGGGGCCAGCCTGGACTACAGACTGAATTCTAGTCAGCCTGGGCTACAGAGGGGAGCTCTGTCTTAACCACAGAGGTAAATAAAGTAATAATTATAAATGCCACGTGGATTTAATTTTCTGCATAAAATTGCTTAGAGTATGGGGTAGGGCGGCACAGGTGTTGCAGGAGGAGAATGCCTTGCACGAGTGGATTTTCTTTGTTTTCCATTTGGGGCCTTGGGATCTGACTCAAGTCCCTTGGTACACTGAGCCATCCTGCCTGCTCTTGGAGTATTTTATTTTTCTTCATCAATATTGGGTGTTGAACCAAGAACCTTAGACTTTGGAGAACGTTTTACCCCCAAGGTTCATCTTCAGCCTTTTATCACTATCTTTTCTGCTTGTTTGTTATTATTTGCTTGTTTTGACCTAGGGCTGCAGTCTAGGTTGGTCTAGAACTCTCTATGTAGCTGAAGACCTTGATTTTGTTTTTTTCTTCAAGACAGGGTTTCTCTGTGTAGCCCTGGCTGTCCTGGAACTCACTCTGTAGACCAGGCTGGCCTCAAACTCAGAAATCCGCCTGCCTCTGCCTCCCAAGTGCTGGGATTAAAGGCATGCGCCACCACTGCCCGGCTGACTTTTTTTTTTTTTTTTTAAATGAAAACAATAAGCCAGGCAGTGGTAACGTATGCAGGTAAAGTCACCAAGCCTGACCTGAGTTCAGTCCCCAGGGTCCACACCATAAGGAGGAAAAAAAACCAAGTTCTGAAAATTATCCTCTAACCATACGTGCACTTTGGTATGTGCACTACTCTCCCTCACACACAATAAATGGATACATGTAATAAATAAATAGTAGATAGATAGCCAGATGTGATGGTTTGTGCTTGTAATTGTAATAACAAACAAACAAACAAAAAATGACTATTTTATTTTATCTTGTTTTTCGAGACAGGGTTTCTCTGTGTGGCCCTGGCTGTCCTGGAACTCACTCTGTAGACCAGGCTGGCCTCAAACTCAGAAATCCGCCTGCCTCTGCCTCCCAAGTGCTGGGATTAAAGGCGTGCGCCACCACTGCCCGGTGTCATTTTTTTTTTTTTTTTTTTAATTTACTGGTACGTGTGTTGTGAGAGAGAGAGAGAGAGAGAGAGAGAGAGAGAGAGAGAGAGAGAGAGAGGCGGAAGATTGAGAGAACATAGGACATGTATGTATGGAGGTCAGAGGACAGCTTTCAGGAGTCTGACCTTTCACACACTACTGAGGCAGGATCTCTCTCTCTCTCTCTCTCTCTCTCTCTCTCTCTCTCTCTCTCTCTCTCTTTTCTCCCTCCCTCTCTCTGTTTCGAAGCTGCCCCAAGGAAGCTGGCCTTCTCTGCCTCTCATCTCACCACTGAGATGCTGGGATTATAGATTCGTGCCACCTGCCTATCTTCAGGGCACTCAGGTCATCCATCAGGTCTGGTGGAAAGCATCTTTACCCAGTGAGTCATGTCTCGGGCCCTCGGGTATAGTTTGCTTGTCAGTTGTTGTCTGGTGAAGCTAGCCACTCTAATTATTCACTGCACAGTGATGTGTCTGCCCACACTGAACCATGTAGCTGATACCTGATGGTCCTATAGGCTTAGGAGGAAGCCTGAAAAACGCCCATCACCTGAGGATGCTGTTCCCACGGTAACCAAACTCATGCCTCCTGTTTGTAAGTGAACCAACTGTGTTTCAAAACCCAAAGTGCTGTGCAGGGCTGAGATGTGGCTTTAGTGCTAATCTAGCATGCTGGGAGCCTTGGGGGTAAGCCTGTGCCCCAGCACTCAGGAAGTGAGTGAGGTAAGACTATATGAACTTGGAGCCTAGCCTGGGCTATGTGAGACTATTTCCTGTGTCAAAGGAAATAATGTAACAAACTACTCTAGGGTATACAGTAACTCACAGATGAAGCCAAACTCCTGTTATTGGTCATTGTGTAGCTATTGCCTCTGAGCTGAGGGAGGGAGAGGGGAGGAAGCCCATGAGGATTCCCCGGAAGCTCCTGAAACTTAGAACTTTTGCAAGTCTGCCCTGCTTCCCAGGTTATGCTCAGTTGTAACAGCAGTCACACCGTTGCTGGGAAGAGAAGACTCTGGACCAGGTGAGATGCATGTTTCTCTCTCTCTCTCTTTTTTTTTTTTTCGAGACAGGGTTTCTCTGTGTAGCCCTGGCTGTCCTGGAACTCACTCTGTAGATCAGGCTGGCCTTGAACTCAGAAATCCGCCTGCCTCTGCCTCCCAAGTGCTGGGATTAAAGGCGTGCGCCACCACTGCCCGGTGCATGTTTCTCAAGAAGCTCCAGTGACGTAGTTTTTGTGAGTCATCCATGCTGAGGAGGGAGTAGCTTTTGGGTGACTGCTTTTGGGTCACCCATGCTCCATTAAGTAGCCCCTCACTATAGCCAATATTCTTGTTAACTCTATTCATTTCTGGGGTCCTCTGGAAGAGCAGCCAGTGATCTGAAGTGCAGAGCCATCTCTCCAGCCCCCTTCTTCAGTATTTTTAAAAGTTTCAATAAAATTTTCCTGTGCCTATAGGGGAGGGGCAGGTACAAAGGTCAGGCAAGGACCTCTGTCCTGCTCTGTCACGTTCCAGTTCATTCTCTTGAGACAGGTTCTTTCAGTTAACCTGGAGCTAGGCTGTCACCAAGTCCTAGAGATTCTTCTGCCTCTGCTGCCCACCACCCCAGCCCGCGGTGGTAGGCCTACAGGCAGGCTCTGACATGCCTGGCTTTTCAGCCGGATGCAGGCAGAACATCAGTCGGGTCCTCCTGACTGGGCTGCATGTGTCCTTATCCACCAGGACATTTCTCCAGCCCATTTTGTCCTTATTTTAGAGAGTGTATATAAACAGAAGTTTCCTGTGAAACGTGTCTTGGTGTTCAGCCAACAGCAATCTCTTAAATCTTGTTTACCAGGTCTCTGGACTGCATAGAGAGGATGAGCAACGCACAGTACTCAGCGTGTGTGTGAGCGCTCTCTGTGGAAGATGAGGACATTCACCAGTGACGTGTTTCTCAGACTGCATCCCTGTCTCCCAGCGCTGCGTGACTCTACCCCAGCAAGTGCTTCAGTTCTCAGCTCCCTAGTGTGTGTGTGTGTGTGTGTGTGTGTGTGTGTGTGTGAGAGAGAGAGAGAGAGAGAGAGAGAGAGAGAGAGAGAGAGAGAAAACTACAGCATGCATAAAGAGGTCAAAGGGCAACCAAGAGAATTGGTTCTTTCCTTCCGCCAAGTGGGAACAAACTCAGGTCTTCAAGCTTGGTATCAAACACCTTTTTACCTGCTGAGCTTCTTACTGGCCCTTTGTGGTATTATAAAATGTTGAAATTTTGTTGGTATAGATGCTATTGTTACCTAAAATAATTTGAAATATGATTTTTTTTTTTGGTTTTGTTTTGTTTTTTGAGACAGGGTTTCTCTGTGTATCCCTGGCTGTCCTGGAACTCACTCTGTAGACCAGGCTGGCCTCGAACTCAGAAATCCACCTGCCTCTTCCTCCCAAGTGCTGGGACTAAAGGCATGTGACACCACCGCCCGGCTTGATATGATTTATTTTATCTTCAAGACAGCCTCTTTTAAGAATCTAGTGATTTTAGCTGTGACAGTGCATACCTTTAATCCAAGCACTTGAGAGGCCCGAGGTAGGCAAATCTCTGAGTTGGAGGCCAGTCTGGTCTACAGATCAAGTTCCAGGATGACCAGGAATACACAAAGAAGTCCTATGATTCCCAACATTCCAGAGGTAGGAAGTAGAATCAGGAAGATCAGAAGTTCAAGATCATCCTTGATTACACGGTAAGTTTGAGCCTAGCCTGGGCTACATCACATCTGATTTTAAAAATCAAGCCAGGTGATGTGGCACATGCCTTAATCCCAGCACTTGGGAGGCAGAGCCAGGAGGATCACTTAGGTCCGGCTGGGGTTCTCTCTAAGTTGTCTGGTCTAACCTTGAACTTTGTCAGTAGCTCAGGCTGGCTTCAAAAGTCCTCCCACTTCAGCCTCCCCAGTTCTGGAAGGACAGGTGTGCACAACCAGATGTGCCCAGCCCCAGCCTTCATGGGTTTACTGGGCCACTGTGTGTAATGATGGGACCTCAGAGGTAATGATTAGGTCCAGGCTCCACCCTCAGAGTGATTCTGTGAGGCCGTGAGCCAAGAAAACCACCCACGAGCCCTATCTTAAGATCTCTGACTACACACAACAAACAAACAATCCCCTAACAACAATAAAAGCCCCCCAAAGCACCCCCAAACATCAAAGGGCCTCCAAGCCTGACAACTTGAGTTGATCCTTGGAACCCACTTGGTTGGTGGAAAGATGTGACTTCCACAATTTTTCCTCTGACTACCACACGAGCACTGTGGCTTATGTGCTACTACACCCAAAAAACAAATAAAATACAATTGAAAACATTACATTTTATTTTTGAGACAAGGTCTCTCTCATATGTAGCCTTGGCTGTCCTGAGACTCACTATGTAGACAGAGATCCACTGTCTTGGAACTCATAGAGATTCACCTGCCTCTACCTTCTGAGGTTAACCAGTTCACAAAGTGCTTGCCTTAAAAGCCTAGAGACCTGAGTTCAACCCCCTTCTAAAAGGGGGAGCTTTGGGATGTGCACTATAAGCCCAGTACTGGGGAAACAAAGATGGGGGAGTGGGGGGTGGGGGGGGCTTGCCTGACCTACTTGGTAAGACCCAGGACAGTGAGAGAGTTGGTCTCACATGGTAAATGAGATGGGGAGATGGCTCTGTGGTTATGAGTGCCTACTGCTCTTACAGAGGACGCAAACTGGGTGGCTCACAACAACCTGCAACTCTAGCTCCAGGATATCCAGCGCCCTCTTCTGGCCTCTCTCTATACCTGCACTCACCATGCTCATACCCACAAAGAGACAAGAGAAAAAGAAATCTTTTTAATGTCTTTTTTTCTAATTAAAAAATGTATGTATTTACTTTATGTATATGAGTACTCTACCTGGCCATCTACCTGCATGCCAGAAGAGGGCATCAGATCTCATTACAGATGGTTGTGAGTCACTATGTGCTTACTGGGGATTGAACTCAGGACTGAGTTATCAGCAGTTAATTCCAGCCCAATTTTCATAGATTTGTATTTCATGTGCACTGGTGTTTTACCTGCATTTATGACTGGATAGGGTTGTCCAGATCCTAAGGAACTGGATAGGAGTTGAACCCAGGTCCTCCAGCTTGTGCTTTTAACCACAGAACCATCTCTCCAGCCCAAAATAAACCTTAAAAACTACAAAGGTGGACAAGTCCCCAAAGAAAGACACCCGAGGCCAACTTCTGACATCCACATATGTAAAGCTGCATGCACACACAGACACAATTTCAGTGGCCATTTGTATGCACACAGACACAATTTCAGTGGCCATTTGTAGTTACAAGGCTCCACATTTCTGTGGAGAGCAGGGAGCACGGGTATCTCAGGTCATGGAATTGGCTCTGGGTGGGATGACCTGCATTCCAGCCCTGCCCTGTCCCAACCCTTACAGGTTCCTGAGGTCAAGGTGGCAGGATATGGTGGCCTAGATTCCTTGGAACCCAAAGCTGCTATCTGAGTGGGTCAGCCAGCCTGCAGGACACACCCTCTGGGAGCTTGGGGCTCTGTATTACCTGTCTAGAGAGCAGGGTCCACTGAGAAGGATCAATAACACTTTGCTTGATAGGACTTCAGACTTTTTTCTTTCTTTCTTTTTTTGGTCAGGGTGGATCTTCTATTCTTTCTCCATCCTCTACTTCTGCCTCCCAGGTGCCTGTACCACCATAACCATACGTGGCCTGGCCCAGAGATTAAAAAAAAAAAAAAAAAAAAAAACTAACCCTGTAACTTATTTATGTATACACACACATTTTACAGAGCACATGTGAAACTTAGAGAAAAAAAAAACTTGAGGGAAATGGTTCTCTCCTTCCACTTTGTAGGTCCCAGGGATTTTTGAACTCAGGTCTCCGGGCTTTTTACTGCAAGCACCTTTACCCACTGAGTCCTATCTCCCTGGCCCTGATATAATTTACTTGCCATTAACTTTTCTTGCTCTTCCTCTCCGGCTTCCTTTCCTGCACATGCTTCTTCTTTTTTTTTTTTTTTTTTTTTTTTTTTTTTTTCAGTTTTTAATTTTGAGCGGATACCCTGGAGTCCATCCGGATTTGAGCTCCGTCCCTCTGTCCTGTAAGACAATTCTCATTACGTTTTACTGATGGGTTTCAAACTCCCATATAGGCAAGTGCTCCTCTCACTCCCAAGGAGCCATTGCTCGGGAGGGGCTTCCTGGACGCTAGGGGACCTGTTCCAAGCTGGGATGTAGTGCCCTCTCTGGATCCCAGTGGATGTTTGGCTCTGCTGGATGATGGGCAGTGAGTCCTGTGATCCTAAGGAGTTCAAGGTCAGGGACGGGCAGCGGAAACTGCAGATGCAGTTTTCTAAGAAAACAGGAAACAGCAGCACAGATTTGTAAGTTGGATGTGGGGTTGCAAGTCTAGCGTCCCAGCTACTGGGGAGGTGGAGGGAAGAGGATTAAAAGTTTGAGGCTGCCGGGCAGTGGTGGCGCACGCCTTTAATCCCAGCACTTGGGAGGCAGAGGCAGGCAGATTTCTGAGTTTGAGGCCAGCCTGGTCTACAGAGTGAGTTCCAGGACAGCAAGGACTACAAGTCTGAGGCCACCCTGGGCTACACAGTGAGACTATAGCTCAAAATGAGTTGGGATGTAGCACAATGGTAGAGCCCCTGCCTAGAATCCCCCAGGGAGGGGTTGGGGGCGTGGCTCAGTGGTAGAGCCCCTGCCTAGGATCCCCCAGTGAGGGGCTGGGGGCGTGGCTCAGTGGTAGAGACCCTGCCTAGGATCCCCCAGGGAGGGGCTGGGGGCGTGGCTCAAGCTATAGAGCACTTGCCTAAGAATTCCCTGTCATGGGTTTGGGGACATGCCTCAGTGGTATAGTGCCTGCTTAGGAGAGAGAGAGACAGTGGGGGGGGGTAGGGAGGGAAGGGAGAGAGAGATTAAAAAATTTAAATTCCATCATTCTCCCAAAGAGCTACTACAAAATGGTATCTGCTTTGTTTTGTTTTGTTTTCCTGAGACAGGGTTTCACTCTGTGTCCCTGGCTGTCCTGGAACTCAGAGATCCCCTGCCTCTGCCTCCCCAGTGTTGGGATTAAAGGTGTGCGCCACCACTGCCACCACCCAGCATGTTTGATTCTTTTAAAGATTCATTTGTGCTTGAGAGATGATGGTTCAGTAGTTAAAAGCAATTGTTACTCTTTTTAAAAATTTATCTGTATGAACATCTGTGTATCACATGTGTGCAGTGCCCAAAGAGGCCAGATTGGGGTGTCAGACCTCCTGAAACTAGAGATGGTTGTGGGCCACCAAGTGGGTGCTGGGAATCGAACCTGGATCCTCTGGAAGATCAGCCAGTGCTCTCAACAACTGAGCCATCTCTCCAGCCCTGAAAACATTGCTCCTGCAGAGGATCTAGGCTTGGTTCCCAGCACCCATGATGGAACCACCATCCCTAACTCTAGTTCCAGGGCATCTGATGACCTCTTCTGATCTCTTCAGGCACCAAACACACACATGGTACATACACATACATGCAGTCAAAACACTCACACACAAAATATAATGAATAAATCTAAAACAAGTGATTGTTTTATTTTTGTGTGTGTGTGTATGTGCACCTGTTGTGTGTACACGTGTGTGCAGGTGGCTGTGCAGGCCAGAGGAGTGGATCCCCCGAAGATGGAGTAACAGGTGGTTACGAGCTACCTGAGGTGGGTGCCGGGAATTGAACTCTGGTCCTCTGACTCCAGACCCATGTTTTGGTTCTTAGTCTTTCCCGTAGCTATAACGAAATAACTGAGGTCAAACGCTTAATGAAGAAAGGATTTATTTTGTTCAGAATTATGGAGCTTCGGGTGTTGGACCCATCATAGCTCAGATCTGGTGATCATCTGATAATACACGGTGTCAGAAAAGCAGGAGCACATGGGACAGTGGATAGAATAGGAGGGGGACAGATGGGTGTCTTCCAGCTCCCCTAGGAGAGGGACGGACAGGTGTCAGGCTACCCTAGGACAGCTGCTCTCTCAGGAGCTGCTCTGATCTCTCTCAATGGTGATGCCTCCGAGACTTGATTATCTTCCACTAGGCCCTAATTCCTAAAGGTTGTACTGCTCTGCTGGGCATGGTAGGCCTTGTCTAGTGTCATAGCTTTCAACAGGTGGAGGTAGAGGGCTATGGTGTGGGGCAGAGACAGGAAGATCTCTGTAGCCAGGGCTATGTAGTGAGAGACCCTGGCTAAAAATCAGAAAAAATAAAGAGGCTGAGGTTGGAGGATCTTGAGTTCAAGGCCATTCTGGGTCAAACAGTGACAACCTACAAACTAACAAACCAAACCCCAAAAACGTACTGTGTGTGTGCTGGTGGCACACACCTTTAATTCCAACACTGAGACAGAGGCAGGTAGATCTCTGGGTTCGAGGCCATCCTGGTCTACAGATTGAGTTCTAGGAGAGCCAAGGCTACACAGAGAAACTCTGACTCAAAAAACAAAACAAACAAACAAAAAAAATTTTTTTTGAGGGCTGAAGATGGGTTTAGCTCTTCTAAAGGACGCAGGTTCCATTCCCAGCCGCCATAAGGCAGCTAGTAGCCATCTCCAACTCCAGTTCCAAGGAATCTGATGCCCTCTTCTGGCCGCTGTGGGTACTGCATGCATTTACATTCACGCAGTCAAAACACGTAAGAAATTTTTTTAAAGAATCTTTTTTTTTTTTTGACCCAGTGTCCCACTGTGTAGCCCTGGGTAGCCTGGAGTTTGCTATGTAGGCCAGTCTGGCTTCAGACTCAGAGATTCATCTACCTCTGCCTCTGGAGAGAGAGAGTGGTTGCGATTAACGGCATGCCTTTTTATAAACTTCAAACATATTGCTTTTTGTTCTTGGGAGAGGCACACTTTGTCACATCGTGCCCATGAATGTTAGAGGAGTTGGTTCTCTCTTTCCACCATGTGTGTCTCAGGGATCAAACTCGGGTATGGCAGCAGGCTACTTTACCCACTGAACCATCTTGTTCAACCAAGTTATCCATTACTGCATTCACTCAGATAACAACTATTCTGATTCCATTCCTTATGCCGTGTTGTATCAATCATGAATAACTCGGAATAACAGAGTCAGAATACCTAGGAGTGAGGAGAGTATTCTCTGTATAGCTGGTGTTCAGAACCTCCAGGAAAAGATCCTTATGGGCATGGTAGTGTCCACCTGTAATCTCAGCCGTCAGGAAGCTGAGGCAGGAGGGTCCCCGTCTTCTAGGCCAATGTGGGCTACAATTTGAGTCTTTGTCTTAAAATGAACAAACCAACCAACCCAGGATCCAGAGTGTTTTGTGGCTTGTGCTCAGATCTCTGAAGAGAGCTACTGCCATGCCCGGCCTGTGTGTTGTGAAGTGCTCGGCATGTGGCCAAATGCTTGTTGTTTGTAGAGCAATTCAAAGGATTCCTGGAAAACTCGGAGGAAGCTCGTCCTCTCCTCTCTCCATCTTCCAAGATCGCCTAAGTGCTTGCTAGCATGAGAGGTTGGGTGGGAGGGAGTGGTGAGACAAGCAGGCTTTCCAAAGTGAGGCTGTGAAACTGTCTTTGAGCTTGAGCCGCTGCAACTGTGCCAGTGTAAGCAGAGATGGGGATACCCAGAGCACAAAGCATCTGAGAGCAGTGGCTCCGCCTCATCCATGGCTGCTTGAGACGAGGCATGGGTGGGGATGGAACCCAGTGCTAGAAATCTGTAAGGATAGTTTGGGCTGGCCCACCCTTCCTTCCTTCCTTCCTTCCTTCCTTCCTTCCTTCCTCCCTCCCTCCCTCCCTCCCTCCCTTCCTTCTTCTCCTCCCTTCTTCCCCTCCCCCTGCTTCCTTTTAGCTTATGCAAAGCAGGTGGTTAGCAGAAAATAATCTGAGCAGTCCTGTTCATAGAGAGTGACCATGATGACCTCCTCCCCCACCTCCTTCGAGAACTGTCAGAGGGGATGGACGTGACACTCTCAATCCCCCCAATCTTCATCCCTGATTGAAGCGAGACCTCTGAGGGCTGATTAGGCTCCAGGTCCAGAGGGCTTGGCCCTGTTTCCTCCTGTGGTCCACGGTCTGATACACAGAGCCATGATGGTGATGCTAAGTTCCTTGCATCATTGGACCACATCCTGGGCAGCCCCTGTGGCTGGGTAAGGAGAGCACTCACCCTGGTCAACCTCTTCCTTCGTTCCACCAGTCATTCGGCAGATGGTTTCTTTGCCAGAAAGATTGGTAACATGGACAAAGGTATTACTGAAGGATGCAAGGATGGGACAGATGCCAAGTACATTCTCTCCTTCAGCTACCTGGGGGCCAAGGCTGACCTGATGACTTTGTCCTTTCCTTCCCCATGCGAGGTGCCATTTCTGTGCATCGCTTTCAGACTCCTATATCAGAAAGATATTCAGGTATTCCATTCTTTCTACACACATATACACACTAAACAAGGTCTTACTCTGTGACCTTGGCTGGCCTAGAACTTGGTATGTAAACACCTTGAACTGCCTGCTTTCACCTCCATACCTGACTCTGGTCTTTTCTCCTTCCTTCTAGTTCTTCTTTTAAAAACAGTTATTCTATGTGTATGAGTGTTTTGCCTGCTTGTTTATCTGTGCATGCCTGGTACCCATGGAGGTCAGATGAGGGCATCAGATCCCTTGGAGCTGGAGTTATAGACAGTTATAAGCTGCTGTGTGGGTGCTGGGAACTGAACCAGAGTCCTCTGCAAGAGTAACAGGAGTTCTTAGCCACTGAGTCATCTCTCCAGACCCCCTTCTATTTCGTGTGTGTGTGTGTGTGTGTGTGTGTGTGTGTGTGTGTGTGTGTGTGTGTCTACATGGAGGTCAGAGGATGAGTTTGGAGAGTTACTTCTCTCCTTACACTGTGAGTCCTGGGGATTGAACTAAGGTCAGCAGGGTAAGCTAGTTTACTCATGAAACGGTTGTTTTGTCCGCTTTCCTTTTCTGTCTCTTTTTTTCTTCTTTCTTTCCCTGTGCCCCTCATACTAGAGATTGAACCTAGAGTCTCCTCAGGTATGTAACATAGGAGCTCTACCCATGAATCTGACACCCCCAGCCTCCCCTGGGGCTTCTAGGCAGGGGCTCTACCACTGAGCCACGCCCCCAGCCCCTCACTGGAGGATTCTAGGAAGGAGCTCTACCACTGAGCCACGCCCCCAGCCCCTCACTGGGGGATTCTAGACAGGAGCTCTACCACTGAGCCACGCCCCCAGTCCCTCACTGGGGGATTCTAAGCAGGGGCTCTACCACTGAGCCACGCCCCTCAATGTGGGCTTTTAGGCAAATGTTCTACCACTGAGTCAGTGAGAGTCTAGGTAAGACCTCTACTGCTGAGTACAGCCCTCACCTTCTCTTGACTTTGAAGAAAATGTTGTCTCACTAAGTTATGTAGGTTGGTCTTCAATCCATTCTGTACCCATAGAAGGAGCTTTGAACTTGTGATCCTCCTGCCTCCGCTTCCTGAGTGGCTAAGATAACAAGACTTCACTACCAAACCTGGGTTGAGCAGGATGCTTCTGACTGCTCAGCAAAGCTAGACAAGGAAAACATTTAGCTTGGTGCCTTTAACTAGTTCAAGTCATAGACAAGGGAGGAAGGGCTCACGTTAACTGTATCAGTGATTTACTAGCACGGAACTAGTCATTCTAGGGACTAGAAAGATGGCTCAACAATTAGGAGCACTGGCTACTACTGCCAAGGACCCCATGTCAGTTCCTAGCACCCACATGGTGGCTCTGTCTTTAACTTCAGTTACAGGGGATCCAACACCCTCATCTAGCTTTTCTGGACACAGGCATACAAAGTATGCACATAGGTGCATAAAAAATAAATCTTTAAAATTTCTTTCAAAATTTCTAAAAGTTAGTGATCTCAAGTGCCTGTTGTACGTGGTTTCTGACAGAGCGGAGCTCAGGGATGACTCGTCTGCACAGAAGTGGCTTTAAATCTTAAAAGTCACAGATGAGCTACTTGGTCACAATCCACCACAGGCTGAGGAGCCTGTATCACTTGCCTGGCCAACTGGGCTCTGTGGGATGTCTCCTTCCTTCTTTTCATCACTCCTTCCTTCTTGTTTTAGTTTTGAGACAGAGTTTCCCTGTGTGTAGCCTTGGCTGTCCTGGAACTCACTCTGTAGACCAGGCTGCCCTCGAACTCAGAAATCCACCTACCTCTGCCTCCTAAGTGCTGGGATTAAAGGCGTGTGCCACCACCACCCGGCCCAGTAATTTTTAAAAATAGGATTTCATGAAACTCGGGCTGGCTTCATACTGTGTAGTTGAGGAAGACTGTGAACTCCTGATCCTCCGCCTCTGCCACCTCCTGGGCATCAGCAATACAGGCTTGACCAGTTTATTGGGGTTTGGGGATCAAACCCAAGGCTTCCTCTATGCTAGGGTATTATTCTACCAACTGAGATACACCCCCAGCACTTCCCCCCCTCATATTTGAAACGGGGTGCCGTGTAGCTCTGCCTGGCCGCCAACTCACTATGTAGCCGACGACGGCCTTGAACTCCTGAGTTTCCAGCTTTTACTTTCTGTTTCATGGCTGGATTACTCCGGTCCTACAATGTCTTCCCTTCCAGGAATCCAGCAATGTAAATCGTTCCTCCCATAGGGTGACTTTGCCAACTGTGCTTGCTAATTTTATGTTAATTCGACATAGCTTAGAGTCATAAGAGAAGGGAACTCCAATTGAGAAAATTACCTTCATTAAAGTGGGCTATAGGCAGACCTGTCAAGCATTTTTCTTTTTTTATTTGTATGAGTGCACTGTAGCTGTCTTCAGACACACCAGAAGAGGGCATCGGATCCCATGACAGATGGTTGTGAGCCACCATGTGGTTGCTGGGAATTGAACTCAAGACCTCTGGAAGAGCAGTCAGTGCTCTTAACCACTGAACCATCTCTCCAGCCCCAGAGCATTTTTCTTTTTTCCATTTATTTATTAATTTATCCATTCACTCATTTACTTATATTTCATGTGCATTGGTGTTTTGCCTGCACTCATGTGAGGGTGTTGGATCTCTTGGAGCTGGAGTAAGACAGTTGTGAGCCACAGTGTGGGTGCTGAGCCATCTCTCCAGCCCAAGCGTTTTCTTAATCAGTGATTAATGTGTTTTACCATGGCAATGGTAACCCAAAGAAAGGCACCAAGCATTTAGTCACAGCAATAATCAAAACAATGATTACAGCGTGTGACCTGTAGCCTAGGATGGAGGTGATGGGCAGTGGCTCCTAAGGTACCATCATACAAAGCAGGAAGGGGATTGGTGAGTTGGCTCATGTGACAAATCTGACAACTCCAGTTGGATCCCTGCACATGTTGGAAAAGAACTGACTCTCGAATGTTGTCTCCTGATCTCCACATGAATATCATGGAACAGGTATATTATATATACCATACCTCCACACTCAACTCCACCACATATTAAATAAAAATTTAGATGCCAGCACTTAGGAGGCAGAGGCGGGCAGATCCCTGAGTGCAACACGCTAAGGCCAGCCAGATCTATACAGCAAACTTTGTTCATGCCAGGAGGTGGTGGCGTACACCTTTAATCCTAGTGCTTGGGAGGCAGAGGCAGGTGGATCTCTGAGTTTTAGGCCAGCCTGGTCTACAGAGTGAGTTCCAGGACAGTCAGGGCTACATAGAGGAACCTTGTTTCAAAACACATGTGTGCGCGCATGTATACACACACACACACACACACACACACACACACACACACACACACACACACAGAGTCTGGAGAGATGGCTCAGTAGTTAAGAGTTTCTTGCTTTTGCAGGAAGCCCAGATTATATTTCTGGCACCCATGTTGGGCCCTCACAACCATCTCTTACTCCAGCTCCAGGGGATCTGCAAAAATCTGTCCTCTGGCCGGGCGGTGGTGGCGCACGCCTTTAATCCCAGCACTCGGGAGGCAGAGGCAGGCGGATTTCTGATTTCGAGGCCAGCCTGGTCTACAGAGTGAGTTCCAGGACAGCCAGGGCTACACAGAGAAACCCTGTCTCGAAAAACCAAAAAAAAAAAAAAAAAAAAAAAAAAAAATCTTGATTCTGTGGGCATCTGGACACACACGCAACCCCCCCCCCGCAACATGTATGTATACATACATTTGCACAGACTGTATGTGTGAATAAAGGCATGCATGTGCCATGACTTGAGGGTTAGTGAGAGGACAGCTTGCCTCCCTTCCAATTTGTTTGAGACAGTTTCATTTGTCCTTCCATATGGTCCTTGAACTCTTGGAATTCTCCTGTCTCTATGTCCCATCTTGAGGAATACTGGGATTACATGCATGCATGCACACAATCTCTCTCCCCTGCATTCACAATTCGAATGCACACCCCTCATGCTTCTACAGCAAGCACTTGACCAATGAGCCCATTTCCCAAGCCCCAGGATCCACATTTTAGCCTTTTACCATGTTTCAACTTTTTTCCCCGGTAGAAATAATTCCCTGTCCTAAATGCCCTGAGACACTTCTTTTTTGAGACAGTCTCACCACCTAGTTCTTGCTACCCTGGAACTTCTTGCGTAAAGTAGTCGGCTGGCCTCAGATTCACGATCCGCCTGCCTCTGCTTCCCAAGCACTGGCACTACAGGTATACACCATCACACTGGGCTGTTGGTGAGAGCTTTACTGTGTAGTCCTAGTTGGCCTGGTGCTTGTTACACTGCCCAGAATGGTGTCATACTTGTAGAAACCTCCTTGCCTCTGGCTCCCAAGTGCTGGGACTATAGGCAAGTGCCACCATGTCTGGCTTATGTCTACGGATGTTTTGCCTGCGTGTATGTGTGCTTGGTACCTCTGGAAGTCAGAAGAGAGTGTCAGGTATCCTGGGACTGGAGTCCTATGACTGGGAAATCAAACCTGGGTCCTCCAGAAGAGCAACCAGTGCTCTTAACTGCTAAGCCATCTTTCCAGACATCCCCCATGTCTAGTTCTAGTATGTTTTTAACTTTTATGTGGATGGGTATTTTGCTCAAACTCCATATGGCTGAGGATTGCCTTTAACTCCTGAACCTGTCTCACCTGCTGGGATTACATCTATGTGCTAGCATGATGGCTTGTTAGGGGTCAAACCTAGGCTCTCTGCATGCTAAGCACACACTCTACCCACTGAACTACACCCTGATGTTTTTCTCCACCCGCTTTTTTTTTTTTTTTTCCCAGATAGGGTCTCCCTCTCCAGTAGAAACTGGCCTTAAATCCAGACAGCCTGCAATTCTACCTCAGCTCCCAGGTACTGGTATTACAGGCTTGTACCAGTGCACCCAGGTCCAGCCTAGCTTCTGAAAAGCTTGCACGTGCACTCCTACCCCTTGCCTGGAGCCTTTCCAGCGGGCTTTTGAAAATATTTAAAATTTTCGTACATGGGTGCTGGGAATTGAACCTGGGTCTTCTGCAAGAACAGGAATCTTAATTGAGGCCTCTCTCCAGACTCTGAAGATGTACTTAAGTATGTGTGTGTGTCTGCACATATGCACACGAGTGCAGGGTCTGCGGGGCAGAAGGGGGTAGCTGGCCCTGTGATCCCGTAAGCCGCCTGATGTGGATCCCAGGAGATGAGTTCCAGTCCCTTTCTACAGCCACTGAGCTGTGTCTCCAGCCCACCCCACATGAGGACCCCAGCCCCCACTGCAGACAGGGTTTCTCTGTGCAGTCCTGGAACTCACTCTGTGGACCGGGCCTAGCACTCCCAGGGATCTGCCTGTCTCTGTCTCTCAGCACTCAGAAGGCCTACACCCAGGCCCAGGTTGGGCCTCTGAATCCCTTTCTCTTGTTGGCTGTGTTGAAGCCCTCCCTCAGACACACACGAGGATGCGAGCCCCGCGTGGGGAGCACAGCATTGATTTTATTGTTCCGAGTTTGGGTTCATTCCTGTCACGGTCACTGGGCAGAGGCAAGAAGGCCTTGCCTCTTTCAGTCTTGGTCCCGCGGGGGTCTGCTCAGATTCTCTTCCATGTTCAAAGTGCACTGAGAAAGCTTCACAGTTTGAATACATCCTAGATGTTCAACTGAAGCAGAGTGAAGAAATGGCCCTCCCACCCCCACCCACCTAAAACAAAACAAAACAACAAAACCAAACCATCCCCCTAAACCCCAGCAGCTGCTGCTACAGCCGTTATGAAAAAATAATACAAACTCTTCTTAAAAAATAGATCACACAGAAAGAACTCAGAGGGCAGACGCACCCAGAGAGGGGTGGGGCTGCTCCAGCCATGGGGAGAGGCCCGGGAAGGGTGCTGAGATGAACCTGGAGGGCTGGGATGCTGGGACGGCTGCCTCGGTCCCTCTGCCCAGCCTCTGTAGTGTGGGCTGGACCCTCCCTGTCAGCTGGATCCCAGGCATCATCTGCCCTCTCCCCTGAGGGATCCTGGCTCATCCTGAGGACTGGTACCTATTTCTCACTAAAGTGGCTTTGATCAAGAAATGAGATGGACACCAAGCAAGAGCGAGGGCCACTGCCTGGCCACATGGGATTGGACCTCTCTCTCTCTCTCTGCTTTGGGATTTAGATCCCTGTCAATACCTGATGCTACCTAGATTCCCCTAAGGGGATCCGGGGCACAGAGTCTCTCCCTTGGCATTGTAGGGGCTCCCATCTAAAGCTGCCTTCTAGCCTGGCCTTGCTGGGGAAGAGCTGCCAGCAGGTGCAGTGTGCAGACGGCTGCAGGCAATGCATGGAATGGGCCCAGCTTCCCTACCCTCTAGCTCATGCAGAACAAGTGAGGGGTTGGCCCCACAGAATGGGAGGTAAGGCAGGGCAATGTGACCGACCATGTGTGTGTGCAGCCTGGTGACTTGGGGGCCAGAGGCAGAGAGAGGCTGGGGGGCACCCTGCATGAGGGGAAAAGGCAGGTAAGGGCCTGGGTCTGGGGGGATGGGTGTGGGCACCACTGCCCTGGCTGAGGGCTCCATGCCTAGGCCACCCCCTGCTGAGGAATCTGGTGAGGGTATATTCTCCAGAGGCGGGGATGCAGACGACGGGCCCCCTGGACTCAGTCAGGGACCTCGGGGTGGGCAGGAAGTGAGCTCTCGCCCCGCCGGTAGGTCTCCCAGAAGCCCCGCTCCAGTTGTTCCAGCTGTGGGCCCAGTGGCAGGTGACCAGCCAAGTGCATGCGAAGTGTTTCTAGCCATTGTTCCAGCTTTACGAAAGAGGGCCTGGGGTGACAGGTGAGCATCAGGGGACAGTGAGTCTGGCTCTCCCAAGGACCCACCTATCTATCCCAAGGCTGCTTCAGGCTAGAATCCTGTCCCCTCTCCCCCCAACTCACCTCTTCTCAGGATCCAGGTCACAGCAGCGCACAGTGATGGGGAAGAAACTTGGGGGACAGTTTGGTGGACAGTAGCGGTCCAGGAAACCCCTTACATTGAGGCCAAAATCCATAGTGCGGGGCAGATAGTCAGGGTCCGCATTCACACGCCCAATAATCTGTTCAGTACAGAGCCCCTGCTTAGTGTGGGGCCCCTGGGCCTGCGGGTTCTGGAAGCCTGGCAAAATGCTCTGATGACACTTCAGATAGAAGTGGCCAGGGACTAAACTGCACCCCACTGATGCTGTGGCTTTGGGGAGCCAGGTTCTCAGGGTCTGAGGTCCCTGTGGACATCCAGGCTGGAGCATGGGAGGATTGGAGAGTGGGGAGGAGCCACTAGGTCTGGGCACAAGGGCTGCTTACGTGACCTACCTCACATAGGACAATTCCAAAGGAAAACACGTCCACCTTTTCATCATAACTACGACCTAAACAGAGAGCAAGTATCAGCAGGGGATGCAGGACTAGGAGCAGTGACAGACAGAAAGGGAAAGCACATTCTTCTGAGATCCAAGAGCAGGATGTGGCTCGGCTGGCAGGCAGCTCGAGTAGTGTGCACGGAGCCCTGGGTTCCATGCCCAGCAAGGCATAGGAGGAGAGACAGTCCTGGTTCTGTCTGAGGCTCATGTGCTATCTGAAATACCTCTTTTCTTGTTATATTAACTTTTTAGATTTCTTACGTTATGTGTATTCATGTTTTGTCTACATGTGTATATGTGTACCACATGTGTGCTTGGTGCCTGTGGAGGCCAGAAGGCACGAGAACCCCTGGAAATGGCGTCACAGATGGTTAGGAGCCGCCATGTGGGTGCTGGGAACTGAACCTCTACAGAGTGGCACGTGCTCTTAACAGCTGAGCCACCACGGCCTGCTTGTGTTGTTTTTAGACAGGGTCTCATTAGGTAGCCCTGGCTGGCCTGGAACTCATCATGAGCAGGAAGGCTGGCCTAGAAGTCATAAAGATCCACCTGCTTCTGCCTCTCGAGTGCTAGGATAAGATACATAACCAACATATGCCAATTTTCTTGGTGTTTTTGAGATAGGTTCTTATTCTAGCTGGGCTAGCCTGAAGCTCACCATGTAACCCAAACTGGCCTTAAAACTCACAGCAATCCTCCTACTTCCATCAACTAAATACTGGGATGACAGCTGTGTGCTACCACACCCGACTTACGTGCTGCTGGAGACGGGACCCAAGACTTCCCGTATATTAGACAATGTATTAGCTACATTTCCAGCCCCATAACCGCGCCCCCCCACCCCCAAGACAGGGCTTCTTTGTATAGTCTTGGCTGTCTGTAGACCAGGCTGGCTTCGAACTCACAGAGATGTTCCTGTCTCTCCTAAGGGCTGGGATTAAAGGCATGTACCACCACTGCCTGGCTATAAATACCTTTTTAAAAAAAAGGCAAAGCCCGGCCTGGTGGTGGTGGCACATGCAAGCATGGAGCAGAAGCAGGTGGATCTCTAAATTCAAAGCCAACCTACTCGCTCTACAGAGTGAGTTCTAGGATAGTCAGAGCTACATAGAAAAACCCTGTCTTGGGGGAAAAAAAAAAAAGACAAAAAGTTTGGCAGAAATGGCGGTATACAGCTTTAATCCCAGCGCGCAGAAAGGAGAGGCAGGTACATCTCTGTGAGTTCCAAGCCAGCCTGGTTGACACAATGAGTTGCAGGACAGCTAGAACTACATAATAAAGAGGGGCTATCTCAAACCAAACAAAATGAGACACAGCAAATACATAACGAGAGATAAAGGCAGACAGTGAGCTGGTGTGCTCACTTATAACCCCAGCACTTTAGGCCAGGATACTTACCAACATACCCAAAGCCCTGGAGTCTGCCCAGCACCCCGTCCCCTGGGCATGCGACTCACTCCTATAATCCTAACACTCTGGAGGCAGAGGCAGGGGGACGGCAGCACAAGGTCATCCTTGCCTAAATAGTGGGTTTGAGGCTAACCTGTGCTAAATGAGACTTGGCCTTTAAAAGAAGAAAAGGTGGGCCACCTGATGATTTTTGAGTTGAGTCCCAGGATCCACATGAGGGAAGACAACTTCCTCCTACAAGGTACCTCCTGATGTGCACGTGTGCACGCACACACAGTGTGAAAACCACACCCGAAACTAAACAAAGGAGGGTGGTAATGTAAAGAGGAGGTGGAGGCTAGAGGGTGGTGGCCACAAGCCCAGAAAACCCCAGTTGACCCTCGTCAGCCGGAGGGAAGCCAGGGAAGCCGTCGGGCGGAGAGGCCAGCATATGGGGTAGCTGCTGCGCCCTGTCTGGTACCCTAGAGCCAGCACTCACCGTTGATCATCTCTGGCGCCATCCAGTAGGGGTTGCCCACCACCGTGTACCGCTTCCTGCGGTCCGGCTTCTTCAGGCTGCGCAAGTCTTCAGACTGATTCTTCTCATCCGTCATGAGTCGAGCCAGCCCAAAGTCAGCCACCACCACGTTCCTGTTCTGGGAATTTCGTAAGGCAGGCTGAGACCTGGTCCTCTCTGTGTGCTCCTATCTAGGACCTTTTCCCTATAATCCCACACAGGGCAGAGCATATGCCCCAGATACAGGGACCTGTGTGGGGGAGGGTACGGCCCTCTGTCTCAGCTCTCTGCAAACAGAGCTGCCTAAAACTTCTGGCGATTCCAGCGAGGGTTTAGAGGTGTGATTCAGAGGTAGAAAGCTTGCCTAGAAACCCCCACCCCCAGTGAGGGGCTGGAAGCATGGTTTCATAGGTAGAAAGCCTGCCTGGAATCTTCCAGTAAGGGATTAGAGTAGGTTCAATAGGAGAATCCTGGCTTAGAAGTTCCCAGTGAGGAAGTGGAGCATGGGCTGACATCAGAGCCCCTGCCTAGAATCCCAGTGAGGCTGATGGCGTGCCTCGGCAGTAGAGTGCTTGCTTAGCAGGCGGCACTATTCACCTGAGGCCAGATGTGGGTGGGGATGGATGTGGGTTCACTCTCTTCCCTGCCTGCTGTGTGCCGCTGTCTCCAGGTGACTGTCTGTGACTAGATGGGTAGCTGAGGGTCCTTTCCTTTGATATAAGTCTGGTCCTCTTGGGACCTGACATCTCTCCCTTTCCGGGTGTTCCTCATGTTCACACAGAGTAGGTGACACTGAGGCTGTTCAAAGGGATGCAGGCCACCAAGGATCTAGACACCAAGGCTAAGCAGGACCCTCCAAAGACTTGTTTAGCTCAGTCTCAGGACACCAATGCCCAGAGTTTTGTGGCTCACCCTCAGGGTGTCCTACAGCCTGGTGTTTTCTATCTTGCTGGGACAGCCCCAGCAGTACCATCTTCTGTGCAGGGTCCTCTGCAGGCTGGCAGCGCTTAGAGGACACCAGGAACCTAAAACATCAGAACCAAAGTACTGGTCTGTTTAGATTATAGCTCTGTGCTGACTGGTTGGATGGTTTAGAGACCTTAGAAAACGTACGTACGTGTGTGTGTGTGTGTGTGTGTGTGTGTGTGTGTGTGTGTGTGTGGTACTGGGAGTTGAACCCAGGTCTCACATAGGCAAAAGTTGCATTGCCAAGTTATGTCAGCTGCCCCTCACGGGGGGGGGGAGGGGGGGATTTCTAGGCAGGGGCTCTACCACTGAGCCACGCCCCTAGCCCCTCACTGGGGGATTCTAGGCAGGGGCTCTACCACTGAGCCACACCCCCAGCTCCTCACTGGGGGATTCTAGGCAGGTGCTCTATCATTGAGCCACACCCCCAACCCCTCACTGGGGGATTCTAGGCAGGTGCTCTACCACTGAGCCACGCCCCCAGCCCCTCACTGGGGGATTCTAGGCAGGGGCTCTACCACTGAGCCACACCCCCAGCCCCTCACTGGGGGATTCTAGGCAGGTGCTCTACCACTGAGCCATGCCCCCAGCCCCTCACTGGGGGATTCTAGGCAGGGGCTCTACCACTGAGCCACACCCCCAGCCCCTCACTGGGGGATTCTAGGCAGGTGCTCTACCACTGAGCCACGCCCCCAACCCCTCACTGGGGGATTCTAGGCAGGGACTCTACCACTGAGCCACACCCCCAGCCCCTCACTGGGGGATTCTGAGAATATGCTTTCCTCATCCCTGCTGCCAGTATTTTCTTTCACTTTGCAATTTGAGACAGGATCTTGCTAAGCTGTCCAGGCTAGCCCTGACGTGGGTCTGCAGCTCATGCAGGACTCAATCCTCCTACCTTCACCTTCCTCAGTTCAGAGGCTGACTGAGGTAGTTTATTATGGGAGTAGGACTCTAGGTACCTGCTTCCCGGTTTGGCCCAGCTCCTCTGCTTTCCTGTAGAACATCTGGGGACCCCCTTAAACACCAACCTGAAAACTTGGGGCTGATTGCCTCTTAGCCTCTTGGACTCCACTGAAATGCCCCTGCCAAGTCTCCTCTTCCAGAAGACTGCCTGATGCCCTGCCCACATGCTGATTTGCAGTTGTCGCTGCTGCCTGGGTAGCCTGCACTACCTCAGATGGCGTCTGTGAATGCTGCAGTGAAAGTTGGGGCTTTTCATTTGAATCAGTTTTCCCTTCTCTGATCTGTTCAACTCTTGCGCTGCAGGTGGGTCTGGGGACTGCTGCCACAGTATAAATGGCAGGGCCAGGACTGTGACCCAGCTCTGCCTGCCTCTTGCGCTGGTACTGTTCACCTGATCTCTAGTTCCATAAAAGCCCTGAGAGGACATCATAGGTCTCTTCTTTCTCCAGCACTCCCAGTTGCTTACCTCACGGACCAGGCAGTTGTGGGAGTTGAGGTCTCGGTGGATGATATTCATCGAATGGAGGTAGGCCTGCGGGGACGGAATGAGGCTATCAGCGGATGTTTAGTCAACAGACTGCACCTCAGCTCTGATCCTCTGCCAGCTCCTTGCTTCCTACCCATCCTGTGAGCTGATGGACTCCAGACACGTGCTCTACTGCTGAGCTCTACCTTGAGTCTTCACTGAGGGAGTCTAGTCAGTCACCCATGGGGCTGCCCCCCCCAAAGCATCCCCGTAGGCTCTGCTCCCACACACCTCGTGGCAGAGTGGGTCACCTGAGTGAGTGGCAGGTCACTTACCATTCCTGATGCAATGTCCTTGGCAAAGCTGACCCTCTGACTCCACGGGTACTGGCTGTCCTAGGGACAGGGAAAAATGGCTAGCATAGAGCCTGGGCTGGGGGGATGGCATGGTGGCACAGGAGAGGGGACAGCTGAGTGAGTCACAGGCACAAGTGCGGTTGTCTGAGGTCTCCACGTTCTCCTGTATCTACAGCTGCCTACTAACACTTATCTTCCAAGAGCTGTGTGTGCCCGGCTCCAAGGCACTGTTTTCTGTGGTTTGTCAGAGATAACTTGGTGGGGGGGGCTATTCTCCCCTTCTGCTATTTGGGTTCCAGGGATCAAACTCACATCACTGGTAACAAGCAGTGTTACCTGCTGAGCCATTTCATGGGCCCTTGTTTGTTTGTTTGTTTGTTTGTTTCCAAGATAGGATGTCCTATGTAGCTCAGGCAGGTTTCCTTCTTTGGCCTCAAGGCCTAAAGGCATCTTTTTTTTTTTTTTTTTTTTTTCAACAGAACGGATTTCATGAACTAAGGATTCATGTATGTTCTCCTGCAATTCCCAAACTATCTATCCTGAGCAATCACCTGTGGGGTTGTTACTGCTGGGTGTTGACTCATGCACCTCTCCAGAGCAGACAGTAGAAACTACGACCCATGAGTCCGTTATGACAGTAGGGTTACCACCTATTAAACCCCCTGAATACTCTTTTTATATGTGTGTATCCATTTTGTGTGTATGTGTGTGTATGTCCACATGTGGGGACCTAAGATAAATGTCAGCTGTCTATCTTAATTTCCTTCTACAATTAGACATTTCATTTAGTACATCTATTTGTTTATGTGTGTCTATGTGTGTAGCGTGTGCACATGCCACAGCATGTGTGTGACATATGACAACTTATAGGCATCTGCTCTCTCCTTCTACATGTGGGTCCTGGAGACTGAACTCAGCCCGTCAGGCTTGGTAGCTGGCATCTTTACTCTCTGAGCCACCTTGCTGGCCCTTCTACCTTATTTTTTGAGGAAATGTTTCACTGAAGCCAGAGCTCCTGGCTGTGGATAAGCTGGCTGGCCACTGGTCCCTAGAGACCCTGCCTCCTCAGGGTCCCATCACTCTTCAGTGATGGGATCACATGTATACGCCATCATATGGAACTTTTTTTTCTCCTCTTATCGATAGGTTTTCTCTGTGCAGCCCTGGCTGTCCTAGAACTAACTCTGTGGACCAGGCTAGCCTCAAACTCACAAAGATCCTGCTTCTATCTCTCAGTGTTGGGATTACAGGCATACACCATCATGTGGGACTTTTGAATGGGTCCCGGGTTGAACTCTCACCCTAATGTATGGGCAACAAGTACTTTGCCCACCGAGATGTGATCCCAGGCCCCATTCAAAGTTTTCAAACCAAGCTGGACCAACGTTCAGTCAAAGCTGAAGGTCTAACAAGCTACCTGCATTCTTAGCTCCAGTCACTGGGGAGAACAGGGCTCTGCCTCTGCTATGGTTTGGATGTGGGGTGTCCCCAGAGGCCCATGTACTGGAGGCTCAGTCTCTAGAGTGGCACTACTGGGAAGCAATGTAGCTTTTCAGAGGCAGAGCTAACTGGACAGTTCTTAGGTTATTGGTGGTCACTGCCCTGCAAGGGGACAGTGGGAGCCCGCCCTCTTCCTCCTCAATCCCCCTTTCTTGCTTTTCTGTTTTGGTGTGTCTTTACAAAGGGTCTCACTGTTTATGTAGCCCTGGCTGGCATAGAACTTGCTCTGCAGACCGGACTGGCCTTGAACTCATAAGACCCACCAGTTTCCCTAATGCTGGCATTAAGGAGGTGGGGGGCACGACACCAGGTCTGTGCAGTGCCTCATATGTGCCAGCTTAGGCCTGCACTCTAGCAAGCTAGCCCCGGCCCCAGCCCCAGCCCCAGCCCCGCCCCCTCCCGCCCTGGCCCCGCCCCCGCCCCCACACCCCAGCCCTGGCCCCGCCCCGGCTCACCATGTTCTTGATGATGCCCCGCAGGGTGCCGCCCTTAATGTACTCTGTGATGAAGTTCAGCCGCTTGTCCTTGTACAGCACACCGATGAACTTGAGCACATTAGGGTGCTCCAGGCACCGCATGACCTTCACCTGGAGGAACACACACAGGCTGTCCAGGACCTTCTTCCCCTAGTCCACCCTGCCTAAACAGCAGGGCGCCCAGTCCCCTCTCACACAGTAAGCCACTGTGTGTCTCTCAAGCGTGGCGCACACCTTTAGTCCCAGAACTCAGAAAGCAGAGACAGGCAGATCTCTGAGTTCAAGGACAGCCTGGTCTACAGGGCAAGTTCCAGGACAGCCAGGGCTATACAGACAAACCCTGTCTTAAAAAAACCCAAATCAAACCTAAACCAACCAACAACAACAACAACAACAACAACAACAACAACAACAACAACAACAAAGGATTTTGGGCTGAAGAGGTGGCTCAGCAGTTAAGAGCACACTGGCTGTTCTTTCCAGAGGTCCTGAGTTCAATTCCCAGCAACCACATGGTGGCTCACAACCATCTGTAATGGACATCTGATGCCCTCTTCTGGTGTGTCTGAAGACAGCGACAGTATACCTACACACATGAAATAAATAAATAAATAAATAAATAAATAAATAAATCTTTTTGTTTGTTTGTTTTTCAAGACAGGGTTTCTCTGTGTAGCCCTGGCTGTCCCAGAACTCACTCTGTAGACCAGGCTGGCCTCCAACTCAGAAATCCACCTGCCTCTGCCTCCCAAGCACTGGGATTAAAGGTGTGCGCCACCACTGCCTGGCAATAAATCTTGAAAAACAACAACAACAACAACAACAACAACAAAAAGAAAAAGTGTTTCATCACTCAGGTTGGTCTTGAACTACCTATGTAGCCATGGAGGTCCTTGAACTCCTGATCTTCACACCACCATCTCCCAGGTGCAGGGATAACAGGCATGCAACACCAAGGTCAGTTTTGGTATTAGAACCCAGGGCTTTGTGCGTGGTAAGCAAGCATCTACCAGCTTGCACCCCCAACCCATATCTGTTCTGACTTTTGTGTCTTTGAGTCAATGTCTCACATAGTCCAGGCTAGCCTAGAACTCTCTATGTAGTTGAGGAAAACCTTGAACTCTGATCTTCCTGCTTTCATCTTCTGAGTGCTGGGATTATAGATGTGTATTATAAAGCCTGGTGTGTGTGGTGCTGGGGATTGAATCTGGGGCAATCTACTGAGCCACACCCATGGCTCATGGCTGCCCTGTCCCCAGTGAGGCCTAAACCCTCATTTCTTTCACAGGTGGTGTGCCCCACTCATCCTCCTGGGACCCCCACCACCCCTTCTCATTGGGGAGGCGAGTAGGCATGAGACCTCTCCACTGACCTCCTTGAGAAATGTCCTCTGGGTCTCCTCGTCAAACCGGATAAGTTCCTTCATCACCATTACCTCGCCTGTTTCTCGGTGCGTCACCTGTGTAGGGGATATGGAGGTACAAAACTCAAGGCTGAGTAGGACATAGTAACACACGCCTCTAACCCCAGCCACTTGGGAGGCAGAGGCAGGAGGAGTTCATGTCCAAGGCCAGTCTGGGCTATCTAGTGCATCTGAGGCTAGCCTGGGCAACTCAGTGAGACCTTGTCCCAATACGTAAATAAAACCAGGCATGCTAGTGCGTGAGTATGATCCCCTACTTGAGAGGTGTAAGACAGAAGATCAGGAGTTCAAAGTCAGCTTGAGGTATATGAGACTTTGTCCTTAAAGACAAACCACAAAGTTCTGAATCTACCCATGTAAAATCTTGTTCATTTCAATAGCTCAAGGAAGTTCAGGGTAAGGAGTGGGTAACGCTGGGATGAGAGCATAGAATCAAGATGTCCCCTCTGTTGGACTCCCAGGGGGGCAGTGTGAGGGAAGAGGTGGTCAGAGGTGTCACCCAGCCTGCCCTCCCCATTTGCATACCTTGATGGCCTGGCCGAAACAGCCCTTGCCCAACACCTCCCCATGGATGAGGTCAGACGGCCGGAAGATGCGGTGTGGTCGGCAGACCACTCGGAGTGATTCGGAGCGCCCCAGGTCCTTGCGCTGGGAGGCTGGAGAGGCTAGGGAGCCGGCACCCGGGGACGTGTCAATACTGCAGCTCCTCCTGGGAAAGGTACATGGGGCCCAGTGCCGTGGGGAGGTGACACCGGGCTGAGACACTGCCTCTATTCCTCCTTGCATAAGCACCATATTAACCAGTTGCTGCTCACCTCCCATCCTGGGAGTAGGTGGGACAGCCTGGTGTCTTGGGGTTAGCCACACAGTTCATTAGAGGGGCATACGGCTTCCTCTGCCTGGTGGCCCAGGCTCAGATTCCCTGCTTGAGATGTCTGCTACACTGCAATACACAGGTTATGGCCCTGCTTATGGCCTAAGTCCTGAACAAACTGAGAGGAAGGAGTGCATGCCCTTGATAGTACAACCTCTTAGACACACACCTTTAATCCCAGCGTTTTAGAGGCAGAGGCAGAGGCAGGTGGATCTCTAAATTCAAGGTCAGCCTGGTCTACAGAGAGAGTTACAGAACAGCCAGGTTTACACAGAGAAACCCAGCCTCCAGGAAAAAGAAAGAAAGAAACGAAGGAAGGGAGGGAGAGAGAAAGGGCAGCTATCATCCCAGAAGGAAACCCTTCAAAGGGCTTTCCCAAGAGTCCTGGAGAGACTCCAGCAGAAGGGGACAAGGGACAGGCTATCTCTGAGTCCTCGTGATCTTCCGCTTGCTTCTTCAGACTCAAGAACAGAGGACTCATGGCTCCTGCCCCCGGGATCACCGCAGCAGACCATGAGCCAACTCTGACTTGACATCTTACATCACATCCCTCATCCTGGACCACAGTCATCTCTGTGAAACATACCATTGTCTGGTGATAACCGGTCAGAGGAAGCCTCTAGGCATGGAAACATGTCAAAGCCTCCTGGCACACCTGATGGCCTGGAGTCAGCCTGTCACCCCAATGTTCCCATTAACTCAAGCCAATCATGAGGTACTACGTGAAGTCAAGGTGCTAGCCTGGGTCCTGTTTTCTCTACAGCTTCGAATGAGCCTTCACTATTAAGGTAGAGGAAGAAGAGGAAGAGGAGGTAGAGGAAGAGGATGAAGAGGAAGAGGAAGGAAGAAGATAAAACCAACTAGAAATCAGCTGGGCATGGTCAAGAATACTTGCCATTCCCAGTACTTAAGAGACAGAGGCAGGAAAATCACAAGTTCAAAGCCAGCCTGGGCTATGTATGAAGCAAAACACATAAATAAACTAAAAATCATCTAAACAAGCCAAGAAATGGGGTAGGGGGAAGTGAGTGCCAGAAACCACCGTAATGCATTGTAGTTTCTCGTGGTATTTTTGTGTGTGTGTGTGTGTGTGTGTATGCATTCATGTGAGTGTGCATGTGTATTTGTGTGTGGGCATGTGGAGGCCCTATGTTGATGGCAGGTATTTTCCTCAATCACTCTCTGCCTTACTATTTTTCAGACTTTTTCTCTGTATAGCCTTGGCTGTCCTGGAACTCACTCTGTAGACCAGGCTGGCCTCGAACTTAGAAATCCGCTTGCCTCTGCCTTCCAAGTGCTGGGATTAAAGGCATGCGCCACCACTGCCCAGCTCAGACTTATTTTTAATAATCTGTACGTGTTTGTATTTATGTGTGGGTCTGTGCACTAAGTACAATGGCTGTGGAGGCTAGATAGAGGGCATCAGATCCCTTGGAAGCGGCAGAGGTGAGTCACCCATAGTGGGTGCCAGGAACCAAATTATGGTCCTTTGCAAGAATATACATATTCTTAAGTCTTTTTTTCCCCCTCTGAGACAGGGAGGTCTCACTCTGTAGACCAGGTTGGTCTGGAACTCAGAGATCCACTTGCCTTTGCTCCCCAAGTGCTGGGATTAAAGGCGCGCACCACTACACCTGGCACACTCTTAGCTTTTAACTGCTGGTCCAGCCTGCCAGCATCCTTTTGAGATAGGGTCTCTTGACTGAACCCTGCGCTGGAGTTACAGGTGTGTGACCTTTTCCACGGTGCTGCCGGGGGTCTGAACTGAGGTCTCAGGCTGGTATGGCGAGTGCTCCTACCCAGGAACCAACTACCCTGCACGGTCTCTCTGTATGCCCAGTGAGGGACATGACTAGAAAACGAAGGAATGGAGAGAAGCAAGAATGCACGAGCAGCTTATGAAGAAAAACGGGCTAAGCGTTTATAATAATGAAGGACGGCATGACAACGCACTGCTGCCGAGCCAATGACATGAATGGAATTTGTACCGACTTTATATTAATGCAAATATTCTTTAAAAATTCAAGGGCTGGCACACTGAAGTGATAAGATAGTTTTCTTTTTTGGCTTATTAATTTTTTAATAAATAGGGTCTCATGTAGCCCAGGCTAGTCTCCAACTCACTAGGTAGCCGAGGATGAACTTGAACTTCTGATCCTCCTGCTTCTACCTCCCGAGTGCTGGGTTTACAAGTGTGTGCCATCACGCCTGTCGATGCGGTGTTAGGGATGGAACCCGGAACTTTGTGTATGCTAGGTGAGTACTCTGACCACTGACCTAGAGCCGGGCCTTAAAACATGCTTTATGTGTGCCTGCTCCTCACTGGTACCTCCCTGATCTGTTCATCTGCCTACAGAAAAATGCACAGAAAACAGTCTTTTAAGTAAACTTTAGAGAGAAGGCCTACGAGGTGGCTCAGTGGGTAAAGGCACTCGCCACCAAGCCTGACAACCTGAGTCTGACCAGTACACAGGCTCTCGGGTGTTCTCAGGGCCATCTCGGTGCTCCTCCCCACTACAAAGTAAATGAGTAAATCAATGCAAAATAAAAGATGTGGCTGCCTGGGAAGGTCTCCGTAACTTCCAGCTGGGGGCACTATTTGCTGTCCCCTTCCTCATCCTCAGTCTGTTCCATTCCTTACACGAACGCTGGAAGAGTTGAAGGGATGAAACTGGAGGAAGCCTGGAGTGAAGAGCACTGGCCACTTAGCAGAGAACCAGGGCTTGGTTACCAGAAGCCACACGGGGGGCTCACAACCTTCCAGCTCCTGAGGACCTGACACCCTTGTGGCCACCAGGCATGCACCCACGGCAAAGAAGCTGAGGAGCTGAGGAGCAGGCTGACTTACAAGACAGGTTTCTGCCGGGCAGAGCTGCCTGCCTGTCCGCTGGGAGTGTGCACCGGGGAGCTCAGGGGGCTGGGATCCGAAGCTGGCCCATGGCCCAGTGAATCATGAGGGTCATGCTCAAGGGTCAGCTGGAGCAGGCGGCTGGTCTCCTGGATCAGCAAGTCGATCTGGGGACAGGTGTGGACAGGTGAGTCTTCTGAGGTCAGGGGTGAAACTTCTACTTCTGTCATCCCATCCTGCCCAGCCTCAAGTCCTACCTCATCCAGCGGCACATTCCGGATGGGTGTGCCGTTGATTTCCAAGATCCGGTCTCCGACATGGATGGAATTCTTCACATCTGGGCTCATGCAGCCTGGGTCCACTCTGGGGATAAAGCCGAGGTTAGACTAGCTCCCCTCCGACCTATCCCCTTGATCCCCAATAGGAAACCAAATGCCAAAACCACTACCAGTTGTGGGGTGGGGAGGAATGATTCCACCTGAGGTGGAAATTTCAGTATACTGTGTTTTTAGTTGTTACCTTTAACAAAATAAAAGATCTTACACGGGTGTTTTGCCTGCATGTATGTCTATGCATGCCTGGTGGCTACAAGGGTATTTACAGCTAGAAGGTTGTGAGCCACCGTGTGGTTGCTGGGAACTGAACCCCGGTTCTCTGAAAGAGCAGTCAGTACTTGCTCTTAACTGCTGAGCCATCTCTCCAGCTCCAGTTCTGTCTTACTGTTAGCATCTATTAACTATGCTTAATGACAGGCTTCACTATGGCTCCTTCATGTATCACACAATGCATCTGACCACACTTGCCTCCACCCTCCCCCTTGCATGGATCTCCTTATTCTTCTCTCAGGTCTTTTCCTTTTTTGGGTTGTGGGTGTGACCCAATGTTTCATCACAGCTGCTCACAGAGGACAGCTCCCTAACTCCAGGATTATAAGCACAGCCACTGTTTGACTTTAAAAAAAAATTATTTATATTCATTTATTATGAGTCCATTGTCTCTGTGTGTGTGTGTGTTTGTAAATCAGAAGATAGGTGGTTCTTCCACCACGTGGGGGCTGGGAATGGAACTCAATTTGTCAGGCTTGGTGGCAAGCATCTTTATCTGACAAGCCATGTTGACAGTCCCTGGTTTTTGTAAAAAATGGGTTCTGGAGGAGTGATCTCAGTTCTTCCTGCTTCTAGTACCTGGACATCCTGGGTCTGAGTCAACGACTGCAGACAGAACCTTCCAAACCATGAGCTACATCAATCTCTCCCCACTTAGACTGTTTGTCAGGTACCCTGCCATGACAGCAGAGAGCTAACTAACACAACCAGGCCACACAACACAGCCCCATCTGGTGTCGCAGCCCACTCACCCTTGGACTCGGACGGTGTGCGAATGCTCCGTGCCACATCCTGGTGGGCCATGAGGGGGGTCGATGGAGACAGACAGGCCTCGTTTGCCATGGGCAGAGGCTGGGATAGACACTAGGGTGACCGTGTGGGGCAGGTGGGAGCCGGGTGAGTCAGGCAGGATCTGTTCGATGACTGGAGTTACCACAGTCTGGTAGTAGCACTGCCCGCTATGAAGGTCATCGGCGGTGCAGATCCAAAGAGAAAGGGAAGAAAAGAGCCATGGGGAGAAGTCAGTAATGCTTCACCGAGTCCATCGCAAGCTGGTGGGATGCAGGGCAGGACTGGGCATGCCCAGTTGTCTCAGCACCCCCAACTCTGGGTCTCAGTCATTCTGGTTAAAAACAATTTTTTGTTTAAATTATATTTATTTTTGTGTGCGTTTGCTCAAGTCTATGTGTGCCTGTGCCAGTATATATGAGGGTTAAAAGACAACTTGCAGAAATCGGTTCTCTCCTTCTGTCATGGTCCTGGGGATTAAACTACGGCTGTTAAGTCTAGTGGCTAGTGCTTCTACCTGCCATCTCCTCAGACTGTAATGTCTTTTCATTCCCTCTCTTATTTTTGTTTGTGTGTATATGGGCTTGGGGGTGGGGTCCGCATGCCACAGAGTGAGTACGGAGGTCAGAGGACAATTTGAGTCAGTTCTCTCCTTCCACCATGTGGGTCTTGGGGATGGAACTCAGGTTCGTCGGGCTTGGCAGCAAGCACCTCTACTCACTGAGCCATCTCGCTGGCCCCATCCTGGCTCTGTCTATCTGGTGTTGTCAGATGGCCAAGATAAGGCGAGGCCCTTGAGGATACATCTCCTTTGGGAGGAAGTCATTAAAAACCCATTTGAGATCGGGTCTGTTGTTCTCAAACCCAGCTTTGTTGGTGTTTCATAAGAGAGAATCTGTCTGATTTTTTTTGTCCCTGACTCTAGGGAGAAAGACTCTTAAGTCCTTGGAACAGGGGGATCTTTGTTATTTATGAGCCCTTTGGAGGATGCTTGAGTCTATGCAAATGAGTCACGTCTGGGACTGGTCCCACAGTCACTAAGTGTGACTGAAGACTTGGGGCTTCTAGCCAGCCTGGTTTCCCAGGAACAGGATAAAGACACAGCGTAATCACCATGGCCTAAGGACTTAAACAAAACCTCAGTGAAATCCCTGGATGCTGGGCCTCAGTGTAGTATCTCAGTTAGTAAACCTAAGATGGGCTGGCGGAGAGGAGGAAGGTGCCCTCGCTTGGTGCAGCTGTGTCATGCAGCAACTTGTGGACTTCTGTGAGTTAGTTACTCAGCACATCATCAAACTTGGGGTCACTGGGTTGGAAGGCAGTTGCTTTAACTGTGTGAGGGTCTGGGGATGCCTGAGTATGCAGCTGGTGTCTGGAGCAGGAACAGACCCTCTGGTGATGGTATGTGTGGTTTCTGGGGTCTGTGTCAGCTCTGTGGTTAGAGCCAGGTTACACTGCAGAAGCAGAAGGAAGAGAGCTGGTGTCGGGGGCACTTTTGCTTTCTGTCATTTTCTCTTTTTTCTTTCTTTTTTTTTTTTTTTTTGTACTCAGAATTGAATCTAGAGCTTTACATATGACATGGAAGTCCTCTACTGGTGAGTCACACTCCAGCCCTCACAGGGGGATTCTAGGCAGATGCTCTACCACTGAGCTACGGGCCCAGATCTCTTTCTACTCCTTGAGCTTGTATCTCACTAAGTTGCCCAGAATGGCCTAGAACTTGCAATCCTCTTGCACTGGCCTCCTGAAAAGCTGGGGTGACAGGCACTGCGACTCCTGACATTTCTACATGGAGACAGGGAGCAATGGTACTTGCCCTCTCCTGTTTTACCAGGTGGAGTGTGGTACTGTGTCTGGACCATTCTGGTATGGAATTTACTGTAGACTACAGAACTCACTTTAGAGTAGTGTATCATTTATGGTACCATACATGCCTGTGTATGGGCAGTCTTGGTGACAGGCGCAGGCCCCTAGGCTTGAAGAGGCCCAGAAGACTCACCAGTACAGCTTGGAGTGCTCCACCAGTGTGTAGGTGTCCCCATCGCCGATGAAGTTTCCACAGGCGAGACAGATGAAGCACTCGGGGTGGTACTTCAGCTCCCCAGCCACCTGTAGGGGTGGGGACACAACACACAGCTTAGTAGTGCCTGCTGTCCCCAGAGCCATCACCATTCTCCTCTTAGCGGGAAAGCAGGGCAACCCAGACAGAATCTTGCCGGACACGTAGAGGACTGGAAGGTCTGAACTGATGAAGAGATGGGCACAGGACTTACAGGGGAGGATGGTGGGTAGGGAGGGGAAGGTGGCTCACCATGACCAGCCCTTTGGTGATGTGTTCGGAGCACCCGTGGCACGACTCGCCATAGCGGGCCCAGTAGTCCCTCTTGCAGAAGAGCTGTCCGTCCTTCTCGTAGTACTGGTGTGAGAGGGCGGCGCTACACTCGCAGCACCTGGGTGGAGAGGGGCGGGGCTGAGGATGGCACCATCTCCACAGCTTTTTTTTTTTAATTTAAAAAACAATTTCTGCGCATGCGTGTCTGCCTGCTTTGTCTGTATGTGCATCGTGTGTGTGTGTGTGTGTGTGTGTGTGTGTGTGTGTGTGTGTGGTCCCTGTGGAGGCCAGAGGACACCCGACACCTTGGAGCTGGAGTTACGGGCAGTTGAGGATACGGATGCACAGGTATATACTTGACTGCTCTGAAATAGCAGCAAGGACTCCTGACCCTGGAGCCAGCTTTCCAGTTGCCATCTAGAGGTATTTTGCTTTAAAAAAAAAAAAAAAAAAAATCAAAAGAAAACAGGGGCTGAAGGTGTACTTCTGTTGGTGGAGAGCTTGCCTAGCATGCATAAAGCCCTGTCTCAAAAAACAAAACAAGACAAACAAAGGAAAAAACCAAAAACAAGAGGCTGGAGAGATGGCTGAGTGGTTAAGAGCACTGACTGCTCTTCCAGAGGTCCTGAGTTCAATTCTAGCAACCACATGGTGGCTCACAGCCATCTGTAATACGATCTGATGCCCTCTTCTGGCATGTAGGTGTACATTCAGATAGAGCACTCATTACATAAAATAAGTAAAAAAAAAATCTTAAAAAAAAAAAGAAAACAACAACAACAAACAAAACAAAGAGAAAGGTAACCAGGAACGGAGACAAAGATAGGGGTATAATTTCAGCAGTTGGGAAGCTGAGGCGGGATCTCAGAGTTGCAGTTAGCAAGGGCTACATAATGAAACCCCGTCTCAAACACACACACACACACACACACACACACACACACACACACACACACACACTTATATCTGGCTGGTGGTACTAACCTGTCATCTCAGCACTTAGGATACAGTGGCCAGTGATTAGGATGTTCAAGGTCATACTTGGTTACATACTCTATAGTAGGGAAAAGAAATACTGTCTCAAAAGTAAAAGGAGGAGGGACTGGAGAGAGCTCAGTACTTAAGAGCACTGGCTGCTCTTTCAGACAACCCAAGTTCAATTCCCAGCACCCAGATGGTGGCACACAACCATCTGCAACACCAGTTCTAAGGGATCTGACATCTTCTTCTGGCCTTTGTGGGTACCAGGCACATACATATATGCAAGCAAAACTCTCATACACATAACTTAAAATAAACACTAAGAAAGAAAGAGAAAGGAAAAGAATTTGAGTTTGAGGCCAGCCTAGGCTACCATGACAAGTTTCAGAATAAGCTGGACTACAAAGTAAGACCCTTCTTCTAATTTAATTAATTAACTAAATTAAAAATATAAAAGGTAAAAAGTAAAGTAAGTAAAAATGACAATTTAAAAATTGTATGCTGTGAACATTCGTAGCTTATTTTGAAGACTGGAGCTTAGACTGAGAGAGCAGGGATAAAACTGGACCAACATCTGTTTTTTGTTTGTTTGTTTGTTTGTTTTTTTAAATGACTAATGGCTAGGCACAGTGGAGCACTGATTTCAACACTCAGAGGCAGCCATGGGTGGAACTCTGGTCTATATAGCCGGTTTCAGGCCAGCTGGAGTTACAATGGTAAGACGCCACTTGCCCTGGTGATTATTACATCGGAGGCCATAGGACGGCTCAGGGGAACTGGTTTTCTCCTTGGACTCTTATATAACACTGAGCTCAGGGCATCAGGCTCGTGCAGCAAGCTTCTCTACCAGATGAGCCACCCGCTGCTTTATCCCCTACAACTTTTGACTTTCTTAGGTTTTGGAGACATAGCTTCTCTCGCTAGCCCTGGCTGTCCCTCTATGTAGAGCCTTGAACTCACAGAGGTCTGCCTGCTTCTTTCTCCTTAGTACTGGGATTAAAGGTGCCACTGTGCTCAGCTCCCTCTGTAGCTTTCCCGTGCACAGCCTGTACAGCCATCCATTTCAGTTCTGCCAAGGGGGGGGGCTAAAGGATCTGGCCTACCTGCTAGCCTCAGAGGTGAGAACAGCTTCTAATCTGGGCCCTGTTTCCTCTCATGCAAAGAAGATGGCCCAGGAGGAAGGTGACTTGTTCTTAGTCACCAGCCAAAGGAAGAACAGAGCCTGGGACCATGGAGAGCGTGAAGCAAACCACAGGCCTCACGCTAATGGATGTGATGGCTTTCTCCTACACTCTCCTGTCAGCTCAGGGCTCTGTCACCCTTTAGAGCAGGGAGACCTGAATGTCAGCACCATCTGCTTCAGCACTTGGGAGGCAGAGGCAGGTGGATGTATGGGGACTCAAGACCAGCCTGCAGGCCAGTCAGAGCAGGGCACTATAGGAAAACACCAGCTCAAAACAAAAATATAACATAACTAAAACAAACAAACAAACAAACAAACAAACAAACAAACAAAACAAAATCCCTCAGGGGAGATGAGCTGTAAAGGCCCCAAGCGGCCCAAATTCCCACTTACAAGCACAGGCCCTGCAAAGCTAGTCTTGTCTCAGTATGCTAGGTAGAGACTGGGCTAAGGCACAGACCGGACACCGCCAGTGAAGATGCAGGATGCTGTAGCTTCCCACAGCTCAGCAGCCCTCAGGACTTCTTCAAAAGGACATCCAGGGAGCAGCTACCACCTACCATTAAATCCATTAATCCCTGTCTTCCCTGCCCAGGGCTGGCAAAGCCAGCAGTCCACCTTGGTCTAAGAGAGAACCAGGAAGGCTGGGGTTGGGGCTGAAGGGTGGATGGAGAGGAGTGATATCTGTCTTTAAAATAGGTGCCCGACTTCTCCTGGTTCAAGCATCCTGGTGGATGTGGACTCACCAGTGAGTCTGTGAGGATCTGGAGAGCTGGCTCTAGGGTTCTTTGTGCCTAGATATGCCTGTGGCCTTTGCCTGTGGGTCACATGGAGCCAGGAAGAGCTGGACTGTCCTGTCCTGGGTACCAATGCAGGAGAGAATAGGTGGATGGGACTGTTCATTCCCTTCCCCCAACACCAGTAGCTTGCTAGAACTAACTGAAAAGAAGACAGGGAGGAGAGCTGTACACCAGCTGGTGGGACACTGTCCCTTTAAGAAGATCCCAGCTTGTTTCCCATTGTCTGGGTGACTGGCCTGCAGGGAGGGGCTTAGGCCAGGGAGCACAAAATGTCAGAGTTCAGTTGTAAGTGGGTGGGGTGGTGTACCCAGGGAAGGGGCCTGATGAGGTGTCCCTGGGGGAGTCAGAGAACAGCAGAGGCGGAGACAGTGAGTGCAGGGCAGGAGTCATGACGTCATGCCTACTGTCCCAACTCTCCTGGCAACAGCCCAGCGCAGACTCCAACAGGGGAGGGGCTTGGTACTGCTGGGGGGCTGAGGCTGGGGAGGAGTCTCTGAACGTGGGGCCCCAGTATACCCCTCTTAGGGTCTTTAAACTGAATAAAAGATGCCACAGAAAGAACCACAGTGTACAGAGGCAGCACAGATCCTGTCCTCTCAGGAAGGCCCCCAGTCCTACACTATCAGTAACTTGCTTCCTGTCCACGCCTGGGTCACAGGCCTGTCACAGGGGTCTGTCCATCATGCCTTGGTGTCCCGCTGCAGGAAGCAGGGCCTCTGCATGCCTGTTCCCCCAAGGGTGTGGAGCAGCTACATCCCACCCTGAGTGAGAAAGCTCTTAAGATCATCTAGTAGGAAACTCCCTGGCTCCGCCTCCACCCACTCACTCATCACTCCTTCCGAGGAGCAGCAGCCACTGCAGCAGAACAACCTGACCGTGACTTGCTCACAAGCTCGGCTCAGCACATTCCCTACCAGGTCCCTACTCTCTTGAAGCCTCTCCCAGCCAGCACCTCCGCAGAGCAGCAGCACAGATGCTCTGCAAATGCCCTCCGGATGTTTGACCCCAGCTGGCACCCTTAGTACTGCTCAGGCACTTCTCTGCTGTCTGTGTATCTGTCCACCCCATCCCCCCTCACTCTCTACTGAGAGAGGGTCTCACAGAGCCAAGGCTGGCCTTCTTGAAGTAGCTATGTAGCAGATGACCTTGAACTCATGATCCTACTTCTACCATGAGTGTTGTCTTCTAGCTCACTTTATCCAGTGCTGGGGATAGAACCCAAGGACTCATGAGCGAGCACTCTACTGACTGAGCTACATCCCCAGACCAACCTTGAGTTTCCCATCCTCCTGCCTCTACCTCTCCAGTCCTGGGATGACAGGTGCATTCCAGTATGCTTGGCTTCTGTCTCTGCTTAGATCACCTAAGGCTTCATTTGGCCCCAGGATGTGGGTTCACACAACGGTGTGGTGGCTGGCCCTGGGTTTCAACAGACCTTTGCTGATAGAAGGTACAGTGGAGCTCCTGACCTTGTCCAGCCCCTTAGTCCTCAGTCCAAATCCAGACAGGAGCCAGAGAGGGTAGGAGGAGGAAACACCCGGCTTGGTTCTCTACAAAGCATCTTGAGATGTGCTGGGCATTGGCTCAGTTGGTAGAGTCAGTTGGTAGAAAGCCCTGGCTCCCAGGGGGTGGGGTGGGGCAGGGTCACTAAGAGAAGGTACCAGAAGGTCCAACCGATCAGTATCAGGTTGCTTTCCTCATGGCCGGCAGACCTCACTAGAGAGTTTCAGTTCTGCCCTACAGCAGTCCCCAGATGGGCCTGTCTTTCAGTCCCCTCCACCTCCAGCCCAGGACAGGTGGGGAAGGGGCTTTCCACTTACTTAGCCCCACGGAGGCAGTGGGTCCGTCTCAGTGGCAAGGATGTCTGCATCCTCTATCCAGCTATGTCCGGAGACTCCAGAGGCCTGTAGGAGCCCATGGGTGGCCTGGCCAAAGCTTCCCCATCCTCCAGCAGGGGCTCAGGATTGGAGGCTGCAGGGGGTAGGGCCTGTGTGGCCACACCACAGGGGAGGAGGCAGAAGTGTGGCTGAGGAAGGCCTCTTTCTCAGCCTGTGACAGGAAGCAGCCAAAGTGTATTTGGCTTGGGCTTTGGTCACAGAAGAGGGGGAGAGACCTCTGCCCAGGCAGAAGTCAGTAAGGAGTAGTCTTTATTCTGACTGAAGGTAGAGAGGTAGGCAGGGAAGGATCTAGGCTCTGACTATAGGTAGGAAGTCGGGAAACACGGGATCCAGGTTAGGACTACAGGTGGAGAACTGAGGAAGGAGAGGTTTACGCTATGACCCCAGGTAAGAGGCAGGGAGAAAGGATCTGGGCTCTGACTCTATAAAAGGAGGTGGGAAAAAAAAAAAAGAAAGGAGATAGGAAGGGAGGGAACTAGGCTCTAACTGCGTGGCGAGGAAGCAAGGACGGTTATGAGGGGCTCTGACTATGGGCAGGAAGACGGGATGCGGGCGAGTACAATTAGGGAGGTGGAGAAGGATCTAGGCTCTACCCCCACTACTCAGCTCCTCTGGATCTGGAGAAAGTCTCCTGTATCCTATATGCTCCTTGGTCTCTTCCTGGACAAAAGCACTGAGTGCTTGGGTCTCTCTAGGGACAAGGACAAGCCCCAGAGCAGCTGTCTCTTCCGGTGCTGTCCTCGAGGGAACAGAGGCTGACTTCCCGTGGTCAGCTCAGCCGCCTTACTCGGCAGGCTCCTTGAATAAGAGCTTTCTTCTAGCTGCTGCTCACCATCAGGCCGCAGCCCATTCACCACTCCCAGCTCAGGGCTACCCCACCCAGCCTCTAGGGAGATCACCCAGGCTACAGAGCTCACAGAAGGCTCCTGGGAAAAGGACCCTGCAGGCCTGGCACGGATAGAGGCTGGGCCCAGGAAACCCTGGACCGCTGGCTGGCCTGGTTCTAATCTTCTGGGAGGCACAGTCACCAGGAAGTGTGGCAGTGGGGCACAGACAGGGTCCCCTGTGAGGATCCTGGCTTGGTGGGACACCTGTCACAGCATCTGCAGCCTTCCCTGCTATGTCAGCTTGAGATTTCCTCCAGGCCAGGGCAGAGACACTGCAGTGGGCCTCAGAGCCTGGATCAGAGGACTCAGGAAAGATGCACACCTGGGAACCTTCTGCAGGTTCCTCCAGTTCCCCCCGCCCCAGGCCAGCGCTTCTCAAACACCTAACGCTGCGGCCTTTTTAATACAGTTTCTCATGTTGGGCCGACTCCCAACCATAAAATTATTATGGTTGCTGCACTGTAACTGTAATTTTGCTACTGTTGTGAATTGTAATGTAAACAGTTGGTATGCAGGATATCTGATATGCAACTTCCAAAAAGGTTGTGACCCGAAGGTTGAGTACCACTGGCCTAGACAAACCGGTGCAGCTGGAAGGCTGGGACACAGTACATTGACAGGGCTTTTGCCTGGTATTCACAAGGCCCTGGCTTCAATCCCCAGCACTCACTGCCTGCCTCCCTCCCAACAAGGTTGGTGAGAAGGCTCAGCAGGGAAAGATACCCACCATCCAAGCCTAATGACCTGAATTTGGTCCTTGGGTCCCACATAGTGGAAGGGCAGAATAATAAACTCCCAGTTGTCCTCTCATCTCCACACATAAATAATAAGTGAATGTAAACAAATAAATAAATTTTCAGTGCCGAGGAATGATCAGGCAAGGCAAGCGATAACTCCAGACTCCTCCCCTACCCCCTGCACATAAACATTAGTGAGATTTAACGGAGTGCTTGCCAAGCAAACCCAAGGCTCTGGATTTGGTCCCCAGCACTGTGAGGAACAAAAGCCCACAAGGCTGGATGATTCTAGGCCAGCCCTATGTGTTGGCCCCGCAGTGTGCTTTGCTGATTCCTGGGACATATCCACCACACCCTGCCACAGTGCCTCTGAGCATGAGGAGTTGCTCCCTTGCTATCTTCCACTCTGTACGTAACTGTCACCTCCTTGGAATGCTATCTCTGGTCTCGTCTCCTGCTTTCCTGCTGGAAGGCAGGAGCCTGTATCTGGGAGGGGCAGCACTGGTTACGTAGTGCAGGCTTTGCGGCCAGGCTGCACGGAGTCCTTGGACACGTAGACGACCTCTGCCTGTTTCCTCATAAGTCAAACTGCTTCACCACACAGCGCTCTGGCGCGCAGGCTGTCCCGAGGGGGCCTGTATAGGGCAGGGGCTTGGGAAGAGCTGATTCAGGGACCCCAGGGTGTTCCACCTGGAAAAGCACACAGAAAGGCATGGAAGGCAGGGCGTGTGACAACTCATGATGTCACCTTCCCTACCTGGTGGCTAAGAAGCAGGCTATCCAGCCTTGTCACACACATCCCTCCAGCCTAAGTAGCTTTAATGAGGACAAAGGGAACAAAGGTCTCAATGTCACCAAGAGATTCAAGTCATTGGAAATAGAGGCTCAAGTGCCCAGTGGAGAGTCAGACTAACTGCCTGTCAGCCACGGACCCAGGGCAACTGTGATCTTTCTCTGAGCTGTTTTCCTGTTACTGGGCCAGGATATGGGAGATAGGGATCTAGGCTCTGACTGTAGGTGAGGAAGCAGGGAGGGAGGGATCTGGGCTCTGACTCTGACATGGGAGCAGGAGGTCTCACTGCCTGTGGGCCCTTCCCCATTGAGGCCCTTGTGTCCCTCACCTCAGAGACAGCTGGACATGCTCTCTCCCTGCAGACCCAGCTGGGTGTCACCCTTCTCTAGGTGCTATGGAGTGGGCCAGCCAATGCCAAGGCCCTGCAATCTGCCCCATGCATCTCTTTTATAAGAGAACCCTTGGGGTTCTCTTGTGCCTTCCTTCCCTGCCAGTCACAGGGCCTCCTGAAGATAATTTCCTGATTCCTTTTGGTCCCGCTGCAAATCTAACTGCTATTCAAGTGACAGGCAGAACCAACCTGCCTCCAACTCTACTGACAATAGACACCTTCTCCCCAGTACAGACTTGCAGAGATACAGTCAGATCCCACCTCAAGCCGTGAAAACCTTCACTGAAGTGATTGCTGAGGCTGGACCCACATTTCCCACATGAAATCAGGCAAACTCCGTACGCTGGAGGATGGGTACGCTGGACTGGATTAATACTAACGGCCGCTTGAGAACTGGAGAGATGGCTCAATGGGTAAAATCTCTCCATGCAAGCACGAGGACCTGAGTTCAGACCCCTAATGTCCATGTGACGCTAGGAACAACGGTGCTTATCTGCAGCCCCAGTCCTGAGGGGTGGGCAGAGGAAGACCTTAGGGGTTCACTGGCTGGCCAACCTAGCTGAAATGGCAAGCTCTAGGTTTAGAGAGAGACCCGATTTCAAAAAATAAGGTGGACAGCTGGCAAGATGGATCAGGGGATAAAGGCAACTGCCACCAAGCCTGATAACCTGGAGTTTGATTCCCAATACGTACAATGGTGGGAAGAGAGAACTTATTCCCACAAGCTAACCTTCGATATACCCTGTCATCCCACATGTACACCATGGCGCACGTGTGTGCATACACATGTATATACGCACGCGCACACACACACACACAGAGAGAGAGAGAGAGAAAAAGAACACACACAGAGAGAAAAAGAATGCTTACAGCTGGGTCTGGTAATACGTGTCTATAACCCTAGCACCGGACATGAAATACCAAATATGAGCCAGATCTAGGCTACATAGCAAGACTTTCGTCTCAAAAATCCAAGGGCTAGGCCAAGAGCTTGGTGGTATGTTGCCTAGCCTGTGCTAACGATCTGGGATCTGATCGCAAGCACTGGAGAAAAAGAAAGGAAGGAAGGAAAGGGGAGAGAGAGGGAGGAAGGAAGGGAGGGAGGAAGGAAGGGGAGAATGCATGCTTGATGGTGGGTGATCCGATCTACCACTACAAGCACAACTTCAGATGTTTGAGATCACAAGTGTTTGGGGCTTTGTGTGACTCTGGATTATGGAATATTTGCTTATGTACGATGTAGGATCTTGGGAAGGGGACCCAAGTCTAAATAAACAGCCAATTAATTTATGTTTCAGACAGGACTTACCCACATATCCAAAGAATTTTTTTATATATAATTTTGAAGACATATTACATGTACGGGTATTTTGTATGCATACATATCTGTGCACGGATGCATGGTTAGTGCCCACAGAGGCCAGAAGAGGCTATCCCTAAGAGGGTGTCAGGTCCTCCCAAACTGGAGTTACAGATGGTTGTGACCCACCATGCAGGTGCTGGGAATTGAACCTGGAGCCTCTGGAAGAGCAGTCAGTGCTTGTAAACCATGGAACCATCTCTCCAGCCCCCTCGAAGGAAATTTTATGCAATGTTCTTTTTTAGAGATTTCTCTCTCTCTCTCTCTCTCTCTCTCTCTCTCTCTCTCTCTCTCTCTGTGTGTGTGTGTGTGTGTGTATGTGTGTATACATGCATTCACACATGAGTGTAGTATATGCTGAGTCCAATAGAGGGCACTGGATTCCCTGGAGCTGGAATTAACAGGTGACTGTGAGCTACCCCAACACAGGTGCAGGGAGTCACACTCTGGTCCTCTGCAAGGGCAACAAGCACCCTTAACTGCTGAGCCACTTCCAGCCCAACCTACAGGATTTGACAGTGTACCTATGTTTTGACTATGACTTGTTATAATAGGTTCAGTCTGGAACTTTCTACTGGTAACACTGTGTTGATATTTACATTTTGGGAACGTTTTAAAAATGTTCAGACAGTGTCTTGTGTCGCCCAGGTTGGTCTTGAACTCACTATGTAGCTCAAGATGACCTTGAACTCCTGAGCCTCCTGTGTCCACCTCAAGAGTTCTGGAAGTATAAGCATTGACTCACACCTGTTCTATACTGTGTTGAGACTGAACCCTGAGCTTTGTGCATGCTAAGCAAGTACTCTACCATCTGACCTTCACCTGCAGCCCTGGTTTGGGGGCATTTGGGATTAAGAATATGCACTTTGTGCTTTTCAAAGACCACCCTACTGAGTGTGTGCAGGTATGTGCTCATGATTGTATGTATGTATGGGAAGGCCCTAGGTCAGGCCCAGACATGGCTCCTTAACAGCCAGCCACTGTTATCTGAGTCAGGGTCTACCAGTAAGACCTGGGTCTGGCCAACCACTAAGCTGGTTGGCCTGGGAGCCCCAAGGATTGGTTTGTCACCACCCACTGTGTAAAGAGTTTCCTCAGAGAGTTAAAAAAAAAAAAAAATCCATCCTGCAGGGAGCTCATGAAGCAGAAAGGCAAACAACTCAAAACAGCTTCAGGAAGTCCCTGAAACTGATCAGATTCAGTTGGCCCCTCTCTGCCAAAGGAAGCAATAAAAGCCAAGAGTCCCTCTCAGAAGGGTGACAGGGATAAGCTGCAAAGAGAACTCTCAGACCAGACCAGCTGCCTAGAAGAAGTAGAAACCAGCCAGGCTGCCTGGAAGAGGTTAAGACCAATTAAATTACTGAAAGGACACTCTCTAACATGATGAGGTTGTCTACAGGCTGTCAAGTGTGCTCCAGGTTCCCAGCTTTGTGAGCTGTCACCCATGCTGGGCTTTGGTGACACAGCTGTCTTTAAGTCACTTCTGTAAGGAACTCTTCACCAATATTCCTGAAAGTAACCCCAATAAAACTCATTAGTTCAAAAAGTTGGCCTTCGGGGGTACTTGTATTTGGTCTGTAATGGATTCCCTATCTGTGGTGAGCAGAGCCCAGGATAGGTTTTGTCACACACCACCATGTCCCTAGTGCTGAGATTATAGAGACACACTACTACACTTATAGGTTTTGGGGAGTCAAGCTCAGGTTCTCAGGAAATATGTTACCAGCGGAGTTGACTCCCCAGCCCCATGTAACCCCTTCCATATCACAGAGCCTCCCCCCTCAGTCACAATCCTAAGTCAGGCTAATGAGTCAGACCCCTGAATTACTATGACAGTCTCGTCCTGCCAAGTTGTGCCATCTGCCCACTGAGATGACAATCTTCAACAAACAGCACGCTCCCCAGCTGTCTGCTGCCTCTCTATTGTCTCCAGAAGGGTCTAATCCTGGCATTCAGTGCCCACAACTCTCTGAACTTGGTCTCCTAACTGCGTTATCCATTGATTCACTGTGTCTCATCACCGACAGTGCCGACAGCCTTGTCTCCCTTTGTGAGTCAGGACCCCTTTACGGGCCTCTCTGAGAGACTTTCTGCTGAGCGTGTGCTTTGAATGCCAAAATGTGCTACCTGCCTCTCTTCTGGCCTCAGAGTGGGCATTGCATATTCTTACTCCTTCCTGGTCATGTGACTTCAGGCAGAAGAATAAACCTCTCTGTGCCCCGATTTATCCTTGGGAGATACAACTAATTGCTAACTACATAAAGTGTTCAGACTCCTGCTAAGTGTTAGAAAAGGATGCCTCAGTCTTTTTTCTGTTAGACAGGGCCTCACGTAGCTCAGGGTGGCTTTGAAATTGGGACGTAGCCCAAGGTTGCTTTGTGGACCTAGTGAGCCACTGGGCCATCTATGGGCAATTGTTTTACTAAGTCTTTGACCACAGCCTTGGTCTGTGTATCTGGAGGTCAGGGCTATTTTCATTGGTTGACACATCTTTACAGGCAGCTATGGCTTAGGGACAGTGGCTAGGATTCCCTTGAGATCTGATGTCTCTTTTCCCTCCCCTGCAGCAGGGGGGCACAGAAGGCTAAGGTGAACATCTGCCTTCCTCTGCCTATTCCCTCTCTACCATGGGTTCCTCATGGCGAACTTCACCGGCCTCCAACTGAAAAACAAATCAGGGCTGGGGAGATGGCTCGGCGGGTGAAGTGTCTGCCTCACGAGCATGAGGACTGGAGTCCATACTCCCCAGAACTCATTAAAAACAGCCAGACACACCAGTGTGTATCTGTACCTCTAGCGCTGGGGTTGGGGGGAGGGGCGGCAGCGTGGAGATGGGAAGACTCCTGCATCTCACGACTTAGCCAAATCAGTGAACTCCAGATTCAGCAGGACACAAAAGCTACAGTGGAGAGCACTTGAGGAAGCCACCTGCTGTCGACCTCTGCCTCCCCATACGTGTACGTGTATCACACACATGTGCACAAACATACCCGTATGCACAATTACACCTGAACATGTATGAACTCTTTTACTACTACATATAGTAACTACTGACACAGTGCATCATATATCACCTTAAACATAAGTTCTCTAAGGATAATTTTTGGTTGTTTGTTTGAGATGGAGTCTCATGTAGCCCAGGCTATCCCTGAACTCATTACTCGGCCAAGGATGATCGTAAGACCTTCCAGTCTTCCTGCTTCCATCCCCTGAGTGCTGGGCTTAGAGGAGGCATGTGTCACATGTCTGGTTTAGGTGGTACTAGGGACTGAACCCAGGGTTTCATGAATGCTAGATAAGGCCCCATCAACTGGGACATCCTCAGCCCCAAGTGAGATGTAAAGTCTACTAGACAAGCTGAGGCATGGTGGCGCATGCCTGTAGACTTGGCTACTGGGGAGGCTGAGGCAGGTGACTTGCTTGAGCTCAGGAGTTCCAGGCCAGGCTTGGACTACAAGATCCTGTTTCAAAAAACATATATAGGGGAGAGTGAGGAGATGGGTGGGTGGGTGGAGGTGTTTGCTAGAGAAGCCAGGTAATTTGAGTTTGACTCCTGACATCCATATGACAAGCTAAATGTACTGGGAAGCGTCCATAATCCCAGCAATCCCGGGGAGGAGGGAGAGGAGATAAGAGAATCAGCTGGAAGCCCCCAGACCTGCCAGCCCAAATTAGCAGCACAACAGCAGAAAACAACCAGAAAGCCTCAAGGTGGAGGGAAAGAACCGGCTCTCAGTATCTGTCCTCTGATCTCTGCATGTGCTCATAAAATGCACACTGGCCGCCTCTCAGATATGTATGTGTGTGTGTGTGTGTGTGTGTGCATATGCATAATGCACCCCATAGAACAAACAAGCTCCTTATTTTAATGAAGAAAGGGAAACTGAGGCCATGGACCCATTGGAGATCACAGGGAAGGACAGCACTGGGAGAAACATCCGGGTCACAGGCAGGCTCTGCGGAGGGTGCCCACCCTTCAGCCAGCCCACGTTACCTGAAGCAGTCCGCATGCCAGTCAGCATTCAGGGCCTGGAGGTACTGGCCGTCATAGATCCTCTGGCCACAGCTCGCACACACAGGCAACTCGCTTCCTGCAAGGGACAGAACCAAGTCAGGAGCCATTCTTAAGAATGATATTTGCTGGCGGTCTAGCCTGCCCTACTCACACACTGAGCCTCTTGATACAGGGTGAATATTCACTCTGCCAAGCAAGAGGCTAAAAGGATACATCTGAGAGTCCTGCTTGGACACTAAGCCACCAAACCTATTCGGGCCCATCTGGAACGCGCAGAGAACAGAGGTGTTCCCTTCAGCAAGAGCGTATAAGCGGGGAGAAAAACAAAACAGAATTTAGAAATAAGATGAAAGGTGGCACTCTGGTGACAGCTTCTTCTGTCTGCAGTGTTGAAAGGGGCAACAGACTGGCAGAGCTGGGCTGGTCTATCCTAGGCTAAAGTAGCAAGGTCACAAACTAAAACGTGATAGCCCTTGTTGAACCGTGATGAGGGACCAGGGCTGCCAAGCCAGGCCCTCTGACAATTCCTTAAGGCAGCCACTACATGCTTAGTCATCCCCAGGACCTTGGCCCCTAGAGCTGGTGGGCCCTGCAAAATTCCCTTGGTCTGCTCCTCTCTATTCTACAGACTCTGAAACCTCAGCCCCAGAGAGGGGACCTCTCTTTATGACACACAGCCAGGCCCCAACGCTACTGCCTACCCCTCTACAAGTATCCAAGCATGCAAAGTAGTGTGTTGTTAAGTACAGGGTGGGCCTGTGTCCCAAACAGCGTTTCAGGAATGTGTGAGAGTGGGAGACAGAACGACTGGAGCGGTTAGAACCTGTCTTTGACCAGATGAACCTATTGTGGGGGCTCTGAAGAAGAAACCTAGGGGAGATCCCAGTCTCTGATTCAGGCTGAAGGAATCCCAGAGGCCTGTGAACCCCAACTGTAGTGCGGCTCTAAACCTATGGCCTCTCAGTGCAGGAGAAGATGCTGAAAAAGGTTAGGAGTCTAGCCAAGTCTGACTAAATACTAGGATTGGTGCAGGGAAAGGGGAGGTCATGGTATGATGGTAGTTGTGGTGGTGTACCGCCGCAGTATTCGGTCACCGAATCCAGGATGCATAGCTCTCTTGTGCTCCCCCGCCCCCGCACCTCCCCCGTCACTAGTTCCCCAATTCACCCAATCCCGAAACTGCACGGATGGGGAAACTGAGTCCCTGGGTGTTAATGACTGGTTCAAGGTCAGAAAGCCCCGGTAAATGTGAGTCTGAGACTCAGATCCAAGGTTGCTGCAGTTTAGTTCTCCCGGGTCAGGCTGGATCAAAGGGTGTCCCCCCACCCCCCATCCCCGGCCGCCGGTGGAGATCGAGGACCAGAGGACAGAGAACTAAGGACTAAGGTAGGTGCTGGGTGAACAGTAACCTGGGAGGTGGGTAAGAGGGGATAGAATATGAGAAGAGGGGATTCCTCCATCCTCGAGAGCGGTTCATCCCGGGGCCGAGGAAGGGAGAAAGAGGGTGGGTGATAGGGAACGGCCTGCGGGCTTTGGAAGGGCAGGCGCATCCCTAGGAGGCAGGGGCGCGGCCTCGCCTTAGCGGGCGCCCCTCAGATACTCCCGACTCCCCTCCCCCGACTCCCAGCCTGGCGCACCTTCCTCTCCCATACGTTCTTCCCTCCAGGTGCAACAAAGTAGCGTCAACCTCATGCACTCGGCGGGGGGCGGGGACCGCCGGCAACCGGCGGGGCACCGGAGAGCTGGGGCCGGGCCCGCGAGCTCGCCCGCCGCCGGCCCGGGAAGGCGGGAGGCGGGGAGCGCGGGGCCGGAGCCGAGCGCTCCGCTCCGGGTTCGGCGATGCTGCCCCGCTGCACTCCCACACCAGGCTTGGGGACACCGGCTCCGCGTTGCCGCTGCCAGAGAAGCGCGGAGGGGCGGGCCGGGGCGGGCCTGCGAGCTGCGGCAGGGGCGGGGCGTGCGCGACGCGGCCGGCTGGAACTGCCCCTGCGCGGCTCCGCCCCCACAGCAGTAGCCTCGCCCCTTAGAGACAGACCCGCCCTCTGCAGGGTGACAAGAGGCTGCAGGCGCTGCCTGTTGGAACTGTCATTGCGCGGCTCCGCCCCTCGCGGCGATCACCACGCCCATCAAGCGACCATCCCGCTCCGGAGCGGTAACCACGTCTTCTCAGCTGCAGCCACGCGCTCTCCAGGCCAGTTTAGGGGGCTGCCAGTTGCGGCATTGGCAGAATTGTCTCTGCTTGGAACTGCACCTCCTCAAGAGAAGCCACGCCCCCTTAATAACAACCACGCCTGCGAGCAGCGGAAAGGGTGGGCCTTGCGTGGCGCTGAAGGGCCGAAGCTGCTTCTGTGTGGCTCCTCCTCTTCGGCGGAAGCCTTGCGAGTCTACGAAGGCAGTTTCGCCCGCGGCGGCACAGCTGGGGCCTCTGAGCCGGCCAGACCACGCCCACAGCAAAACCCGCCCCTAACTCCGCCCCTTCCTCCCCCTCCTTCTCTACCATTCATTCATCATCAGCTCTGCTTGAGCACTCCGCTGCTGGGTTGTGAGCTCGAATGAAGCCGCCCAGCGGGCATCTCTAGAAAAGGTCCCCCTGTCTCTATACAATCCTCCCGGAGCCTCTCTGGTCCAAGCCACTGGAAGTTAATTACCAAGGACGGGTGGGGCCATGCAGACTTTGAGGACACTGGTGGTCGGGGTGGGGGTGACGGGGAGAGGTGGGGAGGCAGTTGGGTCGGAGGCAGGATAAAAAAAAAAATTATATAGCTGAGTCAGTAAGAGTGCTTGGCTAGCATGCTCGAAGCCCTGGCTTCCATCTTCAGCACCACATAAAAACAGCATAGAGTGCACATCAATCCTAACACTCATCCCAGCACTCTGGATGTGGAGGTGGAAGGATCAGAAGTTCAAAACCAAAAATTAAAACACAAAACAGGGAAACTAGGGACTTGAGGACAAAAAAAAGCCCCTTATCGAAACCTTTCATCAGCTGAGAATCAAGAATTCCAACACAAATTAAGACTATTTGCTTAAGGGTTTTCTCTTCCGATTGTAAACGTGCAGCTTTATAGGCGACTCTCCAGAATTCCCCTTTGCAATAAAAGAACGCGTTCTAAACCCCTTGTACAGCCCCAGTACCACCTGATTTTACTTTGTCAGATTAAAATTGCATCCAAGGCACCTCTGGAACCAGCCTATAATTTCACTTATTAAGAAGAGAAGTTTGGCAAGGGTTTGGTGGCTCAGGCCTTTTTGATTGCAGTACTTGAGAGACAGAGGCAGGTAAATCTCCAGGAGTTGGAGGACAGCCTAGTTTACATAGGGAGTTCCAAGACAGCCCAGGGCTACACAGAGACCTATCTCGAAACAAAACAACAGACAACCAAGAAGTAGTGAGGTTGGTGGGTATTCTTATAACCCCAACACATCAGAGTCAGAGGATCGAAGTTTTAAGGGCACCGTCAGCTCCATAGCAAATCTGAAGTCAACCTGGGGTATGTGAAACTATGTCTTAGGAAATACAAATAAAAGAGAGAAAATGAAGACATTTTTCTTAGCAGCTTTTTCATATGTCATGAGAGCCATCCAATTTCTACATATGCCTACTGCCACCACCCCTCAAGAAAGCCCTTGTATGTCTTACTTTATCCAAGCCTTTCTCTTTCACTCAACCCTTGTCTTATTTGGTATTAATATTAATAAAATGAAACACTATTAGGAAGAAAGGGTTTATTCGGCTTCTGGGTCCACATCACTGGTCATTATTGGAGGAAATCAGGACAGGAACTCAAGCAGGGTAGGAACCTGGAGATGGGAGCTGATGCAGAGACCGTGGAGGAATGGTGCTTACTGGCATACTGAGTCTGCACTCTTATAGAACCCAGGATTACCAGCCCAGGGAAGGTACCACCTACAATGGGCTGGGCCTTCCCCCATCAATCACTTATTAAAAAATTGCCCTATAGACTTGCCTACAGGTCAACTTTATGGAGGCATTTTCTCAATTGGGGTTCCCTCCTCTCAGCTGACTCTAGCCTGTGTCAAACTAAATAAAACTAGCCAGTATAATCCTCATGCTTAAAGTGGGCTAAAACTGTCTTTTAATTAACTGTGATTCTTCCTTGAGGAACCCATAATCATGCACTTCAGTGTGCTTTCTTCTTTCCCTGTGCATCTTTCTAAGTTTTCTTTTGTTTGTTTTGTTTGTTTGTTTTTAAACTTTAAATCTTAAATTATTTCTTGCAGGTATGGAGAGATGGCTCAGCAATTAAGAGTACTGGCTGTTCTTCCAGAGGTCCTGAGTTAAATTCCCAGCAACCACATGGTGGCTCACAACCATCCGTAATGGGATTTGATTCCTTCTTCTGGTGTGTCTGAAGACAGATAGATCACTCATATACATAAAAATAAATAAATGTATAAATGTATGATTTAAAAAGCTATTTGTTGTATTTTTATTTAGCGTGCATACAAAAAAGGTAGGAGCTTTTTTGACCCGGGGCTTTTGTACCTGGGGCTTGCTGGTCAGTCACTTTAGCTAAACTGGTGAACTCCAGGTTCAGTGAGAACTTCTGCCTCAAAGTGGAGAGTAATTGAGAAAGATACTGATATCAAACTCTTACCTCTATGTGTTTGCAAGTACGTATATATATATGTGCACACACTCATACATACATATACATATACATACACTCACACATACACATACTCATACACATGTGCATACATACACTCAAACACAAACACATACCCACTCACTACATATACATTCACACTCACACATATACACATACACACACATTCATACACACATACAAATACACTCACATATATGCTACACTCACACACATGCCACACATACACACACATGCTTACACACACACTCACACATATGCAGACACAATCATACACACTCATACACAACACACTCATACACTCACACATGTGCAACACACTAATACACACACTCACACATACACACATGCATACACACTCACACAGACACACTCACACACTCACTCATACACACATACACAACATACTCATACACTCACACATATACAACACACTTATATACTCACACACACATATACACACTCACAAATACAAATGCTCACACACACACACACACACACAGCCCTTTAATTTGGTATTAGATCCTAGGGTCAGGAGCGATAGCTTAGTGGCTTGCTGTTAGGACTGAAGTTTGGTACCCAGCACTAAATTTGGGTGACTCCCAACATCCTGTAACTCCAGCCTCAGGGGATCTGACATCCTCTTCTGGTCTTCATGGGCACCTTCATGCACATACCTAGATGTACAGTCACACAGAAATACACAGAACAACAATAACAACCAAAAATCATGTCTGTCTTAGGGTTTATTGCTGTGAAAAGACACCATGACCACAGCAACTCTTAGAAAGGAAAACATTGATTGAGGCTGACTTACATTCAGAAGTTCAGTCCATTATCATCATGGTAGAAAGCATGGGGGCATGCAGGGAGACATGGTGTTGGCGAGGCAGCTGAGAGGTCTACATCAAGACTGGCAAGCAGTAGAAAGAGGCCTGGCTTCAGCTTCTGAGACCTTAAAGCCCAACCTCTAGTGACTTCCTCCAACAAAGCCACACCTACTCCAACAAGACCACACCTCCTAATAGTGGCAGTCCTTATTGGCACCTATGGGGGCCATTTTCATTCAAACTACCACAATGTCTTAGCTGTAAACAAAAGGTGCCCTTTTTGTTTGGTAGCAGCTTGTGTAATTTAAAAATATTATTTTAGTATTAGATATTTATTGATTATTGTATATATGTGTGCACAGTGTGTTTCAGTGGGTGGTCGTGCCGTATGTAGCACGTGGAGGTCAAAGGACAACTTTATGGTCAGATCTTGCCTTGTTCTAGGGATTGAACTCAGGATGCTGGACTCACAATCAATTGTAGAAGCTGAGCCAAGCTTCTATTCCTCACTGGGGAGTCTAGGCAAGCACTCTGTGACTGTGTGATAGGCTTAGCTCTTTGTGTCTTCAGACAGGGCTTCAGCCATGTACTCCAGTTGGCTTTGAAGTTATGAGCCTCCTGGGTTTGTGTGTGTGTGTGTGTGTGTGTGTTTTTTTACTTTATTTTCATTGATGTTTTGCCCGCATGTAAATCTGTATGAGGAGATTTGAAGTAGACCTATGAACAGTTTTTTTTTCCCCGAGACAGGGTTTCTCTGTGTAGCCCTGGCTGTCCTGGAACTCACTCTGTAGACCAGGCTGGCCTCGAACTCAGAAATCCGCCTGCCTCTGCCTCCCAAGTGCTGGGATTAAAAGCGTGTGCCACCACTGCCTGGCATTATGAACAGTTTTAAGCTGCCATATGGGTGCTGGGAATTGAACCTGAGGCCTACTGGAAAGAGCAGTCAGTGCTCGCAACCGCTGAGCCATCTCTTCAGTCCCCGTGATCCTCCTTCTGGGGTCACAGATCCTTCACTCAGCCCTCTCACTTCTGACCATAAAGTTGATTTTATTGAGACAGTCAGGGTCTCATGTAGCCCAGGCTGGCCTCAAACTTGTTACATTACTGAGGATAATACTGACCTTCTGATTGCCTTTCCTCCACCTCCTGAGAGCCACAATTACAGGTATGGGCTACCTGTGTCTGGCCACTGTAAATCTTTTCAGTGTCCCTGTCTGATTTGGTTATTAGGGCAAAACTGGCTTTTTCAAATGGTTTTAGAGACAGTCTCTTTTCTTTAATTTTTTTTTTTTTCTTTTTGGAAGAGGCTCTGGAGTATGGGTGTTAAGGCTTTAAAAAGTTTAAAAGTTTGGCAGAATTCTCCACTGAAGCCATCTGGTCCCCGTGTTTTCTTTGTTGGAATTTTTAAGGCTGATTCAAATCCTTACTCATCTCTGATCTGTTCAGATTGTCTGTGATTTTCAGTAGGCTGGGTGTTTGTAGAAATGTACTTATGTTATCTGGTTTCCCCCTATTTGTTGGCCTACAGGTTTTCTGCTTCCTTACAACAATGTTCTTCATTTTTCTCTGCTGACCGTGATAAGGATGTGATGCGGAGCCTTGGGGATGCTAAGCTATTGGGTAGGGGGGGATTTCCTTTGGCTCGCTGTTCGTGGGGATACAGTTCATCATTTGGGGAAGGCATGCTGGCTGGAATGTAAGGAAGCTGGCCACATGATGGCAAAGGACAGAAAGCAAAAATGAAACTGGAAGCAGGGCCCAGGTACAGCCTCCGAGGCCATCCTCTAGTGGTGTATGCCTACTAGTTAGGCTCAAGTTCTTAAAGGTTCTGTAACCATCCAAAGCAATGGTACCAGCTGGGCCCAAGTATTCAAACATGTGAGCCTCTACATGACAGTTCACATTCAAACCATGACAAAAAGCAAATGCTCTACCACTGAGCCACGCCCCCAGCCCCTCACTGGGGGATTCTAGGCAGGGGCTCTACCACTGAGCCACGCCTCCAGACCCTCCCTGGGGGATTCTAGGCAGGGGCTCTACCACTGAACCACGCCCCCAGCCCCTCACTGGGGGATTCTAGGCAGGGGCTCTACCACTGAACCACGCCCCCAGCCCCTCACTGGGGGATTCTAGGCAGGGGCTCTACCACTGAGCCACGCCCCCAGCCCCTCCCTGGGGGATTCTAGGCAGGTGCTCTACCACTGAGCTACATCTGCAGCCCCTCCCTGGGGGATTCTAGCCTGGTGTTCTTACTGCTGAGCCAAGTTTACAATTCCTCACTGGGGAGTCTAGGCAAGCACTGTCACCGAGTGATAGATGTAGCTCTTTGTATCTTGAGACAGGACCTTAACAATGTAGCTCAAGTTTGCCTTGAAGTTATGATACACACACACACACACACACTTTTTTATTTATATGCATTAATGTTTTGCTTGCATGTAAATCTGTGTGAAGGTGTAGGATTTCCTGGAACTGGAATTATAGACAGTTGCAAGCTGCCATGTTGATGCCAGGAATTGAACCTGGGTCCTTAGGAAGAATAGTCAGTGCTTTTAACCACTGAGACATCTTTCCAGTCCCCCCTCCTCCACCATGATCCTCCTGGTTTATCCTTCTGAGTTCTGGGATCACAGACATGCACTAGCACCCTGGCTTCTATTTTGAAAGGATTCTTTTGGCCTGTGGGTGGAATGTGAGTTGAGGAAGAGCCTGAGTAGAAGCAAGAAGTTATTTCAGCAACTTAGGCAAGACAATGCTGGTGGATCAGGGCACAGCCCAGTCGATAGGTGTTGCAAACTATGTGAACCCTGGATATGGTCTCAGTCATGTGCTGCAAAACTTCCTGGTGACCTAGCTGTGGAGAATGAGAGGACTAAGTCAGAGCTGGCTTCAGGGTTGCAAGCTGCAGCTTCTGGAAGAGAGGGGCTGTCTGTACCCAAAATGGGCAAGGTAGAGAAGTGGGCAGGCTTGGCAGGGACAGGGAAATCCGTGCTAACATGCTACTTAGGTGTAATGTAAAATTTCTTCTGGAGATGTGAGCAAATATCTCTTCAACCCAGAGAGGGCACTGGTGACAGCCCATAGAAATGAACTCTCCCACATCCAGCCAGTGAAGCAATGCATTTATCCAGGTTGCTTGTAGGAGCATGGATAAGGGGTCATTTACAGGAGCAGGGTGACTCTGGCAGCTGCAGCACGGAAAGCCTGTAGGAGGCATGGAGGTCCTTGTGCTCCCAGGCAAGCATTAGGAAACCAGGAATGTTAAATGCACCAAGTTGTTCCTTCAAAGGGAGGGATGCAGAATCTGTTACTCACCCACTAGGCTAGTTAATAGCCTGGTGACCTTTGCATTTTCTTCGTGGTGGAGACCACACTGGACCCTTGTGGTTTTCCCCACACTTGTGGAGTGTTGGCCGATACAGTCCACCAGGGTAGTGGGAGCGGAGATGGCAAGCTGAGGGTTCAGAGGCTCTGTGAGTACATAGGGTGAGTGACCACATCATTACTGCTGGGCAGGAGGCAGATCAACTTTACTTAGGGTGACTGAAGGCTTGTAAAGTTATGGGGGAACTGAAGGCAAGGACAGCCGGGATGGGCAAAGGTTGTTAGCTGGCGGCTTAGGGTACCCGGCATACCTCAGCATGAGGAAGCATTTCAGGAATCTCAAGTGCTGGCTGAACAGGGTTTGTCAAGAGAAAGGAAATTGATCCCATAAACTAACTGAAGCTACTTGACATTCCTCAGGTAGAGGCAAGTGTAAGGGCTTAGAATTCCCAGACAAGGTCAGAGGAGAAACTCTGTTAACCAAGGAAGTCCTCACATTACACCTCATCCTCAGAAGGTTATCAGGTCAATGGTAGACTTCAACCTTAATTAGCACAATTTTTTCCAAGATCCTTCCCAGGCCCTATCATAAGCTTGTTTTTCTCCATCAATCTATAGAACCTATATTTATGGAAGTGTCACTTTGATGTAGTCACCTCTGATCTTTATTTACCTTATTTTGTGCTTTATTGTACACACGAGATCCAGTTAATTGTCACTAGGAAAGTTTTTCCCCAAACTGTGCTATACTTAAATATGCCTCAAAGAAACCACTTGGGGCCAGACTCCTGAAGTGTGAATGAACACTGGCTACATAGTCATGTTTCGTCAAACTGCCTTCAGGCCTCAGTTGCAGAGACCTCCCCTGGAAGCCCACCCCATAAGGACTGTGATGGACAGAAGCTGTATTCCAGCGACTCCCTGCACAACTTTCTTACCTTCTTTCCTCTTCCTCTTTTGCGGCGTTCCCTGAGGCTTCGGGAGAGTGACAGAGATGTCTTCTCATTTTCTTCCTTTTAAGGACGACCTGTCACACGAAAGCATCAGTCGGTTATTCTTCCCAGGTTTGTTGTTTTGAGTCTCCATGGTGACTACTTCTTATTGTTAAAAAAACAAAAAACAAAAAACAGTTTATCTCTATGGCCAAGGGTAACAGTAGCGGTAATCTATGGATATGAACACAGATGTTTAGGTGATTTGATAGGAGTATCATATACCTACTTAACAAACAGCTTTTAAGTTGGTTTATAGACAGTATCGAACATACATTCCTTCCTGCAGGGTGGGCTTTACATTCAAATTAAGCAGTTGGTTGTATCCATAACAGTGATGCCACTGTTACACCAACAGTGATATCTTTTTTAAAAAAAATATATATATATATTTTAAAGATTTATTTATTTATTTTATGTATGTGAGTACATTGTCACTGTCTTCAGACACACCAGAAGAGGGCATCAGATCTCCATTACAGACAGTTGTGAGTCACCATGTGTTTGCCGGGAATTGAACTCAGGGCTTCTGGAAGAGCAGTCAGTGCTCTTAACCACTGAGCCATCTCTCCAGCCCCAACATTCATACCTTGCCTGGTCTCTTCGCCCACGGTAAAGCATACGAGGTCTGTAACCAAGTGGGACTGTCAACAACAGTATGTCCTGGGAACCCACCTAATACCTCCAGCACTGTGAAAGCCAGCCAGCAGGGAGAGTCCAGCTCTGTTCCAGGCTGACTTCTCTATGACCTTGCGGCCAAAGTATGTACTGTCTCCAGCAATTGGTTCTTACCATGTTGTTTTGGAATGCAACCAGCAGCAGTAGGAGTAGTCTTTATGGTTCGTGGGGCCTCTAGGGTACTCACTGACCATAACTTGTAGGGAAGTAACCCACCGCTAGTTACTAGTACTAGTAAGTATTAGTTACTTTTCTGACTGTAGTGACCAAATTCCTGACATGAGGCAACTTAAGGAAGAAGGGTTTACTTTGGATCACAGTAGGAGAGGGTGCCGTTTAAGAGTCAGGAAAAGGATCTCAGAGAGATGTATGGATGAAACTTTTCATACTTTGGTGAATCAGGAAACAGGAAGTGGGGCCAGGCCATACAACCTGCTCCCAGTGACTCAATTTCACCAGCAATATGCCCTGTTTAAAAAGTCCTACAGCTCTCTGAACAACATCACAAGTGTTCAAACATATGAGCCATGGAGACATTCCCCACTGGAATCATAACACCCTGAGGGTACTTTCCCTCTACTTTAAACATTTTATTGCATTTATTTAGTTATTTAGTGTGTGTGGGGCACATGCCACGAAGGTCAGAGGACAACTTGTGGGAGTCAATCCTCTCCTTCCACAATGTGGGTCACTAGGTCACCAGACTCGGTGGTAAGTGCCTTTACCCTTGCAGCCGTTATGCCAGAGCAAGCTGGCTTGTAAGACTGGCGTTATTGGCAATCCCTGAGCTTGATTAAGAGACCCTGCTTCAATGAGTAGGGTTGAAGACTAACCAAGGATAATTAATTCTGGGGACACACACACACACACACACACACACACACACACACACTAAATTACTTTTAAGAAACCTTTCCCAATTCAAGCAGTTCAGACATTCAGATGCAGGGTGTCCTAATTTCATTTCTGTGACAAAAAGCAACTTGGGGGAGAAAAGGTTTATTTTAGCTCACAGGTTATAGTGCCTTATTGTGGGGAAGTCAAGGCAGCAGGAACTTGAAGCAGCTAGTCACACCACATCCACGGTTAAGAGCACAGAGAAACGAATGGATAACTGCTTGTTAGCACTCAGCTTGCCCTCTCTATTTTCATAGTCTAGGATCCTTCTGCCTAGAGAATGGTGCTGCCCACAGTGGGCTAGGTCTTTCCATATCAACTCAATCTAGACAATCTCCCCCAGACACGCCTATAGACCACCTGATCTAGATTAATTCCCCATTAAGGCTCCTTGTCCTGGTGACTCTACACTGTGTCACGATGATAATTAAAACTATAACACAGAGTACTTCTTTTAAAAAAATGTTTTTTTTTTTCTATTTATGTGAGTACACTGTGGCTGTCTTCAGACACACACCAGAAGAGGGCATCGGATACCATTACAGATGTTTGTGAGCCACCATGTGGTTGCTGGGAATTGAACTCAGGACCTCTGGAAGAGCGTTCAGTGCTCTTAACCTCTGAGCCATCTCTCCAAACCGCCACGTGGAGTACTTCTTACCATAGTTTCCTGTAGTTGCCACCATCAACACCTCCATCTGCCGGCAACTCAAGGGTTTTTCCTTCTTGGGTGTTAAAGGCCAGGCCGATGGGTATCGTCTGTCACTTCTAACTTGCTCTCTCTTACTGCTCACTGATTTCTTCGATGGGTTCCTAGTTTTCAGATTCTGATAAGAGCTCAGCACAGACTGAACTGATTCTCCTTCCTTTGAATCCCCTCAGCTGTAAGAAATGTCGAGACGACACCTCCATCTCACGCTCCCCCTTTCCACACGTTTCTTGCCAAATCCGAGGCTAATGCAGAGGATGACACCCACCTGCCTCCCTCCTCTTGGAATTCTTCCCTTATATGGGTGAGTTCTTTCGGGAAAGACAGCCGAGACCCAGTCTCGTGTCTCATCTCCTATGGCAATGGCTACCCTATGGATGCCTACCGTCCCATCCCATATGTGCCACTGCTCAAAGCTGAAGTGTCCTCTCCAGTTCCCTAGATTCCCTGAGGGCACGCATGCATTAATCTGTCTGGAGAGTGACCTCAGATAGCCGTGTTTGCAGTTTTGAATGAGTTCATTAAATACATAGAAAGCCAAAGTAAAGGAGTAAATACCAAGTAGCAGATACATATATCAGGACGATTGAACTGAGTACTCAAACTATCCAGCAGGAATCAACCAGGAAAGCCAAGGGGAGGCAGCCAGCTGGAGTTCCCAATAAAGTTCTGGGCAGAGCAAGAGTGTTCTCTCAGGGGACACTTCCAAGGGGGGGGAAAAAATAACAACAGCTAAAGATAAAAGTCATCAAATCGTGAGTCACAGCACCCTGCAGGAACTAGTGGGTGACGTTGGAGCAGTGAACAGGAGGAAATCCCCACTTGCCTATCATCTCACAAAAGCTGAGTTTCTCATGGCTGAACTTCCAGCTTCTCTCTCCCACTGTAGGCACTTTTATACCATGGGGAGGACACTAGGGACCTCTGTCGGGCATGGGTTATCCAGCTGTTCGAGAGCACACAGTGTTTCTACTCATGGGCTGTTTTCTTGTTCTCTCCCTTTTCTGTCACGGGGTTAGTGGGTGGTGTTGGGTCCCCACTTTCAGGACCAGTTTAGCATTGAACTCAAAACAACATGCGGCAATTTACTGGTACGATATACATTAGCACACGGCAGACCCAGTCACTAAGGAGGCATCTCTTCCCATATCCTGTAGAGGAAGATGGTCCACCCGCTGGAGCCCTTTCACTTTCAGACAACTCAGCCTTGATTGCAGTCTTATTACCCATTTCAGGGAGCAGGTAACAGCCACTGCAGCAAGGACCCTGGACCCCAACCCAGGGAAAGCTAGCCACACTGTGGTTGGCTCCCACACATGGATGCCCTACTCACTGCTGGCTCTACCTCAGTTGCCTGTCTTAGCACCCACCCATGGCAGGGACCATATAGCCAACACAGCTTTGGTCCTGTGGGCCCGTCCCCATTGGGGCGCTAATTGTGTCGTGTGCTTTCTTTCTCATAGCCCTGCACAAATATCCTTTTACTCTGGAGGCAGGGCGCTTATGACAGACCAAATCAAACGATTCCACTCAATTCTGGTTTGAACTAATGAAATCACAAGGGTCACTTCTAGGACCATGGGTGACTCAGGCAGCTGTACCCCTGATTTGTCAAACCCGGCCCTGGGTGACAACTCACAAAAGCTCTGTGACTGGAATTCCTATGGGTGGCTCCATCACAGAGTCCTCTCCTCCTAGTGAAACAGCCATTACCTTTATTAGATCAGCTATTCCTGCTTTCAGACATCCATCACTGCAGAGATCAGTCTTCACCTGAGATTCCAGTGGCTCCTCCCAGTCATTCCTAAGCAGTTCTGTTCTAATTCCCCGAGGCTTTGGGTGTGGGAAGCGGCTCCGCTCTCGCCATTACAAGGTGGCGCTTGGCATATGCATTGCTTGAGAGAAAAGACAACTCCATATATGGAGTTGTATGCGCTGAGAGGTGTGGTTACCGGATCACCCCACCTTGCATCATTGAGAATGGCCAATCACCAGTGACTTCGTGGCAGCTGCTGATAGGATTAAGGCAATGCTTATAAGGGGATGCATGAAGAGAAGAAGCTCGCTGTACAGGGATTGCTGAATAAACCGCTTGAAGAAGAACACGGTTGCCGTTGCCTTATTCCGCAGGTCAGACGTGGGGACCCAAAGGGTGTACAGGCTGGGGGTAATTAATTGAGAGGGCTCCATCCGTGTGGTGAAGTAGAGGCCATTATTCCATTTTGGATGAAAAGTTTCCAGCATGGCTGCTTTGGGATCAGCCACGCTCCTGTGGCTAACCCCTCACTCAAGCTCTGTGAATAAAGCCCCATAAACCCATTGGTTCCCCATGGTTACTTTTGGTGAAATTGTACTTCGGTTTGTCACTTGGATTTTGTGAAGAGGGAGCTGACATTTAAATCACCTGCTTGAGCATTTTCCCAATACTCCGTTCTCCTCCTAGGAGGGAATGCTTCACAGCAGAGAAACTAGCTACAGAGTGGGTCATGTCTGAGACTGTAGATGGAGATGTTAGAGCTGCCCTGCAGACCAGGAATGGTCACGCATGTGTATAATCCCTGGAGTTGAGACAATAGGACTGTGAACTTGAGATCAGCCTGGGTTATAGAGGGAGACCTTGTCTCAAATAGATGAAGAACTGACCTTGGCTATGCAAGTCCCAGGCTCATGCTAAATATATCAACTTGGCAACTAATCATTATGATACGTGACATTCAGGTTTTTTTTTTTTTTTTTTTTTTTTTTTTTTTTTTTTTTTTTTTTTTTTTTTTCCACACTTATTTACGTAGTATGAGTTTGGTGACACACACGTGTGTGGAGGGCAGAGAACAACGTGTGAGAGTCGGTTTCTCCTTCCATCCATCATGTGGGTTTGGGGATTTGAACTCATGCTATCAGACTTGACAGAAAACTCCTTAAACTGATGAGCCATCTTGCTGGCCCCTATGTGGTATTTAAAGTTATGAGCTGGGCTGGGGATGTAGCTAGCTCAGTGGTAGATATCCAAGGCTTAATCCCCAGTTCTATAAAACAAACCTCCAACCAAGCTATGATAAACCAAGGGAGATATTCCTAGGTCTTGAGGGCTTGATAATTCGGGGGGACAAAGAGTGTCAAAGCAACAATTGACTTTTTTCCCCTTCTGATTTGAAGAAATGGAAGGATGCATGGATGGATGGGTCTCCTTTGCTACTTTCTTGGAGAAGCTGGGTTGCCTTATAAGCAGCTCCCTTATAATCCATGAATCTCAGTGGCCTTCTGAGAGCTCTTAAGTTAGCTATCCCTCTCCCCGAATGTTAGGGATGAATGTTCACCTCTGAATTCCAGTGCTAGACCCTTACTAGAGACCTGCAGGCAAACACTTTAACACTAAACTAAGGTCAGAGCCCCTCACTGGGGGATTCTAGGCAGGGGCTCTACCACTGAGCCACACCCCAGCCCCTCACTGGGGGATTCTAGGCAGGGGCTCTACCACTGAGCCACGCCCCCAGACCCTCCCTGGGGGATTCTAGGCAGGGGCTCTACTGCTTAGCTATATCCCCAGATGACAACAACTGAGTTGGGCAACAGCCTCCTCAATATATCACGGGCAGTGGATGTTTTTCACATCAGAACCAATTTACCACTAGGGCAGGAACTGAAAGCAGGTTAAAAAACAAAAACCAAAACTCCACAAAGGTGTCTGAGGCGATGGCTTAGTTGATAGAGTGCTTGTTGTGTGTGTAAGCATGATGTTCTGAGTTCGAGCTCCATACCTGTGTACAAAGCAAAAAAGGCAGGGCTTGCTGGTAAGTGCTTATAATCTTAGCACTTGCAGGGAGGGCAAGAATCCCGTGTTTCTGCTTGGTGAGTTCCAGGTTATGGGGAGACTATCCCTCAAACGAGAGATAGACAGCACCCAAGAGGTAATACTCAAAGTTGTTCTCTGGCTTCTGCATACAAAGCTACTGCACACACACACACACACACACACACACACACACACATACACACACGTGTGTGAACTTGAACATGCACCAACACATACACAGCCTCAAAGAAACCCAAGACAATATCCTTTAAAAGGTTTGTATTTATTAGTCATTGCTAGAGCAGTTAATTCTCTTTTCTTATTTTGTTTTTGTTGTTGTTTCTTTAAAAAAAAAGTGTTTTATCCAGAGTTATATCAAAGCGATTAAAATGAATTTTCTCCTGAGGATACAGCTCCCCAGATTAGACATAGTATTTTTTTCTCTCTCTCTCCCCAATTAGCCACAAAACTAAAACCCAAAGAGCACACCAACAATCAAACATCATCCCCAAATATCCAGGACAAAAAATAAAATATTTTATTGATCTATCACAGCGAAACACAAAGAGGTGGGGTGGTGAGACATGCTCTGTAAGAGAGTGGCTCCAGGGAGGATGGGGGTTACAGTACTGCATGTGGGGAGGACCAGACCGCACAACCCTTTGCACCCTAGGCCAGCATCGGGGTGTGTGGCGGGGGTGGGAACAGGCTGCCATGACAGGTGGACCAGGTTGATAAGTGGGTGTGCCCAGCCAGCTTAGTGCCACTAGGCAGTTGGGATGGATGGACGGACGAATGGATGGATGGATGGATGAGTAGGTGAGTGGGTGGTTGGCAGGTGGATTCCGCAAGAACAAGGGAGCTATTCCCAGTGTGGGGAGCCGTCTGACTCCACGGTGTCCCAGATGTGGGAAGTAGCTATTGTTAATAGGAGACAGGGACAAGGGGGACCCAAAGAGAGAGGGATCATGTCACCAAATCCAACATCAAGGCTTCCGGTACTTGGGTACCAATGGGATGCAGCCAGGAATGGCACCTGGTGGGCAGTGGGAGGTGGGACTGCCCAATAAAGATGTGCACCATCTTAATAGAGGGGCTTCAGGGAAGGGAGGAGTCCCCCTGGGATACCCTTCCCGCCTCCCTCCCCCCACGAAGAAGAAGCACCAACATGTAGCACCAATTTCCCTTGGAGATGGAGACTGTGTGGGGGAGCTCCTTGGTGGGAAGAGATGGGACACCCGCCGTGGCCTCTGATGTAGGGGGAAGTTTCTGGTTAGGGGTACATGGCTGCTGCTGTCTGATTTCCTTGTCTTGTGGGTTTCCAAGGCCACTGGCCTGCTGTCCCCTCCCAGGTAGGGGCCAGGGGGATGGAGTGGGGGGGGGTCATAGAAGGTTTACATTCTCCACCAAGCAGTAGCACCAACGTTGATGAGGTCGCGAGTCAGGGGTCCCCAGAAGATCACTTCCTCTTCCGGCCACAAGATTTCCCGAAGCAGCCCCCACCTGGGTTGGAACGGGACACAAACAGTGATGGTCAGCTTGGTCCCTCTGACTACTTCCATCCCAGGCTTAGAAAATCTAAAAGAAGCTAGTCAGTCCGTCCTTTCTAGTTTCTCCAAGATGTGGCAGTTTCTCCTAGATGTGGCCTGTTTGCGCCATCTGGTGGTTTGTCCTGGAAGTTCTTTCCACTCATTCTTTTTCACTGTCCAAGTCCCAGACTCTGTGCAGGTGAGGGACATGGGCAAGAATGTCCGGGCTACACTGCGGGTGAGCATGGAGGCTCCTAGACCTGCTCCCATCTCTGAATATATGCATTGACCTCTGGCTCTGTCTCTTCCTTCCCTAGGGACGGAGTCTCTACTTACCTTGGTATCCCAGGGCTCCCAGGGCTCCTCCATAGGGCTTCGGTGGTTTTCCTGTGTGTGTGGATGTTGGTGGACAATGAGGTGGGAAGAATACTGGGTTCCCCTACCTCTACCAGCATCCTCACTTGGTACTAACTACGCACCAAGTTTTTGTAGGCTCCCCAAACCTCCCTGCCAATCAGCCTACCTACCTCTGGTCTTGCCACACCCTTCTCCCCAGAGTTAAGCTCTGTACTACTGGGATGGAACCTGGACCTAGTGCCCTCTAGACAAGCGCTCTGCTGCTGAGCCACACTCCTGGCCCCTCACTGGGGAATTCTAGACAAGAGCTTACCACTAAGCCACGCCCCCAGCCCCTCACGGGGGAGGGAGGATTCGAGACAAGAGCTCCTCATTGGAGGATTCTGGGCGGGTGTTCTACCGCAGAGCCAGGTCTGTAACCTATCACTGAACGATTCTAAGCAAGAGATTTAATGCTGAGCCATGCTCCCAGCCACTGACTGGAAGATTCTAGACAGGTGACCCACCACCGATTCATGCTCCCAGGCCCTCACTGGGATTCTAAGCAATTGCTTTACTACTCAGTTATGTCATCAGCCCTTCAAAAAAAAAATGCTTATAAAAGACTTTGAGACAGAGTTTTGCTAAATTGACTAAATTGTTTGGAACGCTCTCCATAGCCCAGGCTAGTCTCTGATCCTTTTGCTTCAGCCTCCCCTACCCCCCACAGTACTGAGAGTCCTTCTACCAACAAGGCTAGTTTATGAGATGTCTTTTCACTGAAGACTCACCACCAACTCCCAGGCCCCCAGCACCACCACCTATGGGGTAAGAAGAAGAGGTATTATCAGTAGGCTCACTTCTGGGAACCTTCCATGCTCCCCCCTTATTGGAGCAGGACATGTGATACAGGATCGGTCAGGTCCTGGACTTGGGCCACAGGAGTCCTTGACTCTGTCTCTGCTCACTGTGTGACCTTTGAATAGTGCTTAGTGGTCTCTGAGCCTCAGTTTACCTCAGGAGAAGCATGGTAGGGAAGCTCTTTGACCCCCAGGGACCCTGAGAAATGTGAAGGGTGTCCTTAGAAAGGTCCTTATGTTAGATTGGGATCTGGGCTCTTCTTGGGGTCTACTACAGATATTAGCTCAACTCTTCTGAGTGGGAAGGTCTGGCGGGGCCCAGAACAGGGTCCCAGGGCAGGACACTTGGGCATACCTGGGTAAATAGGAGAAAGCCCAAAGCCAGGTCTTGCTGCAATTCCTGCAAGAGAGACTTAGTGTTGGTGACAGGCCATTCGGTGGCCTTATCACCTGGTCTTGGTGTCTGGAGCCAGCTCCCTCCCACTGCTGTATCCCACTGAAGCCACATTCTTTGTGGGATGTTTGTATGTAGCACATCTGTGTGTGCATGCTCTACCTTTCATTTTGAGGCAAGGTCTCTCGCTAAGCCATTTGTTTACTAATTTGGCAAAACTAGGTGGGCCAGCCAACCCCAGGGATTCTCCAGTCACCTCCTCCCCAGCTTGCAAATTTTACATACACTCTGGGGGTTTGAACTCAGGTCTTCATGCTTGCACAATGAATGCTGTACTAACTGTGCCACAACCCCAAGCCTTGAAGTCCCTTTCTTAATTAAACGTGTCTCTGTCCCATATGCCTGTGTGGTGCCCTGTGGCTTACGCTCTAAGCTTGGTTGGCACTATCCTCAACTTGAGGTGGGAGGGCACTCCTCCCATAGTTGCCTCCTGTCCTAGGGCAATTTTTCTGTCTCCAGACCTCATGTGGATTCAATTTCCAGAACCCTCTTGTTTGTCCCCCAGAGCCAGGCAGATCTGAGAACAACACCAGAGATGGCCATACCTCCACCTGGGAACGGCCTGGCTCCTAGGACACCTCCGAGGCCAGCAGCACCTGGGGAGAGGACACAGGGGTGTCAGAACGGATACAAGGGTGCTGCTGCTGACATTCTGGACAAGACCTTCAGGGGTACCATGAGCTGGGCAGGTGTGGGTCATGGCGATGGGTGTACAAGCCTGTTGGAGAGGAGGAAGCCACAGGAGAAACTCACCATATTTGGCTGCCTTAGCAGCTGCAGCAGGGGACACACCTGGAGGAAGCAGGCACAGGAGAGCTCAGAAAAGCTACCTCTCTTCCCCACTTCAGCCCACCTAGCTGATCAGCATCTGCCCCTGACTTGTCCACCCATGTCCCACCAATCCATCATCCCTCCCCCTTCACACATCCATCTTTCTAATAGCCTCTCTCTCTTTCTCTCTGAGTGTGTGTGTGTGTATGTGTGTGTGTATCTGTGTGTATGTGTGTTGCTAGAGATGGAATCCAGGATCTAATGCATGCTATGCAAGTGTTATACCATTCAGTAATGTTTTTAGCCCCTCCCTGGGGGATTCTAGGCAGGGGCTCTACCACTGAGCCACGCCCCCAGCCCCTCACTGGGGGATTCTAGGCAGGGGCTCTACCACTGAGCCACGCCCCCAGCCCCTCACTGGGGGATTCTAGGCAGGGGCTCTACCACTGAGCCATGCCCCCAGCCCCTCACTGGGGGATTCTAGGCAGGGGCTCTACCACTGAGCCACGCCCCCAGCCCCTCACTGGGGGATTCTAGGCAGGGGCTCTACCACTGAGCCACGCCCCAGCCCCTCACTGGGGGATTCTAGGCAGGGGCTCTACCACTGAGCCACGCCCCCAGCCCCTCACTGGGGTATTTTAGGCAAGTGTACTACCAGTGAGCTATCTCCCCAGACATTAAGCTGCTATTATATGTCTAGTTTTGGGGAGCATAACATACACGCTAGTTTAGGTAGGAGGGCACAATGACAGAGAGAGGAGAGAGAGAAGCACACATCCACCAAGCCTGTTGAGACTTTAGGGAAGTAATTCTTCTCCTGTGTTTGTGTGTTCTCGTCTGAGAAATGGGTCTGACTATAGAATGCTCATGAGCTCTCACCTGGGGTATTGGTGGGTTGAAAGACAGAGGTGAGGATAGGTTTTGGTACCTCTATGTTAGTGGGCAGCCGGACTCCTGCTTGTTTAAGCTTTCTACCTCACCGCCCTCAGACACAGTCTAATGTATTCTAGGCTCACCTTGACCTCATTGTGTAGCTCAGGTTAGCTTTCAACTCATGATCCTCCTGCCTGAGCTTCTTGAGTGCTGGGGTGACCTGACAGTGTGTTTGTCTTCATACCTGGCTTCCGTATGCCTCTTTCTCCTTCTCATAGAACTCACTCACTCCTTACCTCCAAGGCCTGCAGCACCAGGGATGGCTCCACCGGCTCCCAGTCCACCGGCTCCCAGTCCACCGGCTCCCAGTCCTCCAGCTCCCAGTCCTCCAGCTCCCAGTCCTCCAGCTCCCAGTCCACCAGCTCCACCAAGGCCTGAGGGGAGACCCATGCATTACACACACTGTCAGAAGATTCTAATTAAGACCCTGTTGGCAAGGGAATCCCTGAACTCTTATGTCATTTCTGGGGCGGGGCTACCCAATGGCTAGGAAGTGGCTGGGCCCCATGGACGGAGGGATAGGCCAGGGAAGCTGAACTCTCGCTTACCGTACTGGGCAGCCTTAGCAGCAGCTTTGGCAGCAGCAGCAGCAGAAGGTGCAGCTCCTGGGAACACAAGGGACTCAAGGAGGCACTGCATGAAGGTCTCAGTCTCCATTCCTAGCCAACCCATTGTTGGGACAGCAAAAACATACCTGCTACTCCACCGGGAACACCACCCCCACCGAGTCCTCCAGGCCCACCGAGTCCTCCAGGCCCACCGAGACCTCCAGGCCCACCGAGACCTCCAGGCCCTCCAAGGCCACCCCCTGCTCCTATGGAGAGAAGACCAAGGGACAGTGCCCATATTTTTGTATGTTGTTTGAAGACCAGAACACTTATAGCCCATGTTGGCTTTGGGTTTTCTGCATGGCTGAGGATGGCTTTGAACTCTTGACCCTCCTGATTCTATCTCCCAAGTGTTGAGATTTATAGGCATATGTTAATATATATATATATATATATATATATATATCACTTTATTCTTTTGGCTTTTTTTTCCTGTTTTTTTTTTTTTTTTTTTTCTTTCCCCAAGACAGAGTTTCTCTATGTAGCCCTGGCTGTTCTAGAACTCAATCTGTAGACCAGGCTGGCCTTGAACTCAGAGATCCACCTGCTTCTGCTTCCTGAATATTGGGACTAAAGGTGTGTGCCACCACCACAGAGCTTCTTTTTCCTTTTTTAAGATTTATTTATTTATTTTATGTATATGAGTTCACGTAGCTGTCTTCAGACACACCACAAGAGGGCATCAGATCCCATTACAGTTGGTTGTGAGCCACCATGTGGTTGCTGGGAATTGAACTCAGGACCTCTGGAAGAGCAACCAGTGCTCTTAACTGCTGAGTCATCTCTCCAGCCCCTACTTTTGTTGTTATTGTTGTTGTTTTTTGTTTTTCTTGGTTTTTAGAGACAAGGTTTCTCTGTGTAGCCCTGGCTGTCCTGGAACTCACTCTGTAGACCAGGCTGGCCTTGAACTCAGAAATCCGCCTGCCTCTGCCTCCCAAGTGCTGGGATTAAAGGCGTGCGCCACCACTGCCCAGCCAGAGCCCTTACTTTTTTTTCTTTTCCTTTTTTCCTAGTGAGACAGTCTAACTAAGCTGCTGAGACTGGCCTAGAACTCATGACCTATTGGTCCGATTTCAGCTTCCTGACTGCCTGTGCCAACATGTCTGCCTTCAGACTCCTATTTCTCAAAGATATGTTCATACACTAGGGGCATAAGACAGAAACGTAACCTAGGTCTGTGGGATTCTAGGCAAGTCCTCTACCACCGAGCCACGCCCCCAGCCCCTCACTGGGGGATTCTAGGCAGGGGCTCTACCACTGAGCCACGCCCCCAGTCCCTCACTGGGGGATTCTAGGCAGGAGCTCTACCACTGAGCCACACCTTCATGCCCTTTGCTTGGGGATTCCAGGCAGGCACTCATCTCTCTTTTTATTGTTTTTTTTCTGAGACAGCCTCTCGCTCTTTAGGCAGTGCTGCCTTTGAACTTGAGATTCTTCTGCCCCAGCCTTTGGAAAGCTGGCCTCACAGGTGTGGTCTGCCGTGCCAGGCAGTCATACCAGTTTTGAGGCAAAGGAGAGGTTAAACAGAATGCTGTGTTCCAGGTCCTAAAGGCAGGAAAGGACCCAGTGGCTGCTGTTCCAGGCGATCCTTAGTGTGTTTCCCTGGTAAAGTCTGTTGACTAGGGCCAAGAGCAGCTGGCAAGGAACCTGAGAGGAAGCTGTGGGTGACCAGGGATTGTGTGTGTGTGTGTGTGTGTGTGTGTGTGTGTGTGTGTGTTTGTGTAGCTGAGGAATGGGATTTTCCGAGGTGGAAACTGGCCTCAAGGAGACAAATTGTGGCCAGTTGGCGCATCCCTGGCAGAGGCCCCCCGCCTGGATCTTTAGGAGGCCAGGAATGTGGGGGTCACAGACAGTGTGGGTCTGGCCAGAGTGCCAAGTGGCAAGGCAGGCGGGTCTGCCACGTCCTCTAGGCTGGCGTGTATTGGGCAAAGTCAGGCTGACAGGAAAGGAGGGAGGAGGCCTGGGGATGCCTGCACAAAGAATATCCACAACCCCACAGCTCCTTGGCCAAAGGGCGGAGCGGAGCAAAAGCTGAAGCTGCCCAGCCTGGTAGGCTCAGCGTCGGTGACATTCCCTCTGTTTCACGGAAACTGTCAGGGTCAGAGTGGAGCTTGGAGATCTGAGTTGTTGTAGGTGAGATAGGGTACACTATAGCCCAGGTTGGATTTGGATTCTTCCTGTAGCCAAGGGTAGCTTCCTGCCTCCACTTTCCAAGAGCTGGCTTATAGGTGTGTACCACCATGTCAGGCACAGCAGGTGTGTTTGACTGCCATGGGAGTTAACGGGTAGGACTATGGCTGTCATCTGCATGTCCCTTAGAATGACCACTCTGCCCTATTACTGTCAAAGCTGGTGGGGTGACAAGGGGACCAGTTGGTGTGTAGCACTCACCATATTTGGCGGCTTTGGATGCAGCCAGGGATCCAGGTACTGTGGAAAAAGGGAAGACAGGTCATCTGCTGAACTCTGGACCTGGGGTTCTGCGGGCTCTTCCGGGAAGCCCATCCTGACATCCTCTACCTAGATCATGGGTTTTAAAACCCCGAAACTCTCTGGCACTCCAGCAAGGGAGGGGTGTCCTACTTGTAGATACAGGGCTCTAGTATTTAACCCTGACATTGTTCCTCTGGGACTCCTTGAGGGCCAACCTGTGCTTGTCTCTTCCCGTACCCTCTAGGTCCAGTGCAGCCTGTTTGTGACTGGGCACAGAGTGAGTCTCAGTAGTCACACAATAAAGAACTGGGGTTCCTAGTGGTGTCCTTGTCCTAGAGCATTTTCAGAAAGACAACAGGCTAGCCTGGAGGAAGAGACTCTGCCTTCCTTTCGCTGGGTGTTAGATGGGCTCTTTTGACTGGTCTGCAGCCTCGTTACACCTCCCTCGAAAAACTTACATCCTGGAGTTGTTGGGCCATCCCTCCCTCACCTATTTCCACTTGGTACTGGAAATGGAACCCAGGACCTCACCCATGCTAGGCAGGTGCTCTACCACTGAGCCACGCCCCAGCCCTCACTGGGGGATTCTAGGCAGGGGCTCTATCACTGAGCCACGCCCCCAGCCCCTCACTGGGGGATTCTAGGCAGGGGCTCTATCACTGAGCCACGCCCCCAGCCCCTCCCTGGGGGATTCTAGGCAGGGGCTCTATCACTGAGCCACGCCCCCAGCCCCTCCCTGGGGGATTCTAGGTAAGGGCTCTACCACTGAGCTATGCCCCCAGCCCCTCACTGGGGGATTCTAGGCAGGGGCTCTACCACTGAGCCACGCCCCCAGCCCCTCACTGGGGGATTCTAGGATAACATTGTACTAGCCCCTGTTGTTTTTGTATGTATGTATGTATGTATGTATGTATGTATCTATCTATTTATCTATCTATCTATTATTATTTATTTCTTAAAATAGCATCTCACAACATTATACAGGCCAACCTTGGAGTCTTTCTACAGGGCAGGCTGGTCTTGAACTTGTAAGCCTCATGTCTCAGCCTCCTGAGCAGCTGAGATGGCAGGCCGGTACCATCCTACCTGGTATCCATTGGCTTTTGTCTGCTCAGGAGAATCTAATGGATGCTGGGTAGGGATAGAGTTCTGAGAGGAGATGGGTCCTCTTTCTTTGAGCTCAAGGGCACTTTCTACCGAGTTCTTGAATTTTCCTTACCTGCTCCAGCCCCGAATCCAGGGACACCAGCACCAACCCCAAGTCCAGGGACACCAGCACCAGCCCCAAATCCAGGGACACCAGCACCAGCCCCAAATCCAGGGACACCGGCTCCAAGCCCAGCAGCAGCTCCTGCAGAAAGGATGGTAGTAAATGGTTATATATCTATGGAATGTTGCCCCCTCACTCAGGAGCTGAGTTAGGCCCCAAGAAAGGGGCTTTCAAGGCAGCAGCCTCCTTCCCTCTCCAGCTTAGTCCTCATCTGCAGAGATACACCAGAGTCCCTGTTTTTATTATGGTGTTTCTAAATAATTTATTTATTTTTATTTTATGTTCATTTGTGTTTTGCCTGCATGTTTGTCTGTGTGAGTGTCAGATCTTAGAGTTATAGACAATTGTAAGCTGCTTTGTGGGTGCTGGGAATTTTTTTTTTTTTTTTGGTTTTTGAGACAGGGTTTCTCTGTGTAGTCCTGGCTGTCCTGGAACTCACTCTGTAGACCAGGCTGGCCTCGAACTCAGAAATCCACCTGCCTCTGCCTCCCAAGTGCTGGGATTAAAGGCATGCGCCACCACCACCCAGCATCGGTGCCGGGAATTGAACCCAGATTCTCTGGAAGAGCAGTCAGTACTTTTAACCCTTGAGACATGTCTCCAGCCCCAGCTGTTATTGTTTTTTGAGACAAGGTCTCATTATATTGCCTTGGCTAGCCTGGAACTATATATAGACCAGGCTGGCATCGAATTCACAGAGATCTGCCTACCTCTGCCTCCCAAGTACTGAGATTAGAGGTGTGCATCAACACGCCTATCTTTTGGAGAAAAATCTATTTAATTCCCACCCCTCCTGAGGTCTCATGTATCCAGATTGGACTTGAACTGAAGGCGCTCTTGAATTTCTGGTCCTGTTGCTTTTATCTCATAAGCCCTGGGATGGGACTATAGGCATGCACCACCATGCCCGATTTAGGCAGTGCTGGGGACGGAAGCCAGGGCATCATGCATGCTAAGTAAGCATTTTACCACCGGAACCACATCCTCACCCTGAACCTCTTACATTCTCCAAGTGACCTTCTATGTGTGGCTATGCCATTGGCTCCCCGACTTGATACATAAACTAAAAGAAAGCCGGAAGTCACTCAGCTATCTGGGGAACCAAGACTCGAAGGCAGGCCTCTCTCTTGCTGGTTCTGTACTTCTGAGCCCTCTGCTAGGTGCTACAGAGGACGGTCAGGATGCAGCATCTGAGAGACTGTTTTCTGTGGCTGTGTTGGGGGCTGTGTGTCCTCGATGGGTGGGTGGGGACAGTGGAGAGAAATCAAAGCACACTCACTGTACTGGGCTTTGGCAGCTGCCTTGGCAGCAGATTTGGCAGCAGCTGCTCCTGAAAAGAGAGGAAGAACATTCAAGATGGCACTCACGAAGGCTCCGGGGAACCCCCAGACCCACTCACCCACCATAGCTCACCTCCAAGACCACTGATTACGCCAACACGAGGAGGAGCTACAATACCATTAATAGCACCAGGGACAATTCCACCGGGACCCCCACCAACACCAGGGCCCAAACCTAAAACAGAAAGGATAGTTTATCTGTAATCAAGGCGTAAACAAAGAGTGCAGGGGCTGTTGCAAAGAACCTCAGCTGAATCAGGTGCTGTGGGTTCCCTTCCCAGCCCGGTAAAGACTTGCTGTGTGATCTTGGGGCAGATACTTTCCCTTGCTGAGCCTCCTTTTGCTCCTATATAAGAAGAGTCAGATGTCAATCTAGTAGTTTGTAACCTTTTGAGGGATAGAGACACTTTGGAGGCTTGCTTGAGGCTGGTGGAGGACAAGCGGGTTTGTCCTTTGTTGTTTGTTTTCCTTTTTTTCCTTTTTAGTATTAGAGAGTAAATGGGAGGCCTTGAACATGCTAGGTAAGTGCTCTACCACTGAGCCACGCCCCCAGCCCCTCCCTGGGGGATTCTAGGCAGGGGCTCTACCACTGAGCCACTCCCCCAGCCCCTCCCTGGGGGATTCTAGGCAGGGGCTCTCCCACTGAGCCACGCCCCCAGCCCCTCACTGGGGGATGCTAGGCAGGAGTTTCACTGCTGCTGCTGAAAAGCTCCCAGATTTTTCACTATTATTATTATTATTATTATTATTATTATTATTTACTTTGAGATAGGGTCTTACTGAATTTCTTAGTCTGGCCTTGAGCTTTCAATGCCCTTGCTTTAGCTCCTTGAGTAACTGGGGTCACATGCAAGGACTAACAGGCCTGGCTCCCAAATCTATTAAGACCAGGTCTCACCACCCCCTAGCCCATGACTGGATCCCAGCTGAGCTCCAAGAAGTAGAGCATCTACCATCAATTATCATTCAGGACTAATCACAGTCAGGAAATGTATACATTCTTGACCTTGACAACTATCAAGGAGAAGGGTGACCTTGGCATCTATCAAGAAATGCAGCCCCTCAAGGGGATGACACTGGATTCTAGCTCGAGATTCAGAAAGAACAAGTCCAAGTTGGGTCTGAGGAACTAGGAGCTTTCGGAAGTAGGTTGGGGCAGGTCACGGAGGGCTTGGCAGTCCTACACTGCTAGAGGGGAGCATGTAAGCTAAAGGCTATGAGAACAGCTCACACGCAGGGCTGGCCATGTGGCTTAGATAGTAGAGCACTTACCTGCCATGTAGAAAGTCCTGGGTTCTATACCCAAGTGCTGCCTAAACAAACCTTGGTACTACATGCCTGGAATCCCAGTGTATGAGGGATGGAGGTGGAAAAACCAGGAGTTCAAGGTCACCCTTAGCTCCTCAGCAGGAGATGTGAGAAGCCTCTGGTCTGGGGTCAATGGTCAGATACAGTGGGGGACAACTTACCACCATACTGGCTTGCTTTGGCGGCTGCCTTGGCGGCGGCAGCAGCAGCTGCAGCTGCAGGGGTACCTGCTCCTATTTGGAGAAAGAGAGAATAAGATGAGGCAGCCCTGAGCCTATGGGGATTTCAGTCCTGTTAGGATGCTCTTATGTAAAAAATTTCCTAGTAGCACCTTTATGCCAAGCTGTCATAGGAAATGACTCCTTCCTCACCCTTAAAATAATAAAAAAAAAGTGCATGCCTGCACACACATGTCTATAAAAGTTTTGTTGGGGATTTTACTAAGAAAGTATTGAGTATATAGATCTGTTTTGGGAAATTTGATTTCTGAGAGGTTTCCTCCTATATATGAGTGCAGGAATCATGATCCCACAATGTACTTTGAGGCAGAGTCTCTCACTGAATCCAGAGCTCGCTGTTTCAGTTAATCTAGCTAGCCAGCTTGGTCTGGGGAGTCCCTGTCTCTACCACCCATACCCTAACGGTACAAGCTGGCCACCATGTCCACTGGCCTTTATGTAAGTTCTGGGGATTCAACCTTTGCCCATTAAACTTATTGCAATGCAATGCTCATTATCTCCCTGCACCATCTCCCAAGTGCTCCCTCTCTCGCCTTTTAAAGTTTGTGTTAATTAATGAACCAATTCATTTATTTATTTGTGTGTGTGCATGCTTGCATGTGCCCCAGTACACATATAGGTGTCAGAACAACTTGTGTGAGTCATTTCTCTCATTCCAACATGTGGGATTTCAGGATTCGAACTCAGGTCCTCAGGCTTGGCTGCAAGTACCTTTACCCACAGAGTGCCCTTTCTTTACATTATCGGAAATGATTGTTTTGCATGTTTAGCAAGCACTCTACCATTTAGCCACACTCCTAGTCCTTTATGAACAAAAAATACAGAAGGGTAGTTTTGTTCTAGAGGGGGAAAAGCATGCAGAAGAGAAATTGGAAAAACCATAGCTAAGAAGGGGATCCTTGAATACCAAGGTCTGTCAATCATCTCTCTTTGATCTCTGATTGGTGGATGGCAGATAACAAAGGACTTAAGGCCACCTGAGTGAAAGGTCCTCTGTTGGTAAGGGACTAGAAATATCCCAGAGTAAAAGGCAGATCACTGAACTCTTGGTGACAGGAGGCTCTCTAGAGCTGGCTGAGTCTCCTCCCCAGGAAGGGAGAGGCTTGTGAGGGATCAGCAACCAGGTCCATATGGAGGGCCCCTCCCCATTCAACTGCTTTAGGGGAAGTTTCCCCCACTTCCCCATTCATCTCTGGTATCAGTTTTCCTATCTGTAAAATGCCAAGCCCAAAGCCTCATGTATAAGACAATACATACCCATCTCAGGATGGGAAACATAGCTTACCTGGCACTCCACCAGTGCCTGGCACTGCACCTGGTACTGCTCCTGGCACTGCACCTGGCACTGCACCTGGCACTGCACCTGGTACTGCACCTGGCACTGCACCTGGCACTGCACCTGGCACTGCACCTGGTACCAGGCCTCCCAGGGCTCCGGCTCCTCCAGCACCTGGAAAAGAGAAGAATGAACCCATGCGTTCTCCGCATCCATCCATCCATTTATCCACCACTACCCACGCACCCATATGTGTATATGTATGTGTGTATGGATAAATGGAGAGAGAGGTGGGAGGCAGAATTGTCTGGCACCTTCAACTCACTCTTTTGGAGTGAGCTGGCAAACAAGGTATCAGTAATGTGGTTCCACAGCAAGTGGAAATGGTGGAAGCATGGTTTAGAAGGCAGATGGGGGTTATGGATTTGTGTCTTTGCCCTGGAGGCCCAAATGTAAGGCTGCTTGGCCCTCACTCAGAGCCTGGACTGAAGGGCATCAGACAGGGCAATGTCACTTACCATACTTGGCAGCTTTGGCAGCGGCGGCGGCAGCAGCAGCAGCTGGGCTTGCACCTGCTGGAAAAAGGGAAGAGCAGGTGGGCACATGGATAGAAGAGCTAAAAGGATGGGGAGGTGGAAGACAGGTGGTCAGGCAGGTAGGGGAGTAGGTCGGTGGTTAGAAGGATAGGTGGATGGGTGGATGGGTGGATGAATGGATCAGTGGACAGATGGGTAAATGGAGGGATGAATGGATGCAGACTGGAGGATGGATATACAGATGATAGATGGATGGATAGATGGATGGATGGATAGATGGATGCATGGATACACAGATGGCTGGAGAGATGTGTGTATACATGTATGGGTAGATATATGGATGAATGGGAGACGGATGGTGTATGGATGCATGGGTAAATGAGATGATGAGGCAGATGGATAACTGGATGATTAGGCAATAGATTAGTGGGCAGGTGGATGGATAAACAGATGAGTGTATGGATGATGGATTGATAGATGGTTGGATAGATGGATGAAAAGATATATGAGTGGATGGATCAACAGGCAGAGAAATGAATGAGTTCTTTTGCCAGATTACTGCTGAACAAAGATTGTAGCTTTCCCAGTTCCTAAATGCTCTGAAGACGGCCTCTCTCTTCCCTAGCACACCAAAGCCCACATCTACTCTCCAAGTCCCCGCATGACTTGAGACACCCGTTTTTCCTCCCGCAGCTTCCCAGAGATGCAACTAGAGCTCATGGGAAAAGATACCTCCGAGTCCGGCTCCAGCTCCAACACCATAGCCAGGAAAGCCACCAGCTCCAACCCCGTACGTCGGGATGCCAACTCCACCTCTGGCTCCTGTGGAGGAAAGAGAATCCATGAAGAGTCTCCAGTGATGCCGGACAAGCTCAGGAAGGATGCCCATTGGCTGGGAGAAAGGATGCCCATTGGCTGGGAGAAAGGATGCAGGCTTCCTTTTAACCTGGTCCTTGAGGACAGGAAACTGGGATTCATGGGCTCCCTGAGCAATCTCCTCCATGAACCCTGAGTCTTTCCTGATTCCCTGGGTATTTTGGGGAGGCAGTCTTTTGTTATGATAAAGTGAGTGGGTTTACTCTAACCAGGCTTTCTGTCCTTTGAAGGGACTTTGGCCAAAGCATGGAAGAGTAGGGACACTATCTAGATTGGGGATGGCATCGTGGGGTGGTCGTATCACTTAGCACCATGGCTTCATGGCGGGAGACAATTAGAGAGACACTATCCTGCGATCCAATGGATCCAAGTGGCTCTGCCTGGGACGTTCCCTGGGTGAGCCGCTCTCCTCCAAGCAAGAGGATAGAGGGCTTTTCACTCTGGCGAGTGGAAGCCACAACAGGGATGGTCAGGGCACTTACCATATTTGGCAGCTTTGGCAGCAGCTTTAGCAGCTGCAGCTGGTGGCACAGGCCCTGGAGAGATCAAGGGGACACAATGCTCAGAAAATGGAGGAGAGATGGTCAGGGTATATTCCCCTGTCTACTTGTCTTTTACTTCATATTATATTATTATTATCATCATCGGTAGATCTGTGATATCTGCTCATCTGTCCATTCACCCTCTGTCACGTCTCTGTCCATCCATTTGCTCTCTGTCCTTAGATCTCAGCCCACCTTCCCACCCACTAGCTCTCTATCCATTTGCTTACTGATGAATGGATAGATAAATGCATGGATGAGTGTACGTATGCATGGGTATATGGACAGATGGAAGTGTGGAAGAATGCATGGATGGAAACCTAGACACCAATCACTTAGCCATCCACAGCTGCATCCATCTAGCCATCAGCTTACCCACCCCCTGCCCATCTGTTCATCAGCTCATCCACCCCACTGCCCATCTGTCAAT